>NC_080072.1:47417207-48102207 GCF_949987535.1 Balaenoptera acutorostrata | reverse complement strand
TTTTCATAACACTCATTCACCTAAAGGGACGGTGCCCATACGACGGCAATGATTCCAACAGCCCCATGAATCATAACTTAAGAGTCGGATCAGTTTGGTCTGTTCCATCACTGTTCCTCTGACAGAAAACGATCCCCTTCATATAGGTGGACAAGAATGGACCTGGTTCTCTCTGCGAAGAGTAACTCCCGCTGCTCTGGTTGTCCACTCCTTCTTAGAACTATTGAAACCCCGCAAAGCCTTTTCAAGGTTACATTTTGTGAAGCCTCAAGATATCCCACATCTGTTGCAATTTCTCAAGTGAGCAAAGGACTGAGAAATGCCCCTTGGGCCACCCTGCAGAAAAGAGGGCACCAGTTCTTTTTTCTCACAGTGAAAGGCCTGCTCCACATAAACAAGCTCATCTTGTCACTCACAGTTTCCATCTTCCTTCCAGAGAGAAAGACGTACAGAAATAATCCATGGCAAGCACCTTCCAGATTAATTTGTTCCTTTCACAAGGTAAAAATGGGCTAAACACTAAAAAGCGATTCTGAAATGTCATGAAGAGACTCCTGAAAACAGCTCTTTGCAAATGTGCTAAAGATCTGACCTAAAGAGACCTCAATGCCAGTTCCAGTTGCTTCTCTTTTCTCCTTGAGCAGCCAGCTTGTTTTGCTGCCCCAGACAAAGGAGTCAATTGCCCCCAGAACACTTTGCGATCACAGCAAAGCTTTTGTGTGTCCTCAGTGACCATTAAAATCCCATTCTCAAATCCCGCACAGCTGTTTTCTCTCCCCTTCAAAAAAAGAAAGCCTTTCTGATGCAAAAGGGAGAGACCAGTGGGGACCAGGATTAATGGTGACAAAGAGACCTGAAGGCTGGCCCTCTTTTCAATACCGCAGCCTTTGAGTATTTCAGGCTATGGACAAACACTATGGTCTCTCTGTGGCTAAGATGGTGAACCTAATAAAAGGGGTCACTTTCCAGCATCTGACTGTTTTCTTAAGAATCACCCCTTGCCTTCTGAAGGAGACCCACAGGCAGCCCACGTGGATTCCCAGGGTCTCCTGGAGCTGATGCTTTGTCACGGCTCGGAGGCAACGCCGCTGGAGGCAGTGCTGTGGCCTCAGGATCTTGATTTGAACTCCTTTTAAATGAGTGTTTCAGGATAACAGGAGAGAGCACTCCCTTGGGCTGAGAGGTTGATTTGTCACGTCTGTCCAGGTTTTTGGTGTGTGCTCAGTTTGCTATTTGAAAACATTCTTATAGTTGGGGCAGAGAGATGAGCCGGACTTGACGCCTTCCTTGCTGAGTTTCCCCAGTGCATGCTGTTTTCTTCATGCCTAGTTAATGGGACTGAGATTTCACTTCCTCTAGAGTGCCTCTTTTGCCCTCAATTTAAATATTTCCCCAAAGATTTGCCCTTGGCCCTCTTTTCTCTTAGTGTTGGCAACTATCCTTGGGATTTCATCTGTTGTTCCTGTGAAGATTCATCTACTCATTTATTCAATTAAATACTTAGCACTGATTATGTGCAGAGTACCGTTCTGGGGGCTGGAGATACAGCAGAGGAGACAGACAGGGCCCTGCCCCAACGGGGCTCTCATTCTAGTGGAGAATATGAACAATAAATGAGCAAACAAACAAATACATAGTAGAATGCTAACTAGAGGTAAGTGCAATGAAGAAAAGTAAAACAGGTAGAGAGGGTAAGGCAAAGAGTGGTGGGGATGGAGTTTGCATGAATGCTATTTTAGAAGAGTAGCCAGGAAAGGCCTCTCTGAGCAGACAGCAGAGTGAAATGAGAGAAACAGCCTTGTGATGGTATTGCCTGACAGCAAAAGAGCCAATATAGCAGGAACATAGTGAAAGGGGCTGGGTGATAGGATATGGACTCTAAAAGCAAGCAAGGGCCAGCTTACGGAGGTTCTTGAAGGTCATGGTAAGGAAAATTAGACCTTACTCAAAGTGTGCTGGAGGTTTCAAATGGGGCAGTGAAATGATCTGACTTATGTTTCTAGAAGATCTTCTAGCTACCGTGTGGAGAACAGCCTGAAGACAGGCAAGGGTAAGGAGAACAATTCAGAGCCCATAGCAATAGACTGGGCAGGAGATGGTGGTGGTTTGGAACAGAGTGGTAATAACAGAGGAAGAGAAAACTAGTTAGGCTCAGGATATAATGTAAAGGCAGATCTGACAGGATTTGCTAATGGATTCAGTAAGGAGCATGACAGAACAAGAGAGGCCAAGAAGACTGAGGCCTTCAACTTGAGCAACTGGGCAAATAGGGGTGGCCAGTTACGGAGATGAAGGATGAAGGAGATGAGGGAGAAGTGGGTTTTATTTTGGAGGGAGAGAGGAGAATAAAATGTTTTGTTTAGACATGTCAAGTTTAAGGTATTTTTTGGCCACGCAAGTGTTGGTATTGAGAAGGCACTGGTTATACCGGTGGTCTCCAAGGTAGAATACTACACCTCAGGGGTATCATTTACATTTACAAAATGATCCAGAGTGTGAGCAAAGCATTTTCATATCTATGTGTATTAATTTTTATCTAAAAAATAAGACATAAAGAAAGGTTCACTGGTTTAGTAATTAAACCAGATTTACCATGGTGATCATTTTGAAATGTACAGAAATATCAGATCACTGTGTCACATACCAGGAACTAACATAGTGTTGTATATCAATTATATTTCAAAAACAAACAAACAAACAAACAAACTCACAGAAAAAGAGATCAGATTTGTGGTTACCAGAGCTGCGCAGGGCTTGGGGGTGGGAGAAAGGGAGATTGGATAAAGGTGGTCAAAAAATACAAACTTCCAGGTATAGGATCAATAAGTACTAGGGATGCAATGTATAACATGATAAATATAATTGACACTGCTGTATGTTACATATGAAAATTGTTAAGAGAGTAAATCCTAAGAGTTCTCATCACAAGGAGAAACATTTTTTTTCTGTTTCTTCAATGTTGTATCTATACGAGATGATGGAGGTTCACTAAACTTATTGTGGTCATCATCTCATGATGCATGCAAGTCAAATCATTATGTTGTACATCTTAAACTTATACAGTGCTGTATGTCCATTATATCTCAATAAAACTGAAAGAAAAATAATTTTTTAGAAGTTCTTCTGTTTAAAAAAAAAAAAAAAAGATTAGGGACTTCCCTGGTGGTCCAGTGGTTGAGAATCCGCTTTCCAACGCAGGGGATGAGGGTTTGATACCTGGTGGGGGAACTAAGATTCCACATGCTGCGGTGCTACTGAGCCCACACGCCACAACCAGAGAGAAGCCCACGCGCCGCAATGAAGAGCCCACGCTGCAACAAAAGATCCCATGTGCCGCAACTAAGACCTGACGCAGCCAAAAAAAAAAAAAAAAAAAAGATTAGTCCCTTAGTCAGTCCACATCTCCACAAGTCAGAGACACGTGTGAAGACACAAGGTCCCCAAGAAAGAGACCTGTGGGTGGGGAGGTACTGACTGACTCACTTCTTTTCAGTGTCTCGAGAAGAATTTCAGTTGTGCCTCATTGAATAGATTTCCTGATTAATATTATCTAGTTTCAACCAACTGAACCATCACAAAGTAGAAAGCAGCTTCAAACAATTCCTGTAGAAATCCTGGGCCCATGATGCAGAACCAATGATGCAAGTGCAGGTGAACCACAGGGAAGTGCAGAGCTGACACACCTTGTTCTCCTGGTACTAGCTCTTGTCAAACCACATCACGGGATAGAAACAGTGACAATCTAATCAGATCTGACAAGAGTTAAGCCAAAACACTAGTAATGAACAAAAAGACTTTGAAAAATGATTTACCACCACTACTGTTCACAATGAATCTTGCCTAGTTGTCAATACGGTCCCTCAGAGACTAGCCAGCTATTTGAAATTTTGTTTATGTAAACTGTATCTCATTCTTCTACTTGTTATGTTGTACACAATATATTAGCCAATAGTATGAGTGTATAATTTTAAAATAAGTAAACATTCACAAATTCAAAAGTATTTCACTGTGTGTGTGTATATGTGTGATCAAAAACGTTCAGCACCTCTAGAACGGAGAAGTCCATGATTCAGATAGAGGTTAGAGCTGGAGAGGGCAGTTTGGGAGTCACTAGCATGTGGTGGTATTTAAAGCTATGGCGCTGGATGAGGTCACCGAGGAGAGTGTGAAGATAGGCGAGGGGCATGGAGGACTGAGCCCTGGGATCCCTGATGTTTAGAGATAAGAAATTAGGGGAGAACCAGTATGGAAAATGAGAAGGGAGCAGCTGGTGAAGCAGAAGAAGAACCAGAGGTGTGTGGTGTGTGAAACCCACGACAAGAGTTCCCAGGAGGAAGGAGTGATCAGCAGAGTCTGAGGGACAGCTGGCAACTGGAGTTGGTAACGTGGAAGTTGCTAGAAATCTTGGCCAAAGCAGTTTCAGTGGAGAGGTTGGGAATGAAAACCAGATTGGCTAGAGTGGAGGAGAAAATGGTCGGTGAGGTAGCAAAGACAGCAAATTTGGATGAGTCCTTCAAGGAGTTTTGCTTTACAAGGGGGTCAAAGAAAGGAGGCAGGATCTGGAGAGAAGAAGGAAGTTAAAGGAGGATTTGTGTGGGTTTTAAGACAGGAGGTAGGTTTGTGTGCTGTTGGAAATGATCCAGTAGAGACGGAGAATCCTGAGACGGGGGTCGGTGGGGACAACGGCAGGAGCATCGTTTTTGAGACGATGAGAGGGAATGGGCTCTGGAGCCCCAGTGGAGGAGTTACCCTTAGGAAGCAGCGTGGGCTGTTCATCCATTTCAGCAGCAGGCGAGTCAGAGCATGTATGGACAGACGCAGGATAGGAGGGTCAGTCCGCACATGGAGAGGTGAAGTCGTTTTCCTAGACTCCCACCTGCCCGTGGACATTTCTGCCTGGGAGTCTTGTTGCAACTCAAATTCAACTTTCCCAAGGGGAATGCTTCTCTTCCCTTCCCTGCCCAAGCCTTCCTACCCCTCTGGCTTTACCCTCTTTCTAAACAGCATCTCTATATTCCCAGTCACCAACGCTCCAAACCACAGTTATCACAAACGTCTCTCCTCCCTGCTGCAGCATCCTACAGTTGTGTCCCTTTTGTCCATCCCCTATGCTTCATCCCCATGGCACTAGTGTCCTTTGCTCCTCCCCATCTCATATCTAGATTTCTACAATAACCTTCCAATGATTTCCCTTGCCTTGTGTTTCTCCCGGCCTCAGCTCTGTTATTACATGCTGCCATCAGATTCACCTTCCTAGGGGCTTCTGGTGGCGCAGTGGTTACGAATCCGCCTGCCAATGCAGGGGACACGGGTTCAAGCCCTGGCCAGGGAGGATCCCACATGCCGCGGAGCAACTAAGCCCGTGCGCCACAACTACTGAGCCTGTGCTCTAGAGCCCACGTGCCACAACTACTGAAGCCCGTGCGCCTAGAGCCCGTGCTCCGCAACAAGAGAAGCCACTGCAACGAGAAGCCCGCGCACCGCAATGAAGAGTAGCCCCCGCTCGCCGCAGCTAGAGAAAGCCCGCGCGAAGCAATGAAGACCCAATGCAGCAAAAAAAATAAATAAAATTTTTTTAAAAATTAAAAAAAAAAAAAAAGATTCACCTTCCTAAAGTGCTTCTCTGACTGCTTCACTCCCTGGCTCAAAAACCCCCTTGACTTGCCTCCTCACACTTTTCAAACTCAGCCTTTAGTCCCCTTTTCTGTATCTGAGTTTTCATTCTTTCTCATGCCCTCTCAAGAGCCCATTTTTTTCTGCTTTTCCTATAAATCTTTTCTGATTATTTCTTCCCCAGTGATCACATTCATCTAGCCATTCAACCAACCCACAGGCTTTTTCTCAGTGCCTCCTGCATATGAAACAGGGCTGGGTGAGATGAGGGACATATGGGAAGCAAGTGCAGGATCAGAGGCCAAGTCAGAAACCTCTGAGCTCACCCCAGCTCTTTCCTCGTCTCAGTCCCTAACCCAATTTATCACCAAATGCTGTTCACGTTTCCTCCTAAATATTTCTCTAATCCACTGCTTCTATTCTACTCTATCTAGTGCCTTCATGTTCTCAATATCTCTTATGCAAAGCATTCAGAAGCTCCCAGATCGGTTTTTCTGCCTCCAGTCCTGACCCCCACTTCAGTTAGAGAGATCTTTCTAGAATATATGACCTTATGCTCCCTGATTAAAGCCTCTAGTGACACTTGTCACCTAGAGATAAATTCAAGGCTCCTTAGCAACATATTCAAGGTCTCTCATGACTTGGCCATGTTTTTCCCACTAGCCTAGCTGCTCACCGCATCCTACCTTCCACTCCAGGGTTAGTAATACTGAAATGCCAATAATGCCCTGTGCACATCTTGCTCAACCTCACTACCTAAGGCTGTTCCTCTGCCTGAATGCTCCTCCCCACTTATGCTTCATCTGTGCATCCTTCAAAACTCACTTAGGCTTTCTCTCTTTGGGGAAGTCTTCTCTGACTCTTCCCTGGGAGGGTTACGACTTGAGGGGTGCTGTCATATTTATTCAGACCTCCTCAGCACCCACCACAGAGCTGGCCCATGCAGGGCACTCCATACGAGTGTGGCATGAGTAAGATAATCACAGGGCACAGGCTATATGTGGGAGACGTGAGAGCATTCAATTTGAGATGGTTAGGAACATAGGCTCTTGAGTCAGATCTGAATGTGAATCCTGGCTCTGCCACTGACTTGCTGCATGACACTGGGAAAACTGCTTACCTTCTTATGCCTTAGTTTCCTTATCTGTAAAAAGGGCATGATGCAGAATGACTTGTGATGAGACTAAATGAGATGAGACATGTAAAGTGCTTAGCACAGGGCTGAACACATTAAGCGCTCAATACATGTCAACATTTTATTAAATCATGTTTTTTATATTAAAAGCGTTTCCTACCAAGTCCATGTGCTAAATATTGGTTTAATATTGGTCTATATTGCTAATATACACTTTATATTTTCCTTGATTTAAAACAGAAAAGAAATTTGTTGCCTGTTCAGTTCCAAATAATTTCTCAATTTTGAAAACTTAAGAAGAAAATGCCTGGCTCCTTCCTGCCTCAGGCCCTTTGCACTTGCTGCTATCCCCTCCATCGGAGCACCCCCTGCCTCTATCAGAGTTTTGCATGGCCAGCTCCTCCTTCTCAATTAGGTCTTAGCTCAAACGTCACCTGCTCTGACGGCCTCCCTTGAATACCCTGTAGAGACTAGTAATCTCTCCTCCCCTCTGACCCTTTCTGTTTTATTATCTTCAATAACACTTATAATTTCTGAAATTATCTTTCTCTTTACTTTTTTTATTGTCCATCTCCCTCCATTAGAATGTGAACTTCATAAAAGCAGGTTTCTCACCCATTATGTTCTCACTGCTTCAACCTAAGTTCATAGAGTGGCACAGAGTGGGATCTCAATAAATTCTGTTTTAATTAATTTTTCTCAACTACTGCAGAGGAACGCTACTACTATTAAAAGTTGAATTAAACTTTCCTAGTCTCTCAAGAACCCAGGCACTAGGATACTTCCCAGTTTGCTAGTTGCCTGGATTGTGTCTTTTTAAAATTTCAACAAGTTTTCAAAATAATCAAATACAAAAATTTATACTTTAGCAAGTATATTCCTTAAATAATGTATCCTTTATGAAAGAAAAATAGAAATACATTTCATCATTAATTTTTTCTTTTCTTTTTTCTTCTATATATGAAGGACTTTATGAATTACTGTGAGCTTAAGGAATTTGTTCCTTGGAGAATATAACAGCTATTTATTTTTTTTTTTTGCCATCTTGCTAAAATTGATCACAGATGGTACAAAGGTCACCTGCAGAGCAGGTTGTCCCCAAAGTCCTTAAATGTCAAATTAATGAGACTTTACTGTATAAAAATGACTATAAGAAAGAAAATGTTTGGTCAGAAGTGACTATGTTCTTTGATATAACTTGGGATTTTAAATTTTATTTTTTAAAAATGATATTGGAAAACCAAAAAATTCAATGGAAAAATAGGCAAAGTGTAAGGATATTCTCAGAAGAAGAAATCTAAATCGCCACAGACATATGAAAGCATGCTCAGTCTTACTAATAATCAAAGAAAAACAAGTTAAAATGACTATTAGTTTTACTTATCAGATTTGCAAAAATTTAAAAGATCAGTAGGGCTTCCCTGGTGGTGCAGTGGTTAAGAATCCGCCTGCCAATGCAGGGGACACGAGTTCAAGCCCTGGTCTGGGAAGATCCCACATGCCGCGGAGCAATTGGGCCCATGCGCCACAACTATTGAGTCTGCGCTCTAGAGCCCGCAAGGCACAACTACTGAGCCCACATGCCACAACTACTGAAGCCCGCCCACCTAGAGCCCGTGCTCCACAACAAGAGAAGGCACAGCAATGAGAAACACGCGCACTGCAACGAAGAGCAATCCCCACTCACCGTGACTAAAAGAAAGCCCACGCACAGCAACAAAGACCCAACGCCACCAAAAATAAATTAAGTTAAATTAAAAAAAGAAAAAGATCAGTAATATATAATCCATGTTAGCAATGAGGCAGGGCAAAAAACACTCAGATACAATGTTGGAGGGAGTATATATTAGTATGTTTTTGGAGGGTAATTTAGCAGCATCTATTCAGTTTTAAATATGCATGCCCTGGGCTTCCCTGGTGGCGCAGTGGTTGAGAATCCGCCTGCCAATGCAGGGGACACGGGTTCGGGCCCTGGTCCGGGAAGATCCCACATGCGGCAGAGCAACTAAGCCCGTGCGCCACAACTACTGAGCCTGTGCTCTAGAGCCTGTGAGCCACAACTACTGAGCCCGCATGCCACAACTACTGAAGCCCACGCGCCTAGAGCCCGTGCTCCACAACGAGAGAAGCCACCGCAATGAGAAGCCCGCACACTGCAACGAAGACCCAACACAGCCAAAAATAAATAAATTTATTAAAAAA
Organism: Balaenoptera acutorostrata; assembly: GCF_949987535.1. NCBI lineage: Eukaryota > Metazoa > Chordata > Mammalia > Artiodactyla > Balaenopteridae > Balaenoptera > Balaenoptera acutorostrata. The sequence continues at coordinate 48,093,257 of NC_080072.1, read as the reverse complement.
AAATATGCATGTCCTTTGACCTGCAATTAGACATCTACACATCTATCCTTCAGAAATACTGGACATGTGCACAAAAAGAAAATTCACTGCAGCATTATTTGTAACAGAAAAATCAGGAATAACTTGATTAAATGTCCACCAATAGGAGTATGGCTAATAAACACTGGTGTCTTAAAACAAATATAGATTAGGAAGCTTTAAAAGAAGTATGGTAGCTCCTCTGTTAGCATGGAAAGATGTCCATGATCTACCCTGTAGTTAAAAACAATACACAGCACTATTAAAACTGCATTGATATATTTTTTGTTTTTTTCACACATAAACCTACAGCCTATTTTCAATACAGCAGCCAAAGTTATCCTTTTGAAACATAAGTCAGAACCTTGTTACCTCTTCACTCAAATCCCTTCATTGGCTTTTCTCTCACTCAGATTCAGAGTCCTCACCAGGATTTCCACTCCCCACATGATCTGGCCCTCTGCTACTGCTCTGACTTTCTTCCTCTGCCCTCCCTCCCTCAGCTCTCATCATCTTGGCCTTCTCTCCAGCCCTCAGGGGTTTTGTACTTGCTGTTGGCTTTGCCTGGGACTCTTTCCCCCAGATGTCCCCATGGCTGGTTCCTCCCATCCTTCGCATCTCTGTCCAAATGACACTTTCCAATGACCACTGTCCCTGAACACAGTCTGTGTTTTGGGGGAGTACACTCCTCCTCACCCCTCCCCTTGCCAAAACAGAATTTTCTATTCTACTTCTCTGCTTACCTGTTCATCACCCCCTTACTACCATTTGCTACAGGATATATTTCCTTCTTTATTGGTTTGTGGCCTGTCTCCCTCCTCCAGAAATGTAAACTCAATGAGGGCTGAGATTTTTGCCCTTTTGCCTCATTATTGGATTCCCAGCACCTAGAATAGTATCCGGCACACAGTAGGTGCTCAATAAATATTTATTGAATGAGTAAATAAAATTTCATTTTTATACGTGCATAAAAACAGATGTGGAAAAATAAATGTGTGATTGGGAGCTGATGGGAAAGTTTCCATCCTAACTGTGTACATTTCTGTATCATTTGGACTATGCACCACTTAGGTAATTAAAAACTAAATAAAAAATATTTTAAAGGAAAAACATAATGGTCCCATCTCTCCTTCCAAGTGACTCAAAGCAGTCTTTGGGCTCTTTTCTAGAAACACAAAATAATTTCTAAAAAGAACTATCCTAGGTTTGTCTCCACTGCATGTGCCATCAGAGCTCAGAAAATACCAGTAAGCCTGGTTTTTATGATGTTCTAACACCATTAAATAGATCAGGAATATAAGACACACACACACACACACACACACACACACACACACACACACCATGGTTTGCCCGTGCCAGGAGTCTGCTGGGTAAAAAGCCTTTCTAACTAACACACCTGACTCCTCTTTACACCCACTTCCTCCCTCCAGCAGGAGAAAGGAGTTTCACTGGTAGTTCCTTGTGCTGTTTCCTTGACATGGTAAAATCTTTAACACTGCCGTCAGGTAGGGTGAACCTGATGTTGTGGACTACAAAATTCATCCAGTGCTAGAGGGAGCTCTTGAGACAAGATACATGGCCTCTCATGGAAGCAAATCCAACCTAACTCAGCGTGATAAGCATCTCAGGGACACGTTCACACACACAACAGCCACACAAACCTTGTACTGAGTGTCTCTCACCAGCTGTCACGGTCATGAGGCCCCTGTTAAGTAACTCCTGATCCTCACCCTGAGGCCTTTATTCCCCAGAAGCACACACATGGTAGTATTAATAATACTCTCACTGGGAGTTGTTCCACAGGGCCCTTGACACTAGCTTTTCCTGAACTCTTAACTGGCCATAAACCTCCCTGGTGAGCCTGCAGGGCCTCTTCCCACAGGACAGAAGCTGGGGGAAGGGGTGCAATTCAGCTCTGAGAGGCCAGAAGGAGGCTGGCCCGCCTATCCCTGACAGTTTCTGCAACTCACCCTGGAAAGCAGGGTGGCAACAGCCAACTCTCATCACCATTTTGGTATGGAAACTGGAACTCTTAGAATTTTCAGTGAGAACCAACCAACCAGCTGGGTTGTTCTTACCATTTTTTTTTTTTTTTTCTTTTTAGGAGAGTCAGCTGGAATAAAAGTCAAGACTATTTGAGAACCAGCCCTTGGTGGACAGTTACACTGATTTTACACATGATTTTCACTATGTTGTGGCAAAGCAACAGAGTTGGGCTGTGGACCTATTGCTGACAATTCTTCTGAACAAATGCCTCTGGGCTCAGCTTTGCTTCTTCAGAAACACTGGTTTATTACTCCTTAGCTCAAGCATCATTTCTCAGGCCTCATGATTCTAATGACACTTCAGAAAGGACATCAATTTACTCTGGAGGGGTCTGGTTATCGAAATTCACCTTTCTTGGGACCAGAGCACAGGCTTTGGAGTGGGACCATCCATGTGACCTTGAGCAAGAGCACTTATCCCTCTGAGCTCCAGTTTGCTCATCTGTAAAATGGAGATAATAATACCTACCTGGTAAGATTACTGGACGGATTGAATGAGGTCATGCAGATATAATGCTTAGTGTTACGCTTGTGACAGATGAGGATTCAACAAATGGTTACAGTATTACTGTAAAGAGAGACCCTAATTTCCCTCCATCAAAGACTTTTTAGGTAGAATCTCTCATAATTGCCCAGAACACTCTCTCACAACAAACAAATCTCAAGACTGACCACCCTGGAACGTCTTGCCCAGATTCCTCTTGCCTGGAACTTCATCAGAGGAATAGAATTGACATTGCTCAAGTTCCGGGCCTCAAGTTTAATTCTGATACATGCACACACACACATACACACACACCACCACCACCACTGCCACCAACAACAACAACATACACTGGAACTGACACTACTAGAAAGCTTGGGCCATAGCTCAGGGATCTCATAAGGCAGCTGAGCAACCCCCAGCCTTGCCTCTGCACAAAACTATGGACAGGAGTTTGTTCATCACCACCATGCGTCACACCAGAGGGATGATAGGGGAACTGTGATAGTGGAGTGTCGAGAAGGCTCATGGATGCCTTATACTTGCAGTCCTGCCCCAGTTGGGGGACCACAGTGCTTTGAAGACCACGGTCCCTCAGATCCTTAAGGGGCAACACTCCCTCTTCTCATCAACCCTGCCTCTTCCATTCTGTCCCTCAACCCAACAGACAGTTATTAAGTGGCAGGCACTATGCCAGGTGCTGGGGGTCTCCTGATCCTGTAGGCAAGGCCAATACCCACATGTAGTTCTCAAATGAGTGTGGGTGTCCCAGGTGTTCTCTGGAAGAAGCCTGGGGAGAAAGGATGGGCCAGACTTGCTTTTGGTTACCCTTAGTATTTTTGGAGCTCAAGACAGTTCTGTTAGCAAGAATGTCCCGGCCAGCAGGCCACTCACCACATTGGTTTCCTACATGGCCCTGACCCACTCCACAGGACTCCGCCCAGTGTTCAGATGTTTGGGGAGACTTTTTAGCCACTTCGAGGTCCACGCCTGAGAGCTGGAGGTGAAACTGCTCCCTGTGGGCAGCCTTCCGGAGCGTGCGGATGGCCTTCCGGAGCCGCTTCTCTGTTCGCTTTATGATGCAACTCGGATCACAAGAGGCTGCAGAAACGAGAGGGACAGCAGTGGAGGGGTCAGGCTGCAGGATGTGAGCACGTCCAGACCAGCTGCTGGACCCACAAACACCCACAGCTCCCTGTGCACAGCATGGGGAGAGGCTTGGAGCTGGGCACCTAGCAGGCTGGGCAGCATTCAATTCAAACAGAAATTTGTTGACCAAAAAGGTAGCTTTGGGTTTTGATGAAGCAGATAAAATCATCAGGTTCCAAACCAATTCAGTTTAGTTTGGGGGTGAAAAAAACAGGAGATACTTCAGTGGTTTCACTATTTCCACCCCCCCCACCCCACCCCCACCCCCCCCCCGCAAGAATGATGAAAAGTGAAAGGCAAAGAAATAAGGAGCAAGCTGTGAGAAGTCGGCAGCACAGACTGTTTTCAAACCAACCTGTCACCTCCTTTTGGTTAGTTTCAAGCTCAAACTCAACAGTGATAAACATTTCCTTAGGGGTGCTCGGTCGTCCGGGGGCTCCCGGGACTTGCTTGCCAGAGCTGCATGTAAGGTTTGCGTAGCGGAAGCTCTCTTTTACTGAGCTGTGCTTCTCTGTATGAAGAAACAAAATTATCGGAAGCCAAATCCTGGCAAAGCACTCAGCTGAACATTCGCTACAACTCTGTAAACATTTCATTAGAACAACTCTCAAGGGACTAGATGATTAACTCCATATGCCAAGACGCTGCAAGCCCTCAGCTTGGAGCAGGATGACACTTCAATCCTGAAGAACCAGTATTGCCACCTATATAACTTTACAATTTAGCTCTTGAAACTTTTTTTCATGAATAAATGCTGGATGTTTCCGACTGACCAGCCACATCTGTGGAACATGGGGACCAAAGGTTGTCTTGCATTCCTGACTGGTAATTTGTTAAGGTGCGTTCATGTTCTCACAGTTGGTTTCTTTAAAGCTGAACTATGATGTCTCAAGCAGGGGCTGAGGGGCTTCAAGTAAGGGACGAGCACAGGAGTAGAAAGGAAATTAACTCCTGCTTTCAGGCAAACTGACCTTGGAGTAATTCCAACCCAAAGGGAAAGCTGGAAAGCACATGAACAATGATGGCTCATTTTGAAATAACCAGGAGCAATAAATGGCACAAAGAATCAACAGAACCAAACAATATCATGAAGGCACGTAAGATGGGAGTGAAAGTGTTACATAAGGCAGGGCGTTGTGCATCCTCATTCCTGACTGGCCATCACTCCTCCCTCCATGGCTTCTAGTGAATCTTTTAACTAATGATTGTTAACCAGAACCAAAAAGCAGGTCCACATACCATCCACACAATTAACTAATCTTACTTTATTGAACTGAAGAATTATCTGTATCGTGTTCTTCTCTAACATTATAAGGATGTTCAAATCAGCAGGTCATCAGGACCAAAGGAAGGAGAAGGCAAATTAATCTTTCCCTAAAGATCTATCTTACCGTTTCAAAAGGCTAACTTCATATCTCAAACTGAACAGATGCTCATTCTGAACCTGTTTTCCTTTCCATTTTTCCATATCTTTTTTTTTTTTTTGGCTGTGTTGGGTCTTCGTTTCTGTGTGAGGGCTTTCTCCAGTTGCGGCAAGCGGGGGCCACTCTTCATCGCGGTGTGCGGGCCTCTCACTATCGTGGCCTCTCTTGTTGCAGAGCACAGGCTCCAGACGTGCAGGCTCAGTAGTTGTGGCTCACGGGCCTAGTTGCTCCGCGGCATGTGGGATCTTCCCAGACCAGGGCTCGAACCCATGTCCCCTGCATTAGCAGGCAGATTCTCAACCACTGCACCACCAGGGAAGCCCCCATATCTATTTTTTAAACTTTTTACTTTGAAATAAGCTTAGATGTATAGAAAAGTTGCTAAGAGAGTACTCAGAGTTCCCATATACTCTTCACCCAGTGTCCCCTAATGTTAGCATCTTACATTTACGCGTATCTTTATCAAAACTAAGAAATTAACATTAGTACAATACCATTAAGTGAACTATAGACCAAATCTATTTTTAAATAATGCTTTCCCCTCTGATTAAAAGTATAAATGCTCACTGTGGGGAATCTGGAAAATGCAGGAAAAAAATTAAAATCACTCATCATCCTTCCACCCACATATAACCAACTAATAAGGACATGGTGAGTTTTCTTTGTTTTTCTTCTACTCACGCTTTTTCTTATACAATTTAGGTCATATTAGATATATACAATGTTACTCTCTCTTTTTCCATCTTAGCATTATAACAAGAACATTTTCTAATGTCATTAAACATTCTTTGAAAACCCATAATTAATAGCTGCATAATATTCCATCAAATGGAGGTGCCCAAATTAATCTTGGTTAGTTACCTTAAAATAGGCAGTCAAATGTGACTAGAGTGATTTTGCATTTATTTGTTTGTACAATTTATTTGAGGGTAGATTGGGGGAAGAACCCTCCCTAATACATGACTCCTGATTTTTTTTTTATTCTCTAAAATTATTCTATGAAATAATACTGGAAATGTGAGCTGGGGAAGAAAGAGGAATGTTGGATTCTGCTCTTTTCATAAGGCCAGGTCTACTTGGAGAGTATTTGTTCTGCTGAAGCCAAATGGCATCACTGCCTCCAAAAACTAAATCCAGCAGGAAAGCTGGATATTACATCTTTGTTCATCAAAGATTACCCTTTCTGAGCCAAACCTTTTTTTCATTTCTTTGGATTCGGATTTTGGATTATATTAAGCAAACTCTAAGGTCTAGAAAATTTAACCCAGTATGATCACAAATTACTAATGCATTTTAAGCCCTCATTGATTCCTATTAACACACAGCTTTCCCCAGAGCTTCACTCTTTGTCCCCTGCAAAGGAAACCCTGAGGTATAACGCCAGAAGCATACGGAGGTGCCAGGTGAGGCTCTTCTTCATGTTATGAAGAGAGTCCACAGAGATTCCGAACTGTTTGATCCCATCTGAGTGGCTCGGCTCATTACAGGCCCCTTTCCCACCATGCAGGCAAGCTCCCTGCACCAGCCATCTGATTCCATACCTGGTAGTACTGGTCGCAGACCCTCGGGAAACAGATCAGCCTTTTTCAAACTACACTTGCCTTCATTTAGCTTAAAGGTTACACTTGTCCTGACGGTGGCGACATCTTCAGAAAGAAACAAGTGAGAGATGTTACCTTCAGAGGCAAAGGAATGGAAACACCAGTGGCTAATGGAGAGCTGTCCATTGCTGGAAGTACTCCCTGAGCCCCTCTCTTATGCTGAGACCAAGAAAGTTTGGGATTGGGGAGCGCCCGTTCCCAGGGACTGGGGGCACCAGAAGCCTCCTAAGAGTTACACTTATCACTCCATCTGAGATGAATCCAGGGCTCAAACATCACAAAGGAAGGGCCAAAAACGGCCTCAACAGTGAGATGAAAAATGAGGTCATTTCTGTGCCTTTCCAAGAAGGAAGGCCAGAATCCCCCAGTTCAAATTTGGGCAAGACAGCTGAGGGAAATGGAAGGGCAGATTCTCCTAAATAAGCCTGTCCTGGGAGGACAGGGCTGAGGGAGCCACCATTCCAGACAAGGATGGCACTCACTAAACGTGGCTAGGATTTTCAGGGTCTGTGAGGGAGCAAGTCCTACTTTGAGGGCCTCATATGGAAAATTCTGTTCTCCTTCCATGGTCAGTCTTAATCATGTTAGGCTCTGGAGCCAATGACCAGGATTCAAATTCCAGCCCTTCGACTTGTGATGAGAACTTGAGCAAGGTACTTAGTCTCCCTAAGCCTCAGTCTTCTCATCTGTAAAATAGACATAATTACAGTCCTTACATTACTGGGCTGTTGTGAGGATTAATGAGATAATGAAAAACAAAAAAATGTTTAGCTTACTGTCTGGTACATAATAAGAACTGAATAACTGTTAACCATTTGCTTGCTCACCCTTAGGGTGGCCTTAATTTCCAAGTGATCATCACTACGAGTTTTGGTGAAACAGACCGTGAAGTCCCCTCTGGCTGGGTCCAAACATCAGACAAGAGGGGCAGTGAAGGATAGTGCTTAAGACTCTGGACCCAAACTGCCTGGTCAAAATCCTGGCTCCACTATTTCCTATCTGAGTCACTCTGGATATGTTATTTCACCTCTCTGAACCTCAGTTTCTTCATCTGGTTAATGAGGATAACAGTAAAATTGCCCCAGAGGGCTGTAGTGTGGATTAAATCAGCTAATACATGTAACACAGCGGCCGGCATGTTTTAACTGCTCCATCAATTCACACGAGCTGTTATTATCATGCTTTGCGCCTCTATCTTTGCTTATATACATAATATGGACATCAAGAACCATTTCCTTATTCAGATGTTCACATGACATCATCACAGATGTCTGTCTAAATCTGGGAGGACAAGGCCTCTTAAAAGCTTTAAGTGTCCTTCTTTGTCTTTTGATAAACCAGAAAGGGTTTGGGCCCCTTTCCCTGGTCAGAATCCTTGCTCCCCTTGTCATGTCTCCACTGATGCCATGTGCCCCAAGCCCACATTTCCTGCCGAGCCTCTGAGGTGCTCTATGGTACAGGGAGTTGGGAAGACCTGCGTCTCCTGGTCCCAGAGCTACGTGGGCCTCTGCCCAATATGATGACCCACCAGGGCTGCACGGAGCCTTCCGGCACACAATGGACACTCAGTAAGTGTCTGTTATGTGGCGAGTCAGATCGCAGGCACCAAGGCTACAGGCAAGAACATCCTGTAATGTGCTTGCGGCATCAAAGAGATTAGGAGAAAAGAAAACAAAGCCAACGCCCAAGAACAGTATCCCACAGATGAAGCCCATTGAACACGGTGAGCCCCAGAGACAACACGCAGGTTTGGTAATTACCCCCGAAAGCGGAGTCATTTGATTTTTGCTGTTTGCTCCTCAGAGGAGAGGAAGAGCCGCAGGTGACAGAATAGGCCTCTTGCAGTCCTGACAGACAGAATGTGGATCGTCAGCAGGTAAGCAAGGTTACAGTCTCTCCCGGCGGCAGCTCAAGTCACCCGCAACCCCACTCCACGTGAACCACTAGAAAAGCCCCCAGAATACAGGGTCTCAGAGCATGGGCCTCCAGGGGTCAGGGGGCAGCTGGTCAAAGACCTGGAAGCCCTTTGAAGCCATCTAACACCTGAAGGCCAGGAAGGCCTGGCCCTGGCATGAGGACCTGCCCCAGGGCCTGGGACCCACTCACCTGAAGAGAGGTGAATGCCAGAGAGACATCTGAGGAAGCACCTGTCTCCTCCACCACTCTTACCACACTGCAGGGACACGTGGGGTGATACGCTAGTGGGCAGGACCCCCTCCACTTCTAGACAGGACAAAATACAGACACTTACAGAGAGAGAAGGTGTGACAAGGACGGCTGAGTCCCATGCCTCAAAGGCCCCAAGAAGAGAAGGTAGTGCCGACGCCCAGCACATAACACAGACACCACGTTTATTCCCCCCAGGGTAAAGGAGCGCCTTGTACTCTATTCTTTTCATGCAGAAAAGCAACCAGGGAAACAGAAGTGAGTTCCAACCTACGCAGAAGCACAGAAGGAAACGCCGAAGGGCCTGCAAAGTATCTCCTGTTTTTGAAGGATTTAAAGAACGGCTGCTGCAGCTCGGGGGAGGAGAATCAGTGGAGGACTGGTCAGCCGCACTGCGGGTCCAGTGGGACGTGGGAGAGTGCTGCTGGGCCAGCGGTGAGCCCGTGCACTGAGCCCGAGCCTCGGCGCCTCTTACCCACACAGTCTTTTTTATTCCAGTGGAGCTTGTGCGCAGAGTGGCACCGGCACTCGTAGCTGCCCACGGTGTTCACGCAGACCTGCTGACAGCCTCCGTTGTTGACGCTGCACTCATTGGTGTCTGTGGAGCAAAACGCTCTCCTGTCACAGCAGCCCACTGCTGACCTGGCTGACACTATCCCTCCATCGAGGAAGGAGCAGGAGGCGAGTCACACGGCTGAAGCTCACTGAACTAAGGGACGGTGCTGACCGCCTTCAGAATGTGCACTTGGCACCAGCTGACCCACTCCCCACTCAGTGGTCTTCCTGGCAGGAGCCTCACCAGCATGGTCTCAAGTTCCATTCTTGACCAAACATTTCCGCCAGTGAGGACACTCAGAAGGGGTCACACTCTATTTTCAGGTGTCAAATTCAGACACTGCACAGGCTTCCAGTTTAAAACTCCACCATCCTCCTGGGCTACATCCCAAGAGAGATAGAGAGGATTAGGATTCCCCACTTGGCAGTTCATATAGTTGGGATATAGATAAGAAAAAGGACTTGCACTAATCCCCATCAACTTGAGACTGAGTCCAGGTCAGAAGGTGACTCCAACTAAAACCCAAATACACGTCCATATTCAGGGAATATTTCCTTGGGGTTTCTTGACGGACTGGAGGGGCATGTGTTCAGCCACGCCAGGGATGTGTTGAAAAGGGGAAGAGAAACAACACTGTCTACAGCAAATCACAACTATCCATTCTTCTTAAGGACACAGGAAACAAGGACTGAGTAGGAAGTACTAAGGCCAGGGGTTCCCACATCCTCAGAGCCCCAAAATCACCTTGAAGCCCTAGACTTTTAGAATAAGAATCAGAATCTGTATTCTCAAAGATTGTTGAATGAATCTGATGATTAGAGAGAGCAGAGTGACGCCAAATCTGACTTAAGCCACAGTCTACTTAACTGTAAGGTCATGAGACATCAGAACATGTTGCTGCAAGGGCTCAGAGCAGGGAGATGGAGTCCACGGTCCCACTTCCAGCTCAGAGACCTGCACAAAGACCAGCTCAAAGAGCTCAAACCAAGCTCCGCAGCCAGTTCCTACGCACAGTAGGGCTGTGGAATCGTTTGGTGCACTGCCAAGCCTCTCCGAGGGCCGTGACTTTACTATCTTGGGAAGTTCCAGCGGACAGGGCACCAGCTCCTGAGAGACTCACCCACTGTCTGAGTACAACTGTATCAATAAAGTCCATAAAGAATTCACAGCTGAAAGAGCTCAGCTCTTCTCTCTGCTCCATTTCACACCTGACAAGTTAAAGGGATCAATGTGGGACGATTTCCCGTAGCAGCTGCTTCCCTCGAGTCGATGGACTCCCTACTACTGTACAGGGCTTGGTATGTCCGGTTCAGCCCCCAAGGTAGAAAAACTGGCCCTGATCTGGGGAAACCTTAGGAGTAAGGCCCAGCCTCATCCAACTCTAGAGGGATTCCACTCACCTCCACAGTGGGTAAAGCCATAGAGGGTGTACCCTTTGTTGCAAGCACATGCAAACGTGCCAGGGTGGTTGATGCAGCTGTGGTCACAGGTCCTATCCAAAGAGCATTCATCCACATCTGTAATTGTCAAAGGGAGAGGGGAGCTGAAACCAACTCTGAGGGACAGTGGAGAGAAGAACACACTTATAAGAACACCAGTTGCTGACCAATAACAAAAACAACAAAGTGAAAATTATCTATCAGTTCTCCCTGCTCACTTGTGTTAAACAAAGTGTTGAGCAGCCCACAATAAGTATACTCACAGCCAGGACCCTTATTTCCAAATTCTGTTGCACACTGCACTTGCCTAAAAGCTCAGTTGGTCTCTCTCACCCACGCTTATCTGCAGGGCTGAATAATTTAAAATATTTAAATGAAGTCAAATGAGATAACATAACTAAAAAGTGTTTGTAAACTATTAGGGTGCTGCCTGTGCATTATTACTGTTCTATTACTAATTGGTAAAGGAGCAATAGTAATTTTATAAGCTATGGCCAATCAAAAGGAGAAAACACTTGAGCTGGAGATAAATCTAGCTCCTATCTCTTTTGGGTCTTGCCAGAATTCACCTTCTGGCCCCAGGAGGCCAGTTGATCCTGGGTTTTAATGCCCTCTGCACTAAAACAATGCATTAACATTAATATCCTCAGTAATTTTCTATTGCAGGCACTGAAATGTGGTGCTTAAGCACCAAACAGGATCCTCTTGGACAATCCCTTGGCTTTGTTCCTCCTCCATGGTTCAGTCCCAGGGGGGGTCCCTCCCTTTCCGGTTCAGCGTGAAGGCATCCTTGGCTGCAGTTGAGGTCATGGAAACTAGCCTCAGGAGGCTGTATTTGTCAGTCTAATCATCTCTTCTTCCCTGGCCTGGTTCTTACATCTTTCCTGTACACTAGAATCTCAGTGCTTCACTTCCTCAACTCTCTGGAAGATTTTAACAGAGTTATGACTTCTATCTCCAAATGGATAAACCAGGACCAGCGCAGGACTCAGTGGAAGCCAACTAGACCATTGTTAGATCCCTTTTCAACACCAAACGTGCCACGAGAAACTATGTTAATAAAAAACAAACATTTGGAAGGGACAGGAGGAATGAAAAACACGAAATAGAAAAGGGCAAAATCTTACAAAACCTCTTCATCCGTAGCTTTTCCCAGAAGTCCTGACAATTTCTTTAGTAAGTTTGTTCTGTGTAAATATTTGTCCTACCAAGACTGATCAGTGAAAAATGAGAAAAAGTCCACTTCTTCTGTAGTAATTGATATCATTCTATGAATTCTTTTATTAATATCAGCCAGTTACCGAGAAAGTGGGCTCGTTCAGTAGCTGACTTTGGCTGCTCACAACAGGCTTTTGCTTTGTCAAAAAATGAGTAGATCGCTTTTCTAATTCCTTTTTAATGTGTTTACACAGCTTAAATAGTATTTCTTGCTCTATACATTATGAAACATTATGTGGAACAGCAAATTTTCCTTCCAAGTCAAACAGAAGAAAACTGTGCAGTAGTCATCTAGAGTGAACTCGCTGAATTTAAAGGGTGTGAAGTGTCTGACAAATTATGTACCAAGAAGAAAAAACCAAGAGAGAAACCTAATTCACACCGTAAGATTATAAAAAGGTAATGTTGCATCTTTATTATATGAAGTGAAATCAGATATTATTTTCTGATTTTGATTTAATTCTGGGATTTCTAACAAAATAAGTTAGGCTGTTCTTATTCTCAGCAATGGATCAGAAATAAATGATAGCACATCTTTCCTGAGAGTTTCTTTCTATATATCAGTGGGGAATAAAATGTGCTCATCTGAAAATATAAATGATGCCCCCAACCCAAAACAGCTTATCACTGTGCAAAACACTTATTAATATCAACAACTGCTACCCAGAGAAGTTCCCTTGCTGCGCCCCTTATATGGGAAGGATGTGTCTGAGAAGGGGTCTGAAATCCTGCCCAAGGACTGCCCAGCCTTTCCTCCACTTAATCCCTTCCCTCCCTCACCCCTACCCTCTCCCCAAACACCAAAGGCTGGTCATTCAAACAAGGCCTATAAGGAAGGGACCAACTGGTTGACCCCAACTTTTTGCTGAGAAAAGGTATGTTAACTAAATCAACATCTTTTTGTCACCAAATTTTGTTAGAAAATCCATAACATTAAAGGGAATTTTAGAAAGGGAAAATTATTCATAATCTCAACAGCCTAATGCAACCCTGCTTGCATTCTGTGATCCATTCCATTTCTAGCAGCGAGCTCCACTGTAATCACACCACATGGGTTCATTGAGGTGTTCTCTAATCATTAACAGCTTAATTTCCAAAATATACCTGTGAGCTACCTCAGTGTTTTTATTTTACTTAACAGATGAAATAAGTGAAGCACAGGGTGGAGGTTGGATTAATGACTCCGTAGAAAAGCCCAGCGAGCCGGTCTCTGCCCGAGCAGGGCTTCGTCTTCTCCAATCCAACCAGTGGGCATTACACAGCACAGCTAGCTATGTTTCAGCACATACCTTGGCAAGACTTCTCATCTGTTAATAATTTAAATCCCTTTTTGCAGCTGCAGTCAAAACTGCCCACGGTGTTTTTGCAGAAATGATCGCAACCTCCATTGCGCGTCTGGCACTCATCAATATCTGTAACAGTCAAGCATCGGCAAATCAGACAGCGATACTTGCCTCGTTATCCACAAATCCCTGAAGTGCTATTGTGTGTGCTTCATTATTCTCTGAAACAAAACAGACCCATAAAAGCATTTAAGGATGTTTGCTGATGTTTTTAAACTTACATATGTTCTCTTGTCTGGCTTAACCCATTTTGAAAGACAAGTGCCTGGTCCCCTGGAGAACTCTGACTTACACTGCCCCTCCCTTGACTAGCATCAAGGAAACAAGCTATGGGAAAGAACAGTGATGTCCTATTATATTCTCATCCTTGCACAAGTCTCTCAAGATAAGATGGCTTCCTTTCCTATACTTCCCATTCCAGTTTAATGATTAAAGTTATAAGGAACTAGAATATTTGTTTTGGCAAATTACACCACGATCAAATAGCCTCAATGCTTTTAAGTGATTTCTGATACTCAATTAATTTTATCTTTTCTCAGTTTCATCTGGTAACTGTTTATCTACTTTTTTATCACGTTAAAAAACTAAGCCTTTGTACTCTGGCCCATGAAATACTAGGTCTTCGGGGTCTCTATTCATCAGTACAAGTTAATGGTACAGTTATTCATTATTCTCTGGATAACAAACTTGGCTGTTATTTATATGATAATCTCTAGGCTGTTATTTATGATATGATGATATTATCTCCTGCAAATGAATGTTCCCTTGAACAACTGCTCTCTTCTAATAAGGCCACTGCCTGAAATGGATCATTTGATGTTTGTAGAAGCTGACCTTCTCAACAGTTAGTGTAATTAAACTGGTTCTAGTTAAGCTTACTCAGTTACAACCTTCTACTAGCCCAGGGAAGAAAAGCTTCCTTTTGATCAATATGAATCATAAGCAAATCTGGAGTCACTCAGGAGGTGTGGAGGGGAAGAGCTGCATTTACTCCCACACATTAGCCGCACGGAGAGGCACAGGCTACCTTTACAGGTCTTCCCATCCAACTGGAGACTGAATCCGACGGGACAACTGCAATGAACACCTGTCGAAGTATCCTTACAGGTGCGATCGCAGCCTCCATTGTTGACAGCACATGTTTCTGCCACGGAGGTAAGAAAAAGGCAGTTAGCCTCCTAAAGAAGTACTCACACAGCTGGGAAGAAAGGGGTATTGGTGCAGTGTTAATACTTGACAAAAATTCATGAGAGTCAGGAAGCGTGTGGGGTCCTCATGGTCACATCGCTAGCCTCTGCCACCCGCAGGTGAGCTAGAGGGAGGACAGGGGCAGCTCCGCCCCCCACCCATCTAAATAAGTGACATCTCCCGAGGAAGCCTGACAGGGTGAGAGAGGGGGAAAGATGCCTCTGCCAACCTGCTGAGCCTTTTTAGTGGCAGATCTGAAGCCACTAAAAGTTCCTGTTGATCGACAGCCAGTGACCTGCAAGTATGACCACATCTAGCAGCCTAGATGTGAATGCAAAACAGAGCAAAGGGGGATGTTCCTTCCTCTATCCTGAACCTTCTCTATTCACCATGTGTAATGGGCAAAGCAAGAGAGGGTAAACATCGCCCACCCCATCCATTCCCTTGCCGCAGACCAATGACTTCCTCCTGGCAACTGCCAAGTAACTCAGATTAGAAGTTTACCTTTCCTTGAAAGGAGAAAGACCTGTCATAGTTACATGAAAAAGCAGCCGCAGTTGTTAAATCATATCTATAGAGATGAAGAACAACAAGCTAATGGCCTTCTATTTCTGTATATCATGCATGAATTCTAAGCAATACACAAATGTTATTCAACATTCATTCAACGGTTAGCACTTAGGCATCCAGAAACTGATTTTACTTCCATAGCTACCTCTGTAAAGCCTCGGGGGTGGGGGAAGGCAAACTTAATTCTGATTAATTATGACAGATAGAACATGTATGTTTACCTCTGTTTCCTCACCAAACCTCATTAAAATGAGAGTAAATAAAGTTTTTAAAGTATAAATCCTTAAGGACAAATAAAAGACAATAGATGAAAGATGTCAAATCTTCTGGAAGTGGCATGTCAATGGAGGAACAGTAACTGGCATAGCAGAAAGTTAAACCCTAGCAGTGGGGCTTCCCTGGTGGCGCAGTGGTTAACAATCTGCCTGCCAGTGCTGGGGACACGGGTTCGAGCCCTGGTCCGGGAAAATCCCACATGCCACGGAGCAACTATGCCCGTGAGCCACAGTTACCGAGCCTGAGCTCTAGAGCCTGCGAGCCACAACTACTGAGCCTGCGTGCCACAGTTGCTGAAGCCCACGCGTTCTAGAGCCCATGCTCCACAGCAAGAGAAGCCACCGCAACAAGAAGCCCGCGCACCTCAACAAAGAGTAGCCCCTGCTCGCCACAACTAGAGAAAGCCTACACGCAGCAACAAAGACCCAACACAGCCAAAAATAAATAAAAATAAAATAAATTAATTAAATTTATTTTTTAAAAAAACCTAGCAGTCTGCAGAGTGATGCCAACAAGTGGTAAGCTCATCTGAGCCACAGAATCCCAGAGAGGCTAAGGAACTGGAGGTACTAAAGTTAGTCTAGAGGCAGAGGTGGGGATGGAGTTAAAAATAGGAAGATTGATTGAGAGTCTGTATAACAAATAGGCTCCCAGATCCCCATCTTAATTCCACAGCCCACAGCACATCCCTATTTGGACTAAAGCAGACAAATTTCTTCTCTGGAAAAGGGCACCAGTAACAGCAGAGGAGGCGCTGTCAGGTGAAAGTCTATACTGTGAAAAGAGACATCTCAAACTTTCACCCTCTCTGCACCCCAGTTCCCAGGACACTGGCAGCCAAGCCTAAATCCCCTCAGCAGGAGACTGAAGGATTCCTCTCCAGCCAAACTGACCGGCCCAAGTGAAAAGACCTATAGATTCTGGCATTTGAAGATCTCCAAATGAAATGACTAAGCCACTGCCTAGTCAACCAAGCATAAAGCCCACCAGTTGACAGAATATCCAAGTGGCTTTTCAATATTCCACTACTAAGTAAGAAAAGTCAGCCAAGGATCATCAGACATTTCAGAAAAGCCTCTAGTATGAAATAAATACACCAAATCAAACAAACAAGGGAAAAGGAACCTGGGGGAAACAAAGATAATACAGGGAACAACAGAGAAGTTAGAAAATCTTATTAATTTCCTCAGGGAGGTAAGAAAAGCATCCATGAAATAAGAACAGGTCCCTACAACAAAAGACCAAAGTAAAATTCTTAAAAAATTAAAATATGAAAGTTGAAATTTAAAAAGAACCCTATAGAAGGATTAGAAGAAAAAAATGAAAGATCTCCTAGAAAGTAGAACAAAAATATCAAGAAGAGAAAAAAGAAGAAAATTTGAGGAGCAATCCAGGAATTACAACAGCCAGCTAATAGGAGTTGCAGAGAGAAAGAGAAAAGTGAAGAAAGTTATCAAAAGAAAAATATAAGAAAATTTGTTGGAACCAGGGGATGCGAATGCCCCTCTTGAAAAGGCCTACTGAGTGCTCAGAATAACAAGTGGGACAAATCCCACAGTGTGGACATTGTTGTGAAATTTCAGATCACCAGGGACAAAAAGGGGACCCTGAGAACATCCAGAGAGAAGCTCTCGTAGGTTCCATACAAGAATAAAAGTGACTTAGACTTCTTGAAAGAACACTGAATGCTCAAAACAATAGAGTGCTATTCAAAACTCTGATGGAATATTTTTCCCAACTTTGAATTCTATCCTGAGCCAAATTCTCAAGAAAGGGTGAAGGTAGACTATAAAGGCATTTTCAGGTATGCAAAGTTTTAAAAAAATCTATATCTACCCATGTAAACTAACAAAAGAGAAGACATGGGATCCACCAAAACAGGAGCATGGGCAAGGGAATTCCCAGGCTGTCGCTCAGGGAAAGGCCAGGATGACAGATGTGCAGCTGCTAGAGCAGGGTGGAAGCCTCAGAAGAGACTTTTTAAGAAGAAAGTAGAATTGATAAGTTACCTGCTGTATTTGAACACATTGTAAAGGTTTTAGAGCTCTGCCAGAAATTTGCAAAAAACTTGGTAAGAGGTACTAAGAAAACTAAGCAAACAAAGAAAATATGATCATAGCACATTACATGACTCAGGGGTGAATAATATTTAGATATTCATAATATGTAAATTGTGATTAAACTATATTAAGGGTATGGGGGAGGGGGACAGAAGAGAGATATAACTTAGTCTTCTGTGGTAGGAAGTCAAAAGCTAATATCTAAAACTGACACATCAAAAGAATTCCCCGGCGGTCCAGTGATTAAGACTCCGCACTCACGTTGCCGAGGGCGCAGGTTCAATCCCTGGTCAGGGAACTAAGATCCAACAAGCCGTGCAGTGCGGCCAACAAAAACAAAAACAAAACAAAACAAAACAAATAAAACCTGACACATCAAGAAATAACTGTAGGACTTCCCTGGTGGTGCAGTGGTTAAGAATCTGCCTGCCAATGCAGGGGATACAGGTTTGAGCCCTGGTCTGGGAAGATCCCACATGCCGCGGAGCAACTAAGCCCGTGTGCCACAACTACTGAGCCTGCGCTCTAGAGCCTGTGAGCCACAACTACTGAGCCCGCATGCCACAACTATAGAAGCCCGTGTGCCTAGAGCCTGTGCTCTGCAACAAGAGAAGCCACCGCAACGAGAAGCCTGTGCACCGCAACAAAGAGTAGCCCCCGCTCGCTGCAACTAAAGAAAAGCCCGCACACAGCAACGAAGACCCAACGCAGCCAAAAATAAATAAATTTATAAAAAAAGAAATAACTGTATACACTTCCCTTTTCAGAAACATGTGGGAGGGGGAGTCAGGAGAAGAAGAAACAACTAGGAGAATTGAAAATTGTGGCCCCTGGCAAATGCCTAGTTAGGAGACAGGGAAATGATGTATTGCATTACAAGCTTAATAGTGCTAATTAAGTTTTTAAGGTTTTTATATTATTCATATGTACTATTTTAAGGCAATTAAAAATAATAATTTTAATAGGGCAGAAAAGAGCTCAGAAATGTCACCTGCCTGGTAATCAATGGCTGCTTAATAGCTTACCTATTAAATCCAGAAGCTATCGAAAGATCAGTTTTGTTGAGGCCAGGCCGAGCTTTCTCCAGAATAATAACGTCAGATGATCTGATGCCCTCCCTCCCAGCCACCGCTGAATGTCTACAGTCACCTCCAGCTCCAGCAGACCGGCTGCCAGACCTTCCTGTGTCCCCAGCCAAGTGCCACTCTTCTCCATTCATCTCTTCTGCCATTAATATGGGCTGAGTCCGAAATAGAAGACTCAGTGGACAAAAACCCAGCCAAATTGCCATATGCTAAATAGGGGCTGCCCACAATGCCTCTCTCGTCACAGTTACTCAGAGGGGGGGTGGTCTGACATGCACTGACCACCCACTAAGTCCCAGACAGCGGACTCTGGGCACTTTTGCACATTATTGTCTTAACCGAGCTTCCTGATAACCCTAAGAGGTCGACTGTATTACATCCATTTTAGAGGAAGACCAGGACACAGCGGCTCGGGACAGTTTGCCCAAGTCTCAGTGCAAGTATCAGCAGCGTTATGGCGCTAACCCAGTTATGCTGATGGCTGGGCCGGCGCTCTTCCCACAATACCAGGGGTCCTGGATGGTGACTAAGCAATAGCAGTGAGTGGAGAACAGACACACCCTGGCTGGACAGGAGCTGCTGACTCTAATCCAGCTGGTCTGAGGGCACATGGGCCCCAGGTTCAGGTCTGATGCAGTAAGTTGGGGAGGGAAAGGGACATCAGTGGTGGGGGAGGGCGGGGGAGGCGCCTACCCATGAGCAGCCGCCGTTTCACCCGTTTATCCCCATCCGCCACGGATGTGGCATTGCTCTCCATCACCTCCGGGGCAGCGTCCTCTCGCTCTGCAAGAGATGCAAACAGCACAGTTCTCAGACTGAATGAGTCAGATTGTTCATCCCCTGCACAACCACTTCTGTGGAAATCCCAGACATGAGAACAATGTGAGAAATGTGACTCTGTTCATTCAATAAAAATATGTTGTAATGAGGCTCTGTGCTAAATGGCCTCAGAGCCTTAATAGACATTAAATATGGAAAAGATTTTTTTATTCTACTGTACTAACCAGAGACCTTGGGGAATGCAAGCTTCAGATTCACTCCAGAACCCTCGGTCCAGGACAAAAAGAATCTTGGATTGGGGAACATCTGAAATGGAGCTAGCAAAGAACACGCCATGAAGGGCAGGGCAGGCAGACATCCCACCAGAAATATGCAACCCTGGCTGCTGCTGATGGCAAAGGCCACCTGTCACCATGAACAGCTAGCTTTAACTTTGCGTTACCCTGGCCTCTTGGGATGTGTTGTTCCGCTCTCCAGAATACCAGCTTCAGGAGCAGCCTAGTCCAGGAGAGGAAAAAGGGCTTTCCACGGTCTCACAGGGAGAAAGGGGCCCCCAGTCCGGGCCTGGACTACTTCCACTGCCACATGTGAGGCAGCATGGGACATGCTTGAGGGCATATGCACTGGAAACACCCTGCCTCTAGTACTAAACAATATTAATCGTTAGGGTTAGGGCTGGGTTGGGGTGAGCAGGCTGGGGAAGACCCTAACCCAGTGTTGGGGTCACCATTCACCAAGGCAGCTCCTTCCATCCGTGTGCATCTTGTACTGGGGATGGCAGCTACACTCTGGGCCTTCTGCAGTGTCCTCACAGGAGTGATGGCATCCACCGTTTCCATGGTTACAGGTCACTGAAAGGAAAATGAATCAAACCATAAAGCACGGAGATTTCCACAACTGAGGCTGTGTTTGTTCCAGAAGACCTCTGATTTTCATTCAGGAAGTATTCGAGCACCTAGCATGTGCTAGGAATTGTGCATAAAAGAGAGAACCTTGACTCAGACCACGTCCCTGTCTATATCAACAGGTAGTCACAATATGACTTGTAGAAACGCTGAATGACAGATTTGAGCAACGTTATACAGAAAGATAGACATGGGAAGGTCAGGGGAGATTTTTCACTATTTAAAGGAAATTATACCAAAAGATTCCAAACTACTGCTTTGCTCTATCACGAGAAGTACTAGGGCGTTTGGAAATGCTGTAACACTTTACGTCTGGAACAGGCAATATTTAATTTGCATGTATATGTCAGGATTTCTCTCATCAGATTCCATCTGGATTAGTTAAAAGGGAGGGTAATCAGAGGAAATGATGACTCTTTGCACACAGTTAATGCAACATTAACCAATAATTACAAAGACTATGTATGTATGAACACATCGATGACAAGCCAAGGGGGAGAAAAAGCCAACTACAAAACTATCTATTCATCAAACTCAACAGTGGTTACCTCTGGCAAAGGAAATGGCAAAGGAAAAGGGGGAAATGTTATATGTTTCTTTGGACTGTTTAAATTCTTACACAACCATTTTTAATTTTCTAATTTAAAAGAACTGAAAACATATTTGTGCTGTGAGAAAAAACTGTTCTGTGACTATAGCTGTGTAAAAATTGTGTATGCATATCAACAACAAAATAGGAATATGAAAAAAGCAAAACAACTGATTATGTGGTGGAATTCTGGATTTTTTCTTTATTATATCCTCAAGTTTTATAATATCTGAATATAATCTTATAATATTATTTGAGCAGTGATACCTTAAAAACTTTTTAAATTTTTAAAAATAAGTTTTCAGGTATTCTACTGGCTCCCAAAAAGCTGTAAAATGCTGATTCTCACTCCACAGGTGACTCTCCTGTGGAGACCTGGGTCCTCCTTTTGAAGACAGCTGGAGCCAGCCCCACTTTTAGGGGCCATGTGAGGCTGTCAGAACCTGTTGTTGGTGACGGTGGCATCAGCCCTGGTTTGTCAGGCTTTGAGGTTGCACTCTGGTTTGCGATGGAGACAACGGAGAGAAGTCTCTCACCGACGAAACTGCCTCTCCTTCTCTTAACCACTGAGGTCTATTCACTGTAAACAACCATCCCCAGCAAACTGCAGGCGTCTTCTAGAGGGTCCATGACTTTGGGAAGAGTTCCTACAGGGAAACCCTCAGTGTTTCCTCTGGCGTAAATAGTGGTTTAGAAGCACCTTTAATGGCCGGTTGTTTCCTATTACCCATTGGAGCTATTATTGTGTTTCCTCATCATGTGGCACCTGCATCTGGACTGTGTACACCATTCATTGACTCATCCATTAAACAAATGTGGATTGAGCACATCCAGGGGAAGACTGAGAGGCAAAAATAAGACAAGATCCCTGACTTGGTGGGGCTCGTAGCTGGGGAGACAGACACATAAATTCAACCCCAGATTCAACCCAGTCGTGTGGTTGAATCAAACACACGATTCAACCCCAGAGTGCCACGCGCTATCATCGAGGAATAAACAGCGCTATGGGCGCCAAAATACAAACTGGCTGCCTTGTCTGAGGCCGTCGGGGAAGGCTTCTGAGGTCATGTAGCATGGTGACTAGGAGCACAAGCCTTACAGTTAGGCAGGCCTACGTGTGAATCCTACATTTGCCACTTACTTCCTGTGTGACCTTGCAGCTTTACCTTCTCCACGATTTTCTCCACTTAGCTCACAAGGTGGTGACGGTGAGAATTAAATGCAATATGGCACCTCTTTAGACAAGGCTTTGCACATAATAAATGCTCCCCCAAAGTAGCTATTATCTTTATCATGATTAGAAGTTAGGCAGGAGATTAAAAATTGAGCGAGAATTCACCAAGCTAGGAAGGAAGGAAGGCTTGGAAAAGCCTTGGAGGCATGAAAGAATGGAGGCTTTCTCCAAAAGCCAGGAGTTTGGTGTCTGGAGAAAGGAGGCTGATGAGGCTTGTGTAAGAAGCGGGAATCAGGTACCAAAGAGCTGCCAGATGAGGAAATTTGACTCTATTCTATGGGAACAGGGAGACCTGGCCCCCAACATTCACACTCCTTACTCCTGAGTGTTATTTCCTTCCGACTGGTTCTTTTAGAAAACATCATTTCCCTTCCCTACAGGAGATCACCCTCAATATCTCACGTGACTGCCTTCCCTGATGTTTCTGGTGCTGGGCTGCACAAGACAGCCTCTGGGGTAGGACGGTTCCCAGCACAGCTGTGTGCCAGTCTGTACTTACAGGTGCAGTCTCTCTGGTTCTTGGCCAGCTCAAAACCAGGCCTGCACTCGCAGGCCACGCTGCCCCTCGGGGCCTCCTTGCAGATGTGACTACAGCCGTGATTCTTATTCATGCAGCTCAGACCCTCTGCAAAACAGCAGCACGCAGCCAGTGACCAGGTTGCAACAGAATCCTGACCCCGGGAGTGAGGCAAGGGTCTGGGGGGTGGGCCACAGACCTGCCTGCCTGGGTGTCCATCAGTCCCACATTTTAAAAGAGTACGTCATTCAAATGAAGCCAGGTCATTTAACAGAGATACGAAAACTTTCTTATGTCACCCAAGAGATAGGATGTTTCAATTCCCCTAAAGAGGTAGGAGCTCTCCCAATACACTGAAAAGAAAGTACCCACCAGGAGGGAATTCCCTGGTGGTCCAGTGGGTAGGACTCCGAGCTTTCACTGCTGAGGGCCTGGGTTGAGTCCCTGGTCGGGAAACTAAGATCCCGCGTGGCGTGGCCAAAAAACTTAAAAAAAAAAAAAAAGTACCCACCAGGAGCTCTCTGTTGGGTGTGGAATCAGAACCTGTGGACCCCAGGAACATGTCCTCAGACTCTTATCTCTGCCATGCTGATCAAGAATACAAACAGAAAAGGAGAATCTCTCTACAAAAATCTGCAGAGAGACTGATGAAGATTCCCAACCTTTTCACATATTCTTGAAGATGACTTTCAGAAAATTTCAACCCTCCACTCTACCCCCACCAAATCCACACTTTGGAGGTGACTGTGACTACTGTATTTCAGCATCACCCCATGGACACCTGCCCAGGGACCTCTCTTATGTGACCACCTTCAGTTAGTCCCTGGGCCGTCCCTCAGTGGGCTTGGAGGACAACAGCAGAGAGAACAGAGAGAGACCTCATATATGTGGTTTCCTTTTGCTGCTGTAAAATCCTTCTCAAGTATACTGTAGTTTTCATTAGGCCCGATCTCGTGGTAACTGTGGTAGGAAAGGGGGTTATTTTCCTGGATGGTTTAACATGCATCTAAATGATGGGGTCATAGCAAAGTAGACACCTGTGTGGTTTGCCAGCATCAGGCCTCTTCTCAGTACCAATTCTTTAGGGGGCTCTGCCGCCTCCCAGCACTCTGAAGGAACTGTTATCAAACCCAAGAGTAAACTCAAAACCTCTCCTTGGTTTGTACAACATTAATAAGTACGTATTCATGTGATGCTTCTTTGCATTTGTGCAATGTTAACGCTAAAACATCTTTAAGAGTAGGGATTTTGTTCTCATTGATTCTCCACTAACAAGACATTTTCTAATACTGGAAGTGGCACTGTTTTAACATGAGTACAAAAAGCTTTCATTCAGCTTCGCTAGGATCCAATACTGTTCCGTATTGTGCCCCTAAAACCTTAGCCAATTGGTTCTAATGAAGTCAAAAGTCATTTCTCTCCAGTTCTCACCATGGGGCCGTTGATCTGTGCTTAACTGGAATGATTGTTTTAATACAAACAGATGTCATTCCTATTCCAAAAGACAGAGCAACAGTTAATACATCCCATATTCTCTTAAAACTATCTTGTTTTTTATCTGACAGTTACAAGCTGTTTGAACTCCACCACTCAATCTGCTGGAAGTTGCTGGGACTCGTTCACCCGTGCCAAGGGCTGCTGTCAATTAACACAGAAAGAAGCTTGCACGGGGTCAGTGGAAAGCTCTCTCTTTGCTCTGGCCGGTGACTTCTGAAGGTGCTATTTGCTCCCAGTAATAAGATGGCACAGAAGGTAAGAGTTGCCTCCAGAAGCAGCGTCCTGTCCTCCTAGGAAGGCCCAGCAAGCATTACCTTTGTTCTTGGATCAGCAGAACATTTGAAATAATAGGGTCCAGGAGCACCCAAGGGTACGCGTAACAGTGCCCAAGAAAAGGCAGCAGTAACATCTGCGAGGTACACTCCTAAACAGGTCAGCTGCTTCTTCCTCCTCTTTTTCTTTTTCATTCTGTTTACAAGTCTGTTCAGACATTTGCAAAGTGACCTTTACTGCCTCAGGGCAATCCATTTACACAAGAGATATTTAGTAAGAACTGATTGTGTGCCAGATACCATGGGGATACAAAGAAGTTGCCCCCTGATGTCATATCATATCAAGCAAGACCTAAAGTTACCAGGAGACATCGGAGGTTTAAATGGCTCTGGAAATGCTAAGGGCTTTTTAAGAGGTGACCCCGAAGCTTTTCACAGTCCCCTGGCTCAAAACAAGGTCACTGCTAGGGGTGGCAGATGGATCTGGTCCAAACTGGGAGGCCCAGCTATGGTTCTGGCTCCCCCAGAAACTGCCCTGGCAGTCCTGTTTCTGGTCGTTAGTTCACCAGGAAGGAAACAGCTCAGAAATGTGAGAAATATCCCATTCTGGTGGTCCCCAGGCTGAGGGTCTCACTGAAGAATATTTCTGGAAACCAAATAAAAATATGCCTTGCAAATAGGGCAAGAAAAGGGGGAAACAGCCTCTGCTGGGAGCACAGCCTCCTCCTCACTAACCTGACACCTTCCTTACTACTCTAAAAAGGCAGCAGTGCAAACATCTAAAAATACTCTTGGAGCGGACAAAACAAAAGAGGAATGCTCATTTTGAGAGCCTGAGCTCCCATGAATAGGCACAAAGGCAGGCTGGGGTGGTGTGTCTCCCTCTAGCCTACCCCCATTACATGGGTGAAAACACACAGTCTCTTTATCAGAGCTTTGGGGTCTCTAAGGATGAGAAAAACACAATAGCTTGAGTTTCTCTCAGAATCAGCTATTAAGATCCCCTATATTAAAGAACATTTAGTAAATAATTATTAAAAACAACAACAGCTACACTAGAAAATACTAGCTTGCGGTGTTTACCTTCTTTCAACCATCTTCAGAGTATCAGCTGTGGGTTTTAACGTCTATTTTAATACAGTTTCTAAGGGTTTAATATGCACATCAAGGAGGAAACCCTACAGGAACACTGTTTATAGATGGCTCTATTTGAAGAGTTAAAACCCTAGGATGGAAGGGGGCAGCTGCAGACCGCTCCAATCTGCTGGCTCATGCTGCCGTGAATTTGCCCAGCAATCGGGTTGAAACACAACAGAAAATCACAGAGAGTGCTTCCAGACCACAACTCAAATTCTTGCATTTTGGTTTTTAGCTCCAGACAAATATGCTCATTTTAAATACTCTTCAGGGGTTCTAAGAATGTCTGAATTGTAGAAAACACAAATCGCGGAAAGGAACTGCTCTTGTATTTACTTCTGGTGTGAGAAGACCGGGTCTGTAATCAGTCTGGGGGGATTGCAGCCTTGTCCAGTCTGGGACAGGAGAAAGGGGCTGAGCCACTGCTCTGGAAGAGCGAGGGTAAGAGGTGATCTTAACCACCGAGAGTGGTTGGACCCGTACTGGGGGTGTTCAAGCCCTGGCTTGACCTACAGGGCGCCACCCCCCTCCCCACCGCCTGAAGAGAAAGCCAGAGTGACTTTCCAGGAAGCAGCTGTGAGCAACCAAAAGGGAGAGGCCCTGAGATCCAGATCATTCGTGCTGCTGGCATCTTAGTTCAGCCTCTGACCAGAGGCAGAGCTCACCCAAGAGTCCAGAGAACCCCGGCAGGAAAGTGAAAATGAAACCTAACTGCTACTTAATCAAGGGTCGCACACCTGTATGAGATAAGAGATCCACCTGATTAGGGTCGGAGTCTATGACCACCCAGCTTCCACACTGACAATGAGCAGGCTTGGGGAAAAAGAGCCTCCGACTCCTCATTTCTCTGACCCTTCTTCTTAGTACCCAAACAGGCCTTCTGGTTAGGGATAAGAAAGGGGCCATCACTCTTGGAAAATGAGGCAAAAGTCATCTTCCACAAAGAAACCCTTGAAAAATCACTAAAACCACCACGATTAAAACAATAAATCTACAAATCTACAAATAGTAGAAGAACTGAAAATCACCACATTCTTAAGTTATGAGGATGAATACGCAGCACATGCCAAAAGGAGTTAATAGTCTAGGATTCGGGGCACTTCCCTTAAAAACAGGCACAGGCAACCTTGGGAGACATACAGCCATCAAAATGTGGTTCTTTGGCTTAAGAAAGAGCAGAGAAGAATTAAAAGCACATCATTGAGTTCAAAGTGGCTGATTGGCCACAAGTACTTAATTCCTCTCCCTCCTGAGAATCCACTGAACTAATAGAAGAGTAAAATAGGTATAAACTCAAAGCAGAGAGAACGAGCCATCAGAGGAGAAGAACTTTCTGCAAATTTTTGGAGGAATGGTAAATGACAATATGGGTGAAGAAAACCATAGTATAGAGACCCCCAGTCTGGGGAGGGGGTCCACCTGCCCCCTGGAATCCCAGAAGCTCAGAGTTCAAAAACGCAAAACACAGGGAATGCCAGGTCTTGCTGAAAACAGGGCAATTCACTGAGTCTCCAAAGGAAGGCTCCAGCCCCTCCCTCCCCAAAAAATGTGCTGTGGTTTCCAGCACCTTTCTGAAAAACTGGGCAGATCATCCATTGCATTTCTCCTGAGACGTCTAGTCATGTTTGAAATGTACTCCATTTAGAGATTAGAATCAGAGAATGTGAGAGTTTGAAGAGACCTCAGAGCTCACCCAGTCCAACCCACTTTTTTAGCAGGGTGAGAAAGGTGCAGCTAAAATGACCTGCCCACTTGTCCTCAGGCCTCCAGGCTTTCTAAACCCCGTGCTTCCCCTCTAGAGCCTTTGAGGATGGGGGTGCGGGATTCTCAGATGTGACCCTGCCCCCTGCCCCCTGCCCCCTGCCCCCAGCTGAGCAGAGCTACCTTCTGAGCGGTGAATGCACGTGTGCTGATTGTCACTCAGGAAAAACCCCTCCTTGCAGCGGCACTCGTAGCTTCCCATGACGTTGACACAGGTGTGCTGGCAGCCGCCATTGTTCTCCAGGCACTCGTCCACATCTGGAGGGGGAGAAGTCTTAGCCTTTGCTTTTGTGACTGCTTCACACACCGCCCCACCTACCACCTCCCCTGCCCGGCAGCTCAGGGGCTCCTGCTAAGCAGAGACGGCGAGGTCTCTCGTCAGGTCCTTGCATCACAGAAGCTCTCAGAATTGAAGCCGGTGGGGCCGCAGGTAATTAACCCAGCCCTCATGGTCTAGAGCTCCCTTAAACAGGCCCTCCACCTGGACACCTGGATAATCAGTAAGTATTTATTGAACACCTCTTTCTTAAGCACAGTGCTAGAGGAGACAATAAAACACAGATGAGTAAGATCAAATTCCTTTGTTCTGGAGCATCTCCTTCAGCAGAGGGAAAGAGACAACTGTACAAGTAATTGTGAGATTCTAGGCAAAAGAAAGGGTGTGAGCGTAGTACGAAGGCTGGGAGACACGGAGTATGTTCAGATAACAGAGTGTTATTCAATTTGGCTGAAGCACGGTACATGCAGGGAAGTTACAGGAGACAGAGCTGGGAAGATAGACTGGGTCACACTGCAGAGGACCTTGAATAGCAAAGAAGTTCCTGCTTCATTTGAGAGGCAATTGGGAACCCCTGGAGCAGGGTGACATGGTCAGCCCCTCGTGTTGGGAAGGATAAGGCAGCAGCTGAGGGAAGGACACAGGGAAGGGGAAGAATTGAAAGCCTGGGAGTCCAGCTTCACACGTTTGCCTGAAATAGCCATGGCTGGCGCTAGTAGGGGACCGGACCTGGGGCCTGGCAGTGGGGATGCCTAGGATGGAAGAAATAGAAGGGGACTGTGGACAAGGTGCCATGTGGACATGGGGTGAGGTGGCTGAGAAACATGGGGAAGACCAGTGCTGGGTACAGAATTGGGGGTGGAGATGTGGTTGGTCCCCAGCAGGGCAGGGAGGTGGTAAGTGTGAGATGCTGACATTCAGGGCTAGCTCCAACAGGCTGTGGGAAGCCTGAGCCTGGTGTAAAGACAGCTTTGAAAACCACTTACTTGTGGTGTCCTGATAAAGTGGTGGATGCAGATGAGAAAGTCAAAGGCAGGAGTGTAGGAAGGGAGAGAAGGCGAGAGAAAGGAGATGGCCAGAGGTAGGATTTGGAGAACACTAGGGGTAGCAGGAGGAGACAGCAGGAGCCCCAGAAAAGGAGCCATCAGCAGGGAGGGAGGGAGCCTTGCCCCAGTGCTATGCCCCCAGGGCGAGGTTAGGGGACCTTCCTTCCACTGTGTCACATACTAACCTTGTGCACGGCTCCATCAGTACACTTACCACCATGCATTTTCAAAATCTTTTTTTTTTTAATTTGTACCTTTTGACTCCTCAAAATCTTTTACTTATGCATCTCCACTAGATTGCAAACTCCTTGAGGACAGATTTTTACAGATTTTTTTTTTTTAAATTTAGCATAGCCCTGGAACCTGCAGGCACACATTAACTCTTCAATGCATGAACAAACAAGCAGGAGAACACAGCATCATCAGAGTTAAAGAAGAGGAAACTTCTAGAAAAATCTCAGACATGACAGAAGCTCAAGGAGAAGGCTGATGTGAAAGCAATTTATTTTCTCTAGCCCTGATTTCCCATGTGCCTGTCACTAGCTCCTGGGGGCATCCATAACAAGAACATTCACAGTTAAATATCTGTTATCTGGTTTCAAGCTTCAGATTTTACAGTCATCTGTCCTCCCACACTACCCAGCAGATGCCTTTCTAAACTGATGGGACTTAAGCCATCCCCTGAAGCCTAACAGACTTGCCCTTCTCTGTGCCAAAAGGTGAAGGGAGCACATTCCAGAGGGCGAGATGTGCTGGAACACACCTGGCCCCACTGTTCCACAGCGAGGACTGGGGTGAGCAGGAGAGATGTCTCCCTGAACACGAAATCCTGGCCTGGCTCTAAGTAAAAGTGTGCTCCCCTCTGAGCTGCACCACCCCACCCCATGTTTAACCCACTATTCCTTTTCTCCAAAGCAATTAGAAATGTATCAAGTTGGGTGATGCACTCTGATTGAATTAATACAAAAGTTCACATGCACAAATGTGTATCACTAGGCTGGTGAGTTTCTGCAGAATGTAAAACAGTGTTTTACAACCCTGGCTGCATGTTAGAACCCTGATGTCTGGACCCCACCTCCTAAGACACTGATCTCACTAGCCTTGGATGAGACCTGGACAGTGGTGTCATTTTAAACTTCTCAAGTGATGTCAATGTGCTACAGGACCTAGTAGCTATGTTGTGCTCCCAGACATTCAATAAATAGAAGCCGAATTCAGGTGGGGTGAGCTGTGTGGAAGAGCTGCATTTTGTTTTTCAGGCTCACAGGCACCCAGGATCTCCAAGCACTCTGGGTGGAGTGCCAGAGCTAAGTGGTGTTTGTACTCTGCATATCCTGGCTAATATACTAGCAGCTAATTGTGCGGTCAGGGGGCCGAGGAGAGGTAAGGGTCATCCCAGAGAACACAGGAAACCGTCCCTCCTAAAAAATTTTGGCTCTGAGCTCCTTTCTTGTCACAAAATGCTTGTGCTCTTTCAAGTCCAAATGGCAGCGAAGTCTCTATGTGTGCTGGTCCTGCTCTTCTCAATGTACCACTGAATTTTCTCGTGCCTTCCTTTTCGTAGAATCCTTAGCCCCTTCAGATACACTCAGTGGATGCTCCGGGTTTTTCTCCAAGGCAGACCCTTGCTACCAAACCCACAAAGAGACCCCAAAGAGGGGAAATGCAGATACTCTGCTGAAATATCTGTGTTAGCAGCCAGGCAAGGAAGGACTTGGGGCCTCAGGCCTTTACTCCAAACCACCCCACCCAACCTGGCTCAGGTCCTTAACTCTTGGAAGTTTCCACTTTTTGTTCTTAGGAAGCTCATACTTCCTCCAAGCTGTGGGTTTGGGCACAACTGTGATGACTGAGTCTTCCATCAAATACAAATCCTCAAAATGCCATTGGCTAATCAAAGGGAAATGAGTGATTTCCCCTAGAAAATGGTTTAAAAAAAAAAAACCACACGGTGTGCTTCTCAACAAATTACACACTAAAAGTGATTTCTTTTTTTTTAAAGTTTTTAATTAATCTCAATTTATTGCTGCTCTCAGGATTGTCTCTCTAATGTGTCTTTTTGTGGTGCTAATGGCCTAGAAAGTCTGCAGAGGGGTTAGTGACTCCCCAGCCCTCAATCAATTCTTCCTGATAGCTGCAGGCTTAGAAGGCCAAGTGGTCTGACCAGTGCTTGACCTCTCACACAGGGCTCAAAGAGGAAGGGACAGAGTCTACATGAGGATGGGGCTCCAGGTGACATGATAAAGGTCATATCAGGGCTTAGTCCCAAATACTCTCCTTCCCCAACACGAAAAATACAAGTTCTGCCTGTACTCATTTAGTGACTTTTATGCTGATCTCAAAGCATTTGATCAAGTGGCCATTCCCACTGCACAGCAAGGGAGCATCTGAATAGCTGTCCCCACAGAGCCAGGGCCTGGCTCAAGCTGCTCCTTGGTTAGCCAAGTGGATATAAGTGGGTCAACTACATGAAGGATCATCAGTGTCAAAGGAATGTGATGCCATCTGGGTCCCATGTCCTCCTGTACCACTGCTAACACCAGTCTTAAAGTGCAAATAGACCACAAACACTTGCCTTCCAGGTGTGCTGCATCTTCTAAGACCATCCAACATTCAACCCTATCCAACTGCTTGCTATTTTTAAATTCTGTTTTATTCCTGGCATAAGGAACCAATGTAAACAATACTCTTTGCAGTCCCTAACTCAGAGACTGAAACTCAACAGATGTTTCTGGTTTGTGGAATACTAGGAGGATGTTAATGGAAGGTTTCTATTTGAATTTCTCTCTCTTTTAAGAAAAAAGAGGAGGGTCTACCTGGCTGAGATCCAAGCACACATGTGGAATCTTCAGGACAAGTAGTTTTACATGATTCTGGAAGAGAGACACTTACCATTGAAGAAATGGTTATAAGTCAATACCCTTTTAACACAAGACCAAAGATCTTAAAGGTAACAAGTCAATGCCAGAAAATCAATAAGTAGTAATGTCAATGTCTACCCACCTCCTTGGACTAATGGAGGATTTATATTATGAATGATCACATAAAAACTAAAATACTTAACCTGGTTTTCTATCAGGGAGTGTGATTTCTAGGGAGCCAGAAAACAAAGGTCTCTGATCCCATTTTTCTTTTAATGAGTATGTTTTTGTCAAAGAAAAGAAAGGGGTGGAGGTGCCGGAGGGTAGGTAAAGGAGAATTACCATTTCCAACAGTTTTCCTTACCAAGACAATTATGACCGTCATGAGCCAACATGAAGCCGTCAAAACAAGTGCAGCGATAATTGCCGGGAATATTCAAACAGTCATGGACACAGCCTCCATTGAGTTCATTTTCACATTCATCAATATCTGAGGAGTAAAACAGAAGTAAACCACACAAGCACTATTTCTTTAGTGTGGAGAAATATGCATTTACCTTTTAATCAGCCATCCCACATCTAGCAATCTCCAACAACAGAAAAATAAATATGCATAAGGTTATTCGCTGCAGCATTTGTAATTACAAAATATTGGAAACAACCTAAATGCCCATGCACAGCATGCAGTTGAAGAATTAAGGTACATTTACTTGGTGGAATACTATGCAGCTGTTAAAAAGAAACAATGAGATAGATCTCTACGAACTGATTTGGAGTGATTTCTAGAATATACTAATAAGTAAAAAAAAAATCAAAATGTAAAAGAGTATCTGTAGTATGTTATCTTCATGTAAAAAATAAGGAGGTATACACATACACACACACACACACACACACACACACACACATGAAATTCCAGCATGCTTTTTTTTTGCAGAACTTGACAAGCTTATCTCAAAATTTACATGGAAATGCAAAAGACTCAGAAGAGGGAAAACAATTTTGAAAAAGGAGAACAGATTTGGAGGATTTTCTGTTACTATAAAGCTACAGTTATCAAGACAGTGTGTGGTACAGGCACAGAGGCAGACAAATAGATCAATGGAACAGAATCAGAGTCCAGAAATAAACCCTTATATTTATGGTCACTTGATTTTAGACAAAAGTGCTAAGGTAATTTATTGGAAGAAATGATAGTCTTTTTTAAAAATGGTGCTGAGACAATTGGATATCCATATGCAAAAAAGGTTGATTTAGGCCCTTAACTCAGACCATACACAAAAATCACAAAATGCATCAGAGACCTAAATGTAAGAGCTAAAACTAGAAAGCTTTTAAGAGAAAATATAAAACTTTCATGAGAAAATCTTTGAGACCTTGGGTTAGGTAAAGATTTTTTAGATACAACACCAGATACAACACCAAACACACAATCCATAAATCTAAAAATTAATAAATTGGACTGTGAAAATTTAAAACTTTTGTACTTCAAAAGACATTAAGGGCTTCCCTGGTGGCGCAGTGGTTGAGAATCTGCCTGCTAATGCAGGGGACACGGGTTCGAGCCCTGGTCTGGGAAGATCCCACATGCCGCGGAGCAACTAAGCCCGTGCGCCACAACTACTGAGCCTGCGCGTCTGGAGCCTGTGCTCCGCAACGAGAGGCCGCGATAGTAAGAGGCCCGTGCACCGCGATGAAGAGTGGCCCCCACTTGCCACAACTAGAGGAAGCCCTCGCACAGAAACGAAGACCCAACACAGCCAAAAATAAATAAATAAATTAAAAAAAAAAAAGACATTAAGAAAATGAAGAGAAGTCACAAATTGGTAGAAAATACCTGCAAATCACATACCTTATAAAGGGCTTATAAAGAACTCTTACAATTCAATAAGAAGACAAACAACCCAACTTTAGAATGGGCAAGACATTTGAATCGACATTTTACCAGAGACAACATGCTAATGGCTAATAAGCACATGAAAAAAATGTACATCATTAATTATTCAAGAAATTCTAATTATAATCACAATGAGATACCATTTCACACTCCCTAGAACAGTTATAATAAAAAAGACAGACAATGACAAATGTTGGCAAGGATGTAGAGAAATGGGAAACCTCATACATTGCTGATGGTAATATAAGATGACATAGTCGCTTTGGAAAGTTCCTTGGCAGTTCCTTAAAAGGTTAAACACAAATTTACCATATGACCCAGAAATTCTACTCCTAGGTATGTATGAAGAGAAATGCAAAATCATGTCTACACAAAGACTTGCAGGTGAATATTCTTGGCAGCATTTTAATTTATAATAGCCCAAAAGTAGAAACAACCCAAATGTCCATGAAATACTAGTTAACAATAAAAAGGAATGAAATACCAGTACAGGATACAACATGGATGAACCTCAAAAACATTAAGCTAAGTGAAAGAAGCCAAACACAAAAGACCACATCTTGTATGATTTCATTTATATGAAATGTCCAGAAAAGGCAAATCTACAGAGACAGGAAATAGATTAGTGGTTGCCTGGAACTGGGGCTGGGAACAAGGATCTTACTGTGATGAGGAAAATGCTTGAAAACTGTATTATGTGATGACTGCACAACTCAACTAATTTACCCAAAATCATTGATTTGTACACTGACTTAGAATTGGTGAATTTTATGGTATGTAAATTATAACTCAATAAAGCAGTTAAAAAGAAAATACATAGTTAGCTGCTTATTTGTGCAAGAGAAATACAGGAAGGATAAACCAGAAACCACAGAGATTGGTGACCCATGGTGTGTGGGAGAAGGGGTGGAAATAAGGAGGAACGGGAACAGGAAAGGAACAGGAGGAAGGAGTCACACTTCTCTGAGTTTTTGAACTGCTTTGACTCTCAGAACCATGGTGATGTTTTACATACACACACATCAACCAGGAAGCAAGAGTGAGGGTGACAAGAGGAATTGAAAAATGGAACACAGAGAGAAACAAATGAACCTAACTGTATTGTAAATGAGTAACACACCACACTGAAGGGGATGGGGAAGAAAAGTACTAGCCTAAGTATGTTTGAAAAACAGTAGCTTGACTGGATGTTATAAGGCCAAATACAAAAATAGTTGTATACAAATACTGTACCCTAATTATTAAATCCGTTTTACTCCCAGGATTATAGAGTAGTAATTCTGTAAATACTTTATGTGTATACTGGGATTGAACAAATAGGTGCATATATTGCAGATAATGAGAGCCAGGTTTCTCACTGCTGGAGAAAGAAGTTATGAATAAGCCAAGAGGGAGGTTAGAATGAATCCTGTGATACTGTTTTGGAATCTGAAGTATCAGTGTAACTCACTGTTTTTAATATATATATAGAAATGGATAGATACAAGGAATAAATATAGATACATGTGTATGTGTGGGTTAGTACACATACATATATTTCCTAGCTCTGTCCACTGAGAGGGCCTAGGAGGAATGACATCCCAGTAACAATGAAAACACCAAGCATCCAGATCTTGGTTTCTATACATCCTTTTCCAATAAAAGGAAAACCAGTGCTCCCAGAGAAGTAATTGATTCTGGGGCTGGGGAGGGGAAAATACAGGTGGAGGCTGGAGCATTTTGTGGTACCAGAAAATTAGGAATTTCTCAAAAAATGATGGAGCCATGTCAACAGGACACAGGAGACCATGTGAAGGAGCTCCCAATGGCTAAAGCTGGAACAACTTGAGCCAAAAATAAATAACTATATAATTAAATAAATACCCGTGAGTCCATACTGGCATAAATACATAAACACATAAATCAATGCATAAATAAATGGGGGAGGAGGGACAGATCTTCCTTACAGAAGAATCCCAATTAACAGATGTGTAAGGAACTAGAGAAATACAAAATTACCAAGAGTCACATATCAGAGTAATAATTGTTTAGGCAAGATCCACAGTTGGGTGCTAAAATCAGCATAGGCTGAAAATATCTGCCCCGATATATATATATATATATATATATATATATATATATATGTGTGTATATATATATATATATATATATATATACTGAAAGGGGAAAAAATAGTAACTTTGTAGTGGAGAAACCCAGAATACACCATTTTAACCAGATGATCAAGATTAACATCACCTGTAGTGGGAATGTTGACATAATGTGCCCCAGATGTGATGCACTGAAAAGCACACAATAGCACTTCTGTAGCAGCTTTGCCGAAAGCTTCACTTTTGTATTACTACAAATGCGTAACCTCAATTTTATCGAGAGAAGACATAGGACATTCTCTTATCGCATCAGTTCCTACCATACTACTTCTCATCATGTGAAAACATAAGGCCGACAAAAGAACTGAACAGTACTCATCAATGTGTCACTGCCATGAAAGACCAGGAAAGACTGAGGAACCGTCACAGAATGGAAGAGACAAAGGAGACAATAGTTAAATGTAATGTGGGACTTTGAGTTGGATTCTGGAAGAAAAATAATAGAAAAACTGTTAGGGAAAAACTGGTGACATTTGAGTGAGTCTATAGTTTATTTAATAATATTGTGCCAGTGTTAATTTCCTGGTTTTGATACTGTACTACGGTTATATAAATTGTTAACATTAGGGTAAGATAAGTGACAGACATATGTGAAGAATTCTGCACTAGTTTTGCAAATTTTCTGAAGTCTAAAATTATTTCAAAATACAAAGTAAAAAAAAACAAAAATACAAAGGCCAAGTCTAGATTCATCCCTGTTAAACCTGATTCAGTTCCTTAAACTGAGAAATAAGGACCATATAATTAATACTGACCACTGAAACATCCCCTCCCCAAAGTCTGGGATATAAGCTAAGATCATTTAGCATAAAACATCATTTACCTAAAGCCACTTCTGAATCACATTATTTTAAAAATACTTATTCAGGGCCCATACTTTCATTTTTCCAACATTTTGGCAGAAGAAATTTGTGGAGGATAAAATTCTGTTCACTCTGAGCAAACCAGTTCCCATCCTTGAACTTAAATAGGGGAAAGAGACTTCGGTGATAATCACAACACAAATGATACCACAGATTGGACCCAAGAGGCTTAAAAACTAATAAGCCAGGAAATACACACAAAAGAGTTACATCTTTGAATATCTATATTTTTGAATCTTTGCAATCCCCATTTTCTTTCCTTTTCCTTCCTGGAAGAAAGTTTCCATTTCTGGATCCCTGTACCAGAAATCCAAACTAAACAGGGACATCCTTATTCACTAGGTTTATAAACACTACAAGTATTCAAAAGATCAAATCCTTCTTAACAGGGAGAACATATGGTCTCTGTTAACAGTGATTACCTGTGGATAAATAGGAAGGTCTTTACTTTTCTATTTTACACATTTTTGTATTGTTTTGTATTGACTTTTTATAACAATAATCACATATGATTTTAAAACCAATTTAAAGGTATAAAAGCAGAGATGCCAGTCAATCATTCATTATTTTAAACTAAATAGTAGACTTTTCACTCTAAACTGTTAGCAATTCAATTTCATTTGTGATAATCAAACCCAACAGCTAAGAATAACCAAACTCTTGCCACTTGTCATTCAACATTATTTACTAAATAAGTACTTTATCCAAAAGAAACCTTGGCAGGGTTTCTACCCCCAGAAAGCATACAGTGACTGAAGGTCACAGTGAAAAAGTGAACATTTTTTTCCCCAAACAGGGTACCAACATGTGTGAATTCCAGTACTGTAAATAGAATATTTAATACGGTGAGGATGTGGTATGGAGGAACTGGCAGAGAGATGTTTCAGAGAGAGGTACTCTTTTGGCCTCCCATGATGTAGGGCAGATAGAGAGATGGCTGTCTGTCTCTGGGAAAATATGAGCCTGAAGAAACAGAAGGGCTTTATGGATGGACCACCAATTCCACTTGCTGCGAACCTGACCAGGAGCACGTCTCCTTTGATGGGAGAGGCAGGAGTTTTGCTCCTCCTGCACAAGGGAGACCATAAATTTATTAGGATTTCTCACCCAACCAAAGAGGGACACCAGGAGGCTGCGTGAACAGCAGAGACGTGGGGTCAGGGACGGAGCTAGAGTGGGGATCTGACTTTTTTTCACCTGCTGGCTAATTGTGTGATCATGCCCACAACCCCTTTCCCGATTCCCCTGAGCCTCAGTGTCCCCATCAGTGACACGAGGGAGAGGATTGGCTCAGAGCTCCCTGAAGAGCCCTGCCAGCTCCAACATGCCACAGTTTCCATGCCCCAAGCAGCCACTTCCTATGACAGTCCAGTCTGCAGCTAGTTCTCAACGGCAGAGTTCTTGACACTGAGCTAATCCCCCATGGTCCAGAACACAAAATGGCAAAGTCCAGACTTCAGGCTCCCAGATCTAGAGCTCTAAGGGCTTAAAATATCACTCCACACATCCTTCCAGGGCCAACTTGCAGCTCCAAATGGGGCAGGCTCTTGGTGCAGCTCTAAAGCTTGGCAGGTCACAACGCCAAACCGCCCGAAGTCAAGGACAAGATGGAGCCACCAGAACCTCAGGGGAGGGCAGGACTCTGGCACTCAGACTTCAGAGCAAGGGTGCTGTCCCAGGGAGGAACAGGATCAGCACAGGATCAGCCCTGTTCTGGAAGTATGGCTCTCCTGATCAACATGGCTGTTGACTTTCTGCCCCCAAACTGAGTGGGACCAAAAGATACTAAAGCAGCTCTTTTCCTTTGCAGAAGCTAGACAAAAGGACATTTCAGAGCCAGATAAAACTGTATGATCAGCTCTCGGGAAGACCTGATGTTCCCTGTTTTTTAAGGATCTGACATGCATTTCAGAGAGTAGGTGATGTGACCCGGGGTGGGGGGTGGGAGGGCTGTTGAAGCACTTTTACCAACGCAAGTGGCCACGACAAGAGCTGAGGAGGTAGGGAGCTTCCCCTGCTGGCCCACCCACTGCTGGTCCCCAAGTCACTTACCCTCACACTGCCTGCCCTCCCCTTGGTAGCCAGGCCTGCAGGAGCACTTGTAGGAGGTGGGTGTGTTCTGACACAGGGCATTGGTGTGGCAGTCATCTAGCCCCTGGGCACACTCGTCCACGTCTGCAAAAGAGCACAGCAGCTCCTGATATGGTGCCCCAAGCCCTGGTGACCTGGCCTTGGCCCCTTTCTAGCATCATCTCCCACCAGCCCATCCCACTTCATGCTTCGCCAGCTAAACTGCTTGGGAGCCCCTGGGATGAACTGGACCATGTCCAGGCCCCTGTTTCCAGGCACAGCCTGTTCCCTCTGACTGCGATACCCTCTCCACTGGCCTTCAAGACTCAGCTCAGATCCACCTCCTCTAGGAAGCCTGCCAGGACCCCAGAGTGTAGGTGAGGTGTCCCCCAGGATATGCTTACATATCACATTGTCACTGTTTTCCTGCCTGCCTCCCCATCTAGATGGTGTCTTGATTACATATTGGACCTGTGTCCCTGAGGCCAAGCACAGTGCCTGGCACATGAGTAGGTGATGGTAAAGGCCTGCTGAAGGAAAGAGCAAGTTGGCAAAAATGCTCTGAAAACCGAGCAGTGTCTGTCAGCTTTCTCAGGGTTTGGGGTATGGGGGGAAAGCTCGCCCTGGGCTCTGAGCACACCGTCCTGAACCCTCAGACCATGCAGAGAGGTACTGGTGCCCCCCTCCACCCCTTCACCGCTGCCCACGCTCTCAACCTGGAAACCAGCCTTGGCAGAAGCCTTTCCTTGGCTGATACCCCTTCCAGGATGTTCATTAAAAACAAGAGTTTTGAAAGTATTCCAAGTCCAGTTAGTGCACAACGGGTATTCCCAGATTCTCAAGCAGCAGCTGTTCCACAGATAGAAAAATCCCTGGAGCCGACCCTGAAGCCCCCAGGAAAGCTTCCCGGCCCCAGAGGAAAGGAGCGCGGCTGCCATAACCTCACTATGGACCGCGGCCGGAGCCCTCAGTTTCCCCATCTCCGCAAGGAGACTCCAAAGCCCTGCTCCCCGCTCAGCCTGCGCGAGTCTGCCCAGCAGGCGCTCCCCGGGGGCCGCGGCGGGAACTGTCATCAGCCCCGGGTCCGAGGCCGGGCCGCGCACTCAGGCCCTGGGCCTCTGGCCCGCGCGGTGGCAGCGCCTCTGCCTGGCCTGCGGGTGCGGCCCCAGGGGAACGGGGGCCACACGGAGCTCAGCAGCCGAGCCCCGGCTCCGCTCGCCCCGGGCGCCCCCGTGAGGGGCACGGGACCCCTTCCCGGCGCCCGCCCCGCCCGCCGTGCCAGGTGCGCCCCCGCGGCCGGACACTCACCCTCTGGCGGCCCTGCGGCGCCGCCCCGACCGGGCGGGACGGCCGCCGTCAGCAGCAGCGGCAACAGCAGCGGCAGCAGCGCCCGGGCCGCCCAGGGGCAGCCAAGGCCCGCGACCCCCATGGAAGGCGCGGCGGCTGCGGGCAGAGACGGCGGAGCGCGGGCGGCGAGCGCGGCGGCGGCTCCGGGAGGTGTGTGCGGGCGTCCTGCCCGCCGCGCTCTGACACCCCCGGCCCGGCCCCGCCCGGCCCCCGAGCCCCGGCCTCATTTTCACACGGTCCTCCGCGGGCCGCCCCTCCCGGCCCCCTCCCTTCCCCCTCACGGCCCGGGCGGAGGGGGCGCGGCCGCGGTGGCCGGAGGACGGCTGTCCGCCTGGCGGGGGTGGGCCCGGCGGGCCGCGAGGCCCCCGCCGCGCAGGCCCCCGCCCCAAACGCGCTGCTCCCGCACCGCCGCGGCGCTCCGGCCCGCAGAGAGCCTCGTGCGCCGCCGACTCGCGGCGTCCTCCAACTTGACCCGGTCCCTCTTGTGAAGATAAACAGCACTTCTAGCCTGAAATACTCGGACACGGGGCACCCAGAAAGTGTCCTGTGTAGCTCAGAGTCCTATAGTCCCCAAACCCCAAAACCACCTATGGGGCTTACCCGTCTCTCCACTTAGGAGAGGGAATGTGGATGGAATGAAAGTGATTCCACAGACTTCGGATCCTCAGGAGAACTCAACGGAGAGGGTGAGCCCAGCTTCTCTGCTCACCTCAGCACACGCTGTCTACACCCTTCTCCGTTCTGCCCAACCCAGGCCTTCTCTGATCCCCTGCCCCCAAGTCCTGGGAGGACAGTGGCCCACTTGTCCCCCCCTGGGGCACTGCTGAGACTGTCCCTCTCTGGCACGGTGCTGGGCCCAGAAGCACGGCACAAAGTATTCATTTCACTGAAAACCGGTTAAATGTATCTTCAGAGCAGCTTAAAGGTGAAGGGAAAGGGGGCCAGAATGTCAAGGGTGAGCCACCAGGGACAAGACAGCCCAACATGGGCACAGGTGGTATCTACGACCACCCGAACTCATAAACATCAGGTCTGGCCAGCTGCAGATACAGGCAGTGCTTGTCACCTGGCCCTCCAAGCAAGACATCCTTATAAGGGAACACACCTGCACGGGGCCTTCCCGCACCACCCTAGGCACAGGTGACTGGAGCCAACCACACGCAGCATCAGAATCGCTCCAGGAACGAAGGTAGTAGCAATTCTCAGATGCAACAAAACACCATACTCAGGGATTTTAATGTTCTTTGTTTGAGCTTCTCTGTATTTATTAAATTTTCTCCTGTGAATATATGCACACATATATGTATGTATGTGTGTGTATATATATTCATTCCTTTGATAATCAGAAAAAAATAAACATCACAAAAAATCCACACCGAGCTCATGCACAAAAACATGTCTTCCTAGGGTCCAGCACCCTCTCAGAGCTCCCCACTCTGCACCACTCCTCAGCTGCCCCTGCCCCTTCCGTCCCCACGGCACCCAGGCTGAGACTGCCTCTTTGGGTCTTCATTCCTAGTGTTGCTGTCTAATGGAGAATCTGAGAAAATAACTTTTCTGTGGTGGTTTTTCTTTTGACCTTTTCATCCCCAGCAAAGGCAAGCAGGTTGCATCCCTTTTTCTGTCTTTCACCCCTCCCTCCCACCCCCTTTTGTTTGGTGTGGAGAGAGACACTCAGCTATTTCTAGTAATAAGGGTTATTTTTACACATTTGTAAATCTTCACTTAGTGAAACGTTCTCTCCGCCTTTGCCTTTGTGTTCTTAATGGTAGCCATAAATTACTGCCTTCTTTTCTCTCCCGCTGCATCAGGCTTCATTGCTTTTGAAATGATCAAAGTTATTTTCTTTTAAAATCCAACTGGAAACTGCCCATTGTGTGGCACAGACCTCGTTAGCTCCAGTCAAAGCATATAAATACATAAAGCTACCCATTAAACTCTACAGGAGCCTCCTCCAGCCCCTTGTGCCTGGTAAGAAATAAGATGCACTGTTCTTCCCCTTCACTGTTTCCCCAAGTTTATATTTCAGTAAGAATACAAATTAATTATGAGACCCAATGCTTTTTTGTCTAAGAGTGTAAGTTTTCCCCGTGTTTCCCAGGAAAGTTTACCACTGGCACAGATCTCCAAAAATGTTCTGAATCCTATTTTGTTTGCCCTAACTTCCATACAACTGTGCTTTCAGCTGGTCGGCTCCCAGATTCCTCGGCAACCTTTCTGACACTTCAGATTAAAGTCAATATGGTTTATGACCAGGAATTTCCATAGGGGAAAGGCTTCAGGGGAAATTTGTGCTCAAATGCCAATGTTTTCAGTGTTCCAATGTCAGGAGGGACTTCATGGGTCCTGAGCTAGCTGTCGTCTGCCCTCTATTGTCCCACTGAGGTCCCCACACTGTCCCTGGACTAAGGCTGAATCTCCCTCTCCCCTCCCTCAGGCTGAGAGGCCATGAACCAGACCGGAGGGTAGAGACAGCCCAGCCAGCCCCATCTCACTGGTGTGGGCTGCTGGCACTAAGAAGACTGTGGAAGCGGAAGCTGTGGGTGCTCCTGAACTGCATATGGCTAAGGTAAACTCTGCATTCACCGGACACCTTTCAGTGCCCATCTTTTTTGACTCTTCAGCAGCCTTTGGAAATTCCTTTTAGAAACTCTCCCTCCCTTGGGTTTTCATGGCATCAGGCAAGCTCCTGATTTTCCAGCCTCTCAGGAAATGCCTTCTAGGTCATCTTCTTGGGATCCTCCTCTTTCAACATCCTCTCCCTGATGGTTCGCTCATTCCCTTGTTTCCATAATAGAAATCTCCCTTTAGCTTCAGTTCTGTGTATTATCCCCAATTGTCTACTGTATACCTCCACCTTGATCTCCCACAGGTCCCCCAGATTCAAGATGTTCAAAACGGAGTTCATCTTCTTCCTCAAACCTGCTCCTTCTCAAGTACTTCCTCTCTTAGAGAGAAGGGCACCACCATTCTGCCAACACCAGGTCAGAGACCTGGCAGTCATCCTAGACTCCATTTTCTCTCTTCCCACCACAGCCAAACCCTCATGTCAACTCGACCTTCTTACCATCTCTCAAAACCATCCTCTTCCTCCATGCAAGCTTCCAAAGCTCAGGCCTCATCATCCCTCCCCTGGTCTGTTGCTCCTAGTCTGTGGTTCCTTATCGATTTCCCTGTCTAGAATCTCACCCCCCTTCAGTGCATCTTCCACAGTGGCTGCCAGAGTAAAATGTAAATTTCATCACACCAATCTCAGTCCTCCTCAGGCTAAAGTCCAAACTCCCTTGATATAACCACTCAAGCAAAACATGACTACCCACTTTTAGGTATATACCCGAGAGAAATGAGTGCGTATGTTCACCAAAAGACACATACAAGAATGTTCATAATGGCTGTATTCAAACTAGCACAAAACTAGAAATAACCCAAATATCCATCGACTAGAGGATACATAAACAAATTGTGGGATATTCATTCAATAGAATACTATAAATGAATAAATAAAATGAACAAACTCTAATACATTCAACAACACAGAGGCATCTCATGATTATTATATTGAGTGAAAGAAGGCAGATACAAAAGGGTACATATTGTGTACTTCCACTTCTATGAAGGTTAAGAACAGACAGAACTAATTAATAGTGATAGAGGCCAGAAAAGTAGTTCCCTCTGGGGATAGGTATTGACTGGGAAGAAGCATGAAGGAACCTTCTGGAATGCTGGAAATGTTTTAGATCTTGATCTGGGTGGGGATTATATGGATGTATACGTATATAAAAATTCATTGAGATTGTTGGCTTACACTTAAAACACTTTATGCACTTTATTGTATCTTTTTACCTCAAAAAATAAGTTAAAACAAGAACTGCTTAGCCAAAGACCTTTGTGATCTGACTCCCTTCTACATTTCCAGCTTCTCTCCTACTACACCCTTACCCACAAGCTACACTCAGCAACATCGAACTACTTGTACCAGGAATTTGTCATTTACCCCCAGATACATCTTTTCTTTTGCTCATGCTCTTCCCTTTGCCTAAAAGACATGAAGTGGGTCTCAATAAATACTTGAGTAAATGAAGTGCAACATCTTGATTAATAAATATTACTAACAGAGGGCTAACTGTACATATAAAAACTATCAAATTGTACACTTTAAATATGTATGACTTAACTAAATGTCAATTATAACTCAACAAAGCTGATTAAAAATATTAAATTAAATTAAATACAAATCAACCAGAAATGAATGAGACTAGCTTTCTATTAAAATCACCCCCAGAAAAAAAGAGTAAAAATTACTATACCCCAAGGAAAAAGATGTGTGCTGAGATGTCCCGCAGACAGCAATGAGGTATGGATGAAAGTACTAGAGTCTGCAAGTTAGCAGGTTCTGAGAACTAATGCAGAAAGGAAAATCCATTTGCTCTTGTACACACATTAATTTCTCCTCCATGGATGGCCTTAACATCTCCTGGAAAGCTTTTTCAGCACGTCTGAACTGGATGTGAAGTAGTAAATTTTTCTAGTTGCTTAACCCATCTCCATCTGCTCCTTCCTCCTTCCTACCAGATAGTCACCCCTTCCCCAGACAGCCCATGTTCCTAGGAGGAAAGCTGCCCCACTCTCGACTTCAGGCTCTGAAGTTGGATTAAGACAATCAATATTTTTCATTCCATTCCCCCTGCAACAGTCATTGGTTCAGGGGTAAATACTGGTTCACGTGTTCTAATCAGAAGGAATCTCAGTCCCTTTGCTTGAAAGGTTGGAATGGAAGAGTTCTCTTTTCTTGCTGCGATATGGGTGTGGTGAACGAGACACTGTGG
This sequence comes from Balaenoptera acutorostrata, assembly GCF_949987535.1. Classification (NCBI taxonomy): domain Eukaryota; kingdom Metazoa; phylum Chordata; class Mammalia; order Artiodactyla; family Balaenopteridae; genus Balaenoptera; species Balaenoptera acutorostrata. The sequence continues at coordinate 48,048,603 of NC_080072.1, read as the reverse complement.
CAGCCATCTTGATACCAACCCAAAGAGGGTAAACCAAGAGGCATATTGAAGTCCCACCTGAGCCACGCCCCACCTCGGGACCTCCAGGTATATGTGCCAGTACACTTCCTTAACATTTGAATTGGTTTTTTCAAAATACTTTTATTTTTATTTTTAAAATTGTAATTATATATATATATATAACATAAAATTTACCATTTGAACCATTTTAAAGTATACGCTTTAATGGCATTGAGTACATTTACATTGTTGTGCAATCAACACTGCCATCCATACCCAGATCTTTTTTCATCTTGCAAAACTGACACTCTGTACCCATTAAACAATAATTGTTCATTCCCTCACCCCACCCCAGACCCTGGCAACCACCATTCTACTTTCTGTTTCTATGAATTTGACTACTCTAAGTACCTTATATGAATAGAATCATACAGTATTTATGACTGTCTTACTTCATGTACCATAAATTCTTCAGGGTTCATCCATATTGCAGCATGTGTTGGAATTTCCTTCCTCATTTAGGGCTGAATAATATGCCATTGTATGTGTATACCACACTTTGCTTATCCATTCGTCTATCAATGGACACTTGGGTTGCTTCTGCTTTTTGGACATTTTGAATAATATAGCTGTGAGTGTGGGTGTACAAACATCTATTTGTGTCTCTGCTTTCAATTCTTTTTAGTATATATCCAGAAGTGGAATTGCTGGATCATATGGTATTTCTATTTTTAATTTTTTGAGGAACTGCAGTACTAATGACCATAGCAGCTACACCATTTTACATTCCCACCAGCAATGCACAAGGATTCCAATTTCTCCACATCCTCACCAAAACTTACTTTCTGTTTTGTTTTGTTTTGTTTTAAACAATAGCCATCTTAATGGATGTGAAGTGGTGGCTCACTGAGGTTTTCTGAATTAAGTTTTCTGTTATTTACAGCCAAAAACTATTCCTATTCAGTTCCAGATAAGCCTCCATTAGGAAACTTTAGCTGGGTAGCAGGTGATCCTCTGAGTGAGGTGGGAAAAAGATAGTTGGGTAGGGTTGAATCCTCTCAGGACCCTAAGTAACAAATAAGTGTTTATTCACAGAGTTGATGCTATCTTGGTGTAAATGCCAGGACTCTATTTCCTCAATGGTTCTGAAAACTGCACCAACACTCCTTTTTGCTTACAGAGGATTAAAAATCCTTCCAATAAATTTTTCCTTAAAATGATAATAGTTAATATTTGAATGAATACTAAATGTCAGGCATTATTCTAAGTACTTCATATGTATTAGCTCATTTAATCCTCATAGAAACTCTATGAAGTAGATATCATTATCCATATTTTACAGATATAGAAACCGAAGTGAAGAGAGGTTAAGTAACTTGCTAGGAGGGGACAGACCAGGACTTAGTGCCAAGATGTCTGGCATCAGATCCTCCTTCTTAACCACTGCTCCCTGTGGCCCATATGTGTGCCAGGCATTGTGTGAGGCACTATGGGAGATACAAAGATGAATGAGAGGCAAACCCTGCCTCAAAGAGCTCATAGTCCAGCAGAAAAGAGACTTAATGAGTATTCATCCTCAGTACCTCTCTCAAAATATAAATATGATAATTCTCGTTTAAAAACCTTTGGTGATCCCCAGCCTGCATTATCTGTACCATAGGCCAACCTCATGGGCAGGACCAGCTCTTAATTAAATTAAAATGCAAGGCTCCTTATTCAAAAAGCAAGGGAAAAGTTTCATTAAAGGTACCAAAAATAGTTTTTTCCTTTAAAACTATTTTATAGGGGTAATAGTGATATATGAGTAACAACAAACTTACAAAGTACAAAAATAACATTTTAGTATAATTTTATAGAATGCAATAAACAATAATACCTTATTAATGTGATACCTTGATTGATCATCAGATTTTTTTCTGGGTCATTTTTCTGAAAACTCATTTATTAGGTCATTGAATTTATACTTTTGGGGTCTTCATTTTCAATCAATATAATTGAAGGGACATCAGTCATTCTTGGCAAATGAAAGGTCACAAATAATTTTTGATAATTTTTAGTTATGAGAAGGATCTTTCTGCTGATGAAACTATTACTGGATCTGTTAAAAGTATTTTACAGGCTGTAACACACAGGGATAAATTTTTGATAAATTACTTTGAAACATAAATTTTAGTACATCTAGAGCTGATGATTCTTGCAGAAATTTCTTCTTAGAAGATTTAACTCTTCATACAAATCAGTTTGGCGTAAGTCTGAATTTAATTTTAAATGTAAATTTATACAATGGCATTTCAATGTTTTCCCTGACATTTCCTGTAATTTGTGAAGGTCATATAAGAAACCGAAAGTGGTTTCATGATTTGTGTATAATTCAGAACATTTGTTTATGTATTCAAGTGTTCATTGCTGTATCTTCAATTACAAGGAAAAATTAATTTTAAAATTGTCTTCCTTATTAATAATTGGTTAAGCTGAAGCTTCATATGTAAATAGTGTTCTTTTTCATCTAATGGAATGATTTTTATATTTGGTTTCTATTTCTAAGCCTGTGGACATTTGCCTCACAATGTTGCAGCAATTTTAAAAACCAGAGACTCTAAACTCCTCAAAGAATTCTAATAACTCCCTGCTATGCTTGATTGCCACGTGCATGTGTTTGCTTTCCTTTGTAATAATTTACCGACAAAGTTTACTGCCTGAGTGCTGGCAATTTCTGTCCCAGTGCTCAGGCCAGAGCACTTGTGCAGACACCACAGGAACATGCTCTGTGGATGGAGGGGCCACCATGGGTCTCAATTGTGCCCCCATGCAGAGACCCTCCTCTCTTCTTGCTGCTGCCACTGCCTCAGCTGCCAGTCTGGGCCCTGTATTAGGATATGAGCTAGTTTTACTGTTTTCATAGTAGGGAAGCCATAGATACTATCTAAAGAAATGGAGGATGAAGGATGTCATAGAAGGTTTTAATTATAAAGGCAACTTACAAGAAGAAAGTCCAAGATTTCTAAATAGCAGAAGAACCTTGCACACAAAATCGGCCTCAGAAGAGAGAGAAATGATGGAGAACAATTTGTACAGAAAAAATAGAAAAGGTTGTCAAAGAGCTACCCTACCTCTTTAACAAGCAGCAGGACCAGATAATTTCACAGGAAAACACTATCCAAGAGAAAACTTGAACAAGTAGAAATATAACATGCTCTTGGACAGGAATATGTAACATCATAAAAATGCCAGTTCTCCATAACTTAATTCAAAATTTTAATGTGATCCAATAGGCTTTTAAAAAATATTTATTTATTTATTTGGCCGCACTGGGTCTTAGTTGTGGCACACGGGATCTTTGTTGTTGCGTGTGGGGTTTTAAGTTGAGGCATGTGAACTCCTAGTTGTGGCATGTGGGATCTAGTTCCCTGACCAGGGATCAAACCCAGGCCCCCTGCAGTGGGAGAGTGGAATCTTAGCCACTGGACCACCAGGGAAATCCCCCAATACACCTTTTTTTTTTTTTTTTTAAAAGGAGGTGCAATTTATTTTTATTTATTTATTTTTGGCTGTGTTGGGTCTTCGGTTCGTGCGAGGGCTTTCTCCAGTTGCGGCAAGCGGGGGCCACTCTTCATCGCGGTGCGGGGACCGCTCTTCATCGCGGTGCGCGGGCCTCTCTCTATCGCGGCCCCTCCCGTCGCGGGGCACAGGCTCCAGACGCGCAGGCTCAGCAATTGTGGCTCACGGGCCCAGCTGCTCCGTGGCATGTGGGATCTTCCCAGACCAGGGCTCGAACCCGTGTCCCCTGCATTAGCAGGCAGATTCTCAACCACTGCGCCACCAGGGAAGCCCCCTTTTTTTTAATTAGATAAATTGATTCTAAATTTACATAGACAAAGAAAGGAGCAAGAATAGTGATAAAAAGTGTGAAAAAGAAGAGCAGTGGCAGGGGAGGTAGATCAGCACTACATATATTAAAAGATATTATAAAGCCTCAGTAATCAGGACAGTGTAATGCAGACAGATAGGCTAATGGAGTTGAATATAATATCCAGAAATAGTCACAAAATCATACATAGATACAATATAATAAAGCTGACATCTCAAGTCATTGGAAAAAATATGGACCACTAAATAAATGGTATTGGAACAAATGGGTAGCCACTTAGACAACAATGAAGTTGAATCCATTCCTCATGCCTCACTAAGTTAACTTCAAATGAATAAAAAATTTAACTTTCAGAGAGTTCCCTGGTGGCCTAGTGGTTAGAATTCCAGGCTTTCACTGCCATGGCCTGGGTTCAATCCCTGGTTGGGGAACTGAGATCCCTCCAGCAAGCTGCATGACCAAAAAAATTTTTTTTAACTTTTTAAAAAACCTCAACAGTTCTAAAAGAAAAATGAGAAAATACCTTTCATCTTGTAGTAAGGAAAGTCTTTCTGTCACCCCAAATCCAGAAGCCATAAAAGATTAATAAGTTCAAACATACAAAAGAAAATACTCTAATGTTTAAGAAACATTATAAATAAAGTCAAAGAATAAATAAATAATAAATTGGGAGAAATGTTTTCATATTAGATTACAAAGGAGTAATCTCTTTCATATGTAAGGAGCCTCTAGATGTAAATAAGTAAAGACCAGTTAGCCAGTAGAAAATGGGGAAAGGACACAAATTAAAAGAAATATAAATGAATCTTAAACATATGAAACAAAAAATCCAAAGTTTGATAACATTTTCATGGCAAGTCTAGGGAAACAGGCATTTCAAACATTAGTGGTGGGAGTGTATATTGACATAAGTCCTACAAAAAGCAGTCTTACAACATCTATTTAAATTAAATAAATAAACATATTTAATATATATTGACTCTCACATGTGCAAAATGACATATGCACAAAGCTATTCATCACAGCATTGTTTGTAGCAGCAAAAGATTAGAAGCAACTCAAATGGTGAAAAACCCCAGGCAGAAATATAAATTATGTGACATCCATAAAATAGAATATTACATAGCTATAAAAAGGAAAGAGGAAGCTCTATATGTTCTAATATGAAAAACTCTCCAAGATATACTTTTAAATGAAAAAAAAAGTACAGAACAATGTGTATGTTCTGCTACATTTTGTGTAAAAAAGAAAAACACAAGAATCTGTATTTGTATTGTATATACATAAAGAATTTCTAGAAAGATATATAAGAAATTAGGAAGATGGCTAGGTAGATGGAGGTCAAGGATGGGAGGGAGGTTTCAGTGATTGTGTCTTTATACTTTTTAGTGGTTGAACCATTTAACTATATTGCCATAGAAGGAGGAGGAGGAGGAGGAGGAAGAAGAGGAGGACTGGAGTAGAGGTGGTTTTTATTGTCATGACCACCAAAGTACCTTAAAATTGAATGAAGTCTAGATCCCAAACATTTTTGAAATTTTCAATATGAGGTTTGTTCATAGTTCATTTTCAGCCACAGAGTATAAGTGGATTTCTCCTGCTGCCTTCAAGATGTTGAGACCTGATTACAGTGAGTTATCATCCTGGACCAGTCTAGGCTAAACAAGCAACAGATAGCATCTTCTAAATTCCTGTAGCCACATTTTTAACGATTGCCTAAAGCCTGTGGGAAGAGAATGGGCAACCAAAACACACACACACGCAAATACACACACTTTGGTAAGTCATTAAAATGATCGTATAAGATCACTGATAGGAGAGATGCTGTAATCCTTTTAAATTAGCTCATATAGCCTATTAATAAGATTATAAGTTAAGATGTGACCTGTGATTCCTTTCAATTATCCATTTTGCAATTTTACTGCAGGTAACTAGCTATGCCCTTTCATTTATTAATGTGTCAACACAAGTCAGTGTGTCAATTATTTCTTATTTCTGAAACATTGTTCATGCCAGTGTTCAATTAAAAAGAAAAGAAAGAGAAAAAGAAAGAAAATAGAGTTCTTATATCCTGTATCAAAAACTGGGCAGCATATGTAATAGAAGCAGAGACTTTACAATTATGTAAATTCATTTGTAGAAAAAGTAGCCCTTGCTTCCATCCTGCTACCATGACACCAAAGGGATGATGACAAAGCTTCTACAATGAACATATATTACTTTTATAATTAGGAGAAGAATTTTTAAAATGTAAATGTGTATATGCTGAGTATGTAGGCAGACTTGAATGTTAACTCTGAGCATCTTGGTCAGGTCACGTTAACCTCTTGGAGTCTCAGTTTCCCCATATGTAAACTGAGGGTAATCATACCTGCTTTTCAGGGTTGAGTCGTGGATGTGATGATGTTTGTGAAGTACAGAGCACAGGCTCTGGCACATAGTAAAAATGGGCACATAGTAAAAGAGATTCTCATTCCCCACACACCCGGTGGAGGCAGGACCCATGGAAGCCAAGCCCGGCTGGTGCCCTATTTCCTGACTTCCTCTGTTCAGGCTCTTCTACAGCTGTGCCAAAGCACAGGTACTTGCCCCTGCTTGTTGGGAGAAACTTGGCTATTAATCCATACCCATGGTGTGATTATAATTAGGAAACCTGGGATTTGGGGAGATAAGCTAGCTCTGTCCAGATTCCAGAAGGGTGTTTCCCTACTATTACGTTAGTGAGAAGTTTTCAGTGCAGGAAACTGAAATGGCTCTGAAAGTATATAACAGAAAGAACTAAGCACTTAAAATGTTTGGAAGCAGTGAAGGGGTGAGCCCTAAGCTGGGCCTTCAGGAACAATTCCCAGACCTAACCCGCCAGGGAAGCCACTACTTCTGCTCGACCGGGGCAAACCTCGAGAACTCTCCAAATAGCCGTGAATTCAGACACCTAAGCTTGAACTCTGTCGTTTAATTATCTACGTAACCTTGAACAAGTCACTTAAACTCTTAAGAATCAAGAGGAGGAGGCTGCCATCACAGCAACTGCTTCTCAATACCTGGAAATTGGTTGTTAAGCTTATCTCCAAAGCCTTGTTCAGGAACCAAACAAACAAAACCAGAAGCAGTTGGAAAATAGCCTCTGCCTCATTCCTACTTTTCAAATCTCACATGAATACATTTCACTGGCAGAATGTAAATCACATCCAGGACCCTAGCTGCAAGAGAGCCTGGGAATGCTGTTTATGCTGGGGTTTTTTAGCTTGTTAGCTTACGCAGTGCAGAAAGGCATTCTAGAAAGACTTGGAAGTCAGCACTGACTACCAAACAAACAAATCCATCACAGAGAGAGTTATTTAGTTCCCGTGAAATTGGGAATTAATTTCTCTGCCAACACCTGTTTGTGCTGCAGAGGCTCCAAGAGTAGTCAAGGCTTAAACTCATTGTGCTCACTGGAAAATGTAGTAGACATTTTTTGTTGCCTCTCAAGCATCCGTCACCCACTATCTCCTGCTAACAATGCATAGATTTTCATTCATTCATTTCATTCAGGTATCCACGTCTCCCCTAAGCTACCTGTGTGCTTTGGAAAACCGACCCCAATTCCATCTCCAGGACTGAGCCCTCATTGTTTTAGATAAATTAGCACATTCCATCCTCTTGACCATTGTCATTGGTACAAAGACAAGTCTCTCCCAAAAGAAGTAACTTAAATTTCACATTCCCTCTCCACACAGGATCCAAATAGTGAGAGTATAATTTACAATTTATCTTTTTCAGCTGTAGGTTTCTTTGCTATTGCTTGTTCTTCATCCATTCCTATATCCGTTTCTTTGTCGTCTTGCTCTGTGTCTTCTGTGTGTGTGCATTTATTTTTATATATATATATGAATATAATTTTTTTAATAAATTTATTTTATTTATTTATTTTTGGCTGCGTTGGGTCTTCATTGCTGCGTGCAGGCTTTCTCTAGTTGTGGTGAGCAGGAGCTGCTCTTCCTTGTGGTGCGCGGGCTTCTCATCACTGTGGTTTCTCTTGTTGCAGAGCACGGGCTCTCGGCATGCGGGCTCAGTAGTTGTGGCTCGCGGCCTCTAGAGCACAGGCTCCGTAGTTGTGGTGCACGGGATTAGTTGCTCCGTGGCACGTGGGATCTTCCCAGACCAGGGCTCGAACCCAAACCCATGTCCCCTGCATTGGCAGGCAGATTCTTAACCACTGTGCCACCAGGGAAGCCCCAATATATGAATATACTTTTATTCAGCCTTAAGAAACAAGGAGATCCTGCTATCTGTGATAACACTGGTGAACCTGGAGGATATTACACTAAATGAAATAAACCAGGTACAGAAAGAAAAATACTGCATGATCTCACTTACATGTGGAATCTAAAAAGGTTGAATACATAGAAGCAGAGAGTAGAATGGTGGTTACCAAGGGCAGGGAAGTGGGAGAAATGGGGAGATGTTGGTCAAAGAGTACAAAGTTACAGTTACGTAGGATGAATAAGCCCAGAGATCTAATGTACAGTGTGATGACTATCGTTAATAATATTGTATTACATACTGGAAATTTACTTTAAAATAGATTTCAGGTGCTCTCACCACACACACACACAAAACTCAAAAATTTATATTTATCAAAATTCACCATTAACAGAGTAAAGGTAAACCACAGAATGGAAGAAATTATTGCAATATGTATTACCAATAGTCATATCCAGAATATATAAAGAACCATTATAAGTCAATAAGAAAAAGATAGATAAATCAATGGAAACATGAGGAAGAAACTTGAATGGGTACTTCATCCAAAAGAATATCCAAATAGCCAATATGCTTATGGAAAAGTAATCAATATCATCAGTCATCATGGAAATGCAAATTAAAACCACAATGAGAGAACACTACACTCCTACCAGAATGGCTAAAAATAAAAAGATTGACGGCATCAAGTATTGTGTAGGATGCAGAGCAAGGAGAGCACTCACACCCTGCTGTTGGGAGTAAAAATTGCTACAGCTGTTTTGGAAAAGAGCTTGACACATGCTGCCTACCAGCAATTCCTCTCCTACATGTATATACCCAGCAGAAATGTATGCACATTTTCACCGAAATACTCTAAAGGAATGTTCTTAGCACCATTATTCATAATAACCCAACACTGGTAGTAGCCCAAATGACCATCAACAGCAAAATGGATAAATAACTTCATACTATATGGTACAGTCATACTATTCAGTAGTTAAAATGAATGAACTTCAGCTACATTTTTTTTAAAAAAGGGATAAATCTCACAAAGTTAATTGTGAACGAAAGAAACCATACACCAGAGGACACATGGTATGATTCCATTTGTTTTCAGTTGAAGAATGGGCCAGTAGTTCTCAGCAGCATCAGCAGCACCTGGTACCTTGTTATAAATGAAAATTCTTGGGCTCCAACACAGACCTACTGAATCAGAAACTCAGAAAGTGATTGCCAGAAATCTGTTTTATTACTTGATTCTTAAGAGTTTAAGTAACTTGTTCAGGTGATTCTGATGCACGCTAAAGCTTGAAAACAACAAAATTGATTCATGGTGTTAGAAGTTAGGATCCTGATGATTTTGGGGGAGGAAGGGAGTGGTGATGGATGGGGCAGGAGAGGTAATAATAGGTAATAATAATCATCTATTTTTTGGCCTGGGTTGGAGTCATGCAAGTGTTTTCAGTTTCTGATGAGTCACTGAGCTAAATGCATACTTGTGAGTTGTGCACTTTGCTGTTTAGGTGTCAGGTTTCATTTTAAAAACTTACTAGAAAAGTGATAGATAATAAAACTGAGGAAATCTTCCAAAAATAAAAACAAAAGATGGAAAAATAAGTGAGTGGTAAAATGAAGTACAGAACATACAGTGCCTCAATAATAGACATTCCAGAAAAAGAAAACAGAAAAAGGAGAGGAAAACAGCCAAGGAATAATTTAAGAAAATTTCCTGGGAATGAAGCCCATGAATTTCCAAATGAATTGAAAGGGCCCCTCAGGTGCCTACAATGGATAAAAGGAAACACATACATGCACACACGTAGGCAAATTTTATCATCAGAGACAGAAAAGATCCCACAAGCTTCCATAAGGTAAAAAAAGTCTCATACAAAAGGTCAGACATCAGAGTGGTTTTGGACTTCTCAGTAGCAATGCTGGAAGCTAGGAGGCATGAGGCAATGCATTTAAAATTGAGAAAAAGTATTTCCAAGCTAGAAGTCTATCTTTTTCCAAACTAGGAATATGTAAGGGTAGAATAACAACATTTTCATATATGTAAGATCTCAAAAAAATGTATGGCCCATTACTCTACTTTCTATGGATGTTACTGGAAGATATGCTCCATGAAAACAAGAGAATAAACTGAGAAGGGGGCTTCCCTGGTGGCGCAGTGGTTGAGAATCTGCCTGCCAATGCAGGGGACACGGGTTCGAGCCCTGGTCTGGGAAGATCCCACATGCCGCGGAGCAACTAGGCCCGTGAGCCACAATTACTGAGCCTGCGCGTCTGGAGCCTGTGCTCTGCAACAAGAGAGGCCGCGATAGTGAGAGGCCCACACACCGCAATGAGGAGTGGTCCCCACTTGCCGCAACTGGAGAAAGCCCTCACATAGAAACGAAGACCCAACACAGCCATAAATAAATAAATAAATAAACAAACAATTAAACAAACTAAGAAGGAAGACGGCATGGAACATGGGAAAACAGAATATCCAATACAGGGGAGTACAGTGACCAGAACCTTTATACAAAGTGATGCCCTGAAGCCCAGGGTGATGGTGAAATGAGAGCCCAGAATGACAGCAGCCCCAGGAGCCACCAGTCCAGCCTGGAGCAGTTCCAAGGGTCCAGGAGAGACTTCTTTAAGAAGATAGGAATGCACTGAATATCTGGTGCAAACTAATGCATTGAGAGGAGCTTTTGACAACTGGCCAAGGATCTGGGGTTAAATTAGTGATTAATGCAAGGAAACAGGCACTGAAGGGACCATTCCAAAGTTCCACTCTGACTCCAGAGCTCCCAGGGCATCGGTCAAGGCTGTGCTTGGCCTGCATGGGAGTCTGACTTCTTTCTCTCCCAAATCCTCAATGCTGTCTGAAACATCCTACACACTAAGATCCATCTCAGAGTTTGCTTTCTGGAAACACCAACCTGCAACACAAGACAACTCCAGAGAAAAGAAAATTTGTGGAGGAAAGGGCAATTCATCATATTTTACTACACCATGCAGCAGTCAACAGTATTTACATAACCTTAATAATGTAAACTTTACATGTTGATCTAGCCAAAACTATCATATCATTTTATCAGGAGGACATGAGAATGGGGAGATGTGTCCCAGGAATATAGGAAGAAAGTGAGATAAGTCCTCAATTTCCATAGCAAGAAATGAAGAAATAATACCTAAGATAAAAAATCAACAAGTAGCAATTCGAGGCAGTTGTTTAGAGGCACAGGAGTAAATACGAAAGTAATTAGCTTAATAGGACATGAAAGTGATTGCTTCTGCTCCTGGGCAGAGGGAGAATGTGTAAGGAATTGCTGTTTTTCATAGCAAGATTTATAGAATTATTTGATTCTTCAAACTATGAGCATGTCTAACTTTCATAAAAACACAGCTAAAATCAAAACATTAAGCCTTGGTAGTGCGATCAGGTGGTCAATTATGGTATCTCCATACAAGATATTACACAGCCCCTAGAAATGATGCCAAGATGAATATCTATTGAAAAGGAAGGATGCTCTTAATACCATGTTAAGTGGAAAAAAGCAGACTTCAAAATGATGTGCACATTAAATCAACTTTTAAAATTAGATACAGAACTATATAAGTGCGTAGAAAGAAGTCTGAAGGTATATACACCAAAATATTTGGAGTTACTCTCTTTACAAAGAGTTACTCTCTTTACTCTCTTTACATGGTGGGGAGTGGTGGGATTTTTATTTTCCTCCATTTGTTTATCTTGTAGCCCAAGCCATCTCTGTATCCCCCAGTCTTCCAGCCTCGCAGGATCACCCTTTCTTTTAACATTTAAATAAAAATGGCTGAAACCTTCATCTTATATACTAAGGAAAGTATATAGCAAATGTATGTAAGCAAGTATATATATATATATGCAAATTCCAATGCTCTCCCCCCACGCTGGTGCAAATTTCCAGATGCCTAGTTCTCATGTTTACTCTGATTTCCTCTTCCTGCCGCCCTCGGTTTCCCTGGCATCCCACTTTCTGCAGCTGTTTCCTTCTCTCTATCCTTAGTTAACACAAACATGGAACATTGTCCTTTTTCCTTGATTTCTCCAAAGAATGTCTTACATGAGGCACTGCTGAAGGACTACAGCTCTGCATGGTGTGGTAGACAACTTAAAATCAGTGGGAGCATCTCTGTTCCAGTGTGTCCTGGCTGACCCTGCTTCTGGGGGATTCTCACTGGACATTCTTCTTCTCCGACCCCTGCCTCTCACAGAGCGGCTGGGTCCCTTCAGGATACCCTCACTTCTGGCCCAGGACCCCACTCTGGGTCCTTACCTTCCACCGAACCACCGAATCCTTCAAGTGCTTCATTTTCCTATGCAGAGTGTGAGGTCTTCCTCGTGGAACATGCTTTTTCCAGCAGGAATATCTTGACCTTTCATATCCAAAAGACCATCAGGAACCCTTTAAATAGTCACCTCCTCCAGCTTGAATTAGTAGCCAGAGCCAGTTCTTCCGTTTTGTCTTTCCATTACAGGTGTGATGGCTGTGCATTTTCTATAATGACTCGGTATTGCTTTCGTAATTAAATTATTTTCAGTAAGAGAAGCGCCATGGAAGTTAGGAGTTCAGGCCATGAGCAAGTGTAAATGTCAAGTCTTAGGACCCCAGCAACTACCCGCAAGCTCCTGCTCCTTGCCAGGCTGAGGAGATGCTCATTAGGGCAGTGTGGGTTGTGGAGGCCACGGCAGGCCCAGAGTTCCATGGGGCTGCTGAGCCCAGTGTGGGCAGGTCATCAACAGGACTCCAAGCAGACATGTGGCCAGTGCAGTCAAGGTGAGGACCTTGCCCCAGCTGGCCATGACGCCTGCCCCTTTCCTCTCTATCAGTGTCATCAGCCCAGGCCTGGCACAGGTGCAGCCCCTTCCCCTGGAAGCGTTCCTTCCCTGAGAGCTCCTCTCTCAGAAGCTCTGCTATTTATCAGCTGTGTTGCAAGTTAGTCCACCTCCCTTGTGCCTCAGTTTCCTCATCTGTGAAATAAGGATAATAATATTTGTAAGAATCAAATGAGAGGGACTTCCCTGGTGGCGCAGTGGTGAAGAATCCGCCTGCCAATGCAGGGGACGCAGGTTCGAGCCCTGGTCCGGGAAGATCCCACATGCCGCGGAGCAACTAAGCCCGGGCACCACAACTACTGAGCCTGTGCTCTAGAGCCCGTGAGCCACAACTACTGAGCCTGCGTGCTGCAACTACTGAAGCCCGCGAGCCTAGAGCCTGTGCTCCGCAACAAGAGAAACCACTGCAATGAGAATCCCGCACACCACAACAAAGAGTAGCCCCCGCTCGCTACAGCCAGAGAAAGCCCGCGCGCAACAACAAAGACCCAACGCAGCCAAAAATAAAACTGATTAATTAATTAATTTAAAAAAAAAAGAATCAAATGAGAAATACTTGTAAAATGGTTGGAATGGTGCTTGGCTCAGAGTTAGTACTCCATAATGTTAGCGATCATCACCATTATCGTCATCATTATTCTTGTCACCGTGTCCATGGACTCTGCCCTTGACAAAGACAGCACATGGACATGTGTGGGAGGCTGCCTGGGGGAGAGCCCGGTATGATTTATCTCTGTTCTCATCACAGCCAGCATAGGTACCAACATGGAACTCATGCTCAATGCCTACTTGATTAAAACTTTGGAGAGAAGAAACAGCCCAGCTAAGAAACCACACATGAGCATTACCTGCCCTGAAACCCATTTTGAGTTAATTTTTGTATGTGGTGCTAGGTAGGAGTCCAACTTTATTCTTTTGCATGTGGATATCTAGTTATCCCAGCACATCTGTTGAAAAAGACTATTCTTTCCCCACTGACTTACTTTGGCACCCTGTCAAAAATCAATTGCCTGGGGACTTCCCTGGTGGTCCAGTGGTTAAGACTCCACACTCCCAATGCAGGGGGCCCGGATTCGATACCTGGTCAGGGAACTAGATCCCACATGCATGCCACAACTAAGAGCCCACATGCCGCAACAAGAAGATCCCACATGCCGCAACTAACCTGGCACAGCCAAATAAATAAATAAATATTTTTTTAAAAAACCAGTTGACTGTAAATGTGAGAATTTATTTCTGAATTAAATTCTATTCCAGTGATCTATATATCTATCCTTATGCCAGTACAACACTGTCTTGATTACTGTAGCTTTGCAGTAAGCTTTGAAATCAGGAAATGTGAGTCCTCCAACTTTGTTCTTATTTTTCAAGCTTGCTTTGGCTATTCTGGGTCCCTTGAACTTCCACATGAATTTTAGGATCAATTTATTAATTTCTGTGAAGTCAGATGGAATTTTGGTAGGAATTTCATTCAACTATAGATCAATTTAGGGAGTATTGCCGTCTCACCAGTATTAAGTCTTCTGATCCATGAACATGCATATCTGTTTATTTACATCTCCTTTAATTTCCTTCAGTGATGTTTGGTAGTTTTCAGAGTATACATAGGTGTTACACTTTTGTTATAGATTCCTAAGTATTTTATTTTTTTGATACTATTATACATTGTTTTATTAATTTAACTTCAGTTCGTTTATTGCTCCTGTAGAGAAATACAATTTATTTTTGTATACTGATCTTGTATCCTGAAACCTTGCCAATCTTTCGTTTATTAGTTCTAATAGCTAGTATTTGCTCACAATTGCTTAAGTGCTTAGAACAGTGGCTGGCACGTAATTGGGACTCATAAATTTGTTGGATAAATGAATGGAAAAGTGAATGAAAATACTCTCAGTGTTTTAAGGGTCACGTTAGAAGACTGACCTACTGGCCCACCTGTGAACAAGATCATTCTCTCAGTGTGCAGAGTGGCAGCAGGCCCAGACGGAGCTAAGGGAGTATCTGATCAGCAGAGAAGATGCCAAGATGGTATCTAAAACTTTAAGTTGGAGTCAAACCACAAAAAGCATGACCTGGGTGAGAGCACTTATTTCCTCCAAGATGGGTGTTCTGTTCACAGTGAAAGGAAAATCACCCAAGGCCCCTCACATTGGAAGAGCACACCATGTACCTGAGATTATTGACCTAGGACAACCAACACCAAGTTATATTTTAGTAAAATTACTTAACTTTAAAGAAAAAGGAAAAATCCTTTGAGCATTTAGCCAAAAAAAAAAAAGCATGTGATTTTAAAAAGAAATAAAGTGATCATTGGACTTTTTGACAGTAATAACTCATGCCAGAGACAGAATAAGGTAGTTCAGATATCCAAGGAGAGAAAATGTGAGCCAAGATTTAATATCTAGCAAAACTGACCTTCAAGTAAAACATGTAAGGACTCTGGAAATAATATTCCTATGAGCTGTCCCTAAGGAATTTATTAAAGAATAAATAAATAGTGACTGAGTGGGAAAAACAAGAGGTGGCTAGTTTATTGGAGACCTTAAGACACGTGCTCCAGAAGGTGGGTAATAAACCCTATGAAGACTCAGGGACCTGCTACCTCACTGAAGTTTTTAGGTGTCCAGTGGTTCGTGGGTGTGCCAGAATATCCCCTTCAAATTAAAAGACAGATTGATGCCTCTTTCATCCTCTACCACAAAGAAGGAAGCTCAGCACCTGGAAGGCCTCTTTGGTCTCTGGAGGTCCCACATTCCACACCTAGGAATTCTTCTCTGGTGACACAGAAAGTGCCAGCTTTCCGTGGGGCCTGGAGCAGAAGAGTGCTCTACAAGAGTTCCAAGCTGCTAAGCAAATAGCCTGTCATTTGGGTCACACGATCCAGCAGACTCTATAGTGTTGGAAGTGTCAATGATGGGTAAAGATGCAATCTAGAGCTCATTGCAAGCCCCAGGGAAAGAATCACAAAGTAGGCCCCTGGGATTCTGGATCAAAGTCATGCCATCTACAGCAGAAAATTACACACCTTTTGAGAAGCAGCTCCTGGCCCTGGGCCCTGGTTTAGATGAAATGCTTATCCATGAGCTCAAGTGAAAAGACATCAAGAACTTCCTATTATGAACAGGGTCTGTCAAGCTGGCCAAGTCATAAAGTCAGGTGCAGCCAGCAGTAGATCATTGTAAGATGGAAATGGTAACCTTGCTTGGTTTGCTGGTAGGTCAGCTTGGTATGTGGGTGGAAGCCAAAAAGGACAGTGGCTGCATGACAGTCACATTCAAGAGTTGCCTTGAAAGACAGTGGGAAGCAAGGGAAAATCTTCCCAATGAGCTGCAGACAGTGTCCCTGGTTATGGAAGGAGAGCTGTATACAAGAAGCTGGACACACATTCCGGGCAGTGGCCCATGGCCTAGCTGGCTAGTCAGGGGACTGGAAGGAAAGGGTCTGGAAGACTAGCGACAAGAAGGTTTGGGGTAGGGGTCTCCCTGGTGGCGCAGTGGTTGAGAGTCTGCCTGCCGATGCAGGGGACACGGATTCGAGCCGTGGTCTGGGAGGATTCCACATGCCACGGAGCGGTTGGGCCTGTGAGCCACAACTACTGAGCCTGTGCATCTGGAGCCTGTGCTCTGCGGCAAGAGAGGCCGCGATAGAGGCCCGCGCACCACTATGAAGAGTGGCCCCTGCTTGCCGCAACTGGAGAAAGCCCTCGCACAGAAACGAAGACCCAACACAGCCAAAAATAAAAATTAATTAATTAATTTAAAAAAAAATTGTCCTGGCCGAGGCGACTCTTCCGAAGACCTAAAACCCGGTCCCATACTGAGCGACCATTAAAAAAAAAAAAAGAAGGTTTGGGGTAGAGGGGTGTGGTTGGAAGTAGACAGGCAGTATGTCAACCATCACCACCCACCAGACAGCATCCACCACAGAAGAGAAGTGAATTAAGTAGATTAAATGACTCAGCCACTTTGTCACTGGCCACCCTGGAACTGGCACAATAAGCACATGAATGGAGTTGGTCACAAGATAGATACGGAGGCTATGCATAGGCCCACCAGCACGGATGCCCACGTACCAAAGCTCATCTAGCGACTGCTGCCCCTGAGTGTCCAATCTGCCAGCGAAAGAGACCAAAGCTGAGCCCCAGATATGGCATTATTCCTTGAGGAGACCAACCAGCCACTTGATGGCAAATCAGCTATATCAGGCCCCTTCCATCCTGGGAGAGCCTGCAGTTCATCCTCACAGGGATAGAGATCTATTCTGAAAATGTTTGCCTTTTCTGCCCACAGAACCTCAGCTAGCACCAATATCCAGAAGCTTAGAGAGTACCTGATCCTCAGGTACGGAATTACATCAGCATAGCATTCAACCAGCACACCCACTTCACAGTGAGGCAAGTTAGGGAGTGGGCCCATGACATTAGGATCCACTGGTGATATATATATATATATTTTTTTGTTTTTTTAATTGCACCATCCAGACGTTACCAACCTCAAAGAGCCCTGACATGGCCTACTAAAGGCACAACTGAAGCACTAGCTTCAATAATCTGAGGCAATAATCTTCAAGGGTGGGGTGCGGGGCTTCCCTGGTGGCGCAGTGGTTAAGAACCCGCCTACCAATGCAGGGGACACGGGTTCGAGCCCTGGTCCAGGAAGATCCCACATGCCGCGGAGCAACTAAGCCCGTGTGCCACAGCTACAGAGCCTGCGCTCTAGAGCCCGCGAGCCACAACTACTGAGCCCGCAAGCCACAACTACTGAGCCTGCACACCTCGAGCCCGTGCTCCGCAACAAGAGAAGCCACCGCAATGAGAAGCCTGTGCACTGCAACGAGGAGCAACCCCTGCACACCGCAACTAGAGAAAGCCCGCACGCAGCAACCAAGACCCAACGCAGCCAAAAATAAAATTAAATAAATTAAAAAAAAAAAAGGGTGGGGTGCCATCCTTCAGGATCCAGTACATGCATTAAATCACAGACTTTCATGTGCTGCTGCGTCCCTAAGGAAGAATACATGGTTCCAGGAACCAAGGGGCAGAAGAAGGAGTGGCCACACTTACCAGCACTTCCAAGGGCCCACTGAGGGACACTGTGCTTCCTGTTTCTGCAGCTCTGGGTTCTGCGGGGTTGGAAGCACTGGTCTCCAAAGGGAGCACACTCTTTCCAGGGGACACAGAACTACATTCTTTAGGTCCCAGTGCATTGAACTATAGGCTCCAGCTGCCACCAGGGCACTTTGCATTCCATGTGTCTGAGGACCAGCAGACAAGAAAGGAGTCACCATCTTGGCAGAGATAATTGAGCCTGAAGAGCAGGAGGTGGCAGGGCTGCCTTTATACATAGGGGATGGGTAAATCACACGTGAAACCCAGGGCTTCTTAGAGAAATAGCTGATTCCAAGTTTAGGACAGAAAATGTACAAGAGGAGCTTGGGACATCTTGAAATGCCAGAAAGCAACGACCAGAGTCTTGTCAAACAACTCCGGAGCCAACCAACTTGAAGAGGCTCCCAACAGCCAAGACGGGACAACAAAGACAATAATTGCAATGAAATGAAACCCATCAGATACGTTTATTCATAAGTTCATAGTAATTTTTTTTAAATAGCCACCTTCTGAGGATAGCAGGGAACCAGTCCAATTCATTGTCTTAAAAGTTGAGTAAATAAAAGGAAAGAATTAAGCACTTATTCTGCCTTTCCTATACAAACTCTACTGAGAAATCAAATAGATGAGGGGGCAGCATCTCCTTATAAAATTATTCCATCTAATAAATGAAAACAAAATGATAGATTAGAATATCCCCATGTTGCAGCCCCCAGTGAATTACTTACCGGATGTAGGTGTTGAGCATCAGTGACTGCCAACACCAATAAAAGTGAACACCAGACATGAGGTGCCTCCTGGTAAATGAGCACACACTGCCTAGAGTCTCATCATCAGAGGGATCCCACCTGAGGCGAATCAGGTCTCTGGATCTAGCTGCTGATTTGCAGGAAGTGCAGAGAGTAAAGGAGCACATTGAACTGCACCCCCCAGTGTGAAACTAGCAAAATCCAGGCTGTGGAAAAACTACAGGTCAAACTGCCCAGGTTCCTCAACAGATAAACTGTAAGGAAAAGAAAGGGGTAGAGGAAACTCGTTAGATTGAGAGATGTATCAAGTCTAAAAAAAAAACAAAACAGTAAAACTAAACAATAGTGTGTAGGGATGCACACTTGGGTGATAAAGCAATAAAAGAAACTCAAGGAAGTCATTAGTATAAAGGTCAAGAAGTTGGAAGGAGGGAGGCAGCTGGGACAGGAATGGGGAATGGGGAGCTTGGAGGATGCTGGGGAGGCTGGTAAAGCTCTATTCCTGGCCAGGGTGGTGGTTACAAGGGTGCTCGCTTCGTAACAATTCACTGAGTTCATCTGCCTGTTTATTGACCAGTCCCTGAAATCTCAGAGTCTGAGAAGCACTGAGTTAGAGCAGGTGCAGAAGCCGAGGCAGGAAGGGCTGCTTGCTGAGCACAATGACTGCACTTCATCTACCCGGAGCTGCTTGAGAGGCAGCTGACTCGAATGTCCTTGAAACATTGAGCTACTGAACATGTCTGTTCTCTTATATCACACATCATTCCGAAAAGGGTTTGCTGCAGATTATAAAACAAAACACAGTAGAAAGTGAGACATTCATAGCACAATCAGCTGTTAGAAGGAGCAGAACACAGATGGTTCCAGGAGAGCCCTGATCTATAAAACATGATTCACACTTACCTTCTCAGCAGCGTCTGCTGGAAGGGTGTTGCTTCTCCACTGCTTTTGGCTGGCTGAGGCCACCAGCATCCTCCATCAAAGAACATAATCAAGTGCTGGGTGCTGTGCACACACCACACAGAGCCAGGACCCACTGGACCACTTTACAAGTTAGACCCATGACCAAATCCAGGAAGGTCATTTAACTCTAACCGGCTCGACCGCTGGCTGAAGGCAGAGGAGAAATACTCCCAGGTTACCTGAACAGTATCCTCCCCTTGCTCCTCTGAGACGTGGTCCGGTCATGGGTGAATCTGCCAGGCAGTAGCCCATACACGTTGGTTATGAGTGTATGTTGCCAGTGACCTGTTCAGGCCACACAGTTGTCATGTCTCAGCCCAGCAGTTATGCTCTGACCACAGGTTTCCATTTCTCATGTCAGAGAAGGAGGGGCCAGAGCAGCAATAACATTCTTCACAGGTGTAAATGTGCACAAGGAATGCCACATACTGGTGGTATGGCTTTGGTTTTTGTGCCTGCAGCATGGGTTCAGTCATTCATTCAATCCACATCTACTAAGCACCAGCAATGTTCAAAGCCCTGGGATACCTGTCAGCCTTTTCCTTGTCTCCCACTTTGTGGATGCAGAGCCCACACATATGCTCTCCTCCCTGTCTCGGACTTGACTCTAGAACTAGACTTCCCCAAGCTTCACAGTACGGCAGGCACCTTCACATCGCCATGCCTTTGCACATGCTGTTCACTCTACATGCAATGTCCACTCTTGGGACAATCCTCCACCCTAAGCACAACTCACTGTGGTCAGTATCTTCCCTGATGTCATATTCTCCTGCAGCACTTGCCTCTGAGCTCTTCAAGGACAGGGGGTCTGGGTCTCAGTCAGGAACTAGGACAGGGCTTGATACAATGGGGTAATAACAACAACCAACATTTACACACAGCTGACCTATTCCAGGCATATATGCAGAGTCATTTAGTCCCCACAACAACCCTATGAGGCAGCCACTATTACCATTCCCATTTCATCGATGGTGAGTAAACTGAGGTTCGGCAAAGTTACATAGCTTGCTCTAAGTCCCAGTAGCAGAACAAGAATTCAACCCAAGGACTTTGGCCCATAGTCTGTGATGTTAACCAGTGCCAATGAATTCACGTATTCCACAGACACCTACTAGGTACATAACCTGTGCCAGTTACTACTTCATGAACAAAGTGGATTGGGTTCCTCCCTCATAAAACTTACATTTAGAATTAGCAAATAATTAGTATAATGGTTGCCGATGTTAGGAAGAAAAATAAAGCAGAATAGGGGAAAAAAGTGACTGTTGGTATTTTAGAGTGGTCAGAGTAGGTCTCTCTAAGGACATCTGAGCAGAGACCTGAATCCAATAAGGGAGCAGTTGTCAATGGAAAAGCCACAAGCTTGGAGTGAAACAGTTCTGGTAACTGCAAACTACTTACATGATGTGTGGCCTTGGGCAAGTGACTAACCTTCTCCGAACTTCGATTTCCTCGCCTATAAACTGGGAATAATCTAAACTTGCCTTGCAGAGTTGTGAGGAAAAGGGAGAGGTATGTGTAAAGCACCTGGCTTAAGGTCATCTCTGATCTCGGCCCACAACATACACATGCTCCAGAGGCACTGCCTACCTGCCCCACTTCCAAAAAAACCTGAAGACTCCCACCACCCGCTCACACCCCCTGCTGGCAGGATGGCGCACTGCAGCTATCCCGGAAGCCTCCAGTCGCTTTCCTCACCTCTTTAAAAAGCCTCACCTTAGCACTGCCAGTCACCAGGGAGGGAGATGAACAGGAGACCCTCCCCGCCCTCTAGGAGCTCAGTCTAGGGAGTGGGCCCAACATGAAAGCAGGCAATAACAACCCAGAGAGGAAGTCCCAGCATCTAAGAAACTACAGGAGCACAGTGAGGGAATGATTAACCATGCCCGGGGGGTAAAGGAAACCCTGAACAATGAACATAAGTGCACATGAGGGGAGGCATTCCAGGCAGAGAACAGAACATGCAAAGTCAGGGAAGCATAAAAGAGGACACTGATTGGCTTGAGGTGCTGTACTTGATTGTGCTACACTTCTGGAGCTTCCTGCCAAAGCAGCTTGGTTGAAGAATAAAACCAAAGGAAGCTGATTCCTGGGACCCTTAGAAAGCTCTATCACCTGCCATCCTGGGGAAAAGCAAACCTTCTCTCAGGAAAAAGCTTTCCTTCCCGAGCGCAGACGGGGTCTCATGTGCCATGTTCCCACACCTGGTCTTTCTTACCCTTCAAGAAATGGCCCATCCCGTCTCGGTCAAGTGACAACTTTTGCAACCTTGGCCAGGTCTTTTCCCCTCTCTGCCTCAGCCTCCTCCTCTGGGTAGTGGGAAATTAACCCTAGGATGCATCCCTCTCAAACAGCCAGGAAAGCTCCTGGTGCCGCAGTGGGTAGGACCCAGGACACACAAGCCCCTCTGGGCAGTCCTGGCCTGGGAGGCGGCGCCACAGCCTGGTTCTCTCAGACAGACCCAACTGCACCCTCCACCACCCACTCCTCGCAACACGCCATGAAAGTCAGGGACCCACACGGTTCTGTTCCAGGTGTTTTATTAAGTGGGCCATACTGCAGCTGGTTTCTAAGTCGCAAAATAACATAAATTTAACAATGATAACATAGCCAGTTAGACTGTGACAGCTTTTTCTTTCCTTAAAAAAAAGAAAAAAGAAAAAGACTTAAAACACACAATGGAGGGTTAAATAAATAATACATAAAAGAAAGAAAAGGAAAACCTGTTAAAACGTGCTTATGTTTACTTCTGTGCAACTGCGTGCCAAGAGGAAACTGATTTTCTGCACGATGATACATCCTGGCATGTCTCCTTCCCAAATAATACTGACAAGAAAAAGAAAAGCCATGGAGCTGACTCATCAGTGCTTGTAGAGGCACTACTAAAAATCCCTTTGATTGGAGCTTGGGGCTTCCTGCTCAGCACACCTGTGTGTGGCCCGTGAAAGCCAAATATCCGTAATAATGTTAATATAGAAAACATCAGTTTAAAAACAATGTGGAATGGCCTCATTAACGCGGCGGGGACGAGGAAGCAGAGCTGCCCCGCACGTGCCGCAGGCTCAGTCCAGGGAGGCCGCAGGCTCCAGCGCGTGGCCACGGCGAGGGAGGGCACCAGCTTCAAAATAAGCGGCACCAACCTCGTCTCCCTCTCCCTATCACTCTTTCACATGAAAGTGTGTAAAAAGCAAATCAGCAAATAAACTCTAAAATAGATTATTTATTCCAAAAATCCTCTACTTTTCTTTTTACAGTGAGTGTACATCTCCTCTCATCTCCTGCACAACTCGCGTAGGTCCCTTTGGGAAGAAGGTGGGCAGAGCTACAGGCGAGTCTCTGGGTCCTGCTGCTAGCTGGTGCTGGGAGGTCAGATGTCGATGCCCTTGACCAGGGATGTCTCCAGCGTGATGTTGAACTCCTGCAGTGTCTGCAGCACGCGGATCAAGGAATTGACAAGTGTGTGGTCTTTGATCAGCGCCACATCCTCATACATGTGTGCGGTGATGGGGCAGTCAGCCAGCAGGGCAATCCAGTGGTGCAGGAGGTGATCTCTGGCAGGGAAGGATCAGTCCAGATGCGTTAGAAGGGAAAGGGAAGGGAGACGGTTAGCGAAAGCCCAAGGAGGAAACCTGCTCCATCACTCCCTGAACAAAGTCTGAAGCTGGAGAAGCAGATCTCCCCGCAGCCCCCTTTCCCTCCCCTAAGAGCACTTGGCGAAGATGTCTTACATGGCTTTAAAAGGCTCCCACTGTGGGCTACCGAGCCCTAGGGATGCCAACCCAACCTGACCCAAACAGGCCCTGTCATCTGCCACAAGGCCTGCTCCGCCTCCCCGTCTAGCCCCCCAGACAACCCCACCAACAAGACACCATGTCCTGTCAGCAGCACTCCCTCCATCTCAACAGCCAGTCTCTCCTAGATCGTCGCTCCTCCCCACAGCGACCACCACCAGGAATAACACTGCAAGCTGACATCCACATAGCACTCAGCATGTGCCAGGCACCATTATAAGAGATTTAACCTTCATGACAACCCCATGATGTGAGGTAGGTGCTATCAGTGCTATTATTATCCCCACTTTACAGACGAAGAAAGTGAGGCTGATGGAGGTTAAGCAGCTTGTCCAAGAGCACACAGCTAGTAAGCGGCTGATCTGCGATGTGAACCTGGTTCCTGAATCTGTTTTTTACAACTATGCCAACTCCCTCCCTTCCAAGGTCTAAATAAAAACTGCCTTGTTTGTCTGGGCTTCGTGCTCTCACCTGACCCACTGGAATAACCCCTAACAATCTTGCCCATGCATACCATCCATGATATCAAATTACTATCATTTCAGTCCCCTGATTAAAAAACAACTCTGTCCCAGCTCCTCATGGCCCCTAACCCTTAAAGTGTTTCCTTCCCACATTCCACCTGTTATTTCCTGACCTCACATGCTTTGCTTCCTTTAGGGCCTCTCTGTTAGTTCTGTCTGCTTCAAGCTCCCTCCTCACGTCTACCCTTCCGTTAAGGCTCACCTCAAATACCACCTCCTCCCTGAGCCTACTCTGTTCCTTCTCTACATTTTCAGCAAACGTTATGAATGTGTACTTTTTTGAACTCTCCCAAACTTCTGCCTTGTACTAAATAATCAGGACAAGTGAACTTCTAAATGGTAGAGACCGTATTTTATTCAGCTCTATTCCCACACCTTCCATGAGGCCTGGCACATTCAAATGTTTGTTAAAGAAATGACTAGATATATACACTCTACTTCAAATTTTGTCAGGGGGACGGTTTTATTCCTTCGCATCAAAATGCAGCCCCTCCTCCCCAGTTACACACACGCTTTCATCCCCACCGCACCCCACCCCTCACTCACACACACACACACACACACACACACACACACACGTGGTACATGAAGAAAAGTAGGGGCCTCTACCAAGGCCTCCAAGGCCTCACCTGCCCAAGGGCACCTGGCCATTAGCCACTCCCCACCCCCGCACCACACTGGGCCTCCAGCACCACCTGCAGGGCTGGCTGTGTGCACACTGGGCCATGAAGCTGCAGTACCTGGCTCCCAAGCACACCAGCATCTGAAACTTGCCATCCTTGCCAATGTTCCGGGGATTATTGTTGATCGCAGTGACAAAACGGCAGAAGTTCCGGGCCCTCATATGCCAGTTTTCCTCAGGAACAAGTTCATTCTGCTCCAAAGTCTCGTAATAGGTTTGTGCTTTTTCTGTGAAGAGGAGACAAGCTTGCCAGTGACAAAGGCTCTCAAAACCGACCTGTCCCTGACTGTCCTGTAGGCCGCTTGCCACAGGCCTACCTCCATGTCAACGCAAGTAACTTAGTGGGAATAACATGAGTGCTCTGAGGCCACTGGTCACACTTCAAAATGATCCTTATGAATGTCTGGAATTCTGCTGAGAAAGAGGAATCTGCATCCTGCTGTGAAGCAGCCAAGTGCTTGCTTTTTGTTAGTTGTAGTCTCAGACTTCAATTCTAAAGGCATCCTAAAAATCACACATGACTGACCAACGTTCAATACTGCATCTTCAACTGAAAATGAGAGAGACTATGTATATTTAGTTTGAAAAATTTGAAAATTTGTGTTTCATTCACTTTGATAGTATGGTTTAACTGGCCATTTTGTCTTAAATGTTTTATTTTGAAACCATTTACTTTATAAAATGTTCCATATGGATATTTATTTTCACTTTGAATAAATTAAAACAATCGTCACTTTAAAAAAAAATAAAAATAAAAAATGATCCTTATGTTCCCTATCTCTGTATTTTAAATTTCTTTATGTGGCCCTTGATATAAAGATGGTCCTTTCTCAACAAAACTCTTGAGGGAGAAGCTTCTTGCATCAAATTCTCCAAGGGGGTGTAACACAGGGCTTGGACTCCAATGCAACTGGTCTTTTGGACCTACGAGCAGGAAGTGTGAGGAGTCATGACTAAGCCTGTATTATATATGACAGATGCCTGGAAAGAATCTTTCCTGTCCAATTCTCAGGAGATGAGGGGCGAAGGGTGGGAGGGCTTCTGTTATTACCTCTGAGAAAAGCCAGGGCAAGCAAACACATCTAACCTGAGAGTCACCTGATTCGGCTTCTGTACCTCAGACCCCAGTGGTCAGCACCCACATTATGCTGATGATTCCCCCATGTCTCTGCATGCTTTTCCCACCCTCACGCCCTAGCCCAACTCACCCAAGAAATCCCAAATGAAGACATTTTTGAAGAGCCGCGGCGATTTAAATCCATGCTGGAAAGCCTGTTCCAGGGCCGAGACAAGGCCACATTCTCCACAAAGCAACAGCGTCAGACTACCTCGCTATATAAGGAAACAGGGGAGAGTGCCAGGCTTGCCTCAGCCAAGATGCCCTCCCACCACTGCATCCCCAGCCCACTGCCCACACCTGGGAGGGCAGCAAAAGACATGCAGGGACCTTGTCTAGTCTCCCCAGCACCTGGCAGGGCCTGACTTAGAGCAGCTCTCAGTGAATAGCTGATGAATGAACAGATGATGGTTCTGGGCCCCCGGCAGGGGACAAAGCCCATGTGGCCATTGTTCAGGGAGACCCAGACAAATTCAGAAGAGGACAGAAATACACTGTCCATTGGAGGCCCAGGGACTCTGCTGGGTTGTCAGTGAGTAAGGAAAACAGGGCAACCCTAGGCACAGGTCCCCAGAGAAAGGAATCCGCTGAATCTCAAACTAACTGAGGCACACACTCTATGCGCTGGGCTGTCCACAGCACATGGGCCTGGAACAAGATTATTCTCTCTTACTCAATATAAGGCCCTGGGTTGGAGGGCAGGGAGGCTCACCTCTTTCTCAGGCTTATGGAAGTGCTTCACGATGCCATTGACTGCCTCACCGATGGACTCCTGGATCTGCCCAGTGTTCAGCTCTGATAAAAATCAAGCAGATATCCAGTCTCAGGTTAACAGTACTTAGTTGACTGAGCAAAAGACTGAGGACATAGGAAGACCCACGGGAGAGGTAGGGCAGCTTGGACCCTGGGAAGAATGGCTCTTGCCCACCCAACTTTGCTGAGCTAGCTCTTCCTAAAATCTTGGGACAAAAAGCAAAAGCTAGGATCTTAGAGTTCTGTCTCCAGGAGATGCTGGTCAAGTTTCTTCTTCACTCTGTCCTGGAACTTTTGGCAACCAAAAGAGTGCCACGACTTGACAGTAAAGCCCAGGAACCAGGAAGGGGAAGGCCAGAAGGTAAACCCCTCTCCTCTATAGGGTCACATACAAATAGCACAGAGGACCCAGGCCAGGATCCAGGAGCTCTCCCCTCTCCTTCCAGTCCTCTAACGAGAGTGCCAAACCCCCCCAACTGATTCATGAGAGGAGGGTGACAAATGCCTGAGGCTGCTTTGTCTTTGTCGGCAGAGGTGGCTCCTGAGGCAGCTGCACAGGCTGCGGGGGATCCGGGCTCCCTTATCAGGACTTCCAGAAATCTGCCCGTTCCCCAGGCAGGGCAACAGGAGGGCCCAGCCCCATCTCCCACTTACTGGGCTTGTTGTTGGGTGAGATGGTAACGAGCCTCCGGATGACGCTGGGAGACTGCTGCAGGGGTGGGGTCCGGCACGGCCTCTCGTCCACCTCAGGCTGGGATGTGAGCAGGTCCCCAACTAGGACCCGCTCCAGGCTTCCGTCATCCATGCCCTTCCCCAACCACCGGCCACACGGGAACCTGAGGGTCAGGCAATAGCCTGTCAGAGCTGCCAGCTCCTCCAGCGTCCTTCCCCTTGCTGATCAGCAAAGGCCATCAAAAAAGCCAATCCCTGAGGATAGGCTCTGAAACCGGGCTGGGGATCCTCAAGGCCCTGCTCCTCATCCCACTGTGCGGCATCAGGGAAGCCACCCGAGTGATGGGTGGCCTGGAACCTGTGCACAGCGATGTCATACACCTTCACTTGTAAAGCCCTCCTTCTATTTCTTTTCAGGGCATGAGGCAGAGCCAAACAGGAAATTGCCTCAGCCTATCACAACCTAAAAGGTCTCCTTGAGAACCCCACATACCCAAGCATCAAGCACAGTCCCTGGTGGTACACCTAGCCCCACTGTCTCAGGGCATAGCTGAGGGAACACTTACTTGTAGGTATGTCCGGTGATCTCATTCCTGACCATCACATACTCAACAAGCCATTTGGCATACAGCCCAGAGTTATCATGGCCTATCTGCACCGTAGTGAGCTTCCCCAAGTTCTGGTACTGTGAGAGAACAGCCAAACAGAGAAGACGGGGTAGGTCAAGAAAACAGAAGAAAAGCGCCACACTCCTCAGAGGCACACATCTGACTGGCTCCCTGCAACCTGGCCCCCCAGTATCTGCAGGGGCAGAGCTCATGGCTCCACCTACCGCCAAAGCTGGCAGTATAGTACTACCTCATGAGGGACGATGCCGAGAAAGAAAGAGACCACTACCTGGAGGAAGACTAGGGCCTGGGAGCAGAAGGCTCTGGAAATGGCAGAGCAGTCGGAGCCCTCTGTGAACATTTGGGCTCAGCAGCTGAAAGAACTCTTGGGGATTTCTCAATACACCATGGACAAGGAGGCATACAAGTCCAGATGGGTGCCTTCCAGCCAGAAACCATTTAGACAGGGCAGGCTCCCCCATCCTCAGGTCAACCCTTGGCTCTGGCCTCTGATCGTCTTGGGACAGGTCAGCTGTGCTGAAGCATAACACTGTATAGAGCAAGGCCTCTAAAACCCTGGAGAAAGCTTCCCAAAGTAGCTGTTGAAACTCAGATCCCCATAGAGCCTGGGGCTGTGGTCGCCGGATAACACGTACCTCGAAGGTCATCTCTAACACATTCCTGGGAATCTGCAGGATCTGTGTCTCACCCAGTTCTCCCGAGATGCAGATCCATGGGTTGGCGGTGAACATGGAGCCCCCCAGCTTCTTGCTTGGTACGATCAGGATGTGGTAAGGAATCACTGTTTAGGGGAAGCCACAAAGGCATTGGAGCGGATCAGGAATCCCTCCCGTACCTGAGAGGGCCCTGACCTGCCCCAGGCGTGCTGGCATGATCGGGGTTCCTGGTACAGAGCCTGGAGCAGCAGGTCCTGAGGACCCAGTCTCTGGCCGGCTTAGAATATTAGCCAATCTTCCCTTCAATCTCACTCCTCCCAGGGTTATCACCCAAACATCCAAATCCAAGCCCATCTGCAAGCTCAGAGCTAAGTAAACCTGTTCCTTAAACAATATCACCAACTCAACACTGCACTGAATTGCTTTTCAGAGCACTTTTCTATCTATCATCTCAAGGACTCTAATAACAATCTCCAGAGAGGCCAGGCAGGTATCACAATGCCTTTTCTGAGGCACTGAGAGGGAAATAGTTTCCCCCAGGTCTCCTGTATTCCAGTCCAGTGCTGCTTCCACTGATGCCTACAACCCTTTTCTCTGAGAGGGAGGATGGGTGTCATATAGAACAAGAGTCCACACTGCTGAAGCTGCTGAGTCACTGGCCAAACAACTAGTCATGGGGCAAATTCAGACCACCCCCCACCAAACAAAGCATCCTAGCACCAAAGAAAGTTGAGGCTCCAAGAGCCTTCCTTAGACCATTGTAAACCCTCTTCCTCGCTCTGCAAATAGGGAGACTGAGCCCCACTGCAGGGGTAGACACTGCTCACAGATCCATAATGAGTTAAGGCAGAACAGGGCCTGGACCCAAACCTCCCACTGCCATCTGGAGTTCTTTCTGCTACTTCAGGAAGAGTTGTTGTTCCCTGGGGGCTAGTCTGAAACTTTCTGTGATGCTGAATGACTCTCTCAGCCCAAAACAAGAGGGAGATTTCTTTACAGGTGTGCAGGGAGGGCAGTGAACTTCACCCCCCACACCCCACTCTACCTTAGGCCCCCAGCGCCCAGGACCACAGTGACAACACAATGGCCAAAAGCGCTGAGCTCCCTAGTTCAGAACAAGAGTAAGAAGCTTGAGAGAAAATACAACCTCCAAGGAGGGGCAAGTATACCTCTCTCCCCACAGAAGAAAGTACAAGTGATAATCTTTCTTTAAAAAGGGGACAGTAAGTTAGCCTCAGACAGGCTCATGAAGACTGGCATTGGGAAGGCTAGTGGGGAGCACAGGGCTACTCACGGATAGTTGTGAAGACATTGGTGAAGCAGAAGTAATCGACGGCATTGAAAGAGAGGAGGTGATAGAGGAACTGCTCCTTCTCATCGTCACAGCGCAGGAAGGCATAGCGCTTGTACAACTTTCTGTCGGAGAAGAGGCGATACATCAGTCTCCCAGACAAAAGGAGGGGTAAGAGGCTAGAATTATTCAGTTCTGGAAGGACACAGCTAAGGGAAGAATGTGAGTCAAGCCTCAAGCTCTTTAGGGCCACCGAAAAAAGGAACAAAGCCAGCTACTCCAACTGAGGGCTAGAGGGAAAGTGGCTTTAGCTACAGCAGGAACAACAAAAACCAAACTCCACCTGTGTCCAAGAGTTGACGTTACTATAATGTAAAGTGTCAGGCGTCGTGGGATCTTCTTTCCTAACCTGAGTGCTTCTATAGGGCATCACCCCAGTGTATGGTGTAGGAGTAGCAACGGCAGGAGGTCTGTGGTCACCATTCCTTACCAGGGCTAGTCTCTGACCCTCAGCAGACCTGAGACCCACAAGTCAGAACACTGCTCTGAACGTGAATGTAAGCTGAGGACAGCTTCAGAGGCAAAGAATGGAATGATCCAGGTCACAGGCAAGGAAGAGCTGTGCAGACGATGTCCTTCCCCTCTTTTCAATTTCCTCCCATCCCCACCCCTCATCCACTGCTCACTCATCAAAGGCCAACCCCTCTGCCTGACACGGCAGGCCTTCTGGGCCTGCACAGCAATGGTACCTTCCCCAAGTAGCAGGGACACAGACAGCCAAATGCACAGGCCCCCAGCACAAGAAACACACAGAGAACAAAGGAAGGTCCTTGTCCTGCCTGCCCAGACGGCAGTCACCATGCCAGAGAGGTATGGGATTCAGTAGACCTGTGAGGTTCTACCTAGACAGTTTATAAGGTAGTTTCCATAGAAAATTCGCCAACCAAAACCTACTCTGTGCAGGTGCTGGAGAGGGAAGCACCTATCCTCACATACAGTCTAGATGAATAAATCTGATAAAGGCCACAGTATAAGACATAATGAGTTGCCAAATGAAAGGCATTCTCTGGGAATTTAAAGACCCAGAAGTTTCGATGGTCCTAGAACAGGAGGGCCTGAAGGACAGCACAAATTTAGACAGGGATTGTAGAAGAAGGAGAAGGACAGGGTATAAAAGCCAGTTTGGCTAGAGTTGAGGGCTCAGAGAAGTGATCAGTTAGCAATGAGACTGAAAAGTCTGGCTAGGGTAAAATGAAGGCAGGCCCTAAATATTCAGGGTAAAGAGTTTGTAATCTGCCCTACAAGAAATAGGTTTCTTCGAAGTAAAGGGAAAGCCATAACTAACTTCAAGAAATTTGAATTTAGTACAGCTGAAGGGTGAAAGGGGCATGAGGATGAAACCTAGGGAATGGCAGTAAGTAAGGAGACAGATGGAACAGCGGCTAAGGACCTGAAATGTGTATGCGGGAGGTAAAGCTAAGCAAGGAGTCACACGAACTCCAAACTGTGAACCGAGGTAGGGAGAAGGAGTATTGGGAGAGGTACATGGTTCATGCCTCCAATGAAAGCAAATTTTAATAAGTGGCAAACAAATGGATAATGATAATACAGACCACCAATGGTAAAAAAAAAAAGAATGAACAAATACTGTAACAAATGCTATGGGTGCCTGGAGGAGGAATGGACTAAGTCTCTGGGGAGTCTAGGCAAACTCTGGCAACGAAGACTTCTGACTAGGCCCTGAAAGGGCTGAACACATCCTGAGAAGTGTGAGGGGTCTGATGTGGCTGGAGCTTTAAGCAAACTTAGGAGAAAGATGAGAGAGGGTAGGATGGAGTAGTAGGTAGGTTTTGATGAAGCACACCTTTCTCTCTCCCTATATCCCACCCAAAACGCAATCTGTGGCAGCAAAACTCTCATTTTCTACTCACTGGAGTAAATGCTGAGCTTTTGTCCTCTAACAGGGCTACAGTTTAAAGAAACCAAAATTAGTCTCCTCACCAAAGTCTGTGCCCTGTTTGCTCCTGCCGAGGCCCTTAAGTTCACAGGCCCTAGACCTATCCACTGCCCTAGACCTTCATAAAGTTCCTGGGCTTGACTCCCTCTCGGCTACCTCTCTGCCATGTCCTCCTGCCAACTTGCAGCATCGCCTGACAGATGATGCCCACACCGGCCCACAGGAATCACTCCTGCCCTGTCAGACCCTAGTGCCCACACAGCCACAGATTTTCCCAGGACACACAACTGTCGTCTAGAGTCTGGTATGCAAACAACTCCCTTCCAAACTCCAGGCTTAAATGTTCACTTGTTCTCTTTCAGTTGTCCTTCCAACCTTCAAATTTTATTTCTAAACTTTTTCGTCACTAGAGGGAATCAAATGTAAGCACTTTAAGAATTGCTATTTTGTAACCTCTCAAAGTGAGCTCTCTAACCTATTAAGATTTTGAAACTGGTTTCTTGCTGTGTTTTAAACACACAAAGTCTAAAAAATTACATTTTCACTTTAAATAAAAACAGATTCTTCAGGTTTAATCAATTCACTTACACAAAATTTCCCCAAGGTCCACTTCTCTGCTTTATCGTCCACAGGGAAGTCACATAATAAAGGATACCATGAAAAGATGCCCAAGGAAATGCCAAAAAGAAAGATGCCCAACAGGCTTGCCAATGAAGAAAGAACCAAACATATTATATATAGGAAAAGACAGAGAGGTGGTAACTGAGAGGCAGAGAAGGGAGACAGCCTTCCTCCCCACTCCTGCTCTAGTAACTAGGGTACGGAATGAATGCAAAGGATATAAAATCAAGAGAAGGGAACTGTAGATTTAGTGGCTCCTAGGAGTGAGGAAGAGCAAGGACCTGGTTACTATGGGCTGGCCTAGGCTCAGGAGAGAACAAAAGAGATAGGGTATATCTTAGAAGTTTCTTTTTAATTCTCCAATCCTTTCCCCCTCAAGACAGGAAAGAGACCAAGAAAATGCCCTATGCCCAACAGGTATACAGGTCACTTGAGTGCCACAAGGAGAGGAGGACCCCCAAAACTCTGAGGTATCCAACGAGGATTCCATCCTTCTCACTACCTCTGTAAGAAAGCTATTTGGGGGGGGGAGATATAGATCAAGAAGGTAGGGAGAACAGATATAACAGAATTATTCTTCTACAGATAAAGAAGAAGAAGAAATGTCACATCACCAAAAACTTCAGGAAGAATATACCACCAAAACAAGAAAAGTCCTCCCATCTTCTTTATGGGAACTGATCCGAGGTAGAGCACAACAAGAGCTCATTGGTTGACCAATGGCTGAAAGAGCCTGGATAAACCATAGTAGGTCCCAGAAGAGAAACCAACAGCCAAAAGGGAGGACCACTGTTTCCTGGAGTGGTTGTGGCCAGAGGCCCGAAGAATCCAGGCCTTTAGAACTAAGTTAGAAAAAAAAAAAAAAAAAAGAACTAAGTTAGAGAGCATGCAGTCAACTGATTATGTCTGAATGTTCCTACTAAAACAAGTGTGCTGTGTTGAGCAGTGCCAAAAGAGTTAATTCATCTACAGGAAAATATAAAAAATATTGCAGTGTAAGTGTACAACAGTGTTCTACACAGAAAGGAATAAAGAAAAAAAGAAGAAATGCTGCAAAACCTTCATATGCAATTTGAGTTTAGCTGAATTCAGCAGTAATGATATCCCGAATACCCCTCCCTTCCCACGGGGGTTTCCAATCCCTCCCGCCATTCCCAGGAGCTGGTTCTACTCCAGGTGGAGTGGCCTTACTTGGTGAGCTCATGGTCTGAGAGAAGCTGCTTCAGGTGTCTGGAAAGTAACTTTTTTTCCATGGACAGTCGCACCCATGCTCTGGCTTTTCCCACATCAGTCTTGATTTCCCCAATGTTCTGGATGTGCCTGAAGGGGGAATGGGAAAAGGGGAGTGGAGGGTAGGGTGGGAGATGAACTCACTATCAATACCTCCCCTGTAACACCAAAGGAAGCCTGGCCAGGGAGCCCTACTGCATCCTGAGAGAGTCCATCTTTGTTCTCTAAATCCTGAGCTTCCAGATAACTTTGCCAGATGGGCTCACCATAATTTGGGGGGCTGGGGAGGAAGCCAGTACAGCTCTTAGAAAGCAAGGCTAACCCCAGAGGTCTCAGGCCTGGAAATACTCTGGTGTAATTCTCCAAAAATGTTAGGAAACACAACTGCTTGTACAGCTCTACAAATGCATCATGAAGCACAGGACCAATAAGGAGGGATTCCTGGTTAAATGAGACACTGTAGAAGCCCAGGTCACTGAGACCCTGCTATTTAAAGTGGACACCTCGGACTTCCCTGGTGGTGCAGTGGTTAAGAATCCGCCTGCCAATGCAGGGGACACGGGTTCGAGCCCTGGTCTGGGAAGGTCCCACATGCTGTGTAGCAACTAAGCCCGTGAGCCACAACTACTCAGCCTGCATGCCACAACTATGGAAGCCCACGCACCTAGAGCCCGTGCTCTGCAACAAGAGAAGCTACCACAATGAGAAGCCCGTGCACTGAAACGAAGAGTAGCCCCCGCTCGCCACAACTAGAGAAAGCCTGCGCACAGCAACGAAGACCCAACGCAGCCAAAAATAAATAAATAAATAAAGTGGACACCTAAGCAGCAACTGAAAACAGGATTTTAGTGGCTTATTACAAATGAGCCCAGACTGACCTCATATCCTGAATGAGGGAGATTCTCAGGGGAGGCATGACTGAGCTGGCATCAGACTTCCTCCGTTCTGAATCAAGAAATATTCCTAGAACAAAAAGTTGGTTAAGTCCAAAGAGATCTGTATACCCAAATAGCTGACTACCCTTCTTATCTCAAATCACAAATATCTACAGAAAAAAGCTGGGGTTACTTTGGTAACACTTTGATCAATCATTTCATGAATATTAAGTACCTACTAGGTATCAAATTTTATACTTTTATGCATATTATCTCACTTAATTCTGTAACAACTTATAAGATAGCCATGGACGGTATCACAGAGGAGGAAACTGAAATTCAGAGAGGTTAGCTGCTTTGCCCCAGTCACCAAGTGGCAAAGTCAGGACTGGAAGGAACACAGATCCTCTGGCTCCTAATCCAGTGTGTTCTCATCAGAATCCATGGAAGCAGTGCTTCCACTAGGAGCCACTACTCATGCCCTGCTCTTGCCTCAAAACGGACTACAAAAGAGCCAAGGGAATATGTAAAGAACATGATCCACGATGCTTAGGACCTCTAGATACAATACCTTTATATCCTCATGTCTGGCCCAACAATTAAAATCAGTATCTTCATCATTCAGCTGTTGATAATTTTTGGCTACAGTTTTATCCCTTGCCAATAAATTCTACAGCTTTCCTGAGAAGACTCTGCTCTCATACTCAGAAAGTGGACAAAAAACTCCTTATGAGGCTACTTAGGGAGCTTTTGTACCGGTTTTTTGCCAGCTGTTTTCCGCACGTTCAGTGCTAGCTGAGATCAACTAATTCAAGGGCAAAGACAACACTGAGTATATGCCTACCTTTTCACCCCCACTTAAACTGACCTTTACCATTAGGACAAGAACATCTAAGAAAGTTAAACAAACTCCCTGGCAGAGAGAGGAGAATGAAGGATGGTATGAAGGGGTGATGCTGCCAAGAAGAAAAGGAAGGAGGGAGACTGTCCTGGAAGGGACACTGCAGGATGTTATAAAGAACAGTAGACCGGAGATAAGAGGCCTGGCTCTTGATCTGGCCTCTTCTATCAATTCACTGTGTGACCTTGAGTAAATTAAATTCCTCTCTGGATCCCAGTTTCCTCCTCTTGTAAAACAAGGGGGCTGGACTAGATGATTACTGGGGTCCATGCCAACTCTGATATTTTTATTAAATAGAAACAGAAAGCAAGTGGAATGGATCATGCACACCAGGCCTTGACTTTGAGAAGTTCCAAGGCAGGACACTGACAAACAGGCTCTCTTAACTGATAGGATAGATCATCTCAATGCTCATCTCACAGAAATAAAACAAAAGACTCTGAAAACACTCTAAACACAGGACATCAGTATCAATCCAAATTCATTTAAAACCCAAATTTATTCTAAGACTGGCCTCTTGCTGATATAAATCTTCTATCTCACTGATCAAGTGTATAGAAACACATAATAAAAGCAAACCCCATGGTTTTGGTATGCTCTGTGGTTCAGAGAGCCCTGTGGCTTAAACATTACAGAGTGAAGACTTCATTGACCTGGAACAGTCTGCTACAGATGATCACTTCAGTGGGGGATGGGAAAGTGAGTGGAGGGAGTTTGTCCAATGGTGCAGAGACCATCTTACCTGAGGTACTGAGGCTTCCTGATGTGAGTTTTCTCTGCCGGTTTTCCTGATAATGTAACAGGTGGGACCACAAGGCTGATTTCCCCTGGAACCAATGCAAGGGAGAAATATCTATCAGTTTAGATTTCTAAGGGCAAGGCAACTAGTGAGCAGAGTCAGAGATAATTTGAACATATAGATATGCGCTTTTGCTAAAAAGTATCTGTCCTATTTGTTAGCTCGATGTACACCCAGATGCAATGTATACAAATATATATCCCCTTACTAAAATCCAGGAGAAATATAAAGAATGGAAGGGAACAGAAAAAAGAAATGATCCCCCACTGGGAATAGGAAGGACATGGCCAAAAAAGAGCCTGGGGATGGACCAGTGGATAAGAAAGAAAAAAGCAAATAACCTATCAATCTCTAAATGGTCTGTTGGTTGAAGGTCAGCTTGGGTAGTGCATGATGGCTTTTGCACAGAGGAGTGGATACCGAGCCTACAAGATTCTGTGACAGCTCCCGAATTTCCTAAAATATTTAAAGGCATTCCTGCCCTTAGTGCAGCCTAGGGAGGGTAAGTCATCACAAGGATGGGGATTTACTGTGGAAGGTACTTTGAAGAAGCCTGCAGGAAAGGAGGCCGGTACTTAACTGCAAGTCTGAGATATACTATAGTCGACACAGCAGAACCTTGGCATTTGAAAACATAAAAGCTGCAGTTTAAACTGCTGGAGACACGCAGTGATTTGTCATTTTACCAAGGCTGAAATCTGCACAGCATTCTCAAGCCTGACATAAGGAAGCAATTTGCCTACATAGTGAATAAGCCTAGCTGGTCACCCAGCAACTGCTTTGTCTCTTTCTAGTCATCCTTCAGTACACAGTGACCCTTGTTATGGGATTAAAAACTTTATTTCAGATTCATGGTAAATGTTCCTATATAGTTGATATAATATAAATATAGTATAAGTTTGTTTTAATAGTAGGATTTATTATGATCATTTTGTAAGTCACTTAGTTTCTGTATTTCATAAAAGTAAGAGTAATAATAAGGACAGAAGCTACCATGTCTTGAGTTTTTCTACGAACTAAGCACTATGTTAAATGTTTAAAATACAATACTCTATTTAATGCTTTCAACAGTCCTAAAAGGTAGGTACCTCTATCCTCATTTTCTTTAGAAAAGAGCAAACTGAGGATCAGAAAGACTAAGGAACTTGTAAAAGATCACACGGCTAGGAAGTAGAGTGTTGGGCAAGCTTAAGTGTATCTAATATTAGACCCATTGCTGTTAATAATGATGTTATACGGCTGCTTCTGGAAGAGAGCATTTAACTTCTGAAGTTATATTTTCTGAAGAAAATTTTATTCTCTGGAATGAATGTGAGGATTTAAGGTCTCAAGATTTTCCCCCTGAGAATATCGAGGATCTGTTTTATTTTTAACCTCCAACTTGATCGGTTTTGGGGGGAAAAAAATCAAGCATTTGAATGGAAAAAAATCCCTCATCTATAGATCAGCAAGCTGTTGACATAAACTTGCTGTATGTTAGGCTTTCCTACAAGATTTAACCAACTTAAAACCCAACAACCTCAATGGCAGTTTTTTAAAAAACACACAAGTTAAAACTAGACAAGACCATTTTTTTTAATTCACTGAATTACCAAACGTTTGAGAAAACAGCTGTTCAACAACATCAATGAGACTACTCCTAAACTGTTACTAACTGGTATATTAATACAATGTATGTAGAAGACAATACGAGACCTTAAAATATTCATGCTCTTTGATTTAGTAATACAACTTCTAGAAACCCATTCATCCATCCATTTACTGAAACCATAGCATAGGCCCCTAAAAAGGCAGAGACAGCCTTTTTCATCACTGTATCCCCAAAATCTGGGCAGACGAGGAAGGCAGCCTCCCTTAACAGAACTGTCTGGAAGTAAAATACAGCTGGTCACCAGAGAGTCCTCACATGCAACGATACCGAAGAGCCAAAGGCAAGAGCAACACCAGGCCACTTTGCCAGAAGGACACCCGGGTGCTCAGTTGATTGCACTGGGGAGGAGGGAGAGCCAGGGCAAGAGTGAGAGAGCAGCAGCTGGGCTGAAGCCTAGTGACAGGGCACTGGGGGTTTTCTAGTTCAGGAGACATGGATTATTCTTTTCCTCTTTTGCAAAGGGGCTGATTGGGATTGCAAGATTCAATCCAGTCCAACTACCCATTTGGGAATGTGGCCACACAATATATAGCACCGGATTCTCCAAGAATGTCACATGCATGAAAGATGAGAAACAACCCCTTTTCATTTACCAGTCCTCAAATGGCAGCAGTTACAAAAACAGTATGAAAAAACCAAACCTCACCTTTAATTGTCAGAAAATATACTAAAGGAGAAAGTCCATGTCCTCGGAAAATGTCACCGAAAGCCAAAGAGAATGGTGAGGATAACAGAGGTTTTTATGAGGACTTGCGGCAGGCAGCCCTGCAGGCAGCTAATAACAAAACCTAGGAGGCCAGCAGCAAAATCTGCGGTTCGGGTTCTCTCTACTTTCTAAGCAGATACTATGCGTAGTTGCTCAGTAACGTGCCCCCAGAGGGGGGCGATAAGATCACCCTCTGAGAGTGAATTTGATCGCAATCGGGTGCATGATGGAAGAGACCAGGGAGCCAGGTTATAATCCCTGGACTGCAACATAACTGAAGAATGTCTCAGCAGGAGAAAAGTAGTCTAAACACAGGCTAACAAAATGGAGGCCTAAGGAGAACATGCTGTAGGAACCCCACAAAGATAGGGATTTCAACCCCCAACTGAACAATCCCTACCAGCAGGCACAGACCCTCACTTCCTTCTGCGACACTGTCAGTGGTTCACTTTTAGAGCTCCAAAAGCAGGGCTCAGAACAAAATGGAACCTCAATTGAAAAGCCCCCACTATTCTCTACTGGTTTCTCACCAGTAAGTAGCCTCTGTCTATCCAAACTGAGAGGGGGATCAAATGGGCTCCAAAAGAAATTCCTCAAGCTATGGGAATTCTTGAAGGATATAGCTGCAAAGCCTCAGGGCACAGGTTTAAAACACCTGTGATGATATGGTATCATTTTTTTAATGCCTCACTAACTCCCTGAAGACTTTTATGGAGAATATCAAGAAGTTTGGGAGGCATATGTTTTACCAAAAAACCGAAAGAGCTCAACTATATTGCCAGGCTTGCTAAACTTCAAAGAAAATGATAAAATGATTATGTATATTCTACTCATTTATTACAGAGAAAAGGAAAGAAAGAGAAATCCTTCATGTAGAACCCAGCATAATAAGAGCTGTCATAAGCTGCATACCCACCGCATGCCAGGTACTTTTTCTACTACATCTAATTATCATAACAACCCTGAAAGATAGGTTTTAGCCCACAGTGTTGCTACTATACTACAAGACTCTCAACATTTTAGGGATGTGATACACAATTATTAACATTTTAAAAAATCTATAATCACAGCGCTGTTTGTAATACTGAAAAATCAGAAATAACTCAAACAACCAATAATAAAGGATTGATTCAAGTACTGCACATCTATACAGTGGAAACAATTAAAACTGAGATTTTAGAGGAATAACCACAAACATTTACAGAGAAACTCCCAGATACCAGGCTCTGAGCTTAGTGCTTTACACAAATTATCTTATCAAATCCTCACAAGAACCCTACAGAGGTAGAGGCGGTTCTTTTAAAATTCCATCATACACATGAGGAAACAGAAGCTTAGAGAAGCTAGGTACCATGCTCAGTTTCATAAACTTAAAGCAGGAATTAAACCCAGGACTATCTGATTTATAGTCTCAGCTCTTAAACACTTACTATACTATCACCTAATTAGTTAAGGACATGGAAAAGATATTCTGAGGCAAGAAAAAACAAGTTTCAAAACATTATGTACAGTATGATCCCATTTGGATTTTTTAAAAAAACAGCTTTATTGAGACATACTTCACATTACCATAAAATTCATACTTATAAAGTGTACAAAGTTCTGTACCAAAAAAAAAAAATCTGTTTCAGTATAGTCACAGAGTTGTGCAACCATCACCACTACCTAACTTTAGGTGATTTTTACCACCCCAAAAAACCCATTAGCAGTCACTCCTTATCCCTCCCTAGACTATGGCAACCCCTAATCTACTTTCTGTCTATGGATTTGCCTATTCTGGACATTTTATATAAATGAGATCATACACTATGTGGTCTTCTGTGACTGACTTCTTCCACTTAGTATGTTTTCAAATTTCATCCATATTGTACCATGTATCCACACTTCATTCCTTTTATTGCTGAAAAATATTCCACTGTATGAATACACCACATTCAGTTTATCCATTCACCAGCTTATGGACATTTGGGTTGTTGCAACTTTTGGTTATTAGGAATAATGCTGCTAGGAATATGAACATTTTCATACACATATTTACATAGACATGTTTCCCTTTCTCTTGAGTACATAGCTAGAAATGGACTTGCTGGGTCATATGATAACTCTAACATCTCAAGGAACTGCCAGATTGTTTTCCAAAGAGGCTGCACCGCTTTACATTCCCATCAGCAATATCTGAAGGTTCCAATTTCTCTGCATCCTTACTAACTCTTGTTATTGTCTGTCTTCTTTATTTTAGCTATCCTAGTAGATGTGAAAAGGTATCTCATTGCAGTTCTGTTGGATTTTTAAATATACAGCTGTACATGGGCATATGCGCACAGAAAAATGTTCTGAAGGACAGATGAGGTAGATTGCCTCTATGCCCATGAGAATGAAAACTCCAGGAGTGCAGAGATCTTGGTCTGCTTTATTCACTGAGGTATTTCAAGTGCCTACAACAGTGTCTGGCACACTGCAGGCCCTAACTAAATATTTGCTGGATACTTATATATATTTCCTAATTTTTCCATAATAAAACTGCTTTTGAAAACTTTTCAAGTTCTTTTCAAATTTAAAAATGCATGAAAGTGTAAGCTGTCCATCTTGCCTAGTTATTCAAAGTTCAGTATTTTGAAATAAGGAGATTCTCTTGGTATTAAGCAGTAAAAATCAAACTTACTCAACTTTTTTGGTATTCTCTCAAATCTTTAGAAGGTTAAGCTATCTGCATATAAAAGAAATGTTAATGACAGACCTTTTCCCACTGGGAATGTACAAATAGTGAAGGACCCTTAAAATACATTTGGTACTTCCTGAGCTCCAAGTTCTCTTTCTTTTGTGTTCTATCTCCAGACTAGGACCAGCTACCAAACAGGACCTATCAGTTTGGCCTTCAGCTCTATTTGCAGGAAAAAAGATGCCACTTTTAAAATGTCTGACAAATACACAGATTTATAAAGCTTATTTTTAAAGAAGATGGCTTGGGTCACATTTATTTACTTATTTGTTGAACTATTTCAAGTCTCACTCCAAAAGCACCATGCACCATTCTTCAAAGCCAGCCAGCTGGAAAAGTGTGGGAAAGCTAGTAAGCAAAAACAGGAAGACAGTCTGCTCAACAGGGAGAGGCCAGACATTCATTACCTGTTTCACTTGTAGCCCATGACTCCAAATCCTTTCCAGGAGGTCACAAAGGCTGGCAATCAAGGTGTTCTCCTCCACCCCTGTGATGTTCACCTCCCCGTGCCCTAGCTCCACAGCCTCTCGGCCCATCTTCTCCACCAGCATCCTCTTGGTCTATAAGAAATGAGTCGGTAAGATTAGACACCCACAGTTAGCCAGATCACATTCAACTAGAGAGGGTTGTGGCCAACTGCCCAGCATATCTGCTGGGCTGGGAGTAAGACCCAGAGATAAAGAGTGTATTTATTCTCTACCACTGAGGTCAGGTTATAGTAGAGAGCCTTCTTCAAAGAAAATAAAAACACAGAAATCACTATTTGACCTTGGGCAAGTGATTGCATCACTCTGGATTAAGTTTTTACATTTATGAAATGAAAAGAGTTGAATAAAACCCTTTGGTCATGCTCATCTCTGACATTCTCTGACTCTGACTGCTTAACTGACCCTATTAAACAAACCTTTCAGCATTTAATCCTAGAAATATATCTAAAGTATCCATCAAGGGGATGAAAAGTTGAAGAGGAATAATTTACTTTTAGGTAAAACTTGTCACGTGCTCATTGTAAAACAAAAACAAAAAAACACACTGAATAATGATAATTGCAGCTTTGTGCCAGGCACTGTACTAAGTATTACATTATCTCATTTAAGTCTAATAACTCTATGAGAAGTATTATTATTTTTCACAATTTACTGATAAGGAAATTGAGGTCAGAGAACTTAAGTAACTTGCCCAAATTCACACAGCAAAGAAGCAGATCTGGTCTTTGAACCTAAAGCTGCCTAAATATTGAATCCAAGTTCTTAAGGAAGATTTAATCATGTTATAAACTTGTGACATATAAAAATCTAGGGGTTTCCCTGGTGGCGCAATGGTTAAGAATCCGCCTGCCAATGCAGGGGACACGGGATGGAGCCCCGGTCCGGGAAGATCCCACATGTCATGGAGCAAATAAGCCCGTGCGCCACAACTACTGAGCCTGCACTCTGGAGCCCACGAGCCACAACTACTGAGCCCACGTGACACAACTACCGAAGCCCGTGCGCCTAGAGCCTGTGCTCCACAACAAGAGAAGCCACCACAATAAGAAGCCTGCACACCGTGACGAAGAGTAGCTCCCACTCATCGCAAGTAGAGAAAGCCTGCACGCAGCAACGAAGACCCAACACAGCCAAAAATAAAAATCAATGAATTTATATAAAAAAAAAAAGAATCTAAAGAGCAAGGAAAAATATCACCCCATACCCTACCCTGCAGAAGCAACAACTCTTAACACTTTGGCATATTTCTTTCCAGTGTTACTATTCTTAATTTTTTATTGTGAAATATATCTCATATACAGACACATATATGTGTGTAAGTGAATGTATACTATTAGACTATCATAACCATCAACCAGATTAAGAAAAAAAATACTGCCCATTGCCCATCTATACTTTTGAAGACTCCCATGTGCCTTCTCCAGTCACCTTTCCCACTCTAGAAGTGATCACTGTTCTGACTTACAAACTAAAACTACAGAAAAGCAAGGAAATGATTAACACCTATATTTGTATCCCTAAACAATGTAGTTTAGTTTTGCCAGTATGTTTTTTTTTTTGTTATTTTCTTTTTTTAATTTATTTATTTTATTTATTTATTTTTGGCTGCATTGGGTCTTTGTTGCTGTGTGCAGGCTTTCTCTAGTTGTGGCGAGGGGGGCCACTCTTCGTTGCAGTGTGCAGGCTTCTCATTGCAGTGGCTTTTCTTGCTGCAGAGCACGGGCTCTAGGTGCTCGGGCTTCAGCAGTTGTGGCACACGGGCTCAGCAGTTGTGGCTCGTGGGCTCTACAGCACAGGCTCAGTAGTTGTGGCGCATGGGCTTAGCTGCTCTGCAGCATGTGGGATCTTCCCGGACCGGGGCTCGAACCCGTGTCCCCTGCCTTGGCAGGCAGATTCTTAACCACTGCGCCACCAGGGAATCCCCTTTTGTTATTTTCTTTTCACTCAACTTTATGTTTGTGAAATTCATACACACTGATCAATATATCTGTTGTCTATTTCCACGCTGTATAGCATTCCACTGTATAAATATACTGCAATTTATTATTTATTCTCCTACTGAGTGGTATTTGGGTTGTTTCCGGTGTGGGACTATTACAAAGAATTCTGCTGTAAACGTCTCATACATATCTCCTGGGTCATGCTGCAAAGGTTTCTCTAGGGAATATAGCTAGGAGAAGAATACTGGATAATAAATGCTATGCTGTTTTGCAAAGCAATCATACCAATTTACATTTCCAACAGTATCAGAGTTCCCTGTTGTTCCACATGCTAGCCAACAGTTGATAGCGTTAGGCTGA
This sequence comes from Balaenoptera acutorostrata, assembly GCF_949987535.1. Classification (NCBI taxonomy): domain Eukaryota; kingdom Metazoa; phylum Chordata; class Mammalia; order Artiodactyla; family Balaenopteridae; genus Balaenoptera; species Balaenoptera acutorostrata. The sequence continues at coordinate 48,004,460 of NC_080072.1, read as the reverse complement.
TTACTATGTTTCTTCAATTCTAATATGTACACTTTTCCACATATTAACAAATCTGAAGTTAGGATATATTTCACCATCATTGTTGACCAGGCAGTAGACATAAGAAAGTTGTCACTGCCAGAGCATGCATTTCAAAACTTGAGAATGAATGCAAGGGGCATGGAAAACAAATCCCAGAGACAAGAGACAAGCCCTCTTTCAAGAAAGGCAGCATCACCAATGTTCTTGATGGGAGAAAAGACAACATTGTTGGGAAAAATCATGGATATCAACGACTTAGAATTAACTGATGAAGTTTTTAAAATGCCTGAATTCAAAATATCAGTACTGGTATAACAACCTAACTTGTAACAGTAATAATTCTTTCTGCAAGAGAAAGTATATTTGATTTCACCCCATAAAAATGCATCACTTAGAAACTGAAATGCAGGAAAATCTTTTTTTTCCTTTGATGAATGAACAGGATGTAGTAGGGGCCAAGTTAGTTCAACTGTCCTAAAAAGCACAGTATACTGACTTGGTTGAAAGGCTGTATTTTTATTAGAAATTTAAGTTCTGAACTAAAATATTAAAAGTTAAGAATGACTATCTTGGGACTTCCCTGGTGGCACAGTGGTTAAGAATCCCTCTGCCAATGCAGAGGACACGGGTTTGATCCCTGGTCCCAGAAGATCCCACGTGCCGCAGAGCAACTAAGCCCGTGCGCCACAACTACTGAGCCTGCGCTCTAAAGCCCGCAAGCCACAACTACTGAAGCCTGCGTGCCTAGAGCCCACGCTCTAGAGGCCGCAAGCCACAACTACTGAGCCCATGCGCCACAACTACTGAAGCCTGCGCACCTAGAGCCCGTGCTCTGCAACAAGAGAAGCCACCACAATGAGAAGCCCGTACACCGCAACAAAGAGTAGCCCCCGCTCACTGCAACCAGAGAAAGCCCATCACAGCAACGAAGACCCAATGCAACCAAAACTAGAAATAATAATTTTAAAGATAAAAAATAAAAGAAAGCAGATCTCTACAAATCTGTTATTAAAAAAAAAAAAAGAATGACTATCTTTTGATCCAGCAATCCCACTTCTGAGTATATATCCAAAAGAACTGAAATTAGGATCTCAAAGAAATATCTGCATCCCCAAGTTCACTGCAGCATTATTCATGACAGCCTAGATATGGAAACTACCCAAGTATCTACCGATAGATGAATGGATAAACAATATGTGGTATATACATATATATGATGGAGTATAATTCAGCCTTAAAAAAGCCTTTAAAAAGAAGGAAATCCTGCCATTTGCAGCAACGTGGATGAACCTGGATGACATTATGCTAAGTGAAATACGCCAAACAGGACAAATACTACATGATTCCACTTATATAAGGTATCTGAAATAGTCAAACAAATTCATACAAGCAGAGAATAGAATGGTGGTTGCTAGGGGCTGTGGGGAGGGAAAAATAGGGAATTGTTGCTCAAGAGGTATGAAGTTTCAGTATTCATAGGTAAGAAGAATAAGCTCTGGAGATCTGCTGTACAACATAGCACCTATAACAATATAATACTGTGCAATTTAAAATATGTTAAGAGGACAGATCTCATGTTGTGTTCTTACTACAAAAACAAACAAAAAACACAAAAGAATATAAGGAAATTTTTGGAAGTGACAGATATGTCTACCTTGATTGGTGGTAACGGTATCACCAGTGTATGCATATGTCCAAACTCATCAAGATGTATACATTATATGTGTGTAATTTTTTGTATATCAATTATACCTTAATAAAGCTTTAAAAAATTACTATTCTTATAGAATGGAAAAAAACATGCCAACAGCAAGCTTAAACTCAATAATACACCTTGATCTGGCACACAGTAGGCACTCAGCGAATTCCTGTTTCTAGACACATGAGATCAGTGCTATCAGATTAAATCAGAGAGGCAAAAACATTTGCATACGTGTAAGACTAATCTGTTGAAGACAATTCAACTACATTACTTACTTAAGATATTACTTAAAATTAATGATTTTAAGTAACAAGATGTCTGAAATTAAAAACTACATCTGTCTCTCAGTTTTAAAGAATACATATTAAGTTTTTATCAAGCAAAGCGTGCTTGCTCTCAATTAATGGTATATTTTATTTAAAATAGATACACCTAATTCCAAGTTAACAGGATCTTGACATTAGTACTATCCCATTATATTAACAATATTTTCAAAATCAAGAAAAGAGTGGTCAGAGCTAAGCCTTGGTCTCATCTTGGTTGCCAAAGAAAATACACATTCAGTAGTGTCCACAGCTCACCTTGTTGCGGCATTCCTTCAGCAGACCCTCCACAAACTTCCAGTTGGTTTGGGCAATCACTGACGGGGAAAGGTTGGACAGTTTGGGCTGGCGGATGGTGCTGCCCATATTCCTGGCTTCTTGGATGTACTTCTAAAGCAAAAGGAAAAATCAAAGACTCTTCGTGGCCATGCACACAGACCACAGGCAACCAGTACTGATGGGGCCTGAAGAGGGCACTATCACCCCGCACTTTCTTACTGCCTCTTTCCTAGGCTCAGGGCAAAGTTTAAAATGCAGTGCTTGTATCGTAGGGAAAACTGAGAAAATATGATGAATTAATTCTGTTTTTTCTAATGTAAAGCCCTTTTGGCTTTAATGATACAAGAGGTAAAAAACATATGGCTGCAACATGTATGAGTGTGCAAACTCCTATGAGTAGGCAGACCAACTCAAATCTCAGAGTACTATTGAGGAAAATCATTTTCCCCACCAAGTTTGGAGGTATTTAATTCCTCTGCTCATATCAAAGATATCCATCCTTGCTAAATTAGGGCCTGAAGAACATGTGTGTACACTCAAAACAACAACTGCATTTTCTGATTTTCTACAATTTGCTGGTGATTCCCCATATGCTGTCTGTTTTAACATATAACCAAATCAATGTAGTAAACTGCACACTGACATCCTCTCAGTGTCCCAGGTTCACAACCTACATTTTTACTCCCAACTTCTTTCTTTCCCCATATTTATTCCAGTAGTACAATTCTGTCCATTCTATCTTCTGGCCCCTCAATCTGCCCCTACTACCAGCCCCTAAGATTAGGCTTCAATTACTATCACCTGCACTACTGCTACCTGCTCCTAACTTGCTAGCTACCTCCAGTACCTCTTGCCTCCCAAATATTCTGCCCACAGCCTCCTTCACACAACCACCACCGAACTTTGGATCCTGCCATCTCCTCTATTTGCAATACTCGTCTTTGTCCCTAACAATCCTATCATCCTCAAGACTTAAACAGATGCTGGTTCCTCCAAACAGTCTTGTTTGAGATTACCCCAGACAGAACTGACCTCTGCTTTCTCTAATCAGTGATCAAACACTGGCGTGCCTCTCGTATGGCCCTTTCATATGGCCTTTGCTCCCTTAATAAACTGGTATTCCCAGAGGACAAGGCTACCTCCTTATCATCTTTATATTTCAAAGTGTTTACTATAGTGATTTTGACCAAGAAAACGTACTCAATAAACACTGCTGAAAGAAATAATATGGAGGTGAGGTGGAAGACCCAGGGGAGACTTTTAAAATAACACCTACACCCAACACCCATTACGCCACCCTCACAAAAACACCAAGTACAACTGTATCCTATAAACCAGCAGTTAAAAATTCATAACCATATTTTGCAATATTAATTTATTCCTTTAAAAAACAGCAAAGGCAAAATATTTTCCCATTCATTGAGATGCCAGACACATATGAAAACAACATGCTTTACTGGATTTTATCTGTATAAAATGCAAACTGCAGGGTCTTTTCTCAAAGAGAAGTTGCTGAAATAGGTTTCTGAAGGTGAAGCTCCATTTTCACAAGTTCTCTGCAACTCAGTAAGGCAGGGTCTCCAACCTGAGGTTTATAACTAGAAACTTTACTGGGAACAAATTATAGTAGAGCTGAGAAACTCAGCTTATAAGCAATAACGACTCAGGTCAATTCAAGAATCCTCAATCCCCACACATCTGATAATAATATTCCTTTGCTCCTCTGAGAAAAAAAAGTCAAGATTACCTGTTTTAAATTAAGATAAAGAAAAAAATAGGAAAAAAGGCTCCTCCTCCCCAGGTTCACAGAGTCACAGCATTAACCCAAGTTCAGCTTTTCCTCTTTCTCACTCTAACAAAATTAACTTCTTTACCACCATACCACACACACACACACAAAAGCCTCAAAAATTTTAAAGAGATTTTTCCCAAGTTTTAGAATCTTATCTTCTGAGGTTCCTGTCACCCCTCCCACTCTCCCAACCCCTGGGAGGAAGTGAGTATCATGCATGAGTGACTACTGAAAGGACAGTGAAAGGTTCTCTTCCAAGCACTGGTATCATTCTTGAACAGAGGTGCAAATCTGGTTCAGGGAGAGGACGCACATGGCTAGTGGCCCTGCTGCCCCTTGTGAAACACTGTACATCCTGGATTTGTCACAACCGAGGCCCGTATCAGGGATCAGGAACTAACTTATTATTAACCCTTCTTTTTGAGGAGGATATTTGAATCAGACCAGAGGCCAAGGAAATGGGAAAGAGAAGGAGGGTGTAGCATGATAACAGGGTCATTCCTTGTCATTCTCAAGGTGTCTTACCTCTCTCTGGTCATTGTCTAAACGCAGGTGTTCTGTGTGTTGCTTCTGCCGGTCTTTACGCCTCCACTGGGCAGGGGCATTCCTTTTTGTCCACCTGACAGAATCAAAGCAGATAATTCAGAATATTCCGCTAAGAGGGACTTCCCTGGTGGTGCAGTGGTTAAGAATCTGCCTGCCAATGCAGTGGACACGGGTTCGAGCCCTGGTCTGGGAAGATCCCACATGCCGCGGAGCAACTAAGCCTGTGCACCACAACTACTGAGCCTGCGCTCTAGAGCCTGCAAGCCACAACTACTGAGCCCACGTGCAACAACTACTGAAGCCCGTGCACCTAGAGCCCGTGCTCCACAACAAAAGAAGCTACCACAATGAGAAGCCCGCGCACCGCAAGCAAGAGTAGCTCCCGCTCGCCACAACTAGAGAAAGCCTGCGCACAGCAATGAAGACCCAACACAGCCAAAAATAAATAAATAAAGAGAGAAGAAAGGAAGGAAGGAAGGGAGGGAGGGAGGAAAGAAGGAAAGGAAGGAAGGAAGGAAGGAAGAAAGACAGAAGGGAAGAAAGGAAGAAAGAAAGAATATTCTGCTAAGAAAGTAAGGTCAACCGACAGGAGAAAACTTAAATGTCTAGGGACCAATGCTGGCCATGGGAAACCACCAAGAAATCACCAGAGATAGCTCAGAAACCTTGAGAAGGGTAGCTTAAAGATCAGTTACTGGGGAGATGCTAGAGGGAAGAGAAATGGGAACATATTGTATATGTATAACTGATTCACTTTGTTATAAAGCAGAAGCTAACACACTATTGTAAGGCAATTATACTTCAATAAAGATGTTAAAAAAAAGAAAAAAAAAAAAAAAGATCAGTTACTGGGCAAGAAAGAGATAACTCCCCAGGGACAGAGACATATCTTTTTTTTAAATAAATTTATTTACTTATTTATTTTTGGCTGCATTGGGTTTTTGTTGCTGTGCATGGGCTTTCTCTAGTTGCGTTGCTGTGCGTGGGCTTCTCATTGCGGTGGCTTCTCCTGTTGTGGAGCACTGGCTCTAGGCGTGCAGGCTCAGTAGTTGTGGCTCACGGGCCTAGTTGCTCCGCGGCATGTGGGATCTTCCCAGACCAGGGCTCGAACCCATGTCCCCTGCATTGGCATGCAGATTCTTAACCACTGCGCCACCAGGGAAGTCCCAAGAGACATATCTCTCTTGAAACACCTACAAAAACTTCACTTGCAGATTCAAATCTATACTCACTCAACACTGCCTGGGCTTTGATACACTCATCTCCAAAAGTAACGAAGAAGAGCAATCCTGCTAAGCTATCTACTTTCAGTTCAGTTATTTCAACCACCACTTACTAACGATACAGTGCTAGCTAGGTGTTGTATGGATTCAGTCATGAGATGATTTCAACCCATCTGCAGTCCGGCCTTTTACAGGCCCTGACGCATGGAGCTATCCCAATTTGCACAGTGGAGACAGGAGCTGATGATACTCTGTCACCTGTTTCCTTGTTCAAACAAGTGAACAACCTGGATAGTGTGTGTCTTCTCCGTATTTACTTTACAAATGTCAAGGTCTTCTGGAGATAAGAGTCTAGGTCCAGATACTGTATGACCCTCACCACTGTGGCTAGGGAGCTGGATCAGGGAATCCCTGGGGATGACTCACTTGTTGCTGGCTGGCCCGGTGGAAAGCACATCAGACTGCAGCTTAGGGAAGAAGCCTGGTTCATACTTCCCTTGTCCAATCTTCATGTCAAGTAAATGGGGGTGAACCGCAGTATGATCGATTTTTGCCAGTCGCAGCTCAATTGCTTTCTCTGGATGAGAATGAAAAAGTCCAATATTTTAAAAAACATACCATATTCTGGGCCATAAAACAAGTCTCAATAAATTTAAAATAATTTGAATCATACAAAGTATGTCCTGTGACCAACAATAATCAATAATACCTTAAAACTAAAAAACACACTTCTAAATAACCAAGGGGTCAAAAAAGAAATCAGCATGGCTGAGGCTAAAATGGAGTGGATTGCCTTTTATTGGATGTAGATTGTACTCTCTATTGTTAATAGAGTACTTGAAACAATTCAGGTCGGTTTTCTTGAAGTAACTTCTATTTATGATTCAGAGGACTCATGAGGATGGAAATCTCTCTGGCCCTCGAAAAACATGCCATCAGCACTCAGAGTTGGTGTTGCCCACTACATGTCCTTTCTTCTGAATAGAAAAGAGGTGTTATTTAGGGAAAATCTTTTTTCTAAGATATGTGCAGACCATTTTATTTACTACTGGATAATATTTGTTCTTTGGTCCCTATAGAGACCATTTTTCTTTAATAGCATACTTTTTAGTGGTTGTTTTAAAATTATATAGAGAGCAGAAGTTCTTTATCTGATGTGATTTAGTAGGGTAGTGAATTGGATAACTGAAAAAGTCACTTAAGTTTGGGAATCTTAAAAGGATATATACCTCCGTTAAACATTTTAATTTAAACCATATGACTGTATAATCACCAGTCTTTTGATGAAGTGTCTGTGCATTTTCTTTGATTATGGATCCACTAATCAGGGGTCTGCACTGTTTCTCTTGCATAAATCTCACCCATAATTCATTCACTGAGTTTTCCAGTTTTTAAAGTGGAGCGAGAACTTTTAAAGGACCTTGCAAAAGAACCATAGTAGATGCTAGTTTTCCCACATTTTTTGCACTTAAGTGATATGCCTAATTCAATTGCTGTATTTTTTAGTGACTTTGCTTTACTGAGTCTTTTTAAAGCATTTAATTTTTTGTTTTCAGAGAAACAGTTCTTTTTTTTGCCCTCATATCTTACCATTTATTTACATAATATTTGGTTAAATTATACAACCCAGTAATAAGTTCAACTAGTGCAGACAAGCTTGGAAACAAATGCATACATTAGTTTTTTTAAATTAATTTTTTAATTGAAGTATAGCTGATGTACAATAGTATATAAGTTACAGGTGTACAATATAGTGATTCACAATTTTAAAAGGTTATACTCCATTTATACATATTATAAAATATTGGCTATATTCCCCACGTTGTACAATGTATCCTTGTAGCTTATTTTATACATAAGCTTACATTAGTTTCTGGTTTTTTTTTTGCAAAAGTAATGCAAACTCAAGGCATGCAATCAAAACAATTTTAAAGGGAATAAAATGAAATCTCCTTCCTCTCTCCCTCCTGTGGTAGCCGGAGATCAAGTTTCTTGTGCATCCGTAATGAAAATAATAGTTTTTTTAAAACAAATAAATAATGTGTGGAAAAACAGTGCAGAGAGAATTGAATGTTTCCCTTTTTTTTTTTTTTGGCTGTGCGGGCGTTCTCTATTTGTGGTGAGCAGGGGCTACTCTTCATTGTGATGCACGGGCTTCTCATTGCGGTGGCTTCCCTTGTTGCGGAGCATGGGCTCTAGGCATGCGGGCTTCAGTAGTTGCGGCGCATGGGCTCAGTAGTTGTGGCTCGCAGGCTCTAGAGTGCAGGCTCAGTAGTTGTGGCGCACAGGCTTAGCTGCTACGCGGCACGTGGGGTCTTCCCGGACCAGGGATCGATCCCATATCCCCTGCATTGGCAGGCAGATTCTTAACCACTGTGCCACCAGGGAAGTCCCTGTTTCCTTTCTTTTTCATCTAAAATCCTACCCTTGTGACATAATCTCTTGATTTTTTTCATGACCTCCTCTTAAATACTTTTATATAATGCACTTTTTTTTTAAACTAATTAATTAATTTATTTATTTTTGGCTGTGTTGGCTCTTCATTTCTGTGCGAGGGCTTTCTCTAGTTGCGTCAACAGGGGGCCACTCTTTTCTTTTTTTTCTTAATTTTATTTATTTATTTATGGCTGTGCTGGGTCTTTGTTGTTGCATGCGGGCATTCTCTAGTTGCGGCGAGTGGGGGCTACTCTCCGTTGTGGTGCGCGGGCTTCTCATTGTGGTGGCTACTCTTGTTGTGGAGCACGGGCTTTTCATGGCGGTGGCTACTCTTGTTGTGGAGCACGGGCTCTAGGCGTGCGGGCTTCAGTAGTTGTGGCACATGGGCTCAGTAGTTCTGGCTCACAGGCTCTACAGCGCACGCTCAGTAGTTGTGGCACACGGGCTCAGTTGCTCCGCGGCATGTGGGATCTTCCCGGACCAGGGCTTGAACCCGTGTCCCCTGCATTGGCACGAGGATTCTTAACCACTGCGCCACCAAGGAAGCCCCGGGGGCCACTCTTCATTGCAGTGCGCAGGTCTCTCACTATCGTGGCCTCTCTTGTTGCGGAGCACAGGCTCCAGACGCGCAGGCTCCGTAGTTGTGGCTCAAGGGCTTAGTTGCTCTGCGGCATGTGGGATCTTCCCAGACCAGGGCTCGAACCCGTGTCCCCTGCATTTGCAGGCAGATTCTCAACCACTGCGCCACCAGGGAAGCCCTAATGCACTATTTTTAATGTTGTGTTGCACATGTATTAATTATAATATTCTTTAAATTATATACATTTTGATATACATATGGTATATTAAAGTAAAACGGAAAATAAGCATTTCAGTCATATGGTAGAAATTTAAAGTATTACAAAAGGGTGTATGTACAGTGACGTGTTAAGACTTATCACTGTTTCCTGTTTCCTTCCAGACATAGACATGCATATACAGCATGTATACCTTTTAAAAACAACACAGATGGGAGCATACTAATCATTGTTTTATACCTTCTTTCATTTAATAATTCATCTTGGAGATATCAGGACATAGATTTGGTTGTTTCCTAAGAACAAAGACTGCATGAGAAACATCCTTGTTCATACAATTTTCACAGAAGTGTGAGTATGCAAGGACAGTTTCAAATTCAATTTCTGATTTGCAGGGACTTCCCTGTAGTTTGTTTTAGGAGTGAACTTATCTGTAAAGTGATCCCAAGTCTAATGTCTTTCTCTGCACAGAGAGAAGTCATAAGAATGTGCTGATTATTCTCTGTTCACCACTCAGAAGTGGTTGTAATCCCAGTATGCTTTGCATTATCTCCTTTTGTTAAAAGTAATTGCTCATTACAGCATTATGGGAGCTGTGAGAAAACCCAGAGAGTTGCCTCGAGCTAAAGTGTTTCCAGTTGATTTTGATTGGCTAAAACTCTTTGGATGCAGATGACCTTCAGCTGTTTCCTATTTATTAGTTTCACCTTCTTGGAATGATGAGCACAGAGACAGGCAATGGCAAAAGGAGGTACTGATTTTATCGTTTGTACTGGTGTGTAGCAATGGATTTTGTGCTGTTGCTTACAGCTCTTGGAGGTCAGCATCCTAGTGTGGGTACCACGGGTGGATGGATCCCGGAGGCATGGTTTATTAGGCCACCCTTCAAGGTGGGTTGTTGCTTTTTTAAAATACAAAAATGTAGGGAGAAAGAAACCCACAACTCAGACCAGAGAGGCCATAAAATTCCAAGTTTCTAGTATCTGTAAAACCAAACCATGTAAACGGAAAGCAGTTTAGCCTTCAAAGAGGAGATTATTTCTCATCCCCTAAAGTGTTTTGTTTCTAAGAATCGCACACTTTCAAGTGCATCACAGGGAATTCTTCAGGGATTTCAATCTGAGGCGAATAAAGTTACCCACTCTAGCAGAAATAAGCGGGCTGAGCTTCAGATACTGGATTAGACTCATCCTGAAGAGTAGGGAAAAACCAGAACTAGATGTCTGTGCTATTGAAAAACCTGCTTTTATGGAGCAGAGGAAGCCCCTTCCTTCAGACTTTAGCGTGCCCTGTTTCATGGTTAGAGAGTAGATAGATGTTCCCTGACACTGTAACTAGGTACACTATAAGGAGTAGTCCAGTGTCCAGGAAGCCTCATGAGGAAGGCATTTCAGGGACTCCTTTACTCAGAGTGTCTGTTGGCCCCCTATGAGATGTTCTTGTCTCTGAGCAGACCTGTCAGGAATGCCAGCCACGTAAAGGAGTGGCACCTGCTTTATTGACTTTCGGTAAAAGAAGCAGCTTTTTGGTTTTCACATGATTGAAAAGGCCTTGCTCCTTCCTACCTTTTTAAAAAAAAGCCAGAAATGGTGTGTGTCTATATGTGTGTGTACACTGAAACGGGGGGAGAAATTATTCAGTGTAATATTTATTCAAAATATGTGTTTAAGAGCCAGTGTTGGGACACAGTAAGACTGGACCTTCAGCTTTAAATATCTCTTGGAGGTTTTCTCCCACACCCTTACATTCTTTTGATCATCTTAAGTTTGAATTTTAAAGTATATTCTTATCATGTCTGAGATTCTCAAGATTATTGCTCTTAGTAGATTATTTACAGGCATTCATATCTAGAAAAGAGAGGTGAAAGATACAAAAACTGAGGCCTCACCTAGAGAATTATTAGAATTCTTCATAATAATAATTGTTAGAATAATCATAGAGCAGGAAGATTTCAGCAGAAAGATAACAAGCCAAGTTGTACAGGTGCCCCATGGAACTGAGGTATCTCAGAAGAGGCCGAAGATAGAACTTGCAGTGGCCTAAATTTTGTTCCTCAGTTGTTGCTTACTCTCACGTTGGAGTAAATACTTTCTCTGAAAGGCTATATAGATTAACTATTTAATCCTTGAAAGAGTTTTTTTTTTTTTTTGTAATTTGGGAAATATTTTTGTTGTTGCTTCAGTTGGGAGAGGGTCCTCACCAAATAGTCTTTAATATGGGAATGGCAGTGCTTTGTAGGGCACAGTGAAAAATGAGATCGACTTTCTTCTTGAACTCTTATCAGTCTGTTCCTGATTTTAGTGAATACGAAAAGCTTGTGCTCTTTTGTCCTTCTGCTAAATGAGTTGTATTTTTAAAAAAATCATTATTGATGACCAAATCTCTGAGCTCAGTTTTACCCACTGATTGTTTTACATCACTTATCTATTATCTATCAAACGCCTTAGCTTTCCCCGAAGAAGCATGAGGCACTTCCTTAGAGTGTACTCAAAATGTTTGAGATGATGAAGTTTTAGTCATCAATTTTTATTTATTTGCATTACTAGTTAAAAAAGAAAACTATTTCCAGGTCATGCTTAGCCAGGAGCAAAGTGGTAAGCTGCTCCAAAGTTTTATTGGTGAGCACACAGGATGCTTTGCTAAAACCCAGTTGATAAATATCAGCTTCTGCTCACTTCCTACTCATTCTTCTTCATTTTCTGGAAAGCTTTTTGTTACTTATTACTCCTTTATGAACCAAGCTGGGACTTGCTTAAATGGTGGGCTGAGTTTTCAGTGCATAAAACTGTGTAACTCCTGTGAAAACTCATTTGAAATCAGCCATTCCAGGAGGATATTACTCATATGATTTTAAAATTGATGTTCCTACTTTGTCTTTAAGTGCCTGAAACCATCATACCATTTGTAAATAGTAATGTGTTAAATTTCAATCTATTGTACTGGCTTTGCCGATGTATTTTTTACTCATTTTAAAAATAAAACAAGTCTAGAAATTGCATTCTGAAGAAAAGCTAAACTTTGAGCACAAGCTTCTCTTCCAAGATACGCTCTCTGACCTAGAATAAGAGTTTTGAGTAATGAAAGTCAATCTTCTGGGTCTTTCAGGTTCTTGGGGAGCTTTTGATCAAAGTGTTAAAATGACACTTTCATGCTGTTACCATTCAAGAAAGGTTGCCAGGTGGAAGGCAGACTTGGCTAGTGTGGAAAACCAGCCTCTGCATGCTTGAAGGTTCTTTGGGCTTGATCTTGAAGGCAAAGTTCACATCAGCTCCTTGTAGAATGCAGACATGTGAGTGGTAAATGAGGTCTTTTGACATTCATGCCGAACAGAGACTGGACCACTGTTCCTTTTCTTTTTGTTCCACTTCCCCATTCTCCTTCTACTGAAGAGAATCTACTTAACATTCTGGTTTAGTATTTGGAGCAAGGTGCTATTTATGATTCCTATTGTATTTCTTTTTTTTTAAATTGTATTTCTATATTAAATTTTATTACTAACATGGACCTGTGTGGGAGGGGGTATACTTCAGCTTGTGGTCCATTGAGGTCTCTGGGTTGTCTCTCTGATACCCACAAGGGAATCATACTCTGAGCATACCCCTGCTGAAGTTTATCCTGTTCCTTTCTAAATGTGAAATTGTGTTGAAGATTTTAACTTACTATTTGAGAAGCAAGTACCTTGTTTTTGACTGGTTTTGTTTTGTTTTGTTTTGTTTTACCTAGATTACCAGAGACTGATGACTGTGGCGGAGACAATTACAGCTCTCCTGTTTCCTTTCCAGTGGCAGCATGTCTATGTTCCTATTCTCCCAGCTTCTCTCCTACATTTCTTAGATGCTCCTGTGCCATACCTGATGGGCTTGCATTCCAATGGCCTGGATGACCGGTCAAAACTGGAGCTGCCTCAAGAGGTAAGAAAAACGTGGAGCTTGGGTGCTGGTGCCTGTGGCCCTGATACAGGATTTGGGAGAGAAGGGCTTTGGGATGAGCCCAGGGTGGTATCACCAAGTTTATTTTCTTTTATTTTGGGGAACACAAACAACTTTCCAGGAAAAAAGTAAAAACAATGAACATTTAGCTCAACTTATATAATTCCAGAAACACTTGTTTCCTTTATCACCTGACATACTTTTATAATAATCTCTGTTTATACTATTGTGAACTGCCTTTTTCAAACATGATAGTTTACATATATATTTTTTTTTTAAATTATTATTTATTTATTTATTTTTGGCTGTGTTGGGTCTTCGTTTCTGTGCGAGGGCTTTCCCCAGCTGCGGCAAACGGGGGCCACTCTTCATCGCTGTGCGCGGGCCTCTCACTATCGCGGCCTCTCCCGTTGCGGAGCACAAGCTCCAGACGCGCAGGCTCAGCAGCCGTGGCTCACAGGCCCAGCTGCTCCGCGGCATGTGGGATCTTCCCAGACCAGGGCTCGAACCCGTGTCCCCTGCACCGGCAGGCAGACTCTCAACCACTGCGCCACCAGGGAAGCACCTAGTTTACATATTTTTAAGAAAATCTTTTTATTATGTAAAAGTTTAAACTTACACAGAGGAGTAGCATAGTGAATCTCTGTGTTTTCAATACTTAGCTTTAACAGTTATCATACATTTAAATTGTATCTTACTTCTGTACTTTCTACCCCCTATTTTTTAAAGAAGTTCCACATAATATAATTTTATAACTGCTTTAGTAGCCAGACATGTATTAATAAATCAGTGGTTTTGTTTTATAGGCCACAGTTGCTCTGTAAATGTTGACCTGATCATAGTGATTCTTGTAGTACTGAATGTAGCTTTGAAAACTTTCCTTGCTCAAGATAAGGAAGGCCTTGAGAGAATGCTTCTCCTCCCTTGCTGTGAGGACAGCCTGCTCCTCTTTCCTATTGTTTCAAATACTAAAATAATTGATTAAAAAAATATATTTGTTTATTTACTACTTCATTCTAAAATAGATTTAAAGCATCATGAGAAATAAGATTGTTTTGTTTTTTATTTTCCTAGAATTACCAAGAGAACTGGTCTACCTCTTTTGGTCATTTTGTGGCTTGTATGAAACTAGCTGGGGGAAGGCCTTCCCTACTCTGAATTTCGTAGTCAATAGAAAGGCCTGGGAAGAAGACTTTGGACTATGCACACACTGGTATCAACAGGACTCTGTCTCATCCTTCCACCAATGATTTTTGGGGGGATGATTTTTATGTATAGCTGAGGAATAAGAGTAAGAGGACCTCCAAAGAAGAGACCGTTCTCATGGAATTGGATCTAAGCAGCATTCACATTGTTGGGCATGTCTGGGCAGCCATCTTGATGAACATGCCTGATAATTAGATCATACCCGTAATATTTAAGTTATAGTCAATTGCATCTCTTTTTCTCTCTCCTTTGCTTTTATCTTTATTTATTTATTTATTTGGCTGCGTTGGGTCTTAGTTGCGGCACATGGGCTCAGTAGTTGCAGCACGCGGGCTCTCTAGTTGTGGCGCATGGGCTCTGGAGCGTGTGGGCTCAGTAGTCGCAGCGCATGGGCTTTGTTGCCCTGCAGTATGTAGGATCTTAGTTCCCTAACCAGGGATTGAACCACGTCCCTTGCATTGGAAGGTGGATTCTTTTTTTCTTTTTTAAATTTATTTTATGTACTTATTTTTCGCTGCATTGGGTCCTTGTTGCTGCACGCAGGCTCACCCGAGCTGCGGCGAGCGGGGGCCACCTCTCGCCACTGTACGCGGTCTTCCCATTGCGGTGGCTTCTCCTGTTGCGGAGCACGGGCTCTAGGTGTGCGGGCCTCAGTAGTTGTGGCACCTGGGCTCAGTAGTTGTGGCTCGTGAGCTCTAGAGTACAGGCGCAGTAGTTGTGCTGCACGGGCTTAGTTGCTCCGCGGCATGTGGGATCTTCCCGGACCAGGGCTCGAACCCGTGTCCCTTGCATTGGCAGGTGGATTCTTAACCACTGCGCCACCAGGGAGGCCCCGAGGCCCCGGAAGGTGGATTCTTAACCACTGGACCACCAGGGAAGTCCCTCGCCTTTGGTTTTAGAATCAGAATGTCTTCCTTATAGTTTTTTCCGTTTCTGCCTCCTTTGCTCCTTTGAATCTATAGAGCTTTGTGCTATTTGGGGTGGGACAAGATTAATTAAGGAAGAAAAGATCTAAATAATGTCAACTAAAAAAAATGCAGGAGGCTGCAAAAAGAACAGAGTTTATTTGGGGACTTAAGAACTGCAATTGGGAAGACACAGATTCAGTTAACCCTGAAAGAGTATTCCGGGGCTTCCCTGGTGGCGCAGTGGTTGAGAATCTGCCTGCTAATGCAGGAGACACGGGTTCGAGCCCTGGTCTGGGAAGATCCCACATGCCACGGAGCAGCTGGGCCCGTGAGCCACAGCTGCTGAGCCTGCGCGTCTGGAGCCTGTGCCCCGCAACGGGAGGGGCCGCGATAGTGAAAGGCCCGCGCACCGCGATGAAGAGTGGCCCCCACTTGCCGCAACTAGAGAAAGCCCTCACACGAACCTAAGACCCAGCACAGCCAAAAATAAATAAATAAATAAATAAATAAATAAAATTAAAAAAAAAAAAAAAAAAACTGAAGATGTCTGAAAGCCTAAATTTGTAACAATCTCATTAAAAAAAAAAAAAAAAAAGAGTATTCCGAGGAAGAGAAAGAGTCAGGGGCTTATAAAGACAAAAACCATGAGGTTGTTAAAAGTTGCCCTGGTGAGAGTTGTGATCGACTCTGATGCGAGTCAAAATATTTGTCCTTAAGAAATCACAGGTTATTTTAGGGTAGGGGTCTTATAAGTATATAGACTGTCACGAATTGTTTTAGGTTAAAGGTCTGATTAGTATCTTGAGTTTCTGGCAGGTGTTCTGGTGTTCTGTTCTTCATCAGGTCAAAAGGTCAGATTCCATCCAGGCTGAGTCATGCAAACATCGTACTTCCTTAATGGCTTCCCGGCTCCATTTTAGAGATCTCTCTTAGAAATACTGACTCCATTTTGACTTTCCTTTCACAATGATGGAGAAAACCATTGAGTTTTGGGGTACTGGGTTTTTATATGTATTTGTCTACTGATAAATATGCATAAAGACTAGATATCAAAGATTGGAGAATGGGGAGCTTTTAGTTGTTGCTTTAAATGATTGCATATTTAATACTGACACCTCCTTCTGGTAAACCTAATTATCATTTTGTAAAAGTCAAAATAAGAATAACAGTAAAAATGTTCATTGCAGCTCTATTGACGACAGTCTGGACATGGAAGCAACCTAAGTGTCCATCGACAGATGAATGGATAAAGAAGATGTGGCACATATATCCAATGGAATATTACTCAGCCATAAAAAGAAACGAAATTGAGTTATTTGTAGTGAGGTGGATGGACCTAGAGTCTGTCATACAGAGTGAAGTGAGTCAGAAAGAGAAAAACAAATACCGTATGCTAACACATACATATGGAATCTAAAAAACAAAAACAAAAAATGTCATGAAGAACCTGGGGGCAAGACGGGAATAAAGATGCAGACCTACTAGAGAATGGACTTGAGGACACGGGGAGGGTGAAGGGTAAGCTGGGATGAAGTGAGAGAGTGGCATGGAGATATATACACTACCAAATGTAAAATAGATAGCTAGTGGGAAGCAGCGGCATAGCCCAGGGAGATCAGCTCGGTGGTTTGTGACCACCTAGAGGGGTGGGATAGGGAGGGTGGGAGGGAGACGCAAGAGGGAGGGGATATGGGGATACATGGATACATGTATCTGATTCACTTTGTTATACAGCAGAAACCAGCACAACATTGTAAAGCAATTATACTCCAATAAAGATGTTTAAAAAAAAATTATTTTGATAATAATGGTACAGAATTAAATATATGTCAGAGAATATTAAAGGAATTCCAGAATTTCTAAGGAAAAAAAATAAAGGAAATAAAGTATTTTGAGCTGAATAAAAATGAAAACACAAAATATCAAAATTTGTGGAATGTCATTAAAATATTACTTGAAAGATTTACAGCCTATCTTAGGCCATGAATATTACAAACAACTCAATGCCAACAAATTTGACAACGGATGAAAGACACAAACTGTCAAAACTCACTCAAGAAAACAGATAACCTGAATAGCTCTATATTTAATTTTTTAATTGAATCTGTAGTCTAAAACCTTCCTACAAAGAAAACTCCAGGCCCAGATGGCTCCACTGATGAATTCTGCTAAACATTTAAAGAAGAAATAGTATCACTTACACAAGCTCTTCCAGAAAACTGAAGAGAGTATTTCCCAACTTATTCTGTGAGGCCAGCATTACCCTGATACCAAATCAGACCAAGACATTACATGAAAACTATGAACCAAATCTCTCATGAACACAGATGCAAAAATTCTAAACAAATTTTTAGTAAAGCGAATCCAATAATAAACAAAAGAATAATACATCATGACCAAAGAGAGTTTATCTCAGGACTGCAAGACTGGTTTCCACATTCAAAGATCAATGAACATAATTCACCATTTTCACGAACTAAAGCTAAAAACCATATAATTACCTCAATAGATGCAAAAAAGCATTTGGCAAAATACAACCACCACTTATGATAAAAACTCTCAGCAAGCTACTAACAGGAACCAACATTCTCAACTAGATACAAAAGTATCCATGAAAAACCATAGTGATGGGCTTCCATGGTGGCGCAGTGGTTAAAAATCCGCCTGCCAATGCAGGGGACACGGGTTCGAGCCCTGGTCCAGGAAGATCCCACATGCTGTGGAGCAATTAAGCCTTTGCACCACAACTACTGAGCCTGCGCTCTAGAGCCCGCGAGCCACAACTACTGAAGCCCACACGCCTAGAGCCCGTGCTCCGCAACAAGAGAAGCCACCGCAATGAGAAGCCCGCGCACCGTAAGGAAGAGTAGCCCCCACTTGCCACAACTAGAGAAAGCCCGTGCGCAGCAACACTCAACTCAGCCAAAAATTAATTAATTAATTAATTAATTAAAAGAAAAAACCATAGTGATAACACCATACTTAATGGTGAATGCTTTCCCCTTAAGATCAGAAATAAGACAAGCATGCCATATTCTATTCGACATTGCACTAGAGGTTCAGTGCAATAAGGCAATAAGGCAAGAAAGAGAAAAGACATCAAGACTGGAAAGGAAAAAGTAAAACTATCATTATTTGCAGGCAATAAGTCTGTCTACATAAAAAATTTGAAGGAATATACAAAAAGCTACTAGTTTAGGAGGGTTGTAGGACACAGATCAATATACAAAACTCTATTATATTTCTATATATTAGCAATGCACAATCAGAAATTGAAATCTTAAAATACCATTTACAATAGCACTAAACATATGAAATACTTAGGAATAAATCTGACAAAAGATATGCAAAACCTGTTCACTGAAAACTATATAACACTGCTGAGAGAAATTAAAGACCTGAATAAATGGAGAGATATGCCATGTTCATGTATCAGAAGACTCAATAATGTTAAAATGTCAATTCTCCCTAAATTGGTCTATAGATTCAAGGCAATCCAAATGAAAATTTCAGAAGGTTATTTGTAGATTGGTAAGCTGATTCTAAATATATATGAAATAAAAAGGACCTACAATAGCCAAAACAACTTTGAAAATAAGAACAAAGTTGAAAGACTAACACTACCTGACTTCAAGATTTAATATAAAGCTACAGTAATCAATACAGTGTGGTATTGGTGTAAATGTAGACTAACACATCAATGAAACAGAACAAAGAATCCAGAAAAAGACTCACACATATACAGATCACTAATATTTTGACAAAGGTGAAAAGACAATTTATCAGAGAGAGGATAATCTTTTCAACATATGATTCTGGAACAACTGGATATCCATCCGGAAAAAATAAACCTGGACCCTTAGGTTACACCATTTACCAAAATCAACTTGAAATGGATCATAGACTTAAATGTAGACTTAAATGTTAAGCCTAAGACTAAAAACTTCTAGAAGGATATGTATAGAAAATAAAAACTATGTTACCTTGGTTAGGCAAAATTTTCTTAGATACAACACTAAAAGCATAATTCATTAAAAAAACTGATAAGTAGACTTCATCAAAATTAAGAACTGTTCTTTGAAGGACACCATTAAGAGAGCAAAAAGACAAGCCACAGAACAGGGAAACATCTGCAAATCATATATCTGATAAAGGACCTGTATCCAGAATATACAAAGAACTTCCAAAACTCAGTAATAAGAAAAGAACACAATAAAAAAAAATGGGCAAAAGATTTAAACAGGCACTTCACCATAGAAGACCTGTGAATGGCAAATAAGCAAATGAAAAAATGTTCAACATTACTAGTCATCAAGCACATGCAAATCAAAACCACAATGAGATATCACTACATACCTATTAGATGGCTAAAACTGAAAAGACTGAGCATACTAAATGTTAACAACAATGTGGAAGAACTATAACTCTCATACACTGCTAGTGGGAATGTAAAATACACAACTACTTTGAAAGACAATTTGGCAATTTCTTTAAAAAGTCAACATACGAATATCATATGGTGCAGTCATTCTTCTCCTAGGTATTTATGCAAGTGAAAAGAAAACATATGTCTATACAAAAACTTACATACAAATGTTCATAGCTCTAATGCCCACCAACAGGTAAACAAAAAAATTGTAGTAATATCCATACAGTGGAATACTACTCAACAATAAAAGGAACATGAATGAATCTCAATATAATTATGCTGAATAAAAGAAGACAGACTAAAATAAAGAATGCATACTGGGGCTTCCCTGGTGGCACAGTGGTTAAGAATCTGCCTGCCAGCAGGGGACACGGGTTCGAGCCCTGGTCTGGGAAGATCCTACATGCCACGAAGCAACTACTGAGCCTGTGCTCTAGAGCCCGTGAGCCACAACTACTGAGCCTGCACACCACAACTACGGAAGCCCACACACCTAGAGCCCGTGCTCCACAACAAGAGAAGCCACAGCAATGAGAAGCCCGTGCACCGCAACAAAGAGTAGCCCCCGCTCGCCGCAACTAAAGAAAGCCCGTGCGCAGCAACGAAGACACAACTCAGCCAAAAAAAGAAAAAGAAAAAAAGAATACATACTGCATGATTTCATTTATATAAAAACCTAGAAAATTCAAACTCTAGAGTAACAGAAATCATATCAGTGGTTGCCTAGAGACTGGGGGAGAGAATGCAGAGAGGACAGGATGGAGGTATTACAAAAGGGCATGAGAAAACCTTTGAGGGTAAAGGGTATGTTCCCGATGTCAGTGAACACATATAACAAAACTTTAAATGTGTGCAGTTTACTGTATGTCAATAATATCTCAAAAATTTTAAAGAGTAAGAACAAAAAAAGCTGGTAGTTCTCCTGGTATTGTCTAGATACATATAAAAACATCTCACCTTTGGGCCTTGCTGAGTGTCCTAGGTCAAGTGGCCTTCTCTCTCTGGGCCTACCTTACTTCCTCCCACCCTTACTCTCCTTCATCAGAACTTATTTAGTCTCTCAAACGTGCTAGGCACTATTCTAGGTCCCCAGATACAATGGTGGGCCAAAGGAAAATCTTTACCTGTAAAATTAGTGAATGAGTAGAGTTAATTGCCATCAAGATCCCTTCTAAATGTAAATTTTAAAGAATCTCCAGAAAGACCCCTTTAGTTATATTTTTACCATTTTCCTATCAGACTGATTCAAGAAGCTAAGGTGTCCATGAGGACTGGCGTGAGGTAGCTGAACTACTCCTCTAGGCTAGAAATCTGAAGCCAGTGGCAAGAACCCTGAACTAGCATATTTGGAGTACATATCTCAGGGAAATACCTAAGGGCTACACCAAGGGCATGATTCCTGGGAACAGAGCATGTAGTTGCCTGGAGGGTCTCTGTGATACCCATTTTTCTGAAATAAGTCACAGAAATGAGGGTTAGTTAACCCTCCTTCCATATCCCAAACTCCACATTCTAATGGGACCACAAGAATTCATGTCCTGGCCACAAATGAGACCAGAGTAACTCATATCAGTATTTGGTGTTCAACAATTGGATTACAGATGGGCTGAGAACTGACTGCCTCAACCCTTGGGGCACAAGGGCAAGGCCTCAAGCGACTAGAGTGCCTCATCTTAACAGTTTCCAGCTATAAGCAGACTCCTCCCTTTATTCCCACAAGCAATATATAAATATTGTCATTTTTCAGGTGTAACACAACATGAAAAGATTGGGAAGTCCTGATTTAAAGTGATGGTTTAGGAGATGTTTCTCTAAACCCACAATCTTGTAAAAAAGTCTCCATCAAGCTCTCCAGGACCAACGCCTTAGGCAGGGTTCAGGACCTGAAACTTGATGTGTGTACTCCAGGAGGCAAGGAGGACTGTGTTAGAGTATTCCACTTGCACGGGCAACACGTCCTCAAGTCTTGGCCAAGAGGACTGTCACCTTAATGAAAGGCTTGGAGCAAGAGCTGAAAGATAAAGTCAGAAGGCTATCGAGCATAAGGCTGAGGAACCCAGGATTTTGTCCAAACTGTCACCACTTGTATCTTCAAAACCTAAAAAAATGCCTGGCACATTCATTCATTCAGTAAATACTTGGTGAGCACTTCCTATACACTGGGCATGTAGTGGGTATTTATATTTGGTAAATGAATAAACAAAATATACAAAAAGGCTACAACAAGGACACTGAATATCGCACAAGGAAGAGAACACACTACTTAATCTGACACCTCAAGCTGAGACTGTTCTCTGGAGAAACTGACCTAGACCGGGCCTCCGTGAACGAAAAGGTGTATTTCATCATGCAAGTAGCAAACAACTTTTAACATCTATATGTTCTAGGCACAATGTTAGAGGACTGGGGGTAAGACAATGAGTAAATACAGTCTCTGCTCTTAAATTGCTCCCTGATAATGATGGCTCAAAACAATAGAGATTATAAAGGGGAGGCAAGAACAAAGCACAACAGGAGCTTAGCGGAGGATCAACTCAGCCTGAGAGCATCAGAGAAGGCTTCACAGAGGAGGAGACACAACAGCTGGATTTCTATAAGCTGCTTGCCCATAACTCACTCGCCCCTTATTTCTTGCTAATAGAATCTCAATACAGTTCAGGGTAACATTACACCCAGGTCAATACTCACTTTCACAGCCTCCCTTGCACTTAAGGGTGGTCATGGTTCTGGCCTATGAGACAACAGAAGTTGTTGGGAATTTCTGGGAAAGCTTTTGCTTTCTAATGTAAGAAGGAAAATACAGCTGGAATCAACTTTCCCCTTTGCCCTGAATATGAACATAAAAGGCCTCTTGTAACAAAGAGGCAACAAGTATGAATATAAAAGTCAACATGCTAAGGACAGCTGAGTCAAATCATAGACTCTCATTTCCTGATTACATTGTTGAGCAGCTGAGCAACCACCAATTCTGCACTTCTTGATAATTTAAGAAAAATAACCCCCATTTATCTCATGCACTGCTGATTAGATTCTCTAGTACTTACTAGAGGACCCATTCCTAACTGACACAGTGTTAAAGGATAAGAAGAAGTCTGCCAGGCAAAAAAGACAGGCGAAAGCATTTCAGGCAATGGGAACAACTTACGCAAAAACAGAAACAGGGAAAGAAGCTGGCATGTTTACGAACAGGGACATGTTAGTGACATAATCCAAGAGGCTAGAAAGTACAACAACAAGGAGGCCTCACTTGCTTCATCCACAGTGGTACACTTCTGGTACATGGATGTGCGCAGAGTAGGTGTCCGAACATTCAACAGCCTGATCTTGTCTACTCGGGAATCAAACACCCGAAGCACAGGATCTTTATCATCATCGTCATGACACATGATTTTGTTGTCAATGAAGGAAGCAAACATCTGGGTCTCCAAGAATCTTGAGAGGAAAGGCAAGTAGGGCTCAGGCTGATCTGACAGAAAAGATGCCTGGTGGGACCAAAAGGAAAAAGTCATCAACAGGGAAGAGGGCATATCAGCCTTAATCAATCAAGGCTACATACCCAAGGGATTCAGTAGGTTACCTCTTCTCTGAAGCTTCCTAGGTCTTTATAAATTGTAAACAGTAAAACCTCTCCATCCTTTTTAAAAATTCATATAATTTCAGATATCCTGAAACTTTGACACACTGGCCCGTTTAACTTACTCAGGTAACCTACTGTGGCAACCAACGTTCCCAGGATCCTGATGTTCAACCTGCATGCACATCTTTGCCTAAGAGAGCTCTTTGACTGAAGGTAAACCACCTGATAGCAATAACCAGCACTCTGCTCTAAAGCAAGAAGACCTTATATTTTATCAACATCAGAAGGACCATGAACTTGTTTCCAGCACATATTATGAAAGAAAAACTCATCTTCAGTCACATCTTTAAGAGAGTCTGGCATGTCCTCATTTCTTACCACCTCCCCAGTGGGATCATACTCACTTTGTCAAAGTTTTGCATCTGCTCCCTGTTGGTAAACCAGGACTCCTTATCCTGGCTGGGCTGAATGACAAACACCTCATAATCTGCAAACATCTGAGTGAAACGATTTGCAAAAACTTCCCGGATCTGAATGTTTAGCTGGTAAATCCTGAGTTCTTCTTCATCACACTGAACTTTGAGATCCTTATTGCTGCTGGGGTCTTCACGTACTTCCAGCTACAAAAACAAAACAAAACAGTTGAGAACATGCAAGCTTTTCCTTTTATCCCAAAGAAATGCAACTCATCCTTCCCCCCGGCCCCCACCAATGGTCATTTACTTTTGCAGCAAATGGAGAAAATAAACAAAAGAGAAAAAAATGGGAAGAAAAGAAAAAGAAAGGAATTCTGACATGGAGAAGAGATAAATGCGGGTGTTCCACTTGCAGGTACCCAGCAACCCAACGAAAGTGGAGAGGAACTCATTACAGGCAGAGAGAGATCCAGCAATAGAGGAAAAGACACCAGTTATCTCAAGGGTCAGGGAAAGGAAGGAGTCTGGGAAGTCAACGAGAAAATGATAATGCAAAGCAACAAGGTCAGACTCTGGATTTCCCTTCATCTCTTTGATTTTTCTCCCCCATGTCACTTTCCCTATCTTTCTCCTTAAAAATGTTTCCTTACTGGTTTTCTTAACTTTTTTAATCTCTCTAAATATTTCTCTGCTCTTCTTTAACTGGCCATGATTTTTCTTTTTTAATATCTGCTCTACTAACTAAACAAACCAGGAAAATCAGGAAAATGAAATGTTTCACACTTCACTAAAAAATAGCCCAACGAAATGATTACATTACCCCATTTTGTTTATATGTAATTTAAGAAAGTAATTTAATAGTGAGAATGGGGAGGGTGAAGAGATGGGTAAACAACTACAGAAAGCGGACAGTCTCATCAAAGTCAGGAAATGGAAAGTCCAGTACATCCCTGGGAAGAGCAGAGGGCTAGAATTCAAGAGGACCAGGTTCCAGCCTCAAGTCAGCCACATAGAAGCATTTAATCTGAGGTAAAACACTCAGGATCTCTAAGTCAACAATTCCTGCTCTATGCGCTTTAGGATGCTGTGAAATTCACAAGGCAATGGATCTGAAAGAGGTCTGAACACAAAGACTGCCACCACCGTCCCTCCAAGTCTCTCTGCAGTTGTGTTTACAGAGAATGACAGCAGCTTCTCCTTGCTGTTGAAGTGAGAAACTACCGAGATTTAGATTCAAGTAGCATTTATACTAGGATAATGTTTGCCAGAGCTAAATCCAGAGTCTCCCACACAGAGCATCCTTTCAGTACTCACAGATATGCCTTGCCCTGAACTGGGTGCCTTCTCATTCCACACTTTATTTCACCAGGACATCACCTTAGCACAGACCCATACACAGCATCATACCTTCTCCAGGCTCACCCCAGTCCTCTTGACCAAGGCCTGCAGGCGGGCGATAGTTTCGTTCTCCTTGAGGAACTCGTAGGAATGTAAAGGGGAGCCTGCGATGTTTCCATTCCTCTTGTCGGAGACGAGCTCAGAGGCCCGGAGCCTCTTCAGCTTGGAGGCACTCTCGCTACAGTGAAGGTTCCCTTCAGGGGGAATGCCAAATGCCATGAGAATCTCAGAGACTTCCTGGACAAACTCCAATTTGTTGGGAAACTGAGGCAAGTCCTCCGGCAGCTCAATGAAGTGGTTGTCAATGTCCACAAAGCAGAGGTTAGCCTGGCAGTCAAAACATGATGAGGAGTGTGAACAACTCCAAAGTATTAAGGAAGAAGCTTTAGAGGGGATAATGAACAAGAAGGAAAGAGCAAACGTCTGCAATGGGCATAACTTAGGTATGGTTAAAGAAGATGGTGTGGAAGGAGGTAGACCTGAGTTCCAGTCTTCCCCTGATGCTTTCTAGTTGTGGGATCTTGGGAAAGTTACATAACTCTGTTTCCTCAGCTATAAAATGGTGATAAAAACAACTTATCTTAGAGAGTGATAAGGATTACATAATGACATAGATGTTTAGCATCTAGCACAAAATTCTCATATATAGTAAGTGCTCATAGAATATCTGTTGAGTTCACAAGTTCTTACAAGAGTAAAAAGAATGCTAGGAGTGTGTCAGAAAGTCTAGGTTCCAGACCTGAATCTGTCATTATCTCCCTATTTGACCCTGAGCATACCAGTATCCCTTTCTGAGCCTCATTTCTGATTTGTAAGATTTGGTGGCTGGTCTTGATTTTTGTGCTTCCTTCTGGCTTTAAGATTGCTTCTGAGAGGATGTAGAGAGACAGTACTTTCATACACTGCTGGGGAGGCAGGTAATCTGGATTAACAAAAAATAACCTGGCAATATCTATCCTTATTTTATAGACACAGAGAGGTTAAGTAACTTGTCCAAAGTCACACAGCTAGTAAGTAGTAGAGCTGGGATTTGAACTCAGCTAGCCTGACTTCAGTCATACCCTCAAGCTCTTAACCATACATTCTTCTCCTTAGAGGTCTTACACATTTCTTGTTCAATTTAACTTAAATATTTTATAGTTCTCATCCCTGTTGGAATTTTCTTGCAGTGCAGCTATTAATTAGAAAAGCTTTTTATTTTTGTATATTTATTTTATAACCATGAACCTGTTCTAGCCAAGACAACTGTTATTTCCTTCACTGCAGAGCATTATTAAATGCTTAAGTGTTTGTTATAGCAAGGATAATAATATTACCTAGGTCATAGGTTTGTTTTGAGGATTATGAGACAATGTCAAGGATTTAGGACAGTGTTAGTATACAATAAATGTCAATTAACATTGTTATTATCACTGTGGAATATAAAACTCCAATAAATGAATACACACACACACAATATATATACTATATTACTAAATAGGAAAATTCCATAATGAAAAGATGCCAATAATCCCCACATTTATTTGTAAATTTAATTTAAATTTTTTTTAAATCTCAGAAAGATTTTTATTTTTTTCAAGGGAGTATCTGATGAATTGATTCTGAATCTTACCTAAAAAAATAAAAGAAAAAAATAGCCAAGAAAATCCTGAGGGGAGACTTGCCTTGTTGGATTCTAAATACAAATATAAAACAATGGGACTTCCCTGGTGGTCCAGTGGCTAAGACTCTGCGCTCCCAATGCAGGGGGCCGAGGTTCAATCCCTGGTCAGGGAACTAGATCCTGCATGTCGCAACCAAGAGTTCACATGCTGCAACTTAAAATCCCACATGCCGCAACTTAAAATCCCACATGCTGCAACTGAAGATCCCACATGCCTCAACGAAGATCCCGTGTACCACAACTAAGACCCGGCACAGCCAAATAGATAAATAAATATTTAAAAATAAATAAATAAAGTGGTTTTTTTAAATATATATATATAAAACAATAATCTATTGGAAAAGAACAGTCTTGAACAGACCCATTTATTGTGGATGAATTATTCAATAAATGTTTGGGGGACAAATGTACATTTAGAAATGTTAAAGTATAATACCATACTCAAAAATAAATTTGAGACAGACTGAAGATTTAAATATAAAAAATAAAGCCTCTTTATGTTTTAAAAAAGAATCTCTACCTTTTAGAGATACATACTAAATATATGATGACATAATAATGCTGTGTGAGATTTGCTTCAAAATAATCCAGTAGGGTAAATGGGAAAAGAATGGAGGATATAGAAAGAAGAGTGGCCATGAGTTGATGATTATCATGTAATGATGGATGCTAGTCTCTTTATTCTTACATGTGTTCAACATTTTCTATAACAAAAAGTGAAAAAATAAATACCCCCACAAAAGTATTAAAAGAAAATATAAAAGATTACTATTATGCCTTAGGGTAGAGTTAGACTTTCTAAACTTTATACAAGGCTAAAAAACATAAAGGTAAATACTGCCATAAAAAAAATTAAAGATAATCTGGGAAACAATAATTGTCATACCTAACATGTAAAAGGTTAACATCCAAAGAAATTATTGAGATAAAGATAATTTACCCAGCTGAAAAATGGAAACAGGTTATAAAAGGCAAACACAGAAGAAGTTTTGGTTAATTAACTTCAAATATATGAAAAGATGTTCAATTTCACTAATAAACCAAGAAATGCAAACAAAATATTTTTTACCTCCTGGGTTAGCAAAGATTTAAAAGATTTATAATGTCCAATGCTGGCAAAGTTACTAGGAAACAAACAACTCATACACTGTTATTGGGAATGTGAACTGAAAACTTTCTGGGAACAATCTTAAAGAACTTTTTTTTTTTTTAACCAGTCCAACCCAAGAACTAGAAATTACCAATATTTTTATCTACTTATGTACTCCTCCCCAATCCCATCCCCCAACCTACACAGTCCCACCCCCATGTAATCACTATCCTGAATTCTGTTTATTATCTTTTTGCCTTTTGTTTTTTAATTTATCACATATGTATAGTACATGCCTTTAAATTTTTGCTTGTTCTTGAATTTTATAAAAGGATTATTGTTCTTTACACAGTCTTGTGGCACTATTTTTCTTCACTGAACATTAAGTTACTAAGATTCAGCCATTTTGTTGTATGTAGCTACCCATTATTCATTTTCACTCTTGTATAATATTCCACTATGTGGATATACTACAATTTATTCATCAATTTTCCCATCAAAAGGCATTTGACTTGCTTCCTGTTTATTGTTTTTACATTGTTATACATGTTTTCTTGGACATGTGTGCAAGATCTTCTCTTGGGTATATCCTAGGAGTGGAACTGCTACGTTGTGAGGTATGCATATGTTCAATTTTATAAGGCCTAGCTGTGTTCCAAAGTGGTTATAACAATTTACATTTTTACCAACAATCTAAAGTGATCCTACTGATCCAAATATTTCCAAAACTTGGTATCATCAGATTTCTTAATATTACCACTTTAGTGGGTACATTTATTTACACTTTCCTGATTGCTAGTGAAGAAATGTGTATTTTTTGTGCAATCCCTCTTCATGTCTTTAGCCCATTTTTCTATTGGGATGCTTATCTTCTTACTGATTTGTAGGAGTTCTTTATAACCTCCTGATGCTAACTCTTCATAGGTTATGTGTCCTACACATATCTTCTCCTAGTTTTTATTTTTTCATTTTAAGATGTCTTTTTCTTAATTAAAAAAATCAAAGTTATCAATCTTTTATTTTATGGAAAGTGCTTTCTTCATCTTGTTTACAAAGTCCCTACCTACCCAGAGGTCAAAAAGGTATTTATTAATATTTTCTTCGAGAAGATTTAAATTTTTCTTTTTGACATTTAACTGCTTAATCCGTCTCAAGTTGATTTTGTTATGGCATTGGGTAGGAATCTTTCTTCACTTTTTTTCCCTAGGGACAAGCAATTTTTCCAGCTCTGTTATTAAAAAGTTCTTTGGCATGGTATGTTTATTATATATCAAAATACTGTTCCACTGATCCGGCTGTTTATCGCTGTACCAGTAAGTCTTGTATTCTAAGAGGCAGGAGGACCATATAGTAAATCCAGATTAATATAACTATTCCACAAACTCTCAATCTATTAAAACTGCATGTTTTAACATGTCCATGTATGCGTTCATTCAACACACATTTGCTGAGTGCATAAATTACTCCATTTACAAATCTATAACTAATAAAGAGAACTTTCCCATATCCAAGATTCAAAAATTAGAAGAATCACTTTAAATTTCACCTTCGAGAGTTCCTCCACTAGACAACAACTTTAAACCCATCCTTGTTAAAGAGACAATAAATGTTTAACACCTAAAAATAACACCTATTTTTTTTTATTCCTCTAAGATTTTAAAATTATAAGTGCCTTCAGGTCAAGCAATTAAAAAATATAGTAAAGACAGAATTAAATCATCTAGTCATGAAGCTCACCTGCCTCATAAGCCTGTCCATAGAGCTAACAGAAGAAAAGCACTGTGACCCACCAGAAGCACACAGTGCAATCATTTATCCTCTTGGTCCTCCTCTCTTTAGAGGAAAAAACCAGTTTGTCCAATAGGAAACATAAAGGCAGCTAAATACAACTATAACCACTCGACAATGCTTGGCTGGCTTTTCTCCCACTGTTATTGACCAAACACAGAATGTCTGTAAAGAACTTTATAAACTCCAAATGCTGTATCCACATATTGTAGATACTCCTAGATAGAGGTGGCCAGAGGAAAGAAAGCAGCTCAGGCACACTTCAGAGATTAAGATAGAAGCCTCTGATACACTACTAGCCATTCTTTGCAGAGTTGGGCTGAAGCAGGTAGGGATAAGAAGGCAAAATGAAAAGGGGGCCATTCAATTACTAGACTCATACAACAGCCTCAAGCTTTCTCCTCTCAGTACTCAGAGGGCTCTGGCAAACAGAAGTAACTTGCAAACCTACCTCAAACCCCTCATGCTCCCCCTTCCTCACCTGAAAAGAGGCCAACTCCTGCAAAACAGCTTGGGGGACAAGAAGCAACCTGGAAGGGGCACTGAACCCAAGTGATCAGTCTTCCTCAGTTAACCTCCTGTCTCGTCGGGAGAGGCCATGGGAAGACTTAGCTACTCTGGGGTAGTGATCACGTGGATATCCCAAACCACAAAAAGTTTCCCAAATCCCTTCCTGCAAAAGGTCACAATGGCCCTTCCCAGCCCTGAGTTCCTACCACCAAATCACAGACAGCCTCACTTGCTAGTCTATTTTCAAGTTATTCACTGAAGGGGAGCTCAACAGATAACTGGGGAAAAGCTATTGAAAAAGTATCCGGAGAAAGGAGAAAAAAAAAAGTAGGAAAGAAAGAGAGGCCCAAGATAGAAAGAAGTAACACCCCCTTCCCCTGACATAGCTGTGGAAGAACTGCCTCCTTCCTGTGCTCAGACAATGAAACCCAAAAGAGAAGCACAGGACAAAGAATGCCTCACAAAGGCAGCTCAGCACTCTCACTTGCTCAGGGCCAGCTGAGCTCATGTGTTGGGGTAAAAAGAAACAAAGGGCTTTTCACAGACTTTTGATGCCCAAAGATAGGGCAGCAACTGATGAATTTTGACTTGGGGGGTTAGAGAATGTACACTCTCCATGTCTCTGGAGAAAGTCCCTTTTATAAGTCTAATGTGCCCCCACCCCACTACCCTGATGGTGCCCACCTGCAAAGGCCCAAGTGCATTTCCCAGCCTCAATGCTTCCTTCTAGCAGCGTAAAGATACCACAGGACAGCCACCAAAATGTTGAAAGTAGTTATCTCTGGGTGGTAAAATCTGAGGTAACTTTTACTTTATACTTTTGTGCATTGTTAGAATTTTTAACTATAAATGTATCATTTCTGAGACATCCCAAAGCTGTCTTTCAGAGATATTATCACGCTCCATTCATTATGTGTACCTTTCATGGTGCTTTACTCCTTGAGAAAGCCAGTCTTTCGCACCAGCCTGAAGTTTTCCATGGGGACTGCACAGACTCAGATATCCCAGAGGTTATCTGCTAAAAATCAAGTTAGAAAATATCCAGCTACGTAACTGTCTGCACAAGTACGTGAACTTCAGAGGAACAGGCTGGATGAAGTGGGACTCTGAAACCCTAGAACTCCTTATGAAATACACACAGGTATTCTACAATCCCACTGTCACCACTCCTTCTCAAGTAGACCACAAGGAGAAGTAGAGTACAAAACATGCAGCAATGGTGGAGGCTGCAAAAGTGGAGAATCCAATATCCCAGAACAGAGTGAAATTTTGGGTTTCTCAAACAACCCACAGTTTCTCAGTCCTGTTAAGAAAACTGCTGGTCTCCCAGCAGCCTCTTCACACACCCACAAACATGAAGCACACACAAAATGATGCTGAGAAAGCCTACAGGAAATAGAACTTGCCCCAAGCATACAGCAAACTGATGCCAAAGATGAAAATAAAACAGAAATCTGGCTTCTTGCCTAGTGACCTATTTATCAGATTATGCATGCCTCTTCGGCTTTCTACCTTCAATCATTTTTTACCGTTCTTCTTTTTTTTTTTTAACATCTTTATTGGAGTATAATTGCTTTACAATGGTGTGATGGTTTCTGCTTTATAACAAAGTGAATCAGCTATACATATACATATAACCCCATGTCTCCTCACTCTTGCACCTCCCCTCCCACCCCCCTCTGAGCTGATCTCCCTGTGCTATGTGGCTGCTTTCCCCTAGCTATCTATTTTACATTTGTTAGTATATATGTGTCGATGCCATTCTCTCACTTCGTCCAGCTTACCCTTCCCCCTCCCCGTGTCCTCAAGTCCATTCTCTATGTCTGTGTCTTTATTCCCGTCTTGCCCCTAGGTTCTTCATGACATTTTTTTGTTTTTGTTTTTTAGATTCCATATATATGTGTTAGCATACGGTATTTGTTTTACTCTTTCTGACTTCACTCTGTATGACAGACTCTAGGTCCATCCACCTCACTACAAATAACTCAATTTCGTTTCTTTTTATGGCTGAGTAATATTCCATTGGATATATGTGCCACATCTTCTTTATCCATTCATCTGTCGATGGACACTTAGGTTGCTTCCATGTCCAGACTGTCGTCAATAGAGCTGCAATGAACATTTTTACTGTTATTCTTATTTTGACTTTTACAAAATGATAATTAGGTTTACCAGAAGGAGGTGTCAGTATTAAATATGCAATCATTTAAAGCAACAACTAAAAGCTCCCCATTCTCCAATCTTTGATATCTAGTCTTTATGCATATTTATCAGTAGACAAATACATATAAAAACCCAGTACCCCAAAACTCAATGGTTTTCTCCATCATTGTGAAAGGAAAGTCAAAATGGAGTCAGTATTTCTAAGAGAGATCTCTAAAATGGAGCCGGGAAGCCATTAAGGAAGTACGATGTTTGCATGACTCAGCCTGGATGGAATCTGACCTTTTGACCTGATGAAGAACAGAACACCAGAACACCTGCCAGAAACTCAAGATACTAATCAGACCTTTAACCTAAAACAATTCGTGACAGTCTATATACTTATAAGACCCCTACCCTAAAATAACCTGTGATTTCTTAAGGACAAATATTTTGACTCGCATCAGAGTCGATCACAACTCTCACCAGGGCAACTTTTAACAACCTCATGGTTTTTGTCTTTATAAGCCCCTGACTCTTTCTCTTCCTCGGAATACTCTTTTTTTTTTTTTTTTTAATGAGATTGTTACAAATTTAGGCTTTCAGACATCTTCAGTTTTTTTTTTTTTTTTTTTAATTTTATTTATTTATTTATTTATTTATTTATTTTTGGCTGTGCTGGGTCTTAGGTTCGTGTGAGGGCTTTCTCTAGTTGCGGCAAGTGGGGGCCACTCTTCATCGCGGTGCGCGGGCCTTTCACTATCGCGGCCCCTCCCGTTGCGGGGCACAGGCTCCAGACGCGCAGGCTCAGCAGCTGTGGCTCACGGGCCCAGCTGCTCCGTGGCATGTGGGATCTTCCCAGACCAGGGCTCGAACCCGTGTCTCCTGCATTAGCAGGCAGATTCTCAACCACTGCGCCACCAGGGAAGCCCCGGAATACTCTTTCAGGGTTAACTGAATCTGTGTCTTCCCAATTGCAGTTCTTAAGTCCCCAAATAAACTCTGTTCTTTTTGCAGCCTCCTGCATTTTTTTTAGTTGACATTATTTAGATCTTTTCTTCCTTAATTAATCTTGTCCCACCCCAAATAGCACAAAGCTCTATAGATTCAAAGGAGCAAAGGAGGCAGAAACGGAAAAAACTATAAGGAAGACATTCTGATTCTAAAACCAAAGGCGAGGGACTTCCCTGGTGGTCCAGTGGTTAAGAATCCACCTTCCGGGGCCTCGGGGCCTCCCTGGTGGCGCAGTGGTTAAGAATCCACCTGCCAATGCAAGGGACACGGGTTCGAGCCCTGGTCCGGGAAGATCCCACATGCCGCGGAGCAACTAAGCCCGTGCAGCACAACTACTGCGCCTGTACTCTAGAGCTCACGAGCCACAACTACTGAGCCCAGGTGCCACAACTACTGAGGCCCGCACACCTAGAGCCCGTGCTCCGCAACAGGAGAAGCCACCGCAATGGGAAGACCGCGTACAGTGGCGAGAGGTGGCCCCCGCTCGCCGCAGCTCGGGTGAGCCTGCGTGCAGCAACAAGGACCCAATGCAGCGAAAAGTAAGTACATAAAATAAATTTTAAAAAGAAAAAAAGAATCCACCTTCCAATGCAAGGGACGTGGTTCAATCCCTGGTTAGGGAACTAAGATCCTACATACTGCAGGGCAACAAAGCCCATGCGCTGCGACTACTGAGCCCACACGCTCCAGAGCCCATGCGCCACAACTAGAGAGCCCGCGTGCTGCAACTACTGAGCCCATGTGCCGCAACTAAGACCCAACGCAGCCAAATAAATAAATAAATAAAGATAAAAGCAAAGGAGAGAGAAAAAGAGATGCAATTGACTATAACTTAAATATTACGGGTATGATCTAATTATCAGGCATGTTCATCAAGATGGCTGCCCAGACATGCCCAACAATGTGAATGCTGCTTAGATCCAATTCCATGAGAACGGTCTCTTCTTTGGAGGTCCTCTTACTCTTATTCCTCAGCTATACATAAAAATCATCCCCCCAAAAATCATTGGTGGAAGGATGAGACAGAGTCCTGTTGATACCAGTGTGTGCATAGTCCAAAGTCTTCTTCCCAGGCCTTTCTATTGACTACGAAATTCAGAGTAGGGAAGGCCTTCCCCCAGCTAGTTTCATACAAGCCACAAAATGACCAAAAGAGGTAGACCAGTTCTCTTGGTAATTCTAGGAAAATAAAAAACAAAACAATCTTATTTCTCATGATGCTTTAAATCTATTTTAGAATAAAGTAGTAAATAAACAAATATTTTTTTAAATCAATTATTTTAGTATTTGAAACAATAGGAAAGAGGAGCAGGCCGTCCTCACAGCAAGGGAGGAGAAGCATTCTCTCAAGGCCTTCCTTATCGTGAGCAAGGAAAGTTTTCAAAGCTACATTCAGTACTACAAGAATCACTATGATCAGGTCAACTTTTACAGAGCAACTGTGGCCTATAAAACAAAACCACTGATTTATTAATACATGTCTGGCTACTAAAGCAGTTATAAAATTATATTATGTGGAACTTCTTTAAAAAATAGGGGGTAGAAAGTACAGAAGTAAGATACAATTTAAATGTATGATAACTGTTAAAGCTAAGTATTGAAAACACAGAGATTCACTATGCTACTCCTCTGTGTAAGTTTAAACTTTTACATAATAAAAAGATTTTCTTAAAAATATGTAAACTAGGTGCTTCCCTGGTGGCGCAGTGGTTGAGAGTCTGCCTGCCGGTGCAGGGGACACGGGTTCGAGCCCTGGTCTGGGAAGATCCCACATGCCGCGGAGCAGCTGGGCCTGTGAGCCACGGCTGCTGAGCCTGCGCGTCTGGAGCTTGTGCTCCGCAACGGGAGAGGCCGCGATAGTGAGAGGCCCGCGCACAGCGATGAAGAGTGGCCCCCGTTTGCCGCAGCTGGGGAAAGCCCTCGCACAGAAACGAAGACCCAACACAGCCAAAAATAAATAAATAAATAATAATTTAAAAAAAAAATATATATGTAAACTATCATGTTTGAAAAAGGCAGTTCACAATAGTATAAACAGAGATTATTATAAAAGTATGTCAGGTGATAAAGGAAACAAGTGTTTCTGGAATTATATAAGTTGAGCTAAATGTTCATTGTTTTTACTTTTTTCCTGGAAAGTTGTTTGTGTTCCCCAAAATAAAAGAAAATAAACTTGGTGATACCACCCTGGGCTCATCCCAAAGCCCTTCTCTCCCAAATCCTGTATCAGGGCCACAGGCACCAGCACCCAAGCTCCACGTTTTTCTTACCTCTTGAGGCAGCTCCAGTTTTGACCGGTCATCCAGGCCATTGGAATGCAAGCCCATCAGGTATGGCACAGGAGCATCTAAGAAATGTAGGAGAGAAGCTGGGAGAATAGGAACATAGACATGCTGCCACTGGAAAGGAAACAGGAGAGCTGTAATTGTCTCCGCCACAGTCATCAGTCTCTGGTAATCTAGGTAAAACAAAACAAAACAAAACAAAACCAGTCAAAAACAAGGTACTTGCTTCTCAAATAGTAAGTTAAAATCTTCAACACAATTTCACATTTAGAAAGGAACAGGATAAACTTCAGCAGGGGTATGCTCAGAGTATGATTCCCTTGTGGGTATCAGAGAGACAACCCAGAGACCTCAATGGACCACAAGCTGAAGTATACCCCCTCCCACACAGGTCCATGTTAGTAATAAAATTTAATATAGAAATACAATTTAAAAAAAAAGAAATACAATAGGAATCATAAATAGCACCTTGCTCCAAATACTAAACCAGAATGTTAAGTAGATTCTCTTCAGTAGAAGGAGAATGGGGAAGTGGAACAAAAAGAAAAGGAACAGTGGTCCAGTCTCTGTTCGGCATGAATGTCAAAAGACCTCATTTACCACTCACATGTCTGCATTCTACAAGGAGCTGATGTGAACTTTGCCTTCAAGATCAAGCCCAAAGAACCTTCAAGCATGCAGAGGCTGGTTTTCCACACTAGCCAAGTCTGCCTTCCACCTGGCAACCTTTCTTGAATGGTAACAGCATGAAAGTGTCATTTTAACACTTTGATCAAAAGCTCCCCAAGAACCTGAAAGACCCAGAAGATTGACTTTCATTACTCAAAACTCTTATTCTAGGTCAGAGAGCGTATCTTGGAAGAGAAGCTTGTGCTCAAAGTTTAGCTTTTCTTCAGAATGCAATTTCTAGACTTGTTTTATTTTTAAAATGAGTAAAAAATACATCGGCAAAGCCAGTACAATAGATTGAAATTTAACACATTACTATTTACAAATGGTATGATGGTTTCAGGCACTTAAAGACAAAGTAGGAACATCAATTTTAAAATCATATGAGTAATATCCTCCTGGAATGGCTGATTTCAAATGAGTTTTCACAGGAGTTACACAGTTTTATGCACTGAAAACTCAGCCCACCATTTAAGCAAGTCCCAGCTTGGTTCATAAAGGAGTAATAAGTAACAAAAAGCTTTCCAGAAAATGAAGAAGAATGAGTAGGAAGTGAGCAGAAGCTGATATTTATCAACTGGGTTTTAGCAAAGCATCCTGTGTGCTCACCAATAAAACTTTGGAGCAGCTTACCACTTTGCTCCTGGCTAAGCATGACCTGGAAATAGTTTTCTTTTTTAACTAGTAATGCAAATAAATAAAAATTGATGACTAAAACTTCATCATCTCAAACATTTTGAGTACACTCTAAGGAAGTGCCTCATGCTTCTTCGGGGAAAGCTAAGGCGTTTGATAGATAATAGATAAGTGATGTAAAACAATCAGTGGGTAAAACTGAGCTCAGAGATTTGGTCATCAATAATGATTTTTTTAAAAATACAACTCATTTAGCAGAAGGACAAAAGAGCACAAGCTTTTCGTATTCACTAAAATCAGGAACAGACTGATAAGAGTTCAAGAAGAAAGTCGATCTCATTTTTCACTGTGCCCTACAAAGCACTGCCATTCCCATATTAAAGACTATTTGGTGAGGACCCTCTCCCAACTGAAGCAACAACAAAAATATTTCCCAAATTACAAAAAAAAAAAAAAACTCTTTCAAGGATTAAATAGTTAATCTATATAGCCTTTCAGAGAAAGTATTTACTCCA
The DNA here is from genome assembly GCF_949987535.1 of Balaenoptera acutorostrata. Lineage (NCBI taxonomy): Eukaryota > Metazoa > Chordata > Mammalia > Artiodactyla > Balaenopteridae > Balaenoptera > Balaenoptera acutorostrata. The sequence continues at coordinate 47,967,166 of NC_080072.1, read as the reverse complement.
ACGTGAGAGTAAGCAACAACTGAGGAACAAAATTTAGGCCACTGCAAGTTCTATCTTCGGCCTCTTCTGAGATACCTCAGTTCCATGGGGCACCTGTACAACTTGGCTTGTTATCTTTCTGCTGAAATCTTCCTGCTCTATGATTATTCTAACAATTATTATTATGAAGAATTCTAATAATTCTCTAGGTGAGGCCTCAGTTTTTGTATCTTTCACCTCTCTTTTCTAGATATGAATGCCTGTAAATAATCTACTAAGAGCAATAATCTTGAGAATCTCAGACATGATAAGAATATACTTTAAAATTCAAACTTAAGATGATCAAAAGAATGTAAGGGTGTGGGAGAAAACCTCCAAGAGATATTTAAAGCTGAAGGTCCAGTCTTACTGTGTCCCAACACTGGCTCTTAAACACATATTTTGAATAAATATTACACTGAATAATTTCTCCCCCCGTTTCAGTGTACACACACATATAGACACACACCATTTCTGGCTTTTTTTTAAAAAGGTAGGAAGGAGCAAGGCCTTTTCAATCATGTGAAAACCAAAAAGCTGCTTCTTTTACCGAAAGTCAATAAAGCAGGTGCCACTCCTTTACGTGGCTGGCATTCCTGACAGGTCTGCTCAGAGACAAGAACATCTCATAGGGGGCCAACAGACACTCTGAGTAAAGGAGTCCCTGAAATGCCTTCCTCATGAGGCTTCCTGGACACTGGACTACTCCTTATAGTGTACCTAGTTACAGTGTCAGGGAACATCTATCTACTCTCTAACCATGAAACAGGGCACGCTAAAGTCTGAAGGAAGGGGCTTCCTCTGCTCCATAAAAGCAGGTTTTTCAATAGCACAGACATCTAGTTCTGGTTTTTCCCTACTCTTCAGGATGAGTCTAATCCAGTATCTGAAGCTCAGCCCGCTTATTTCTGCTAGAGTGGGTAACTTTATTCGCCTCAGATTGAAATCCCTGAAGAATTCCCTGTGATGCACTTGAAAGTGTGCGATTCTTAGAAACAAAACACTTTAGGGGATGAGAAATAATCTCCTCTTTGAAGGCTAAACTGCTTTCCGTTTACATGGTTTGGTTTTACAGATACTAGAAACTTGGAATTTTATGGCCTCTCTGGTCTGAGTTGTGGGTTTCTTTCTCCCTACATTTTTGTATTTTAAAAAAGCAACAACCCACCTTGAAGGGTGGCCTAATAAACCATGCCTCCGGGATCCATCCACCCGTGGTACCCACACTAGGATGCTGACCTCCAAGAGCTGTAAGCAACAGCACAAAATCCATTGCTACACACCAGTACAAACGATAAAATCAGTACCTCCTTTTGCCATTGCCTGTCTCTGTGCTCATCATTCCAAGAAGGTGAAACTAATAAATAGGAAACAGCTGAAGGTCATCTGCATCCAAAGAGTTTTAGCCAATCAAAATCAACTGGAAACACTTTAGCTCGAGGCAACTCTCTGGGTTTTCTCACAGCTCCCATAATGCTGTAATGAGCAATTACTTTTAACAAAAGGAGATAATGCAAAGCATACTGGGATTACAACCACTTCTGAGTGGTGAACAGAGAATAATCAGCACATTCTTATGACTTCTCTCTGTGCAGAGAAAGACATTAGACTTGGGATCACTTTACAGATAAGTTCACTCCTAAAACAAACTACAGGGAAGTCCCTGCAAATCAGAAATTGAATTTGAAACTGTCCTTGCATACTCACACTTCTGTGAAAATTGTATGAACAAGGATGTTTCTCATGCAGTCTTTGTTCTTAGGAAACAACCAAATCTATGTCCTGATATCTCCAAGATGAATTATTAAATGAAAGAAGGTATAAAACAATGATTAGTATGCTCCCATCTGTGTTGTTTTTAAAAGGTATACATGCTGTATATGCATGTCTATGTCTGGAAGGAAACAGGAAACAGTGATAAGTCTTAACACGTCACTGTACATACACCCTTTTGTAATACTTTAAATTTCTACCATATGACTGAAATGCTTATTTTCCGTTTTACTTTAATATACCATATGTATATCAAAATGTATATAATTTAAAGAATATTATAATTAATACATGTGCAACACAACATTAAAAATAGTGCATTATATAAAAGTATTCAGGAGGAGGGAATGAAAAAAAATCAAGAGATTATTTCACAAGGGTAGGATTTTAGATCAAAAAGAAAGGGAAACAGGGACTTCCCTGGTAGCGCAGTGGTTAAGAATCCGCCTGCCAATGCACAGGACATGGGTTCGATCCCTGGTCCAGGAAGACCCCACATGCTGTGGAGCAACTAAGCCCATGCGCCGCAACTACTGAAGCCCGCATGCCTAGAGCCCATGCTCCACAACAAGAGAAGCCACCGCAATGAGAAGCCCGCGCATCACAATGAAGACTAGCCCCTGCTCACCATGACTAGAGAAAGCCCACACAGCCAAAAAAACAAAGAAGAAAGGGAAACATTCAATTCTCTCTGCACTGTTTTTCCACACATTATTTATTTGTTTTAAAAAACTATTATTTTCATTAGGGATGCACAAGAAACTTGATCTCTGGCTACCACAGGAAGGAGAGAGGAAGGAGATTTCATTTTATTCCCTTTAAAATTGTTTTGATTGCATGCCTTGAGTTTGCATTACTTTTGCAAAAAAAAAACCCAGAAACTAATGTAAGTTCATGTATAAGATAAGCTACAAGGATACATTGTACAACACGGGGAATATAGTCAATATTTTATAATATGTATAAATGGAGTATAACCTTGAAAAATTGTGAATCACTATATTGTACACCTGTAACTTATATACTATTGTACATCAACTATACTTCAATTAAAAAATTAATTAAAAAAAAACTAATGTATGCATTTGTTTCCAAGCTTGTCTGCACTAGTTGAACTTATTACTGGGTTGTATAATTTAACCAAATATTATGTAAATAAATGGTAAGATATGAGGGCAAAAAAAAGAACTGTTTCTCTGAAAACAAAATTAAATGCTTTAAAAAGACTCAGTAAAGCAAAGTCAATAAAAAATACAGCAATTGAATTAGGCATATCACTTAAGTGCAAAAAACTTGGGAAAACTAGCATCTACTATGGTTCTTTTGCAAGGTCCTTTAAAAGTTCTCGCTCCACTTTAAAAACTGGAAAACTCAGTGAATGAATTATGGGTGAGATTTATGCAAGAGAAACAATGCAGACCCCTGATTAGTGGATCCATAATCAAAGAAAATGCACAGACACTTCATCAAAAGACTGGTGATTATACAGTCATATGGTTTAAATTAAAATGTTTAACGGAGGTATATATCCTTTTAGGATTCCCAAACTTAAGTGACTTTTTCAATTATCCAATTCACTACCCTACTAAAATCACATCAGATAAAGAACTTCTGCTCTCTATATAATTTTAAAACAACCACTAAAAAATATGCTATTTTAAAAAAAAAACTATCTCTATAGGGACCAAAGAACAAATATTATCCAGTAGTAAATAAAATGGTCTACACATATCTTAAAAAAAAGATTTTCCCTAAATAACACCTCTTTTCTATTCAGAAGAAAGGACATGTAGTGGGCAACACCAAGTCTGAGTGCTGATGGCATGTTTTTCGAGGGCCAGAGAGATTTCCATCCACATGAGTCCTCTGAATCATAAATAAAAATTACTTCAAGAAAACCAACCTAAATTGTTTCAAGTACTCTATTAACAATAGAGAGCACAATCTACATCCAATAAAAGGCAATCCACTCCATTTTAGCCTCAGCCATGCTCAGCAATGCCCAGGAGGTTTTCGGAAGAAGTCTTTTTTAACCATGCTAAGCATGACTTTTAGGTCCTGAGTTCAATTTGATTCTACACACAAACCTTCTCAACTGCCTTCAAACCTCTTAAAATTATTATGTATACAATAACCCATATTCTGGGAAATATAAGAAGGAGCACTGAAGGAGAAGATGTTACGTATCATATTTCTGGTTTTAATTCTCCTTTTCTCACCTTTAAACATCCCCAACTGCATCATAGGTATTAAAATGCCACCGCACATTTTAATACCCTATCTGGTTTGGTTTCTTCCTCTGTTCTGGTCTAAACCAGACAGTCTTCACTACACAACCAAGTCTCTGTTTCAAAGTACAGTTGACCTTTGAACAACAGGGGGGTTAGGGGTGCCTACCACCCACACAGTTTAAAACCCGCACATAACTTTATAGGCGGCCCTCTGTATCCACAGTTCCACATCCAAGGATTCAACCAACCATGGATCATGTAGTCCTATAGTACATATTTATTGAAAAAAATCCACATATAAGTGGATCCGTGCAGTTCAAACCCATGTTGTTCAAGGGTCAACTGTTTTGCCCAGCTCCAGTCAAGAAACAGTAACTAAAAAAGCAACAAGAATTGTACAAGTCTATACTTCACCCAGAGACAGAAATCTGAAACATCATTATTTTAAACAAGTTACAAAGTAAAACCTCGGGAAGCACATTTTAGTCAACAGATGCTTTTGTTCAGTCTGCAGTGTTCAACAAGAATGTTGTTACCAACGTTTAAAAATCAAAAATTTCGGGCTTCCCTGGTGGCGCAGCGGTTGAGAATCTGCCTGCTAATGCAGGGGACACGGGTTCGAGCCCTGGTCTGGGAGGATCCCACATGCCACGGAGCAGCTGGGCCCGTGAGCCACAATTGCTGAGCCTGCGCGTCTGGAGCCTGTGCCCCGCGACGGGAGGGGCCGCGATAGAGAAAGGCCCGCGCACCGCGATGAAGAGCGGTCCCCGCACCGCGATGAAGAGTGGCCCCCGCTTGCCGCAACTGGAGAAAGCCCTCGCGCGAACCGAAGACCCAACACAGCCAAAAATAAATAAATAAATAAATAAATAAATAAGAAAATCCTTTAAAAAAAAAAAAAAAAAAAAAAAAAGAAAGAAGCTGGTTGAGGAAATTAACTTTTAAAAAAAAAAAAAAAAAAAAAATCAAAAATTTCACGTAAAAAATTTGGGTCCTCATGAAAAGTTGGAAGACCTAGTAACATTAGGCCAGCATTTCCACAAGGAATTAATTGGAGCTAACTAGTGGCTGTCCACTTTAGATGGGGTATATGCTCTTCAATTCAACATAGTCTCCATTACTTCACCTTCAGAATCCAACCATATCGTATCACTTCGCTGTTACCTCCCTAGTCAGAGACAACATAATCTCTCACTTAGATTGTTAAAATGGCCTCCTAACTAACATTATTCAGACTCTGCCCATGGACCAAATCTGGGACATTTGACCATCAAAATAATTAATCAAAAAATAATAATAATTAATCATAGTAATGGACTATATAACCTACTGAATAAAATAAAAATCTATGAGTCCATACAATAATAAACAAACAAGGGAGAATGAAATGTTCTTCCTCACAATAAAATGCAACCATCCTGGTAACTGGTTCAGACTAGAATCATCAATGGATGTTAAAGCTATTAGGCAAAATTTTGAAGAGAAACAGTATATTTACAGGGTTTCAAAGTATCTCCCCACAAATTACTTATTAATTACAAAGGGAAAAATGATAACTTTCCAGTTAAGAAACTCAGCAGACATCATCTTAACCAAGCGATCAAATTAACATTACCAAAAATGGGACAAATGAACACCATGTGCCTCCTATGATGATAAATAGACATTATGTGTCTCTTGATACAATGCACTGAGAGAACCACAACATCACTTCTGTGATATTGCAGCCAAAAATTTATAACCTGAATCTAGTCATGAGGAAACATCAGACAAACCCAAATTGAGGGACATTCTACAAAATACCTTGCCTGTACTCTTCAAAAACGTCAGTCATGAAAGACATGAGGAATTTACTACTAAAAGCAATGCATGTTACTGGACTAAATCCTGGACCAGGAATTTTTTTTTAAATTATCATTCACTTTTATGTGAAATGTAAAAAATAAAACAAACTAGAGATTATTAAAAAAAAGAGACTCACAGATATAGAGAACAAACAAGTGGTTACCAGAGGGGAGAAGGAAGAGGGGGAGGGGCAATATAGGGGTAGAGGATTAAGAGGTAAAAACTATTATGTATAAAATACGCCACAAGGGGGGCTTCCCTGGTGGCAGAGTGGTTGGGAATCCGCCTGCCAGTGCAGAGGACTCGAGTTCGGGCCCTGGTCCAGGAGGATCCCACATGCCGCGGAGCGGCTGGGCCCATGCGCCACAACTGCTGGGCCTGCGCTCTGGAGCCCGCAGGCCACGATTGCTGAAGCCTGCGTGCCGGGAGCCTGTGCTCCGCAGCGAGAGAGGCCACCACAGTGAGAGGCCCGCGCACCACAACGAAGAGTAGGCCCTGCTTGCCACAACCAGAGAAAGCCCGCGTGCAACAATGAAGACCCGACACAGCCAAAAATAAATAAATTTAAAATAAATAAATAAATAAATAAACTACGAGGATTTATTGTACAACACAGGGCAGCCAATATTTTATAATAACTATAAATGGAATATAACCTTTAAAAATTGTGAATCACTATGTTGTACACCTGAAACGTATAATATTGTGTATCAACCATACCTCAATTTTTAAAAATTCATCATAACAGACATTATTGGACAATGGTAAAACCTGAATACAGTATTGTTATTTTATCAATGTTAGATTTCCTAAATTTATTAATCATACTATGGTTATGTAAAAAAAATGTTCTTGTTCTTACGAAATAAAAGCTGAAGTATTAAGCAGCCAAGGAACATGGAGTCTACAATGACTCTCAATGGTTCAGTTATGTTCACACACATGCAGAGATACAGAGGGAATGACAAAACAAATGTGGCTAAATGTTAATAACTGGTGTACTGTGGGAGAGTGTACAAGAGTTCTTTGAACATTTCTTACAACTCTTCTATAAACTGGGAATTATTTCAAAACAAAAAGTCAAAAATCTTAAAACCTCCAATGACTAAGCATCTCAGAGTAACAAAGTCCTTACAATGGCCTACAGGACTCTGTACAATTTGGCCTCCTGTTAAGTCTCTAACACTATCTGCTACTATGCTCCTGCTCTCCAGGCTTCCTCAGTGTCCTTGAACATACCAATCACGTTTTTGTCTCACAACCTTTCTACTTCCTGTGCCCTTTGCCTGGAATACTTTTCCTACAGACATTAACATGAGTCGCTCACAGAGGCCTAACCTAATCACTCTATTAAAAATTGTAATTTCCCTTCCCCCAATACTATCTTCCTTCCTGTTTTATTTTTTTCCACAGACCTTATTACCACCTTACATACTATATATTTTATTTATTTATTTAGTCACCTCTCAAAAAAAAAAAAAGGGGGGGGTGGGAATTCCCTGGCAGTCCAGTGGTTAAGACTCGGTGCTTTCACTGCCAGGGCCCAGGTTCAATCCTTGCTCGGGGAACTAAGATCCCACAAGCCGTGAGGCCAAAAAAAAAAAAATCACCTCTCTTTCTCCACTAAAATATAAGTTCTATTATAGCAGGGATTTTTATCTATTTTGTCCACCCTGAATCTCTAGCCCCTAGAATAACTCCTGGCACACTGCAGATTCTCAATAAATATGTACTGAATGAATGAATTTTATGTTACTTATCTGGCTCCTTTAATAAACATTTGTTTCCTTCTGCTCTATTTTACTGTTTTGTCCAAATCTGCTGCTCACCATCACTTAACCTCTCACTTATAAAAACAATTCAGTTATAACAAACAAACAACAGAAAAAAGCAACACAACCTCGTTTTCTCAAATATATTTTTTCAAATATACGAAGGATCATCGTTACTGTCAGGCTGAGGAAGGGGCAGAAATAACTCTGCAGAGTGATAGAACAGAACTGATGGAAAGTCAGTTTCCCATGACCATCAACTCCTGCCTCCTCTTTTCAGCATCAATCAGACGTCAGGAGGCAGGGTTCCCCTCCCAGACTGGAGTGCCCAGCAAAAGGCCACGATGATAGCCAATTAGAAATGGTAGACCTCTCAGGTTCCATTAGTTTGCCATCCAGCACCTACCTGCAAAAGATCTGAGTTTTGCTCAAACTGTAACAGCCCGTGTCCTTTACAGTCAGCCCCACTGTATCTGATATGGAAAGAAGAGAGGCCCTATGAAGAGAGAGAGCTGTAGTAAGCACTGACTTACGCTGTGAGTAGAGCAGGATTTGAAACTCCAGAAGGGCACAAGTAAAAAGTTGAAACACATTCTCCACCCCAAGCAGTTCAAAGACCTCTTTGACAGGAAAGTCGAATAAGGGAAGCTCATTGGTACTTGGTCTCTGGCAGACAATTGGCCCATAGACCCCAGAAAACTTCAAGGACCGGCCAGGAGGTGGGAGTGGCACCTCGTAGAGTACATTGTATATGTAGCTCTCAAGGGGCAGTGGAGGGGGCTGAGGTGAAGTGACTGCCTGGTGAAGTTGTTCCAGCACACTCCGACATGCTTTCATGAAGGACATGGGCGTGATGAGGCAAATGCACTTAGAGACGTAGAGCGTATCCCGGCTAATGTCGTAGGAGTTGAAGCGCTGCAGCTTGGTCCCAGGAGTGCCTTCACCATCCTCCATGTCACTGTGGTCTTGGCCATCAGCAAGGGGAGCATGGAGAACATCATACTCAGCATTATGCATGTGGTAGAGGGTCTGCATTGCACTGCAGATCTGCTTGCTAGTCACCTCCTCATAAAATGTGAGAGAAAACCCAAATGTCCGAGAGCCATCCTCCCTTGTGATAATAAAGGCATGGAACTGAGGCTCCCTGGGATCAGCCTGGGTCTTGAATGCCAGCCCTTTGGGCATGCACAGCTGCAAAAGACACAAGGAAACAACTGGTGAGAACACTCACTGCTGATCCTCTTCTCAGAACACCATCACTACTTATTTACTTAAAGAGCACCTACTATGCTGGGTGTCTGGGATATAAGACCAACACAGCAAAATATCTGTCCTCAAGACCTCCCATTCTAAGACACACAAGTAACTAAAATTATAATGCATTTATCAAGGCTATACAGAAGTATACACAAAGTGCTAGAGGAATAAAGAACAAACAACTCAGTCTCAGCCTTCATCAGAAAAGGCTTCAGAGATGAGCTTATGCTAGGATTCATCAGGTAGATAAGAGAAAGAAGGGTATTTCAGGGGCATGAAGAAAATGCACAAAGGAGGTAAAAGAAAGCTTGGAGAATTTAGGTAGGTGGTTAAGCATGACAGCATGTATTAGGAGATGATGCTAGAAATATATCTAAAAACCAGACAGATGCAACTTCATACCTAAAAATAAACAAAGTTTTAGATTCTATCAGCTCACAAGATTCTGTCATCAATAAAATCTTCTCTTTTCATATAAAAAAAAAAGGGTGTTCATTTCATGTAATGCAAGGAGATGACATAATCAGGATAAAGATGCACTTTTTTCACTTTAACTCAGATGGGTTATATAAAGAAACTTGGGTAGCTAATCTAACTGACCTGAATCAATCAGTTTCCATTTTCCACTTTTCCACAAACCTGGCTATACAAAGGAACTACGAGGAGCCTGGGTTAACAAGTACAAGGAGCTACATTATGGTATATCCATTACCCTTGAACTTGACTTCTCAAAGCCTAAGTGTTTCTAGAATATAGTATGTTAAAAGGAAATAAGCACTGGACTAGGAGTCAAAAAACTTGAGGCTCTCTACAATTCAGTTTCCTCCCTTGTGAAATAAAGATAATACAGTTTACTCTGCGTACTTCACAGGGTTATTGTGTGCATCAAACAAGATCATCCTCAAAAAGCTATTAAAAAGTAACAGAGGCAGTACAAAGATATGGTTAAGAGCAGAGTTCTGGAACCAGACTATGGTATTTAAGCTTGCTCAACTGCTCGTTAGCCATATGACCTTGAACACATTACTTAACCTCTCTGGATCTTAGTTTCCTCACCCATAAAATATGTGTCTGTGTCTGTGTGTGTTTACTTAATATTATCTACATAAGGGGTATTGTGAGGATTAAATGAGTTAATTCATGTATATACTTATCACAGTGCCTAGCACAAGGTGAATACTCAACAAACATTAGCTTATTCATGGTAGTATTCATCTACAAATTTAAAATGCTGCCCTATCTAAAAGTATAATAAAACAAAAACACCCATTTCTGTCATATTACTCAGATATATATACAATACAGATGAAAACTGCTTTAAACCTCACTTATTGTGTAAAATCAATGCTATAAGCAACCAATAGCTCAATCTCACAAAAACAGTTCACTGACCCAGTACTATGTATTTGTCTGACTCAGCAGAAGCACCTTGTGACTTTTGGTATATCTGATATATTCCAAGTATTTGATATAGTGATCAAAATGCAGAATCACTAACAATATGCATATAAGAAGTTACTGATACTTGGTGGAACCACTGCTACCATAGTCTGAACTCACAATCCTACTGTGAATTACTCTGTAAATTATCTCACACCTGTAGCTAACAAATACTAACCATTCCCACTGCATCTTGGTCAAAGGGATTCCAGTCCACATTCTCAGGATATCGTGCAAGAACCTTAGACTTGAATGTTCGTCTCAATGGTGTCTGCTCAAAATTTTCTCCTGCAAGAAAAAGAATGAAGCAAGTCATCTCCACAAAGTCCCCTGAAACCACAGGTTATGAATATCTGAGCTTGGCAGTCCAGCAAAGTACAGAAATGAAGGCAAAAGGGTTAGTATGCCAACCATCTAAGAACAGGAAAGGTATTATAGTTATTAGATCAGTAAGAAGCTGGAAAAGTTTAGCACGGTTAATACTGGACACTGTTAGCTACCTTGGCTTTTCTTTAAAATGAAATCATTACTACACTCTTCTTGGGAGAAGAGGGGAGAAAGCACAAAGAAAGATGAAGGATTATATCCATCATTTTTTTCCCCCTAAAAGCTACATTTTGTTTGCTTAAAGTCAACTAATAACATCATAGAAGCATAAATTATTTTAAATTCAAAACGAAGTATGCATTTCTATGATCTCTGAAAAAATACAAAGGGGATTTAAAAATTCAAGAACGTTAAGAGAGCAGATTTCAGGATAAATCTAATGAGCTATTTTGTCAATTGAGAATCATTTGAAATTTCTGAAATTCTCCTTTGTTTTCCCCTTCCCCCTCCTAAAAACATTAGAGCATACTGAAATAAGAACACTGAAGAGAAAAGAGGAAGAATCAAAGAACCCACCACCTAGAGGGATACAAATATGAAAAAAATCTATTGGTCGAAAAAGGCTTAAGAAAGTTAGGTCAAAGGGTGCAAAATGCCACTGGAGAGACTTATATAAGAGCCACCAGAATGCTTTGGGTGTTCTCAATTTTGTTTTGTTTTTACCTTCAGTTGTACTTGAAATGAAAGGGCTGGCACCATCCCTGGCTTTAGAAGCCTGTATGTACTGGCATAATGCTATATGATAAATGAAATAACATAGTATTACAATAAAGCAATGTTATTCAAACTTTTTTGACCATGACCCCAGTATGAAACAAAGTTTATATCATGAAGCAATAAACACACACATGATATATATTAATATATATAAATTTACTTAAAACAAAAATTTCACCAAAAAAATACCCTTACTATATGGAATGTGTTCTCAATTTCTACTCTATATCATTAAAACCAAAAAGGCTAACTGCAGACCTACTAATGGTCACGATTCACAGTTTGAAAAACACTACAAAATAGTATAATGGGATGAAGAGCTCTACAAGTATTAAATTACTATAAAGCCACTAGTGCTTTTTCTAAAAGTATACCCCAAATATTGCTTTTCCCAAGGGACTAGGGAAAAGGGAACAAATTAAATGCACCTAAATATTTTGAATAAATAAATTTAGTAGGAATCATGGAAAAATATGTGGGAAACATGATCAAGGACAATTCAATTGAATTCTATATCTATTTATTGAGTAATCATGTTATACAAGGGCCTTAGGTACTGTGAAGGATAGAGTGAACCAGATGAAACACCCATCCTCAAGGACCTTTCCGTTAAACGTATAGGAAAAAGAACATACACAAATAACAATTTCCCAGGAAGGTTATTATCTGGGAGGCTCCAGCTTATGTGGTCTATCCATTCAGAGCACACTTGCACAGGATCCTGTTCACGTGCTCTAGTTGACAGAATAAATTCTGTTCCAACTAAAGTTTTTATAAGTTGGCTTAGAACCCAAAGGGGCTGGTGATTATTAAGGAAGATGCACTTCTCACCAACACAAGACTGGAATGAACCTAAAGTCAGATAGTCCTTCACTCTAAATCAGCCCAGAGGCACCTTGAAAGTTTTTTAAAACAGAGTTTATATTATATTACTTCTAAGGCACCTGTTCCAGAAACTAATAATGATTCCAGTCAGAGAGTTATTGCTTTTAACAATTAAAACCTTCACTTCCATTTTCTCTCAGGTTTCGTCCACCATCACCATCAGAAGCCCACTTATTCATAATTTTCAACTTCTGACAAGACCCAACCTTCTGTTAGTAAAGCAAGTTCCACAATTCAATTCCTCTAATTTCTAATCCCTTCTTCCAAATTGATTTTTCTGAAACTCTTTTCTAGCAAATTTCATCTCTCAAAATACATTTCATAATCTTCGCTAAATAAAACTGGCAAAATCAGCCGGCAGCTGGTAATACCAGTAGCAACAAAGCCCTACGGCTATGTTGAGCTAGTCTCAGAGTTTTCACTAACATCGGCAAAGAGTGCAAAGAGCCCACCCATGGCAAGCCTGCACTCACTGTACAAAGTAATTAAACAGCAAGCAGCTGACATAAGGTCTTGTCTACAGTCTAACATTCTCAGAATGTATTTTTAAACTGCATTCAGTTCTGAGAGAAGATAACTATTTCTTCCTCCTAAGCTTCTTTATTTTTAATTGTCAGTTTGCTCATTTCTTCCTTAGTAGGCTAGAAAATCCCCTCAGTTAAAACCACGAACTATTTGAACATATACAGGAATCAGGGCGGTTAGCAATGTCCTACATGGAAGCCTTTAGAGAAAGATGTTTTCCTAAGATGGCTACAAGGTGCCCCCTAAGACTTGAAGAGCATTCAACGGATGGAACAGGGGACTATTTAGGGGGAGAATTTTAAACAACCAGTGAGATGTAGAATAGAGCCAGAAGTAAACATGATGAGCTGACCTGGAGTGTAGACAAAGAGGTGGGGGAAGCTGTGAATCACAGGGAGAACTGGCCTTCAGATCCTCTGTCCCCACCACTACCTGTCCACCTCCTGCTCCTTCTTTAAACAAGCTGAGTAAAGAAGTCTTGTTAGAGTCAGTTTCTGAGTAAAGGCACAGCAGAGAGTGCCAATCTCAGACAAAAGTCCTTCTGTGTATTAGACTGGACCAGTAGCAGGAACATACTCTTTTCACTGCAAGGGGAAAGAAGATGTATAAAGAAGAGGTATGAAGGCCCTGAGAACAATCGTGTTCATTATAATCACGCTCTGAAGTGTCAGAAAGTAATAGAGGAAGGAGATCACAAACCTAAGATCTTTTTGTTAAAACAATTCAATCAGCTGCCAAGTAAACTATGAAAAACCTAACAAAATTTTTATCTTAGGTATTGGCATATCCCAATGATCTGTACTGTTCTAGGGTGTGATGGCTTAGGAGTGAATATGATTTGAACCTAATACATTTTTAGAGGGTGTCAAATTCAGAACCAGGCAGATCCATCGCCTGACCCTAAACATGGTCCTAAAGTAAATCGCTTGAGGAAATTGGATCCCAAAGATTACAGTTTATTACATTACAGGTTGCCTGGTTACTAAAGGAGGGGAGGCTGGCTTCAGAATTTTACATGAGCATCTCTGAAAATGGACCCTTACCTTTATATTTGTTATACAGGGCTGACTCACACGATAATTTCTTTTTGAAAGGGCTATTTTATCTTGAAGATTATGAGTTTGGAGGAACTAAGGTGATTGGCAGTGGAAAGAAACAGAACATGTGAAATTCCTTAAAAAATGTATTGACTTAAATAACTTTGTGTTACACATAATTAAAAAAAACCCTTTACACTTTGAAAAAAAAAAAAAATTCAATCTTTCATCATTTACCGAGGGCTGAGTTTTTTGAGAATAAGCAATGGAGACTTATTGCCTCAGGAACATCTACATAGCCCCACCTCCTGAAACCTACACATGTGTCACAGGTCCCTTAAATCCTCAATTATTTAGACCTTTGGAAATTCAGACAATATCAGGAATATGACATCACAACTACTGTCCTATTGTCCTAGAAACAACAACTAATTATTTGCCCAACACAAATGTCAGCAGGTCTGAATATCAAAACTAAGGCCCATTTCTAACGGCAACTTAAAAATTAGTCAACTAGGTATCAGTCTGTCTTTGTGAATCTGCTCCCTGGAAAGTACAGTTCAGATAAAATCACGACAGATTTTTTTTTAAAGCCTGCATGCCTTACAAGGACTTCTAATAGGTTCTTTGTTTACTTGTTCTGCTCTGGCCAAGCCAGAAACAAACTGACATTTGTATTGCTATTAGCCTCTTGGTACTGGCTTGATTTGAATAACCCTGAATGAGGGATGCTTATGCTGAGAAGCTTCAAAGGAACCCCTAAACTCTCTGAAATAATTTACAAATTTTTGTATGAAGACATTTGCATTTTTCTGGGGAGAGGACACAATTTCTATCAGATCTCAAAGGATCTCATGACTCGAAAAAGTTAAAAACCACAGCTCCAAATGTTTATCTTAATTTGGGCAGAAAATATTTTGACCACTTAAAGGTTAACCTAAATGGGCAGGTTTTCATACAATCTAAAATAAAATACACATACTACTAAATAACTGCTTTCTAGGTTGATGATGACCCAAATTAAGACCATTATTTTCTCCTTTCTTATCATGAGACACCTATGTTGATTGTTTCATACATGCATGTCAACAAGTTAAAAAAGAAAAAAAAATATCCTCAAAACTTCTGTCTGAAGTCCTCTGTAAGGTCATCAGAAAATGTTCACCAAGATTTCCAAGTTGTACATTTATATTAAATTTATTACATCTGTGCTTTTAAATGGTAGAGCAGATATGAAAAGGTAGGTACCCAAACAGCTACCTGAGAAAGACCCAATATGGTTAAATCTCAACCTGGTTTATGTTGAACCACACAAAGCTTCTCCAGATCACAGTGTTAGCTTAGATTCAAGCACAATAAAAGTAACCATCATTTCCTGGGAAACTGTTTATGGGACACATCTGTTACATCTACATCTTGGATTAGATATACCAAATAAAATGAATATTTCAATTTCTAAACCTATCAGTAATCAGAGTTTGGATACACTAAAGGAGTTTTACATAAAATTCGAAGTTAAAAAAAAAAAAAAAAAAAAACGGACTTCCCGGGTGGCGCAGTGGTTAAGACTCCACGCTCCCAATGCAGGGGGCCTGGGTTCGATCCCTGGTCAGGGAACTAGATCCCACATGCATGCCGCAACTAAGAGTTCGCATGCCGCAACTAAGGAGCCCACCAGCCACAACTAAGGAGCACACATGCCGCAACTAAGGGCTGGCACAACCAAATAAATAAATTAAATAAATATTAAAGAAAAAAAAACTAAGGACATTTTTATATCTGGTCCCTTGGAGGAGATAGGGAGGATAATATAAATATCTGTGAAACTGAAACAAAACACAAAAAAAACAAAAACTGACTTTGTCAACAGAATAATTTATATCGAGTTTGATGGAAGTTCTGCTTCCAGCGAGACCAACTCTCTTGCAGATAACTATGAACTCCGGACAAAATATAAAAAACAACTACCTGAAGGTACTAGAGAATGAAAAGCAGGCAGATTATGAAGGCAGATGGAGGGTCAACTCTTGGAAAAAGGTAACAACACTGGATAAATGTCCCCTTTTCATGGCTTTTGGCTAGGCAGGTCCCAGTCTGTGCCATGAGAGGTGGCTAAAATTCGGATAAAAATCCATAGTTTTACTAGCTTAAGGAACCGGAGGACAGAATTTAAAGGCAACCACAACAGCTGGGAAGCAAGGGAAGGAAATTCCAGAGAGAGCCAGAGAGGGGGTGCCCCTAACTCTGTGTATAAACGCTGTTCAAATCTCCGGCTGATCCCTGAACCATGCGTGCATGGAACAGGTCCCAAGCAGCTAAGTTAGGGCTAACAGAACTGAACTGAGATTTAAGCGGCCGCTCACTGCTGGGAAACAGAACAAACAAAATTCAATGTTTTTGGAGGAAGGTGACAGAATCCAGAGTCTCTACAACATATCGTACATAATGTCAAGGACACAATCTAAAATTGTTCAGCATATAAAAAAACAGAAAAACATGACCCATTCTCAAGAGAAGAGTCAATCAAAAGAAAACGACTTTGCATTGACCCAAATATTGGGATTAGCAGACAAGGATTTAAAACAGCAATGTTCATAATGAATGAAAAGACAGTACAACGAAATAGACACTATAATTAAGTGGACAGCCTTAACAGCAGATTGGAGATGCAGAAGAGTTAGTGAACTTAAAAACAGTAACCAATCTAACCAATCTAATAGTAACCAATCTAGTAACCAATAGTAACCAAAAAGTAACCAATCTGAAGAACAGAGAGAAAAAAGATTAGTGAGAGAAAGGGTGTGGGGGGGGAGGGATCCAAAGATATGTGGGGCAGCAAGTCTAACATACATATAATTGGAGCCCCAAAGGAAAGGAGAGCAAATGAGGTAAAAAAGAATATTTGAAGAAATACTGATCAAAATTTTCCCAAATTTGGTAAAAGATATAAATTTACAGAGTCAAGAAGCTCAGCTGAATCCCAAGCAGGATAAATACCAAGAAAATCATATGCAGTCAAATTTTTGAAAAAAAAAAGAGAGAAAAAATTTTAAAGAGAAAATCTTGAATGGAGCCAGAGGGAAAAAAAATACATTACATTAAAGAAGAAAAAATGATTGAAATTACTACTGCCTTTTTAACAGAAACAATGGAGATTAGAAGACACGGAACAACACCTTACAAGCACTAAAAGAAAAAGAAAAAAAAAAAAGGCCTTGTCAACCTAGAATTCTATAAACAAACAAAAATCCTTCAAAAATGAAGGCAAAATTAAAACATTTGCAAGTAAAACAAAACTAAGAGAATTCATTGCTGCAGATCTGCACTACAAGAGTAAGAAGAGCCCATCCCAACAGGCTACATGCTGTATGATTCCATTTATATAACATTCTTGAAATGACAAAATTATAGAAACGAACAGGTTAGTGGTTGCCAAAGGTCAGGGATGGGGGGAGGGTGGCTATAAAAAGGCAACCCCAAGAATTCTTGTGATGATGGAACTATTCTGTATCTTGACTGTATCAATGTCAATATCCTGGTTGTGACAGTATACTATAGTTTTTTAAGATGTTACCGTGGGTAAAGGGTACAGGGTAATCTCCCTATATTATTTCTTACAACAGCATATGAATCTACAATTACGTCAAATAAAAAGTTTAATGTATTTAAAAAGTATATTTTTAATTTTTAAAAAGTGTTTTAATGTTTTTAACAACCTGCCAAAGTTTTAAAGCAGAGGCTGCAGGCAACACAATTGAAGCATTCAAAGCTATACCTTGGACAGAGCTCTTTGAAGGCAGCTAAGCTATCCCTCTCTCCAGGCCCAAGACATAAGTGTCACATAAACTGCCTCACCTCACCACATCAACACCAATCCTACAAGGTCTAGTTCACATTATCTACAGCAAGAATGATGAAATTTTTTCCTCTGGTAATGGATATAACCAGGTTATTATGCTATCCTTTGCATACTGGCATCCTGGGATGTCCTACAATTGATCCCGTTAGTGACACTGGCCATCAATTCAGTGCTACTCATGCTATAATCAATTTCCTTCCTGCATTAAAAGACATCACTGTATTTTTCCTGTTACAAACATTTCCGAAACTGACTGCACATCAGAATAGTATTACTACCAACTCATACTTGGGTTTTCAGTTCACGTTGAAAACCAGCTGGTTTTTTTTTTTTTTTTAACTTTGGGTTTACTTTATTTATTTATTTATTTATGGCTGTGTTGGATCTTCATTTCTGTGCGAGGGCTTTCTCTAGTTGTGGCAAGTGGGGGCCACTCTTCATCGCGGTGCTCGGGCCTCTCATTATCGCGGTCTCTCTTGTTGCAGAGCACAGGCTCCAATTGCGCAGGCTCAGTAATTGTGGCTCACGGGCCCAGTTGCTCTGCGGCATGTGGGATCTTCCCAGACCAGGGCTCGAACCCATGTCCCCTGCATTGGCAAGCAGATTCTCAACCACTGCGCCACCAGGGAAGCCCACCAGCTGGTTTTATCTTCAATTCATTTGTTGCCCCAGCATTTCAATTCTCGTCTTCTAGATAATTTCTGAACCCCTGTACAAATCAGAGATCATCTTCTGTCATCTTTGACTAACAGAGCACAATGTAGTAAGAGAAGGGAAAACAAATTTCTAACTAAATTAACCTTGTTATTACTTTTAGATGACTACTTCATTAATATCAGCACTTTTTAAATAGAGACAGCTTTAAAACACACAGTAAGACTAGCAAGCAGAGTTCTGGTAGCTAAAGAAAGCCATCTTACACTGCCCTCATCACTGTCTTCTTCCTCTCTTGTACACATAAAATTGAGGTAAATTCACAGCTCCTGCAGCATAAGTGAAGGAGGTAACTGCTCCTTGAAGAGACAGCCTATACCTTGGCCCACATCACCAAGATGACTGTGGTGCTCAGGAGTCAGACATTTAAAAACAAATATCCAGAATGTAGATAGTGAGCTGCCCCCACCTTGGACAAGCCACAAGGCCTCTTCTAAGGCACTATCTAACCCAGGAAAGCTATTTACCAGGCTTTTCAATGAAAGAGCAATAGAAACCATCTGTTACTCCTATGTGTTCCCCTGAGGAAGATTTGTTCACTTTCTTTCTCAACATATTTTCTTTGTCAGATAACTTTAGATTTGTGTAGACAACCACTACTCTTACTGATGCTTTGCCTCCTGCTTGATATCATCCAGGCACCACACCTAGTCCAACTCATGAACCTAGTATTCCTAAAATGGCTGAACTTCTCATGCACCCGATTTTAACAAGAGACTGAGATTTGAGAACCTATCCAGAGATGACTGCTCCAAACCACAGCTAAGACAGAACTTTGGTAGCAAGGCATCAAGTGTAGACACTGCCTCCCTTTCAGCCCAGCTGAATACCCTGCAGGGCACACATTTGTTGAGCTAACATCTTGAACTAAGATATGTAATTTGCTGTGTTTAGTGGGGAAAGCAAAAAGCTCTCAAATTCATGGTCTTTCAGACCAGTTTAACGAACCCAGTCCTGTGAGATGGAAATACACATACTGTTCTAAATAGAGTGAGGGCTCCCAGAGGCTTTACGTGTGTATACACAGGCACTTTTCTCTATAAGCTGGGCCCTCCGGAAAACTGGGCTTAGGCAAACCCACTGGACTGGAATCTCTAAGTAAGAAATAGCAGAGGACAAATATGAGCAATGGTCCCCATGCTCTCCTCAATACCAAATTTTAAAATAAGCCGCCTAAATTACGTGTAAGCAACTAGCCTAGAAGGGAGGAGAGAGGGTCAAGGTCCCACCATGGCTACTAATTGTATGATCCTAAACAATTTACTGAGTTTTGTGGGTCTCACTTTCCTCAACTGAAAGATAAAGAAGCAGAGAACTAGTTGGTGATCCGTAAAGGTTTTTCCAGCTCGATCATTCCATGACTTAATGACTGCTGGGCCTACAGTCTGACCAAGCGTGGAAATTCTACCTTTCAAATTGTGAGCTCTAGGCGTGCGTTAGTTCTCCCTCTACTGCCTCTCTCTTCCCAAAATCCCACTAAAAACAGTAGTAGAGGTGGGGAAGCATAAACCTATAGAATGAAAGTGAAGATAATAGCAACAAAATTTTAGAAGCTGGGAAGCAGACGGATGAATCATTACTGACAGTAGACTTGAGAAAACTGAGATACAACATAACCTCCAAAAAGCTCAGGAACTTGTAGCATCAGGTACTTATGGAAGTAGGGATTACGACGGGGCTAAAAACAGAGGAATTGATTGAAAGTCTATTTAAGAACCAGCTAGCATCAGCTCATGAATAAACAAAATGTTGTGTAACTACACAATGGAACATTATTCAGCCATAAAAAGAAATGAAGTACTGTTACATCCCGTAACACAAATGAACCGTGAAAACATTACGCTAAGTTAAAGAAGCCAGACACAAAAGGCCAAATGCTGTATAATTTCATGTATATGAAATGCCCAGAAGAGGCATATTTACAGAGACAAAAAGTGGTTGCCAGGGGACTAACTGCTAATAGGTATGCAGTTTCCTTTTGGGATGATGGAAATGTTCTGGAACTAGATAGTGTGATGGCTGCACAACACAGTGAATACACTAAAAACCACTGAAGTGTACACTTCAAAATGCCACATTTATGTTACATGAATTATATCTCAATTTTGAACCAGCTGGACCACCCAGCCCACCCCACCCCACCCCATACCTTTACCACTCCATCTGGCCTCCTCCATTCAAGAAGAAAACAAAGTTTATTCTTTACAATGGATAAATAAAAGAATGAGTGGGGAGGGCAAATGGGTGATGGAGGTCAAAAGCTACAAACTTCCAGTTATAAGATAAATAAGTCTTGGGGCTGTAATGTACAGCATGGTGACTATAGTTTACAAATACTGTATTGTATATCTAAAAGCTGCTAAGAGAGTAAATCTTAAAAGTTCTCATCACAAGAAAAAAAAAACCTGTAGCTATGGTGATAGATATTAACTAGACATTATGTAATCATTTCGCAATATATACATATATCAAATCATTGTTGTACACTTAAAACAATATATTGTTATATGTCAATTATAGCTCAATTAAAATAAAAAAAGAAGGGACTTCCCTAGCAGTCCAGTAGTTAAGACTCCACGCTCCCATTGCAGAGGGCATGGGTTCAATCCCTGGTTGGGGAACTAAGATCCCACATGCCGCACGGTGCAGCCAAAAAAAATAAATTAAAAATAATAATAAGAAGAATGGGTGTCTATACTTGGGATTGCACAGTTATCAAGCATTAACAGCTGAGAAACCACAGACATAGCTGAGAACAAGGGTATCATTCTAAAAATAGGGAAATAAGAGAAGATTTACATACTGAACATTGAGACCCTCAGTGCTCTTCCACTACTTGGCTCTCAGAAAGTTGGCAGCTAGGATTATGCCCTCAAGGCAGAGATCTGAAGGAGCATTTTATGTGAACCTGACCAGCACAAGAAAAAAGACCTAGAGATACTGATGGTACAGGGAAAAAACTACACAGCCAAATCATTCTATAGTGAACCTCTCAGTAACCAAACCCCACCTATCAACACAGAGATTCCAATCAGCTTCTTGGTGCATTATTCTTAGATGTAATGCATAGCCAGAGATCATGAGGTGGAAAATAACTCCCCACTCCTTAAGGATGGGCTGCTCATAGGAAAAATCTGACAAACGCTACCAAATCTGACAAACATTGGAAAAATCTGACAAACACTATCAGGAGATCAAGATAAACATCCACAATGATAAGTCATGTTGAGAGTATGTATGTATTCCTGATATAATATGATGAAAATGATACTTTACCTCTGTAGTCTTCCTCTCAAAAAACCATAACCCCAGTCTAATCATGAAGAAAAACATCACACACATCCCGATTGAGGGACATTCTAAAAAACAGTTGACCAATATTCTTCAAAACTGCCAAAGTCATCAAAAAGAAAACAAGCCTGAGAAAAGGTTACAGCTAAAAGAAGCCTAAGCAAACATAACGACTATTTATAATATGGTATCCCGAATGGGGAATACTGGACAGAAAGAGAGTTATGCAAAAACTAAGAAAATATGAATAAAGTATGGAGTCAGTCCACTAAGTCTAATATTCAAATAATAGAATCCCATAAAGAGAGAACAGAGAAAGGGGAAGATCTTATCAACAAAATTTCCCAGAAATGAAGGGCATGAATTCCCAAATTTGCAAGTACACTCCAACAATCCAGCACAGTGGATGAAAACAGACCCACACTTTAATTATAATAATGTATCAATACTGGCTCACTAATTGTGACAAATGTACCATACTGAATGTTAAGATACTACTATTGGGGAAACTGCGTGTGGGGTACATAGGAACTTCCTGCACTATCTTCACAACTTTTCTATAAATTTAAATCTATTCTAAAACAATTTATTTAAAAGATTTTTAAAATTATATACCATTTAAACAAAATGTCCAGAATAAGCAAATCTACAAAGACAGAAAGTACATTTGTAGTTGCCTACAGTGGGTGGATATGGACTTCATGATATGTAAATTATATCTCAATAAAGTTGTTTTAAAAAAAAATAAAGAGACAAACAACAACAACAAGCTTGTGGAAATTTAAAAGGTCTCTGCCAAAACTAAAATTAACCAAGAAAGATGTATATATGGGATGTGCAGCAAACTAGATCTATCACAAGAAAAGTGTCGCAAAGTATAACTCCAAGATAAAGGGACAACCTAAGGTATTAGCTGTGCAATAGGCCTAGCAAGCCAAGATTTCAAATGATCCAGATTGATGGAGCTAGAGCAAGGATCCATAGTTTGTGTAAGATTCTCAAAGGGATCTGTGAACCAAAAACTACCATAAGCCACTGCTTCAAAGTATCCATTACAGGTCTCACCCAAGGGTCAAACCACAACAGACTCCTATAACAAAAAGAATCTCTCAGATGTTGCAAATCTCAAAGAGAAGAAATATAGAGAGTAATGAAGATTAACACAGTTTTCCTAACTAGATATGATCATGTACAAATAAAAGGAAAGAAAGGAAACAGAGGCACAGTTAAAGCACTCAAGAAGCCTTGTGAATGTGATTTCAGATGAAACTTGATAACCTTACTCTACAGAGCTTAAGACATCCTGAAGATAATGGTATTTTATTTAATTTTGTGATTTCTGTCCTACCTATCTCAAAAAATAAAATGACATAAGAAAAATCATATAAAAATTTTAAATCAGAAGAACATTAAAAGAAGCAAAAAAAAATAGATGTTAAGTACCTATGACATACATTTCCCATAAATTGCAAAAAAATGATAGTTTGCTTATAATATATATTTTTTACTGAAGTATAGTTGATTTACAATGTTTCAGGTATACAGCAAAGTGACTGTTATATATATCTATACATATACATACTTTTTCAGATTCTTTTCTATTATAGGTTATTACAAGATATTGAATATAGTTCCCTGTGCTATACAGTAGGTCCTTGTTGTTTATTTTATATATAGTAGTGTGTATCTGTTAATCCCAAATTCCCAATTTATCCCTCCCCCCCACACACACCTTTTCCCCTTTGGTAACCATAAGTTTGTTTTCTATGTCTAGGAGTCCATTTCTGTTTTGTAATTAAGTTCATTTGTATCATTTTTTAAGATTCCACATAAAGTGATATCATGATATTTGTTTTTTTTTAATTTATTTTTATTTATTTATTTTTGGCTGCATTGGGTCTTTGTTGCTGCATGAGGCTTTCTCTAGTTGCGGCGAGCACAGGCTACTCTTCGTTGCAGTATGCGGGCTTCTCATTGCGGTGGCTTCTCTTGTTGTGGAGCATGGGCTCTGGGCACGTGGGCAAGACACAACACGTGTTGTGTCTTGCGGGCTCTAGAGCGCAGGCTCAGTTGTTGTGGCACTTGGGCTTAGTTGCTCTGCAGCATGTAAGATCTTCCCAGACCAGGGCTCAAAGCCATATCCCCTGCATTGACAGGTGGATTCTTAACCACTGCGCCACCAGGGAAGCCCATCAATATGAATATGTCTTTCCTTGTTTGACTTACTTCACTTAGTATGATAATCTCTATGTCCATCCATGTTGCTCCAAATGGCATTATTTCATTCTTTTTTATGGCTAAGATTCCATTGTGTATATATACCACATCTTTTTTATCCATTCATCTGTCAATGGACATTTATGTTGCTTCCATGTCTTGGCTATTGTAAACAGTGCTGCTATGAACACTGGGGTGCATTACAATATATTTTTAAGTAATTCAAAACAGAAAAAATTATGGAAAGAAATACACAAAATATTAAACATGGTTATGTTACTTCTAGAAGGCTGGACTATGGGTGATTGCTATTTTTTTCCTTATGCTTTTATCTACTTTCTAAATTGCCTACCTTGAGCACGTATGATCTCAAGATAAAGAGATTATACTAAAAAATATGCATAATTTAATAGCACATTTCTCTTGAGCTGGTAAAGAGAGATTTTTTTTTAAACTAGGATTTAGAACACTAATTAATTCCTAATTTCTATACTGCAAAATTTAGATATCTTAACAATATTAAAGTACAAGGATTAAAAAAAAACTCTTCCTATTTATATGCACCAACTTAAAGGTGAATACTAGAAGACTAATATTAATCACGTAGTTATTTTAAACGAAAGAAACGTGTATTAAAGTAGTTAAACAATATTAACACAGTATTTGAAAACTGAAATGAACAAAACTTTAACTCAAAGCCAAAACAACTGTAGGAGTCCTGACTCATCACCTACAAAGGGATTCGCATAGCTACATTATTCATTGATAGCAAAAAGGAGAATAACCATCACTCCCTGCCTTGTTACTAAAAGCCCTCTTGGGAGGAAAAAGTATTTGAAATTCATAACCCAGTACTACCTTATAGTGAAAAATCTACCAAGGCTCTAGATTTAGTTTCCAACTTGAGTCAGCATTGTTCTCCCTTCCCAGATTGCCACAAGTGAGTAAAGCAGGGCCTCCTCACAAATAAAATTTCAAGATAATTTCCTCCTTCCCAGATTTCTGCTCACCCAATACCCACTTTCTCTGCGTTTTTGCAAAGATTTCCAAAGAGGAAAATACAAATCTTTTCCTTAAAGCCCTCACTATCGGAGTTTTCTCTATATCTTCTTTAAGTCTTAGAAAATGAAAAGCATTCCTCCTCAAAAGGTCAATTTCATGAACCCAAACTTTCCATAATTATCCACACATTACTCCTGCACATTTCCTCTACTCTTGGCATAATACAGAATGAGAAACCTTGAATGCAAAAAATGAAAAAATATATATACTATCTGAAACTCACTGAAAACATTTTCACACAGTATATTATTTTATTAAGCTTCACCACAACCCTCAGAGGGATTTTACAGATAAGGAAACTGGCTCAGAGATAATAAGTCACCAATGGGTATAAGGCAAAATGGGATTAGAAACCCCTCCAGACACCCCATCCAATGTTCTTTACACATACTACACGAGAGTGTATGTCTCTTAGAACTTTAAAATTTAGAGCAGTCAAGAAGTAAAATCTTGGTGTAAGAGTAAGTAATCTTCATCAGAAGGCTAAAAAGCCATAAAACCCCAAGCTCTCTGCTGTGATACAAAGCAGTATCCTCAAGCCACAGGTCATAATAGGGGTTCCTCCCCAACTAAAGCAACCCAAATCTCCTGGATCCTTTCACTGCACCAAGCACCATCAATCTCCAAGTTGCCATACTCTTTAGCAGTTAGGACAAAGATGACCCCTCAGAGCCTTCTCTTGGTACTAGAGATCCACAGAGAGTGAAAAATGAGGTTAAACTGGGGGCCCAACCTGCCAGTAACTGAGCTTAGTAAGAGGAACATGAACTCATGAGGCTAGGGCTTTCTATCAGCCCTGGGAAGAAAACCAAGACTAAAAGCCACCACTGTTGCCAAAGCTTTAGATGAAAGCTTCTTAGAAAGAGTCCAAGGAGTAAACGCTATGTTAATTTTTTCTCTCCACCTTCCCAATGTCCATTGTCTTCTACATCTCTCATACTCTCTTATCTGGATAGACTATGAAAATTAATCAGTTCCATTTAGATCAACAACCTTACAAACACTGATCCTACTTTTCCTAGAAAATCATAGGTCTGCTAAAATGAGGACCCTAGCAGAATGACTAACAGGGTAGCAATTTTCCTGCAACAGTTATTTATAGAAGCAATAGTGGCAGCTGATAGTCTTCAAGCTATTACAGTCAAATACCATCATTTCTCTTTTTTCCCCCACTATTATTTTTCACACAGTCTGTCTGGCATATTCTTGTTTATTTTACTTGTTCCTCTAACTTTTTAATCCTAGCTTCCATTACCATGCTATAAATAGCATATGTTATGGCCAAATTTGACTCGACATTGCCTAAACATGCCCCATAGCTCCCTGCTCATCCACCTTTTACCTGCCCCACTCACATCCTCAAGCCTAAGTTGTTCCTATCCTTCAAGACTTCATTCAAATGCCACCTTTATTATGCAGCTAACTCTCTAATTGAGCTAAAAGGCAGTATCTTAAACTGACTTCACTGAAGGCAAAATTTAGTTAATACATTCCTATCCTTCCACCTGTTCCCAATGAAAGCTCAGTTCTTCTGAATAGAACCAAATTTATCCTTTTTTCCAGACTGTTAACACGCCTTGAAACTTTGGTATAGCAGTCAGAGAATTAAACACTGAAATGGTTCCAACACACTAAGTGACACCTTTGAAAGAAGCTCAACCAAACTAGCACAACATCACAAAAGCTGTAAAAAAAAAAAAAATCCATACCCTTTGACCTGCTAAATCCACTAAAATACCACCCAAAAGGCACCAGGAAAAAAAAAAAAAAAAAGCACCCACTAAAATAGCACTCAAATAGCATTTTTTTAAAAAGCTACTTCTCATAGTAGAGCTATTAACAACTGCAATAAAAAGCAGAAAAGCAAATGCTTAACAAGAAGATAGTTTGGTATATTAAGGCACTGGAATACAATCTAACCATTATAGCAACATACACAGGAAAAGAAAAAATTCCCAATTACAATATTAATTACAATTGGGCTAAGAACCCTAAATACAAACAAGGTTGATCAAAATTTTTAGAGCCAATGGCTCCCAACTAGAAGCCCATAAAGCCTTTCTTCCTTTATGGCTGAGTTGGGTCTTTGTTGCTGCGTGCGGGCCCTCTCCAGTTGAGGCGAGTGGGGGCTACTCCTCGTTGCGGCGCACGGGCTTCTCATCGCGGTAGCTTCTCCTGTTGCAGAGCATGGGCTCTAGGCGCGCGGGCTTCAGTAGCTGTGGCTCGCGGGCTCTAGAGCGCAGGCTAAGTAGTTGTCGTGCATGGGCTTAGCTGCTCCGCAGCATGCGGGATCCTCCAGGGCCAGGGCTCGAACCCGTGTCCCCTGCATTGGCAGGCAGACTCTCAACCACTGCGCCACCAGGGAACCTGGGGGGCATCACTTTTAATATTTCAAAAAGCTATACTATATAAAAATATTATATAAACTAAAAGGTCAAATTTCTTTGCCTTGGCTGGAAGTACAGACATACCTGAGAGATATCGTCGGTTTGGTTCCAGACCACCACAATAAAGCAAATATCACAATACAGCAAGAATGAGTCACACGAATTTTTTGGTTTCCCAATGCGTATAAAAGTTATGTTTACGCTACACTAGTAAGTATGCAATAGTATTATGTCTAAACAAACAATGTACATATCTTTTTTTTCTTGATTTATTTATTTGGCTGTGCAGGGTATTAGCTGCGGCACAAGGGACCTTCCTTGCCATGTGTGCGATCTTTTAGTTGTGGCATGCGGGACCTTTAGTTGTGGCATGCGGACTCTTAGTTGCGGCACATGGGATCTAGTTCCCTAATCAGGGATCGAACCTGGGCCCCCTGCACTGGGAGCACAGAGTCTTAACCATTGGACCACCAAGGAAGTCTCCAACATATCTTAATTAAAAATACTTCATTCTAAAAAATGCTAACCATCACTGAAGCCTTCAGCAAGTCAATCTTTTTTGCAATAATAACATCAAAGATCACTAATTACAGATCACCAGAGCAAATACAATAATAATGAAAAAGTCTAAAATATTGCCAGAATTACCAAAATGTGACACAGAGATATGAAGTGAGTAAACGCTGTTGGGAAAATGGAGCTGACAGACTTGCTCCATGCAAGGTGGCCACAAACCTTCGATCTGTAAAAATGCAATATCTGTGAAGCCCAATAAAAGGAAGTGCAATAAAATGAGGTATACCCATATTAACCCCAAGTTGTACTTCTAATTATTGCAAGGCAATCAGAAGTTATAATTGCCAATAATGTACCTTTGAGAATTTTTTAAAATCCAATTATAATTTTATAAATGTGGGGGGGGGGGTTAAAATACATAAGTTTTTTCTAACTCTTTATTATGAAAAGTACAATGAATTACTGTGAATCCATCATCCAGTTTCAACAAATATGAATGCATGTCCAATGTTACTTTATATCTGTACACCCCCATACCAAATTATTTTAAAGCAAATCTTGACATATTTTATCTAAAACATTTCGGCATGTGTCTCTAAAAAATAAGAGCTTTTTTTTCTTTTAACGTAACCATAATACTATTAATACACCTAGAAAAATTTGACCAAAAGAATCCTTAGTCAGTGTTCAAATTTCCTTAATTGTCTCATAATGGTTGAACCTAGCTTTTCAATCACTGAGTGGACTTAAAGGAAAATACTACATAACGGCCTTTAATAATTAAAAAAAAAATTGTTTCCAGGAATTTTTTAAATAAAATTGTTTAACAGCATGAGGAGAAAAAGAGGCAATTTCTCTGTATGAATAAACCACAAACAAATTACAGAAACTTCAGGTCTGGCATAAGATCAGGAAAGAGGGATGGTTAGAGTTAGACATGATTCTCAAAATATTTAACAATCAGTACAATGTGGGCACCAACCAATCAGGACAAATGCTAGCCATACACATATAGTATACAAACGGGATATCAACCCTGGATAGAGAGAGCCCTGACTAAGGAACAAGCAGAGAGGCCTCAGGAACCTGCTTCCCATGCTGAAATTCAACCCTGCCGGCGGTGGAACAATAAGCTACAACCACAGCAGTCACACGCAAAGTTACCACAAGGTCTTGATAAACATATCTTCTATTTGGCACAGCTGTTAACTGCTGGATTACTATAGCTGCAACTGTTCATTCAAGCATCTATCATTTGAACTAGGCAAAGAAAGAACCCTCTTTTAAGCAAATGCATGGAAAAGCAGAAAGAGTTCTTGATTCTAGCATGACCTAGAATATAGGCTGTCTGTCTCTAAAAGTTAAAACCATTATCTGGCACTGATAACTAGGAAAGTTAACACCTGAACCTACTGCTTGTAGGTCACAGCTTTTCTTCAGTTTTTTTAGCTTGCTATAGAATGTAAAAGATAGTCTTGTATGATTATCTAGAATCCTTTCATAACCATAGGCCATGCCCTGACCATTTTAAAGTAAACGTAAAACAACATACCTAAAGAAAAGGAAGAGGGAGAGCTCTTGAAAGGACACAAGAAAGCCTGGAATTCTAGGCCTGGTTCAATATACAATCAAGACTTATGCCCATCACTTTTATCCTCCTGGATTCCAGCTTCTCCACCTTCATATAAGGCACCTGCCAATTTCCCCAGTCTCACCTCCTACCACCCTCCTCTTCCCCTTTACACACTATCTGTACTAACTCACTTGTAGTTCCTCAAATATGGCATGCTTTTTCATGCCTTCATTCTTTTTGTAGATGCTATTCTCTGCCTAGAGTGACCTTCATACCCTTCTTTGCCTGCTTAGCCAAAATTTACATTTATTCAAGTGAGTGCTATCAAAATCTACGGTAGTCCAACAATGTTGCCGTCTCTCCATCTCCAAGTTTTTCTGGAACTCTTCTGTGGGAGCTACTGTCAGAGCTATATACTGGTCAAAAACCAAATCTGCTCCTTTGAATGTAGTTCATATGATATTTTCAGGTCCCTCACCACCCTAGATCCTAGAACTGAAATCAGTACTCTACCTAGGTGTGGTCTAACTAACATCGTTTAAAACAGCACTATCCACTCGCTCTTTCAACAACATCTATTAAGAAAAGCTAAAACCACAACTTTTCGTCAACCAAACCACACTTTTGCCATAAATCCAACTTGCAGCCAACTACAAGCCTTACATTTTTGTGTTGCTATTAAGTCATACCTCCCTTCTATACTTTTACATTACCTATTTCTTTTTTTCCCCCCTTGGGTTTTTTTTTTCTTTTTTTGGCCATGCCACGCAGCTTGCAGGATCTTAATTCCCCGACCAGGGACTGAACCCAGGGCCACAGCAGTGAAAGTGCCAAGTCCTAACCCCTGGACCGCCAGGGAACTCCCTGCATCACCTATTTCATCATACAGCTCAAATCTCTTATTCCCAACTATATCCTAATCATTCCCTTCAAAACATTCTTGAATCAAAAAATGGTAGCTCATTTACCAACATGAGCTACCATACTCATGAAATTGTCATACTGAGATTGTCATACTGAGTGAAAGTCAGACAGAGAAATATCGTATGATATAGTTTATATGCGGAATCTAAAAAGAAATGATACAAATGAACGTACTTACAAAACAGAAACAGACTCACAGACTTAAGAGAATGAATTTATGGTTATGGGGGGCGGAGGGGGGGAAGGGTGGAGGGAAGGGATAGTTAGGGAGGTTAGGATTGACATGAACACACTACTATATTTAAAAAGGATAACAGACAAGGACTTACTGTACAGCACAGGGAACTCTGCTCAATGTTTTTTGGTTTTTTTTTTAAAGAGTTAAGATCCCTTACTCTTTTTTTTTTTTTTAATATTTACTTATTTATTATTTTTGGCTGTGTCAGGTCTTAGTTGTGGTGCGAAGGCTTAGTTGCACTGCAGCATGTGGGAATCTTAGTTCCCCAACCAGGGTTCGAACCCAAGTCCCCTGCACTGAAAGGCGGATCCTTAACCAATGGACCACCAGGGAAGTGCGTGGCAGCCTGGATGGGAGGGGAGTCTGGGGGAGAATGGACACATGTATATGTACGGTTGAGTCGCTTTGCTGTGCACCTGAAATTATCACAACATTGTTAATCGGTTATACTCCAATATAAAATAAAAAGTAAAAAAAAAAAAAATGGTAGCTGACAGTGTTCCCCTCTTCTACTAGTCTACTCCCTTAATAAAGAAAATGTGGTTAGTTAAGTCACTAACGTATTCTTAGTGGGTCCGTGTTAGCTCCTAATAATCACAGTTTCCTCTTCTAAATTCTCATATTACGTCCTTAATAAACCATTCTAGATTTTGACTAGGAATATGTCAAGCTCTTACCTTCTTCTCAGACTTGAAAATATGTCTTTTGTGGTGATTCTATGATTCCTTACAGGTTACTGACAGTGACTAAATGATAATCATACCAAAATTCTTTCAGAACTCTGGGGTGTAATTTATCCGGGTCAGGAGACTTGAATTCATTCAGAGGAATTAAATGCTCCTATGTAAATGCTTAATGATCTCAGGTTTCAGTCTCCTCTTACCAATTCAGTTCTATCCTTGCCAATCTATTGCTAATTTACCATGACAATGGAGGGGGGAGCTTCTGGGGCCATTTAAGTCTTGGAAATATTTTTTTCAAATGTGGTTATTTGGGATATCACATTTAGAGTATCACCCAGTATAAAACATCCTTCTTGAAGAACTATTTATCACAATAAAAGTTTCTTCTTTTTTAGGGTTCTTCAAAGCAAATCCATAAAACTGTTAGAGGAAGCAGAGATGGTAATTATAACACAGTTCTTCTTACCACAGCAGCAAAAACCAAACCAGCCAACCTATTCCAAATGAGGCTAAAGAAGAATTTTGAAAATGAATACACTTCTGCTACCACAGAGAGGGAAGAAAATGTGTCGAGCCAAAAATGTTAATTGTCTCCCAAGGTGAAAATATCCCCAAAATTCATCAACATATCAACCCACAGATATTTACTCATTGTGCAAGACATTTAATCAAAACATTCATCCAAAACCTAACATCATAATCACACCCTCTCAACAAATCCAAGCTATAAATATAAGCACAGACTGATGTTTTCTCCACTCAGCCACCGGATAGAGACCCTGTCTACCCCACATTCACCTATTCTGCGACATTACTACATTATTCCATACTCAAGCAATTTACCCATTAATCTTCATTGAGTTCCTACTGTGTAGCACACTGCTCTATGCCGCTAAGTGCTATAGAGACATAAAAATTTATCATTCAACAGACTTCCTTGGTGGCGCAGTGGTTAAGAATCCGCCTGCCAATGCAGGGGACACGGGTTCGAGCCCTAGTCCGGGAAGATCCCACATGTCGCGAAGCAACTAAGCCCGTGCGCCACAACTACTGAGCCTGCGTTCTGGAGCCCGTGAGCCACAACTACTGAGCCCATGTGCTACAACCACTGAAGCCTGCACACCCTAGAGCCCGTGCTCCACAACAAGAGAAGCCACCGCAATGAGAAGCCCACTCACTGCAACGAGAGAAAGCCCATGCACAGCAACGAAGACCCAACACAGCCAAAAATTAATTAATTAATTAATTTTTAAAAATTATCATTCAAAACCAACCCCTCCTGGAATTCATGAACACACTTGAGTAAACTTGTATCTCGTCCTCCAGGCAGACAGGCCTCAGAAATCTGAATGGGCCTCTCATCCAGATGAAGCTAGGAAGGTACTGCTGTATATCCTGTGGTACAGATACTATAACAGTGGAAGAAACAGGACTTTAATGACAGCAAATCTAAATTCAAATACTAGTTCCATGTCTTGTTGAATTTTAAGTAATATGCCCAAGGTCTCTCTTCTATAAATCTGTTTCCTCACCTGTAACGCAGGGATAATAATACCTATTTCATAGGTGTATTGAGAGGACTGAGTGTGTAAATATGTGTAAAGCATATGGGACATACTTGTATGGAACACAAGAGGCAAAAAAACAGCCATACATGCAAGAATCACATCTAAACCTTCAACCATGAAAACAAGACACAGAAATGCCCTGGAAATTCCCAAATGCTTCCCCAAAAGGAAGCCTCTACTGCATGAAAGTGACAGCATTTATCTGTTTCACAGAATGAGTACCAAAGCAGAACCCAGCAGGAAACATGGCTGTACCAAAAACACTAAAATGCCCCTAAATCCAAATTTCAAACCACAGCTCACAAGGAAGCACCCAACAGTCTTCTTTCCCAGAGTGCCAAGATTTAAGAATCTGGGAGCCTCCTGTCAGGTTACCCTCAATAACAGAAGAGAATTATCTTCACCCTTAAGGCCTTTTATAGTAACAACCTTTTTTTTTTTTTTTACAGAGTTTCCTAAACCACTAAAATTTTACCAATTGGTACTAAATCAAATAACAATGACTGGGCTTCCCTGGTGGCGCAGTGGTTAAGAATTCGCCTGCCAAAAAAAAAAAAAAAAAAAAGAATTCGCCTGCCAATGCAGGGGACACAGGTTCAACTCCTGGTCCGGGAAGATCCCACATGCCATGGAACAACTAAGTCAGTGCTCCACAACTACTGAGCCTGCGCTCTAGAGCCCATGAGCCACAACTACTGAAGCCCGCATGCCTAGAGCCCGTGCTCCGCAACAAGAGAAGCCACTGCAATGAGAAGCCCGCGCACCGCAACGAAGAGTAGCCCCCGCTCGCCACAACTAGAGAAAGCCCGCACACAGCAACAAAGACCCAATGCAGCCAAAAATAAATAAATAAAATAAATAATTTTCTAAAAAAAAAGAACAATGGCTGACATTTGTTTTACTAAATGTGTATTAAAAGCACTGTATTGGTCATTTCAAAGCCTTGTTGTACTTTGGGCCCAGATGTGAGAGCAATGGAAATGTTTCTCTTTCACTCTATAGAATGCTGATAAATGGTGTGCACCCGTGCATGCAGACACACACACACACACACACACACACACACACACACACAGATGGGGGAGCTTCTTCAGGCAGTACAGAATTGTGTTATAGCATAGTGCTTGAAAGAGTTAGCTCTGGGATTTCAGATCTAAATGTGAAAGGTAAAACAATAAAAGCTTTAGACGGAAACACAGAACATCTTTGTGACCCTGCAATAGCAAAGATATCTTAAACAGAATACAAGATGCATGAAACATAAAGAGAGAAAACTGATAAAATGGATTATAACTAAAAATTTCTGTTCTTTAAAAGTCACCGTGAAGAGAATGAAAAGGAAATACACAAATCACAAGAAGATACTTGCAATACATATTACTGAAAAAAGAAACATATCTAGAAACATATAAAGAATTCCATTAAATCAATAAGGAAAAAAAAGACCACCTAAAAGAAAAATGGCAAAAGACTTGGATACTTCTATAAAGAGGATATACAAATATCGGATAAACCTTTGAGAGGTACTCAACTTCATTAGTCATCCAGAAAATGCAAATTTAAGTAATGCAATACCACTACATAACCATCAGAATAACTAAAATGAAAAGGAAGGAAAATGCTGAGTGTTGGTAAGGATAGGGAGCAACCTACACTCTCATGCACTGCAACTGAGAATGTAAATTGATCCAACTACTGTGCAAAACAGCACGGCAGTATCTACTGAAGCTGAACATAAACCTATGACCCAGCAACTCCACTCCTAGGTATGTACTCAACAGGACAAAGTGCATGTTCACCAAAAAGGCCCATACAGGAAAAGTTCATAACATATCACTATTGTAACACTCAAAATCTAGACACTATCCAAGTGTCAACAACAGTGGAATTGAAAGAGAAATTATGGAATAGTTTACACGATAGGAAACACAGCAGTGAGAATGATCAATCTGAAACTGCATATAACAGTATGAATGAACCTCTCAGACATAACGTTGTGCAAAGAAAAATCCAGACACGAAAGAGCACATAGTGTATGGTTACATTTATATAAAGTACAAAGACAGGCAAAACTAATTTATGCTGTTAGAAGTCAGAACAGTGGTTACCTTTGGTGGGTGGGAGGGCAATTACGGACTGGAAGAAGCACAAGGAAGGATTCTGGGGTTCTGGCAACACGGGTGTGCTCAGTTTGTGAAAATATATCACAGCGTACACTTGACGTGTACTGTACTATGTTTGTTTGTTTGTTTCCTTAGTAAAGTTTTACTTTTTTTTTAAAGCATAAACTCCAGATTCTGACAGATCTGAGTTCGAACCCCAGCCTTTCTGAATATTAGCTGTGTGACCTCAGGCAAATTAATTGTGTTGTGCCTCAGTTTCCTCATCCATAAAATGGGAAAAATAGAACTTCTCTCATATGGTTGCTAACAGGCCCAAATGAGATAATGTAGGTAGTACTATTACCCCATTTCCACTTCCCAACAATGTCAAAATTATATAGAAAATTAAGTGATGCAAAGAATAAAAATGTTAGCAATAGCAAACATTTAATGGATACTCATCATGTGCCAAGCACTATTCCAAGCCATTTAATGTATTAACTTATTTAATCCTACAAGAACCCTAAGAGATAGGTTTTATTTCCATTTTAAAAACGAAGTAACTAGGGCTTCCCTGGTGGCACAGTGGTTGAGAGTCCGCCTGCCAATGCAGGGCACACGGGTTCCAGCCCTGGTCCTGGAAGATCTCACATGCTGCGGAGCAACTAAACCCGTGCACCACAACTACTGAGCCTGCAGTCTAGAGCCCACGAGCCACAACCACTGAGCCCACGTGCCACAACTACTGAAGCCCACGCACCTAGAGCCCATGCTCTGCAACAAGAGAAGCCACCACAATGAGAAGCCCGTGCAAAGCGACGAAGAGTGGCCCCCACTTGCCGCAACTAGAGAAACCCGCATGCAGCAACGAAGACCCAACGCAGCCAAAAATAAATAAAATAAATAAATTTACAAAAAAAAAAAGAATTAATTAAAACACAGAGAAGTAAATCACCCAAGGTCACACAAACAGTAAATGGAAGATTCTGATCCAGGTGACAGATGTAACTTTTAGGCTACACTATATCCTTTACTATCCCAGCAGAGAACCTCAGCTTTAAGGAGAGGAGACCAATATAGATACAGATACAGATTCACAAATATTTACTTCTTTAACAGTTTGCACAGTTTGTATACCATATCATGGGAAACAACACTCACCTAAGAATTAAGGGACCCCAAATTCAAGTTTCAGTGCTAAGTTAACTAACCAGCTGTGGGAACCCAGACAAATTATTCAAAACCCTCCCCCCCCCCAAAAAAAAACCCTCCCAGCCACATGTTCTTCCTCTGTAAAATGAGAGGTTTGGAAAGTCTAAACAGCTCTTGCTTCTCTTTTATGAGCCTTTGTTGCCTATATTAAAAGAATATAGCACAAATACAAGGCCTAGATAAGACAGTGATTACTGATGACAATGACAACATATCTGACTGGTTCCAACATCACTGTGCTAAAGAAATACTTTATTATAGATAAGAATGTTCTACCAAAACAGAAGTTTGATTTTTGTCGGAGTTACATGGCTTCTGACAAATGGACCTAAGTCATTTTTATCCTAAAATCCTATGGTATAACACTGTAAATCAACTATACTTTAATTTAAAAAAACAGTCCTAGAGAGTTCCCTGGCAGTCCAGGGGTTAGGACTCAGCGCTTTCACTGCCATGCCCCAGGTTCAATCCCTGGTCGGGGAACTAAGATCCCACAAGCCGCGCAGCACGGCCAAAAAAAGTCCAATGGTATTTCTCAATGCCAAGTGTAGTAACAGTACAGAGCAATGGTGATACTAGGTTCTCCTTTCCTAAGTATTCTTCCTAGGCTCTCCTTTTTACTCCTCTCTGCTTCTTGCTCACACTTGGAGAAATTCAAGACCTACCCTTTAGCCCCTCTGTAGTGGGTGGAATGCTGGCCCCAAAAAAGATATGTCCACATCATACTCCCCAGAACCCGTGAATATTATCTTTTTTTTTTTTTTTTTTAAGATTTATTTTTTATTGATTAATTGATTGATTGATTGATTGATTGCTATGTTGGGTCTTCGTTTCTGTGCTAGGGCTTTCTCTAGTTGTGGCAAGCGGGGGCCACTCTTCATCACGGTGCGCGGGCCTCTCACTATCGTGGCCTCTCCTGTTGCAGAGCACAGGCTCCAGACACGCAGGCTCAGTAATTGTGGCTCACGGGCCCAGCCGCTCCGCGGCATGTGGGATCTTCCCAGACCAGGGCTCGAACCCGTGTCCCCTGCATTAGCAGGCAGATTCTCAACCACTGCGCCACCAGGAAAGCCCGAATATTATCTTATTTGAAAAGATCTTTACAGATGTTATCAAAGATCTTGAGATGAGAAGATCATCCTGAATTAGCTGAGTGGGCCCTAAATCCAAAGAGAAGTATCCTTATAAGATAGACACACAGAGAAGACACAAAGGTGATGGTGATGTGAAGATGTGAGTGATGTGGCCAGAAGCCAAGAAATGCTGGCAGCCACCAGAAGCTGGGAGAGGCAAAGAATTATTCTCCCCAGGGCCCTCTGAGGGAATGCAGCCTGCTGACACCTTGAATTTGGACTTCTGGCCTCCAGAACAGAGGGGAAAAAAAAAAAAATCACTATTGTTTTAAGCAGCCCAGTTTATGGTAATCTGTTGCAGCAGCCATAGGAAACTAATACACCCTCCAAACCGCATTTTTTTACCCCTTACTTCTGTAGCAAACTCACCAGCTTTCCTAAGCAAAAGAAATCCATAATTATCCTTCAAAAGTACCCCAACCTCAACCCTCCCCAATCCCCCACAAAAAAAGAGCAATAAGAGAAATTATAAAAGCATACACAGACAATTCACGATACAAATACAAAGGATTAATAAATAGCTTTTTTAAAAATCTACCTTAGTAGTAGTCAAAGAAATACAGAAAACATAATGATAAAAAAATAATAATAATAATAATGATAGCCCAAAAAAGGAAAATAATGAGAATTAGTGAGGATGTGGAGAAAGTAGAGCCCTCTTGTGTTGACAGTGTGAATGTAAAATGGTGCAGTCACTGTGGAAAACAGTTTGGCAGTTCTTCAAAAGATTAAACACAGAGTTACCATATGATCCAACAATTCCACTCCTGGGTGTATACTCAAACGGTGTTGCTACAGAACCTTGAACACAAATGCTCACAGCAGCACTATTCATAATAGCCAAAAAGTGGAAACAACCCAAATGTCCATCAAGAGATGGATGAATAAACATTCATATATACAATAATAGCCATATAATGGAAGGAATGAGGTACTAATTTAGGCTACAACATGGATAAACCTTGGAAACATTATGCTAAGTGAAAGAAGCCAGTCACAAAAGGCCATATATTGTATGATTCCATTTATATGAAATATCCAGAATAGGCAAATTCAAAGAAACGGAAAGCAGATTAGAGGTTGTCTGGGGTTTGGGGGAGGGAGGAATAGGGAGTGACTGTTCAATGAGTACAGGTTTCCTTTTGGGGTGATGAACATGTTATATATATCATAATGGTGATGGCTGCATAATATTGTGAAATGTACTAAATGCCACTGAACTGTGTTAAATGGTTAAAATGGTAAATTTTATGTTATGTGTAATCTATCACCCCCACCAAAAAAAAAAAAAAAATATATATATATATATATATATACACACACATAAATGATGGCAAGCTAGAAGTGAGCATAAATTGGTATAGCACTTTCAAGAATAAATTCATCATTACACATGAAATGTGCTTAAAGGTTCATCTAATTTGACTTAATAACTGTCTTACTGTTATATATACTAAAGCAACAGACACACAGATTTGTATAAAGTATACACGTTGTAAAATTATTTATCATTAAAAAGTATAAACAAACCACCCAAGTGCCAAGTAATCATTAAAATTTTACAGTTCACTAATACTTTGGAATCAAATAACAATTAAAATCATGTTTATGAAGAATACTTAATGGCATGAGAAAACTATTCAAGACATATTTAAAAACATGGGAAAATGATCAACATATAATAGTAAATTTAAAAAGCAGGATGCGGGCTTCCCTGGTGGCGCAGTGGTTGAGAATCTGCCTGCCAATGCAGGGGACACAGGTTCGAGCCCTGGTCTGGGAAGATCCCACATGCCACGGAGCGACTAGGCCCGTGAGCCACAATTACTGAGCCTGCGCATCTGGAGTCTGTGCTCCGCAACAAGAAAGGCCACGATAATAAGAGGCCCGCGCACCGCAATGAAGAGTGGCCCCCACTTGCCGCAACTAGAGAAAGCCCTCGCACAGAAATGAAGATCCAACACAGCCATAAATAAATAAATAAATAAATAAATAAATAAATAAAATTTAAAAAAAAAAAAAAAAAAAAAAAAGCAGGATGCAACACTTTTTTTCTCTTATGATCTCAATTTTATAACTCTATATTAGTGTACATATATTTTTTTTCACTGCAAGTGTTTTTGAGGTATTTCCTGAGAATCAAAATATTCCTAAGAGATAAAGTTTCTGCAAATCAATGAGAAAAAGATAAACAACACAACAGAAATACGAACAAAAGGACTGAACAGGTAATTCACTGAAGGAGTAAAACATGAAATACACAAGTGTACATGAAATATATGAAAAGATACTCAGCCTCACAAATAATTAAATTTAGATTAAAACACACATTTTCTTCCCAGCAGATTGAAAACACTTTAGAAAAGCAGTTAATATTTTGTTACAGATGTAGAGAAAAAATTGGTAGAATCTTATTGTTGGTGAGAGGCTAACCTTTTGAAGAGGGCAATTTGGCAATATCTATTAAAACGTAAAATGTACATTATTCCTTGGACTCACAGTCTAGTTTTAGCAATTAATCCCATACAATGACTCCCACAAGTGTAAAAATACTTGTACAAGGGTATTTGATGAAAGAAAAATTTGAATGTATTCACCTGAAAGATCTTTGTACTGATGTGGGATACTTTTTAAGATGTTATTTATAAATATATAGAATGTTATAATTTGAAATAAATCCCCTTTTTACTTCAGCTTGTTTGAATGAGTTTCTATTACTTGTAATTAATTAACTCTTAACTAGGCACAATAAAATTTCAGGAGAATACTTGCTGATATTGAGAAATACTCATGACAGGACATTAAGTGAAAAACAAAATCAAAACATAAAACGTTTACGTTTCGCCTTATCACAGTATGTAAAAGTATACACACATACACCCACATATAGTAAAAACTGGAAAGAATATTGGTGATGATTATACACATGTAAACAGATGTAAAAATAAATCAAGCTATATACTTAGGACTTGTGCTTAAGGCAGACTGCAATACAAATTTTTAAAAATTGGAAGGAACTACAAAAAGACATCAAAATGCTACAAGCTTAATTCTGAATAGTCACTCGTGAGTGACTTATTTCTGTACCTTTCTATAATTTCTAAGTTCCCTATAAGAAATATGTACTTTATAATTTAAAGTTTTATTTTTAGAGAGAGAAAATACCACTCCTTACATGGTTGACCTTCAAATATGTTTTTTCCAAACCTCAGAGTCTATAACTTATGTATAGGCCAAAGGTGTTTTTGTACATATTAAATGAGCATTGAACTAATCAATGAATACATGAGAGACCATGTTTTTGTTCAGGGTCACAGCCAGAGCTAAGCCCTCTACAGCAAATTTTGCAAGACATAAACTACAAAGCTAGAGAACAGAACTCTTTCCCTCTCCTGAACCCCAGCAACACCTCATTATCTGCTCCTCACTTAAGGAACTGATCCTTTTCCACAGCTATTGGTTTATATATGCCTGACTGGTCAGAAGACTATGAGCTCCACAAGAACAGTAACTCTATCTCACACATGTATGCAAACAAGTGTCCCATCACTGAGTTGGTCTTTCAATAACAGAAAGGTATATGGTAGAGGACTTTAGAGACAGGGAAAAGAGGTTCCCAATTCTTGCTATGTGAACTCAAGCATGTTATTTAAATTCTCTGCACTTTAGTTTCCTAATCCGTAAAGCGAGGATAATGTCATTTGGTACCTAGAATTGAAATGTATTCACTAAACAATAAATAGCTATTAATTTAGTTATCAGGGATTGAACAGCTTACTCTAGCCTCATTCCTTGCCTGTGTTCCCCATTAACTACAGTGTACTTGTGAGTGGGATGGTCAGCTGAGGCTAGTACAAAAGTAGGTAAACAAAGCTAACTGGTCCTTACCAAGACTGACTCAATGACCCTGGCCTTATTAAATTCATCACACTCATAACCAACTGAGCTAAGCAGCCAACAGAGCTAGACCAGGAGACCAACAATCCTCCACAAAACACTAAACATTCTTCTAGAAGATAAAACTACAAATGCTTAAATACCAACTTTCCACACAATAAAAGTGCAGTGGAAAGAATGTGTTTCACAGAGACGTGAGAAAATGGGGGCAAAAGAAGAATACTAGGTTAATTACTTAGCAAAGAAAGGAATTAAATACCATTTGAACATACAGAACCTCGGAGTTAAGCAAAACTGGATGGATGTCAGTTTAGCAGGTGATACTTCTAGGTATTTGTTTTATTTTTCCCAATAAGAGATTGTGATCCTAAGTCCACGGGACTGGTTAAATAAACTAAAACTAGATTCATTTAAAAAAAAAAAGGTTCATCTGAACTATTATAAAATTTAGCTTTATACATTAAAAATTACAAAATAATCACAGTGCAATACAAAATGCCTCTCCCATCACCATCTTACCTCTAAATCTGACGTTGACCCTCAGCTTTTTGAGTATGGCTAAACAATCATTGCTACTCTTCTCCTCTACAGACCCCACCTTCTTTATTACTTAGCACTTAGAAAAGTTGTGGAAGTCTGGCTTCTTTAAGTTCTAAAAAGTTAAGTACTATGCCTTATATCAGAAAAAAAAAAATATAGGATTACATACAATTCTTTGAAAATCTGAATAAGCAGCCTTTATCTTTTCATAATTAATACAAATCTTTATCAAATACCTACTATGTAAAGCATTTCTTCTAGCAAAGCTCAGAAATTTGTCTACCTGACTCTGGGACAAGAGAAGTTATAACATAGTTCTGTCATTTTTAAATTTGTATAATGACCTATGGTTTTTATAATCAGGAAAAAAAATTTTAATGTAATGGTCATTGTCAAAGACTCCAGGGAAGGGACTTCCCTGGTGGTCCAGTGGTTAAGAACCCGTCTTGCAATGCAGGGGACGTCGGTTTGATCCCTGGTCAGGGAACTAAGATCCCACATGCCATGGGGCAACTAAGCCCATGCTCCACAACTAATGAGCCTGTGCACCACAACTAATGAACCTGTGTGCCACAACTAGAGAGAAGCCCGCACACTGCAACAAAGGGCCCACGCGCTGCAACAAAATATCCCGCGTGCCACAACTAAGACCTGATGCAGCCAAAAAATAAATAAATAAATTTTTTTTTAATTAAAAAAAAAAAAGACTATGGGGAAAACAAGAAAAGAGACATTTAACTTACTCAAAATAAAACCTCTGGTTTTCTTCAACAATATAACGATAATTAATACCTATCTTCATGACATTGTTAGAAAGCCATTATTCTAAAACTACAAAAATAAAGAAAAAAAGGACACCAGAGATGACACAACTGAGAAAGGAACCAATTCTTTTGACATTCCTGGAGAGTAATTCTAATGTATTACTGTCTTTAATGAATGTAATTTGTTGTAAATTGGGTTTATCCACTTATAAATCATGGCTTATGATTATTATTTCTAAATCATTTCCTTCTCTGTCTTCCTGACTTTAAAAATCCTGAAAGTTTCTTTACAATAGCCAGGTCATGGAAGCAACCTAAATGCCCATCGACAGACGAATGGATAAAGAAGATGTAGTACATATATACA
Organism: Balaenoptera acutorostrata; assembly: GCF_949987535.1. Classification (NCBI taxonomy): domain Eukaryota; kingdom Metazoa; phylum Chordata; class Mammalia; order Artiodactyla; family Balaenopteridae; genus Balaenoptera; species Balaenoptera acutorostrata. The sequence goes on along the minus strand of NC_080072.1, from coordinate 47,924,232 downwards.
ATGGAATATTACTCAGCCATAAAAAAGAACGAAATTGGGTGATTTGTAGAGACGTGGATGGATCTAGAGACTGTCATACAAAGTGAAGTAAGTCCGAAAGAGAAAAACAAATATCGTATATTAACGCATATATGTGGAACCTAGAAAAATGGTACAGATGAACCGGTTTGCAGGGCAGAAATAGAGACACCGATGTAGAGAACAAAACGTATGGACACCAAGGGAGAAAGTGGCAGGGGAGGTGGTGGTGGTGGGATGAACTGGGATATTGGGATTGACATGTATACACTAATATGTATAAAACAGATAACTAATAAGAACCTGCTGTATAAAAAAATAAATAAAATAAAATTCAAAAATTCAAAAAAACAAAAAATCCTGAAAGTTTCTTAGTTGCTTCCCATTACCTTTCATTATAAAGAATATGGTAAATCAGAAGTCATAGCCAGCACCCAACAACAACCACAAAAAGATGCAACCTGCAGGCTACACTGAGGGATTTCTGAGGTTAGTAGGTGCAAACCTCTTTTTTTTCTTTTCAAAGAAAACAGACCTCAGACAAACAGCATAAAACATCCTGAAACAGCCACACAAAAAACAGAACTTCTTAGAAACAAAGCCCCAGTAACTATTTGGTCTAAGAAAAACATTTCCAGAACTGATAAGAATGGGGAGACAGGAAAATATATATATAAAAAATAACAACCAGCCTTAACTACAATTCAAAAAACGAGTGACCTGACTCCTCCCCTGACAGAGTTCCTCTACTAAGATCCTGAAAGCCGCATGACGCAGCCAAAAAAAAAAAGAATAATCTCATCACTGGTGAGACAGCAGACAGAAGACCTGGATTCTAACAGTTCTTTCTAACTTTCTGGGTAACAGTGGACAAAAAATTATATTTTCAAATGGGACTGAAAATATTAAAAACTGTTTAAAAACTATTAAATCATTTACAAATATTAATCATTACCATCTGTCAAAAGTGGTGGCTGGACTATCTCAGATCTAGCTCTGACAGTTTTTGATTCTGTGACCGATATAAATGAATGCACACTTATATTATGTTTTGCCACCTAGAAGTAGTTTAGAAAACAAGAAATCCCACACTCACAGAGAGATGAAGCTTAATAAGAGGAACCTCCAGGGGTTCCCTGGTGGCACAGTGGTTAAGAACCTGCCTGCCAATGCAGGGGACACGGGTTCGAGCCCTGGTCCGGGAAGATCCCACATGCCATGGAGCAACTAAGCCCGTGCACCACAACTACTGAGCCTGCGCTCTACAGCCTGCAAGCCACAACTACTGAGCCCACGTGCTGCAACTACTGAAGCCCGCACGGCCTAGAGCCCGTGCTCCGCAACAAGAGAAGTCACCGCAATGAGAAGCCTGCGCACCGCAACGAAGAGCAGCCCCCGCTCACCGCAACTAGAGAAAGCCCGCACGCAGCAACGAAGACCCAATGCAACCAAATATAACTAATAAATTAACTAATTTAAAAAATAAATAAATTTTTAAAAAAGAGGAACCGCCACACATCTCCCTGCTCTCAGCCTCTCAGCACTCCATGAAAACATTTTAGACTAATGCAACTAGTTCAGCCCATTCAGTAGACCACAGATGGCCTAGCAAAATTTTGACCTGAATTGCCCATCGCACTAATGAACGAAACAAACAAACAGGAATTACTAACCTGGCTCTCTTTAACAAGAAACTATGATAGATCCCGTGGATGACCATCAAGCAAATATCCTAAGTATAACATTTGAGAAACTTGATGGTCTAAACCATAGCTGTTCCCATCTAACTTCCTGGAGCCATACCCGACCTCTTGGAAGCACACTTGGAAGAAAATAGCTTGAAAGCTAGCACATGCCCCCATTTTCCACCACGACAGGACTCTGACACTCACAAACCCAGTCCAGGGTTCTGTATACTCCAAACTAAAATCAGTCATCACAAAACATCTGGAACATAGACATTTGACCAGTAACTGCCTCACTTAATAACTTTTGAGAACTAAACCTAAAAATCTGGCAACGATAGTCTCTGTGTAATCACTGAATTCCACAAGAAGTCACCAGCTTCTAAAGGGCAAGGCTTTCTCTCTTTTACTAGGTCCTATGCCATATCAGCAGTAACCTAAAACATATCAAGTATAGGTTCCCTCATGTGTACCTGGGTTCCTGAGAGACCTCTAAGACCACCTGACAGTAATTCAAATCCAGGGATGGCAACAGGAATCGAGAAGCCAAGCCAAGTACAAGTACACCTTCCACTAGAGTTAGCAAAAAAAACAAGCTTATAAAAGGATATAGGACTGGAAATGGGTATTGCCGAAGGAGGCCCTAGGCAAAGAAACCTTTATTTATAATCTAGTACAGAAGGAAGGAAGGGCGGAACAGAGTCTAAGAGAATTTGGTTTAAGCACAAAACACAGTGACTCGGGATTTCCTCCTAAGAAGAGAGGAACAGAGCCCCATTGTTATTAAAGTAAAATCCACTTACCTTCAATGTGATCCTCCCTACCTGAGAGAGTGTGAAGTAGGGTGCTCTTATGTTAAAAATATAGCCTCTCCAACTAAATTTAGCATACAATTTTAAATCGCCTTGGGGATGCTCTGTAATTGTTTTCTGTGTGCTAGTAGTGTCTCCTCTTGACTTCTTACTTGCTCTACCTTATAAAAGGAAACACATGACCTAACTTAGGAAATCTCCCCCTTCTACCCTGAACTCTGGAAGTATCCACAGATGCCTGACATAAGCTACCAGGATTTGAGTTTTGCTTCAGCTAGGAGTCTGAGCTTCGGAGCAGGGATGCCTTTATAAAATGATCATGAGAGAATCTGTGCTGAATTGACCAGAGTGGTAGAGGAAAATAAAAATTAAGGTTATTTCAAATTGACTCCCTGTTTGAAACTGGCTCATCAAACTTTTTATACCCACTTCATCTCTGAGAAGAGATAACTTTTTTTTTCTTTTAAATAAGATATCCTTCTTAGTCATCAAGAATATGCAAATCAAAACCACACTGAGATACCCACTAGATACCCACTTTACACCCACTAGGATGCCCATGAGCAAAAAGAAAGTAAGTGTTGGTGAGGATATAGAGTGTGGAACCCTCAAACACTGCTAGTGGGAATGTAAACCGGTGCAGCTGTTTTGGAAAACAGTCTGCAATTTCTCAAAAGGTTTAAACATAGAATTGCCATACGACCCAGCTATTCCACTCCTAGGTATATACCTAAGAGATATGAAAACATATGTCCACACAAATATATGTACACAAATGTTTACAGTAGCATTATTTATAATAACCAAAAAGTATATAAATCACCCAAATGTCCATCAACTTATGATAAGTAAAATGTGGTATATTTATACAATATCATTCAGCCATAAAAAGAAATGATATACTGATACATGCTACAACATAGATGAACCTTGAAAACATGCTAGGTGAAAGAAGCCAATCACAAAAGACCATACATTGTATGATTCCATTTATATGAAATATCCAGAATAGACAAATCCATAAAGATCAAAGGTAGATTAGTGGTTCCCAATCAACCTACTGCCCTCAAACTCTCTTCTTTCTCCAACTCATCAGCACCTGTTTTTACGAAATTATAAGTACAATAACAAAAATAACTTTCATTTTAATAAAAGGTCTAGAAGGATCTATATTAAAATGTTAACTACTATGAAGAGATTAAGTTGTTCTTATTATCATGGATGTGAAGAATAATGATGTGAACTAGTACTGATTTGGTGATAAGAAAATAAAAGTTTTTTCACCTGAGGAGGAAAAAAAAAGTAGATTAGTGGTTGCTTAGAGCTGGGGTGTTAGGGAGTTGAAAGGATATGGGAAGTAACTGCTAAAGGGTATAGGTTTTGGGGGGAGGGTGATGAAAATATTCTAAAATTGATTTTAGTCATGCTTTCACAACTCTGAATATACTAAAAAACACTGAATTGTGTACTTTAAATAAAATTAAATCTCAATAAAGATTTTTTATATATTAGAAAGATAAGACACATATATAAGTGATAAAGCAACTGGAGCAAAATGTTAACAGTGACTCTGGAAAAAGGATGTACTGAAGTTCTTTGTACCATTCATGTCAATGTTTGGTGTGAAATTACATTAAAAGAAAAAGCTAGGCTTCCCTGGTGGCACAGTGGTTGGGAATCCGCCTGCCAACACAGGGGACATGGGTTCGAACCCTGGTCTAGGAAGATCCCACATGCCACGGAGCAAATAGGTCCGCGAGCCACAACTACTGAGCCAGTGTGCCACAACTACTGAAGCCCGCACGCCTAGAGCCCGTGCTCCACAACAAGAGAAGCCACTGCAATGAGAAGCCCGTGCACCACAACGAAGAGTAGCCCCCACTCGCCTCAACTACAGAAAGCCCGCGCGCAGCAACGAAGACCCAACGCAGTCAAAAATAAATAAAATAAACAAATTTTTAAAACTATATTAAAAAAGAAAAAGCCAAAAAAAATTAAGATCTCTCTCTTGATAATCATGCACAGTATTCTTGCTTAACATGAAACGGAAACCTGCACTAGACAAGACTGCTATGTCTGCTACTGCCCCTGCCAGACAAGTATTTTACTTGTCTCCCCCACACTCATCAAACTACTGCAAAGCATGCAAAGCATCACTCAAGTAAGAGAAAAGAAGGATAAAACGTGGCAAGGGAGACAAATATTCTCCAACTTTCTCAGAGCCTCAGTTTCCTCATCTGTAAAATCAGAAGGTTATATAGTCTCTAAGAGAGCTTCCATGTTTGACATTCCGTGATTCTGTTTTTCTAATTTCATTGCCCAATATAGTTAAGGAGAAGTAGGATCTGACCAGTCCTCTGGCTTTCCTGGACAGGGAGCATTTTTTCTCTCTTCTAATGATGACATTAAGAGATGATTTCAGGGTATGTCAGTGTTCTAAGCAGGTTCATACAGGACATTGGCCAGTTTCCCAACTATCTATGTTCCTAAGCCCTCTCTTTGATTCTTGGCAAGACCCACCACTCAGAGCCTGGGAAACTGCAGTAGTGGATGCATAAACCTAGGATACTTATATCTCAATGCTGGGTGCAGGTCAGTGCAGAGGAACGTAAAGATTCCATAGTAAGAAATAGGTTATTAGCATTCTGGAAACTTAACTCTCAGGCAGAGATAGGGAAAGCAAACTCAGGACTCCCATGTCATGGTAAACCTTCTCCTGCAGTTACCTGGTGGTGACCATAAGAAGAAAAAGGGAAAATGAAGATGCCCAGAACACCCATCCATCAAAGAGGCAGAAAGAGGGACTGGACTCTACTACCATCTGCCTCCCCACTTAGAATGGGCCAACAATAACGAAAAATGAAAATCAAAAACGTTTTTTCCAGATTTGCTTATCTCCTTGACAAACTCAAAAAGCTAACAAGCAGATACCATTTCCTAAAGTTGGCTAGACTTCTGCTTCACCAATAGATTACCTTTCTCTCCTTCAACCCAAAGTACTCCCTCAACTAACCAGAAGAGAAAACAAAATTAATTTTCATATCTTCCTCTGTTCCTTGCACAACAAATAACTACATGACTTGCCTAAATGCTTAAGTCTAGAGGAAAGGGGAGAGGTGACACGGAGAGACTCCTATAAATTCAATGATCAGAGTCTATATTCAACACAGCAAGCTCTATGCTTATTACTGCAAACAGAAAAAAATGAATCTTAACCTTTCTCCATAAAGCCAGAAGGAACACTGAGCATCTTTGATCTGCTTGTTCTGGATTCACTCCTAGAGTATAGAAGCTATCTGATGTATATAACTTAATTTGCTTGTAGAGAACATAGACTCCTTGGTACCTCCCTAGAGAACCTGGGTGCAATTCACAATTTCCTGTAGTTTCACTTACCATGACATCATCAGTTTAGGAGCTATAAGGCAGAGAGAAAATGCACCCTGGAGAGTCTCAAGACTGACCCGCAAAGAGCTATTTGTATTCTGTTTTGTTTTCCTCAAAGATTCCCTCTGGGTAGTCCAGATTCCCCTATCAACCCACCAGAAATGAAATGAAGGAAAAGAAGAAATCCTTCAATCAGTGCTTATTCTAACAAAGGCCACCTATTGAATAAATAGTCTTGGCATTCCACTACTGCAACCACACTTAAAAAGACAGAAAAATACCTTTCCTTACACATTTTATACAGCTCATCCCCCCCCTTCTTTATTCTCTCAATAAGCTTTCACAGGTATATAATTTGAGCTTGCTGAAAAGCCACATAATTAACAGATATTCACTAAAAGAGAATTAACCTTTTGAGAGTCTACTTGATGAGACACTTTTTATTTACATTCTCTTTTTCATAATGAGGACCCCAGCAGAGTTATCTAACTTGGCCCCCAGTCACAGAGTTAGTCAACAGCAGAGCAAGAATGTTTAACCCCAAAACCCATGCTCTCACTGACAAATCACTTCCCGGCTCCACTCCTAAGCTTTACCATTTGCAAAACATTCTCTTTATTTTTGAAAATCGAATGTTTATATAATTTAATAGACACTTAAAGGCACAACATAAAAATAACACTGGTTTATTCCACCAATTTAAAGTTTCTTTTACTGGGGAGAACTGTGTCATTTTTAGTCTTTCTCAACATGTTAGTGTTTTCTAAAGACCCAGCCAAGCAATGAGATGCAGTTTAGTGTCACAAGAGGAGCACTGGATCAAAGTCAAGCAATTAACTAACAGGACATAGGCCCTACTGTCCTTCCTGGGCCTCATTTTCCTCTCTGAGGTCCCTTCTAGCTCCAGTACCATGAACTGAATTCCAACAACTATTGATACATAGCAAAGTCACAAATTTAACAAATAGGAAACACACATGAAAAATTAACATCAGTATTATAAAAATTTGAAGACCTAAAAAAGTGAACTTAAAACTACCCCCAACAAGAGGCCTAGTATTAACTGTATTACTGCTTCATGATTTTTTCTCCACCTGCTATTGATTTGAGGAAATAGTGTATTTGCTCTGACCTTGTTAAAGGTCATTAATTTACCACTTTTTTAAAAGTCCATTTTGACAAATTGGACAATCTAAAAGAAATGGATAAATTTCTAGAAATGTACAACCTACCAAGACTGAATCATGAGAAAATAGAAAATCTGAGCAAACCAATAATGAGTAAGGAAATTGAATCAGTAATCAAAAACCTCCCAACAAGAAAAACCAAGGACCAGATGGTATCCCTAGTGAATTCTACCAAACATTTAAAGAAGAATTAACATCAATCTTTGTCAAACTCTTCCAAAAAACTGAAGAGGTCAGAACACTTCCAAACTCATTTTACGAGGCCACTCTGATACCAAAGCCAGGTAAGGACACTACAAGGAAAAAAAACTATAGACCAGTATCCCTGATGAATATAGGTGTAAAAATTCTCAATAAAATATTAACAAACCAAATTCGATAACACATTAAAAGGATCATACACCACAACCAAGGGGGATTTATCCCTGGGATTTAAGAATGGTTCAACATATGCAAATCAATAAATGTGATACAACACACTTAAAAAAAAAAAGAAGTCCATTTCGAAGTATGCACCTTTTTTTTTTTTTCATAAGAAACACTGAAATTTTTCTGATGGGGGAAAAAAAAAACCACACAAAACCTCTCCTGTCATCTCTGAAGCAAAGTAAAATTAGTCAACAGGACAATCACCCTCAGGAGAGAAACTTTACAGTAAACACATCATGACAGAACAGTAGAAAGGAGTATCTCTCATCAAATCAGGATGACACAACAAACCTCCACCCACATGAAACCTGCAAACTGGACACTCCAGACAAAAACTTTTCCAAACCTTGAGATTCAAAGGCTCCAATGACGGTGCAGTGGAGTTCGTGGGGATTTTACAACTCTGACACCGGTGCAGTGGAATTCATACGATTTTACAATTCTGACACTCTTGGGCAATTAGTGCCAAATCTGATCTGGGCCCTATCTTCACTTCCCCACCACTTCCCTTCGAAAGATGACTTGAGAAGCATCACTACGCAACCCAGGCTCTCCAACTAGGCTGCTGCCCTTTTATTCACAAATGACGCTGGCCTCATAAAGGACATAAATTATTTTCAATAAAAAGGCACGGCCCCGGGGTACAAGCCCTTTCTAGATGTAAGGGAGTTCTCATCCTTCTTGGTGTGGCCCAAGTTCACTTTATTACTTCACGTCCCATCAACCCAGGGGGCCCAGCCCAGCGCTCGGTTAGAACGGTTTTGAGGAACTGCAATCACAGGCTTCTTGGGAAGAGGCCAGATAAACTCACCAAGTTTTTGGTTTGTTTGTTTTTTTTTAAGTCTGGGTGGAACTTACTTTCACCAGGACGTGGGATATCTTCTTCCCTCCCTAATGGGTGTTCGAGGACAAGCTTCCCTTTATTTTATACTAAGTCACTCAACCTTCACCAGACTGTGAAGACAACCCTTCTCTCCTCCTCGTCCGGGAGAACCTGGCCACAGCTCAGCGGGGAGCAGGGGTCGTTCGGAACCCTCAAAGCTCAGAGGCCCTCGCCCGTTTCCCCTCCTCCAGAGTGACGCCCCCTACCCCGCGCCCGCCCTGGGTCCTTCCGACCGACCCTCGCCCTGCTCCCGGGACAAAGCGGAGGTGGGGTGGTTTCCTCGGGGGTCCCCGGCGGCGGCGGGGAAGCAGCCCCGGGCTCAGCGCGCACTCACCCGACAGCTCGTCCGGCTCCAGCCCGGTCTCAGTGTCCAGCCCGCAGATGACAAAGTAGTCGGCGAAGCGACTGGGCGCCGAGCCCCCTCCGCCGCCGCCGCCGCCGCTCATGGCGCCGGGGCCGAGCCGGGCCGGGCCGTGCGGAGCGCGGAGCCCCCGCACCGGGCGCCCGCCCGCCCTCAGGCCGCCCCTCCCGCCGCCGCCGACGCTACCGCGGCTCCGGCCGCCGCCCCCGGCCTTGGCCCGGTCCCCGCGACCGCCGCGGCTGCCGTGACGGGGCAGGGGGGCACCGGGCCGCCCCGCGCCGCATCCTGGACGCCTTCCCCTCCGCGCCGCCGCCGCCGCCAGCCGAGAGCGCCGCGGCCGGACCCAGCCTGGAAAAGGGCGTAAAACGCTGAGGAGAACCCCCACCGCGGCCCCCTCCCGCCGCGCCTGCGCAGGCGCCTTCGGGGAGGGGGCGGGCGCCTCGCGGAAAGGATGACGTGATGCTCTTCGGGCAGGCTGGCCGCAGCTTCCCAGGCGGTCTCCGCAGCGCGGCGGGCAATTACTGGGTCGCCCGCAACCTCCACCCCCTCGGGGCTGCGACTCCTTTAGGGAAGGCAGAGGAGGTGCGGGATGGATGGACGCATCCCGCAGAGCCGGGACCCTGGCCCACGCTCCGCCTCCCACTAGAGGTCCGGCGGTCTCCTGTTTAGACCGGCCCTGTCACAGCAATAGGGTCGCAGGATTGAGCTCGGAAGCCCACCTCATCCTAACTCCAGGAAGCCCACCGGCCTAGACCCCAGATAGCGCCTTCTCCCTGACCCCGCTCCCTAACGTCCACGCCCGGCCCTTTCCCGAGTAGAGCTGAGGATTCCCCCTCTTTTGGCCGAGGTGGATCTGCCCGCCCTATATTTACCCTTGGCTTACAAATGGGGAAACTAAGGCTCAGAAAGAAGCAAGGTCTTTCCCCAGGGTTACATAGAGACTAAGAGACAAAGCCTGGACCAGAATCCTGGGCTCGTGGTTAGTCCCCGCTCCCTCCCCCCGAGTCCAGCCAGGCCTTTTCCCATGCACCAGGCTGTCCCTTTTTCTCTCCTAGAGCCTCCAGAGACCCATGCCACTTGGGAGCTCCCCTTCTGCTTCTGAGAATTCTCAGTTCCATCCCTGAGTCCATCCTCCTGAGAGAAGTGGGTGAGGAGGAGAGAAACTTGCCTCCTGGTACTTGTGTTGGGACCCTGCGATTTGGTTTCCCACAGAAGCTAAGCAGGAAACTGGAGATCAGAAACCAAGAAGGCAATATGTAGAGTGGTTACTAAAATGGGCTCTAGAAACGGAATGCTTAGATTTGAATCTGGACCTTATCATTTACTGTGTGACCTTGGGCAATCTCCAGGTGCCAGCAGTCATGTTTTCTGTGAAGATTACATGAGATAAATACGCATACAGGTTATGTAGTCAGAATAGTGCCTGGAAGTAGAAGGCACTCAATAAATATTAGAGATTATATTATTATTCCAGCAAGAGGTGTGCCTAGGGTTTGCTCTGGCAGGCTGCTGCTAAAGGCCCTAGAAAGCAGCTGGCTTCCCCAAGGGCTGACCCTGGGCTATCTCCTGGGTTCTCTCCTGGGTACCTCTCTTAAGTATTGGTTTGGGGGGTGTGTGGCTTGGAGGTCACAGCCAATGTCACTTGGAACCATAGTACCTGCTCCTCTTTGTATGTAACCTGCCTGAACTAGTAAGAGAAAAGTGTAGAAAAGGTAGCTTCACAAAGTGCATTTAGGGTGATACCTCACCCTATCTTGCATGCTGGGGATGCAGAGACAGTAGAGGAGGCTTAGAGAGCTAAATGGTTACAAAGCACAGAAGGGGGGCATCTTTCCAGGTTAGGGGATGGTCAGGGAAGGCTTCCAGAAGGAGATATAATCCGACCTGAGTTCCAAAGGATCAAAAAGAATTTCTCAAGTAAAAGGGGGAGGAAAGGATGTTTCAGGCAGCGTGTGCAACAACAGGGAGTGACAGATTAAAATGGTTACATACAGGCAACAACAAGTAATTCATTTCTCTGGGAGATAGAGAATTAAAAGGAGATAAAACCAGGGAGAGAGGAGGGGGACAGAGCAGGAAAGGCTTCCAATGCCAAGCTAAAGAATTTACCCTGTAAATTTACCCTGTGTTAGAGGAATGGTAAGCCGCAGGAATTAAAGCTGAGGAGGGACTTCCCTGGTGACACAGTGGTTAAGAATCTGCCTGCCAATGCAGGGTACACGGGTTCGAGCCCTGGTCCAGGAAGATCCCACATGCTGCGGAGCAACTAAGCCCCCGTGCCACAACTACTAAAGCCTGTGCAAGGCACTGCAATGAGAAGCCCACACACCGCAAAGAGTAGCCCCTGCACTCTGCAACTAGGGAAAGCCCGCGCACAGCAATGAAGACCCAACGCAGCCAAGAATTTAAAAATAAATAAATTTTAAAAATAATAATAAAGAGGCTTAATTTAAAAAAAATAAAGCTGAGGAGTGACAAGAGCTGACTCACATCTTAGAATGATCACTCTGGGAGTCACGTGGAAGAAGAGACTTCAAAAAGTCTTAATTATCCTCAGTTGGAAGCCCAGAAACTTTTTATCCAAGGTGTCCAGGGTGATCAGGTGCTAGGAGACCTCTCACACTAACTCAACTCATAAAACAAGTTAGAAACGAAAGACTGTATTAATTTGCCCTGGGAAATGTAACTGCTCAGAGGCCCAGAATACTCAACTGTAAAGTGATCTCCCTCCCAGTAGGAAATATGTTTGGCAGAGTGATTGCTTCTGCCAGAGTCAGAGAAAAAAAACAGAGCTGAATGCTTTTAAGTTTTAGTTTAAATCCTCACCCCGACTCCTACTAGCTATATGAGCTGAGGCACATCAGTTAACTTCTCTGGAATGAGAATAATCAACGTTACCCCCACAAGACTGCTTTTAAGTTTCATAAATTAATCTTTTTTAATGAATGAAGAAAGGAATTTTAAATATCTGGAACATAATATACTCTTAATAAGCGGCAACCTGGGGCACCCACTTCAGCATGAAGGATCTGAGAGAGAGCAAGTCGACATCTGAGGGAAGATAAATCCAGGAAAGGGCATGAGGCAAAAGTGTGCCTGGAGTGGCCAAGGAGCAATAAGAAGGTTAGGGTGGCTGGGAAGTGTTGGGGGTGGGAGGAGTGGGAGAAGATGGTAGGTGTGGTGATGTTGGCTTGCAGTTCACCAAATAATCATGTTTCCCTTTCCACAGTGTGTGGAGCTGTTCCTAGGAAGCAGCTGCCTGGTCAGGGACAACGTTTCCCACCCCACTTGCAGTCACATGTTGGTCATGTGACTGGTTCTCACCAATAGAATATGTGAAGGACTTTATGTGTGTCACTGCTAGATTAGTGTATTTAAGAAGCAAATGAGGGGGGACTTCCCGGTGGCGCAGTGGTTAAGACTCCGTGCTTCCAATGCAGGGGGCCGGGTTTGATCCCTGGTCAGGGAAATAGATCCCATGTGCATGCTGCAACTAGAAGTTCACATGCCACAACTAAGGAGCCTGCGAGCTGCAACTAAGGAGTCTGCCGGCTGCAACTAAGACCCAGCACAACCAAATAAATGATTTTAAAAAAAGAAGAAGAAGAAGCAAATGAGGGGACTTCCCTGGTGGTCCAGTGGTTAAGAATCCACCTTTCAATGCGGGGGACTTGGGTTCGATCCCTGGTCGGGGAACTAAGATCCCACATGCCGCAGGGCAACTAAGCCCACATGCTGCAACTACTGAGCCCGTGCTCTGGAGCCCACGAGCTCTGCAGCCAGCACACCACAACTAGAGAGAAGCCCACACACCGCAACGAAGACCAAGTGCAGCCAAAATTTTTAAAAATAAATAAAAAAAGAAGCAAATGAGAGAAAAGGGAACCCTTCCTACACTGTTGGTGGGAATGTAAGTTGGTGTAACCACTATGAAAAACAGTATGGAGCTTCCTCAGAAAACTAAAAATAGAATTACCATGTGATCCAGCAATCCCACTCCTGGGCATATACCCAGACAAAACTATAATTCAAAAAGATACATGCACCCCTATGTTCATAGCAGCACTATTCACAATAGCCAAGACATGGAAACAACCTAAATGTCCATCAAGAGATGCACGGATAAAGAACATGTGGTATATATATGCAGTGGAATACTACACAGCCATAAAAAAGAAAGAACTATTGCCATTTGCAGCAACATGGATGCAACTAGAGATTATCACACTAAGTGAAGTAAGTCATAAAGAGAAAGACAAATACCATATGATATCACTTATATGTGGAATCTAAAATATGGCACAAATGAACCTATCTATAAAACAGAAACAGACTCACAGACATAAAGAACAAACTTGTGGCTGCCAAGGGGGAGGAGAGTGGGGGAGAGAAGGACTGGGAGTTGGGGATTAGCAAATGTAAACTATTATATATAGGATGGATAAACAACAAGATCCTACTGTATAGCACAAGGAACTGTATTCAGTATCCTGTGATAAACCATAATGTAAAAGAATATTAAAAAAAGAATGTCCATATGTGTATAACTGAGTCACTTTGCCGTACAGCAGAGATTGGCACAGCATAGTAAATCAACTATATTTCAATTTAAAAAAAAAATTTTTAAATAAGCAAATGAGATTAATTAATTAACATTTAAAGAAACAAATGAGGCTTCTTCCCTCTCTCTTTCTGCCTTCCACCAGCTAAAAGTAGAGAATTGTGAGGTTCTAAGGAATGGCAAAACAGAAGACAGAGGAGCCTGGATCTCTGAATCAACTACATGGAGGAAAGTCTCCAGCTGACCAAGAATACCCCCACTGGACTCTTTGGTGAACAAGAAACAGACTTCAATTGTGTGAAACCACTGGTACTGTGGGGTTTATTTGTTATAGCAGCTAGCATTACCATCACCCAAGTAGAATATGTTGGGGTAGGGGAAGCAGATCACGGAGAGCCTTGTAGGTGCACTGTAAAGATTTTGTCTTTGTCTCTGAATAAAATGAAAAGTCACTGTAGAATTTTGAACAAAGGAGTGTCATGATCAGCCTTGTTTAGAAGGATATGTAAGGTACCATTTTAAGCACTTCATATATATTAACTCTGCCTAGAACTTGTCCTGAACTCAGATTTGTATATCCAACTGACTTCTTATCATCTCAATCTGGAGGTCTAAGAGGCATCTCAAAGTTAACATATTCAAATCAAATTTCTAATTTACACCCGTAATATGCTGCCCCTTCCACATGCTTTCCCCATCTCAGTAACTGAAAGCACTTCACGCTTTCAGTTCATGCCAAAAACCTTACACTCATTCTTCTCTCTCTCTCTCCCTCCCTCCCCACACCTACACACCACACACACACACACACACACACAGAGAGTCCACGTCATATCCATTAGAAAATTCTATTGGTTCTGAAAATTTTAACAATGAGTAAAGCATAGCACAGTTCTGTCTACTTTTAACCCTTGTTTGGTTCAGAAAGTTATAAAAGGAAGCTGGAAAAAGAACAGGTTGCTGAAAATGTGAAACATCCTGGTTACATGAAATCCAGAAAATCACTAAGCATGTTTTGAAAAATACTTTGTAACTATATCTTATAAGTTACCCCTACATTTAGTGAGTGTTGCTGGATAATGATATCAATAATGGAAAACTGGGAAAAAAGACAAATTCAGGGCTTCCCTGGTGGCGCAGTGGTTGAGAATCTGCCTGCTAATGCAGGGGACACGGGTTCAAGCCCTGGTCTGGGAAGATCCCACATGCCGCAGAGCAGCTAGGCCCGTGAGCCACAATTACTGAGGCTGCGCTTCTGGAGCCTGTGCTCCGCAACAAGAGAGGCCGCGATAGTGAGAGGCCCGCGCACCGCGATGAAGAGTGGCCCCCGCTTGCCACAACTAGAGAAAGCCCTCGCACAGAAATGAAGACCCAACACAGACATAAATAAATAAATAAATAAATAAATAAATAAAAGACAAATTCATATTGTATAAAATACAATGATATATACAGTGCATGTAATAAATCCCTTATTTTTAATATAAAAGAAAAAGTATATAATTTTAATTAATAAATCAGTTTCTTTCCCTTTGCTTAATATATATTCAACAAATATTTTTTAAATATCATTTTGAAAGACACCGGATTACCTGCCTTATTACTCCCTTGGGTGTTAGTTCTTCCCTGGAGAAATGCAGGAACAGCAGGGCTAACCTTGCAAGTCTGTACCTTACAAAAGCAACACCAAAGTAAAGGGAGGGAGGATATGATCACAATAGATCAGCCCAAGAGCAGAGCAAATGAGCCCCTAGGAAAGGTCCACACAGATCTGCTCACAGAGCCAAACCTTGCTTTGAAAGCTGGGATGAGGTCATTGGCGTATCTTCAACCAACACTAACTGCAAAATTGTATATATTTGTATTGCAGTGTTGTTTGTAAGAGAAACCCCCTTCCCCCCCCCAAAAAAAACTGGAAACAATCTAAATATCCAGCTTTAGGGAACGGGTTAAAGAAACTACAGCTTGTAAATATTGAAATATTATGCATCTGTAAAACAAAACAGGAAGAAAAAGAAAGAAGAAAAGACAAGGAAAAAAATAAAAGAGACTCATTAGGTACCGATACAGAAAAAAATCCAAGATGTATCACTAATGTAAAAAGCAAGTGCAAAACTGTGTGTGTAACAGTTCAAACATGGAAGTAACCTAAGTGTCCATCGATAGGTGAATGAATAAGTAAAACGTAGTATATAGATACAATGGGATATTATTCAGCCTGAAAAAGGAAGGGAATTTTGACATATGCTACAACATGGATGAGGCTTGAGGACATCATGCGACGTCGTTTTGTGACATAAGCCAGTCACAAAAAGACTAATACTGTGTGATTCTATTTATATAAGGTACCTAGAATAGTCAAAGTCATAGAGACAGAAAGAGAAAAGCGGTTGCCAGGAGCTGGGGATGGGAGGAGAGGAATGAGGAGTTACTGTTTAACTGGCATAGAGTGTCTATTTTGCAAAATAAAAAGAGTTCTGGAGATGGATGGTGGTGGTGGCTGCAGAACATTATGAATGTCCTTAACGCCTCTGAATGTACACTTAAACGTGATGAAAATGGTAACTTTTTTTTTTTTTTTTTTTTTTTTATTTATTTTTGGCTGAGTTGGATCTTCGTTGCTGCGTGCGGGCTTTCTCTAGTTGCGGTGAGCGGGGGCTACTCTCCGTTGCGGTGTACGGGCTTCTCACTGCGGTGGCTTCTCTTGTTGCGGAGCACAGGCTCTAGGCATGCGGGCTTCAGTAGTTGTGGTGCGTGTGCTCAGTAGTTGTGGCTCGTGGGCTCTAGAGTGCAGGCTCAGTAGTTGTGGTGCACGGGCTTAGTTGCTCTGCAGCACGTGGGATCTTCCCGGACCAGGGATAGAACCTGTGTCCCCTGCAATGGCAGGCGGATTCTTAACCATGGCGCCACCAGGGAAGCCCCGGTAACTTTTATGTTATGTGTATTTTACCACAATTTTTCAAATTGAGAAAAAAATCCGCAGTAAAAATAAAATAAAATTTCAAGGTAACTCATCATTCTTTGTTTGTTCTGAATTTACTTCTTGGACACTGGCTTTTAAAAATGAAAAAGTAGATCTGAGCTGAAGATACAAGTAAAATGTAGGAGAAAGCAATATAAGGGTAGGGGATTAAGAGATAGATACAAAATATTAGGTAGAAAATAAGCTACAAGGATATAGTGTACAACACAAGGAGAAAGCAATATAGGGGTAGGGGATTAAGAGATACAAAATATTAGGTAGAAAATAAGCTACAAGGATATAGTGTACAACACGAGGAATATAGCCAATATTTTATACTAAGTATAAATGAACCATAACCTTTAAAAACTGTGAATCACTACATCGTACACTTGTAATTTATATAATGTTGTACATCAATTATACTTCAAAAAAATAAAATTAAAAATAAATAAATAAAATGTAGAAGAAACAAAGTCACTTATTAAAGAACAGCTCTGAGTGGAACTCTGAATGGATCTCTGAAGTCAGACACCCAAGGTTCAAATCTCAACTTTACCATTTACAAAATCTGTAATTTTAGGTAAATTTCTTAACCTCTCTGTGCCTTAATTTTTTCATCTGTAAAATGGAGATAATGATATTACTTGCCTCATATGTTTGTTGTGTGAATTAAAGTGATACATGTAAAAAAAGGTGTGTGTAATATGCTATCATCTGTGTAAAAAAGATAAAATAAAAGAAATATGTACTTTATTCTTTCTTGTATATGCATATACTATTTTTGGAAGAATAAATTATTCTGTTAAACTTTATTACTTCTAGGGACAGAAACTGAATGACAGGGATCGGGAACAGAAGGGAAATGTTTCATTATACATTGTTTTGTATTTTTTGGGTTTTGAACCATAAGAATGTGTTATCTACTCAAAAAATAAGTATTATTAAAACTTTTTGAAATGCCATCCCCTTCCTCTAGTCTCCCCTACTCACACAGCAAGATTAATCTGCCAGACACAGCTCTGGTCATGCTACGCCCTGCCAGTCAGAATCCTCAGTAGGGCACAAACTCTTCCTAGTGTGACTGCTAAGGCTTTGTATGATCCAGGCTCAACGCACCCATCCTATTATTCTTTCAACACCCCCCTTCACACAGTCTGTCTCCAGTCAATCCTTACTACTCACTCAACTACTTTCCCAGCAGTCACCCCGTTTGGGACCGTAGTACCCGTAACCCATCCTCACCTTGGCATTTGGAAAGCCCAAAGTTAATCACTTATTTGTGGCTCTTCCTCTGTTACCCACCTGGGTTCTTGGACTCTTTAATTAATAAAAATTGATAAGAAGCCAGATGAGAAATTCAGGCAAAGCTTTAATGGGACTCGTGCTGCAGCACAAGGGAGGGAAAACAAGTAACAAGTGCCCTTGCTCGTTCCCTGAGGGGAATGAGTTGACCCCTTAAATGGGGTGAGGGTAGGGGCGGGTCCAGGGGTCGAGATGGAGGGGTGGCTTGGATGGTCCGCCCACCCCCTTGGTGATGCTGTGTGCAGGGATCATGTGCCACACCCTGCTTTTGCTCCTGACACCTCAGAAGTGGCAGTTGGGCTTTTGGTCTTTTTGTATCTTGTTGTTCATAATTTGCCCCAACTGCCCATGCATACAGTTATTTTTAGTCCCTTGTGCAACCACTGCAGCAAAGGGTCCAAGGCCCCAGGTCCTAGCCTGTCTCACCTCCACACCTCCCATCTCACCTGTTTTCTCTGATTTGTGTCAGTAAACACATACAAAACTTCCCTGCCCCTACCTGAGCCTGACAACGACCTAGAAGTTCAGGCCTTAGATTGGGGCCCTGCTAACCCAATTTAGACCTGTACCTCTGAAAGGGAGAAAGAGCTTTTTGGATCCCAAAGTCCCTGGGCCTCTTCCACTAAGAAAACCTCAGGAGCAGGAACTTCCCTACCTCCTCCTTCCAAACTAAGCCTGCTCTGAGGTGAAAGGGAAAAGTGGTTAGGCAGATGGGAGGACCTTGGCCTGACACACCATATAGGCTAGGAGGCTGGGACAGCCCCCCTTACCCTCCCACCTGTACATTCTTGCCTTGGCCTCAGGTAGAGCCTCTGAACAGAAGATAGGGCCAAGGCTGGACTCCAAGCTAGTATCAGATTAATTGCCCTCCTTCACCTGCTGACCTCCCTCGGGGCCCAGCTAATGCAGCACCTCTTCTAAGAGTCCACACTGGGGACTCCTAGAGCCCTCTGCATCTCACCACACAGGGTCTTGATACCACCACTCAGTTTCCCTCCCCCAAAGCAGTCAATGTCAGCAATGCCTTGTTTATCCTTTCAGAGACATATCTATACTAACAGGGCTGACTCCACCCAGCGAGACCCTGCCCACTCCCAGCTCACAGCATAGCATTCAAGAAAGGTCAGCTGGGGGCTTCCCTGGTGGTGCAGTGGTTGAGAATCTGCCTGCCAGTGCAGGGGACACGGGTTCGAGCCCTGGTCTGGGAGGATCCCACATGCCGCGGAGCAACTGGGCCCGTGAGCCACAATTACTGAGCCTGCGCGTCTGGAGCCTGTGCTCCGCAACAAGAGAGGCCGCGATAGTGAGAGGCCCGCGCACCGCGATGAAGAGTGGCCCCCACTTGCCACAACTAGAGAAACGAAGACCCAACACAGCCAAAAATTAATTAATTAATTAATTAATTAATTAAAAAAAAAAAAAAGAAAGGTCAGCTGGTGAACCCAGAGGTTCTCAAAACCCTTCCTCTCCAATGCTCAGTGAAGAGTTCACCATGTGCAAACTGAAATGAATCTCACTGATCATACAGAAAAACATAAGCTTCACAATATGGTCTTTCTTAAGACAAGAAACACAAATACATCTGGGTAAAGAGTGACACACCCACAGCCATCTCTGGCAGTCAGCTCTCTCTGCACACTGATCCATGTCCTGCTGTCCCACCAGCCCCCAGTACCTCATTCATAACCAGTATCAGGCTCCTCATGTCTCTCAACCACACAAGCTCCCTAAATCAGTTGAAAATCAGGCATCACCTTCAGCCACCATAACTCACGGCAACAAAGAAGCCCCAAAGAAGAGTCAGCAATCAAGCAGGATCTGCTGCCCCGTGGCCTGGGGAAGTATGAAGTTGAGCAACAGGAAGAGCAATTGCTGATAATGTTCACATGTGATGCAACTTTCCCAAAAGTTGTGCATGAGCGTGTGCATGTGTTTATCTATACACATCTGTTTATTTGTATGTGAATGAACATTTGTATATAGAGTCGATCATGTATATGTAGGCACTCACATATATTAGATGTGTGTCTTGTGTATTTGCATGTGTAAACAATTGTGTTGTGTGTAGTGTGTGTATGTTTGTGTTTGTTGTATGTATCTGAGGAGGCTGAGACAGGGCAGAGTTGCTAGACCAGATAAGCAAAGGGGTACCTTTGGCTCTTGACAAACCTAGGAGTGACTCACTGGTGGTCCCTCTGTCCCCTCCTCCTTTCTATCCTCCTGGGTTGAGAGCATTTTGAGAGTCTAGGTGGATGGCCTTATATGTGCTGTATCCGGCCCTCTCCCTTAGACTGTGAACACAGTCCCTTGCTATTCCCATCAACTTGAGAGCCAAGAGCTTTCTGGGAAAGGCCAGATGGTCTCCTGAGGGGAAGTGAAAGGCCCTTGGACCAGATCCCAAAAAGAAGATATATTTAACTGTGGCTGAGCTCTCAAAGGTTTTTGGGGGGTGATGGAATTGTTATATATCTTTTTTTTTTTTTTAATTTTTACACTTTATTTATTTATTTTTGGCTGTGCTGGGTCTTCGCTTCTGCGCGTGGGCCTTCTCTAGTTGCAGCGAGCGGGGGCCACTGTACATCGCGGTGCGCGGGCCTCTCACTGTCGCGGCCTCTCTTGTTGCGGAGCACAAGCTCCAGACGCGCAGGCTCTGTAGCTGCGGTGCACGGGCTTAACTGCTCCACAGCATGTGGGATCTTCCTAGCCCAGGGCTCGAACCCGTGTCCCCTGCATTGGCAGGCAGATTCTCAACCACTGCGCCACCAGGGAAGCCCTGTTATATATCTTAACTGTGATGGTGGTTCCATAATTGTATATGTTTGTCAAAACTTACAGAATTGTACACTAGAAAGGGTGAATTCTAAGACTTCCCTGGTGGCGCAACGGTTAAGAATCCGCCTGCCAATGCAGGGGACACGGGTTCGAGCCCTGGGCTAGGAAGATCCCACATGCTGTGGAGCAGTTAAGCCCGTGCGCCGCAGCTACAGAGCCTGCGCTCTAGAGCCCGTGAGCCACAACTACTGAGCCCAAATGCCACAGCTACTGAAGCCCATGTGCCTAGAGCCCATGCTCTACAACAAGAGAAGCCACCGCAATGAGAAGCCCACGCATTGCAACAAAGAGTAGCCCCTGCTCGCCACAACTAGAGAAAGTATTCGTGCAGCAGTGAAGACCCAACACAGCCAAAAATAAATAAATAAATAAATAAATTTATTTTTAAAAAAAGAGTGAATTCTACTGTAAACGATACCTTAATAAAAAATATGGAAAAGTCTGTACAATCGACAATTGAATATGTTAGTATTTTTTTCAGCTGACTATAAACGAAAACATACAGTGTCACACTATCAATTTTCTAGGTTATATCAATTTGCCTTTAGTATGATAGACAAAAAATGTAAGAATAATTACATATAGAAAAATAAAGGATATTTAATTACTGAAATGATTAAATTTATAATAATGAATTGACAGAATTAAAACAGCACAAGACTGAACACATCAAGAATTAACTATAATCAAAATAAACTGAACTTCTAAAAAAGTTCAGAGCATTATGTCCTAGTTTATATTTGGGGAACACTTTGTCTTTATTCGTACATAGGGGAGATGTTCTCTTTTTTTTTTTAATGTTCTTTTTTTTTCTTTTTTAGCTGCGCCTTGTGGCTCGCGGGATATTAGTTCCCCGACCAAGGATTGAACCCAGGCCCTGGCAGTGGAAGCGCCAAGTCCTAACCACTGGACCACCAGGGAATTCCCAAGATGTTCTCTTTTAAGAGTACAGTTTAAAAAAAAAAAAGAGTACAGTTTAATGTACTCTGTGGACAAGGAAGAGATATTACTGGGTTGCTGGTAACTGTGGAGCTTGCAAAAGAATTATTAATGATTGTTATTAAATGCAGTATACTCACAATATCCAATAATCCTTCAGCAAATGTTAATGAAATTGTTTGGGTTTTTTCTGAGTCTGAATAAAAGTTCATGAAATTTCAAGACAAGGAGGAGAAGGAAGAAAGAAGCAGATGCCACTCCTGGGGACTGTAAAGGAGTATGGCTCAGGAGCCAGGAAACCCGAGTTAAAATCCTGACTCTGCAATACACTCAGATGATGTGACCTCGGTAGGTCCCTCATTCTCTCAAGTCTTCTGCTTACCCAGTTCTACAGAGAAGGGCTTGGCCCTGAGTACAGTTTCCAATAGCTGCATCATTGAGAGTTCTTTCATTGCTTCCCCACCTCAGGGACCCTATAATTAGAAAGACATCTCTGGTGGACTTCCCTGGTGGTCCAGTGGTAAAGAATCCACGTTACAATGCAGGGGACCCAGGTTCCATCCCTGGTCAGGGAACTAAGATTCCACATGCCGAGGGGCAACTACGCCCGTGCGCCACAAATACTGAGATCACACACCTCAACTAGAAAGCCTGTGTGCCACAACTAGAGAAGAGAAAAAACCCACACACCACAACTAGGGAAAAGCCCTCATGCTGCAACGGAAGATCTCGAGTGCCTCAACGAAGATCCCACGTGCCACAACTAAGACCCGATGCAGCCAAAAGTAAATAATAAAATAAATAAATAAGTAATAAATAAATATTAAAATGAGGAACTACTGGTTTTGATTCTCAACTGAACGCCTCTGAGGCTACGATTTGGAGGTGTGCCTGGGCCACCCCTTGGCCTGCTGCCTCAACTCCTGTCTGCCGCCCACTGTTTGCTAAGCTCAGGCTGTAAGTTATCCCCATTTGTGCCTCTGACTCCTGGGGACGCCGAGGGTAACAGGCAGGGCTGCCATTCACTATACAGACAGAGCATTGCCCCAGAGATACCATTCATTGTGGTCACTATTCATTCACATAGTTATTATGACGGTTTTCCAACAGATGGCAGTAAAGTATCTTAAGAAAGAGGCATCTTTTTCTAGTTCACCCCGAATCACAGTATGAACTACCAGTGGGGCTGCATTTTCTCTGCATTGCCCAACATGGTGCTGGTCAACAGCAAGACACAGGAAGTAGAACTGGGCCTCACAGAACTAGAAAGTCAAGTCAACATTAGTTGTTCTCTCTCTCTCCCCGCGCCCCGCCTCCCATGGCTTCTTTTAGCCCCTCTGCTCCTTCTTCTCCCTCACTTTCCATCCTCACTCCTCACTCATCTGTTTACAAATGTCTATACTGGATATATAATAATAGTTGGAGTCAACATTGATTCTTACCTCCTTCTATTACACCCAGGGTGACTTCCATGGGCTTTCCACCTATGCACAGGACTCTGTATTCAGAACTTGGTTTAATTCTGGGCTGTTGCAGTTTTAATTTTTTTTTTTTTTTCTTTTGGTCGCCTGGAGGGGTTTGCCTTAATTCCCTGGCAGGGATCCAACCGGGGGCCCAGAAGTAAGAGCGCCAAGCCCTAACCACTGGACCACCAGGGAATTCCCTTAAAATTCTTAGTAACTTTATCTTTGAACTTGTGTTTTATAAGTGAAGTCTGATGGAATGAAGGAGCAGGCCCATGAGCAGATGCCGTATGAGCAAATACATGTCCGCTGTTCCTTGCTGCCTGATTCCCATACAGTGTCTGCAATACTCCACGGCTGGTGAATTCCGGTGAACCTGTGATGCTTGGGAATTCAGCGAGACTTAAAGCCAGTACAGGGCAAGCATGTTATGTCTACAACTGCATAAGTAGGGGTGCTGACTACCCTGCCAGTGTGTGCTTTCTATTCAGACCAAAACTTGCTTCTAACACAGAAAGAGGGCAATGGCACTCTGAGAAATGCAAACGACTGAGGAACCCTAGCATATTCTTATTTATGTGACTTCCTTGTAGTAGCCAATGACTTGCTAAAAATGGTGACATAGAAGGAAGGGGAAAAACAGGGCAACCCATAGTTCCTTTTCCTTTCAGGCCTTTCTCATTCATCAGTAAGTCGAAGAATGCTGGTAGAAGGAGTGCTCATCAAGAAGTGAAACAAAAACGGTTGAGTTACTTTTTGCAGTATTTCCAATGTTCATGTAAGAATAAAGTGAATATGCATGTATGAGCATCACAGTAGAACTGTATAATTTCGGTGCTTCTACATTCAGTTAAATGCTCTTATATTTGCATTTAAAACTGCCACTGCACAATATAAAGATAAATATAAAATTCAAGCTAATAATTTACAATCTTAATTTTTCTTTGCTTAGACCAACATTAAACACAAACACCAGGACAAATCAAGAAGACCCTGGAAGCAAAGAAAAATGTTTACATTCAAGGACTTTTTTTTTTTTTCTTTTTTTTTTTGGCTGCACTGGGTCTTTGTTGCTGCACTCAGGCTTTCTCTAGTGCAGCAAGCAGGGGCTACTCTTGGTTGCGGTGCAGGGGCTTCTCATTGCGGTGGCTTCTCTTGTTGTGGAGCGTGGGCTCTTGGCACGTGGGAATCGTCATTGACAGGCGGATTGTTAACCACTGTGCCACTAGGGAAGTCCCACATTTAAGTACTTTTAATGACACTAATTTTTTTTCTGCTTTTTGAACAAAGGGCTCTACATTTTCTTTTACTGTGTTCCCCATGCTATACATTTCCTCCGGGTTTGTCTCATTTATTTTGTAACTGGAGGTCTATGTCTCCATTCTTGAAGTAATACCAGTTGGTTGGGACTGCATCAAACTTCCCTCTCATCAGCAAAGGTCCTGTACTCAAAGAGCTCATGGTTAGTTAAGAGCAAATAGATCTAACTACATTGAGAACATTTAGTCCTTTAACAGCTGTACAAAAATTCCTCATGGAGGAGACTGCCTTGTAGTTTAAGGCTGAGATTCCAAAGATTATCTTTTAAGATGGTAGATCCTATTAACTGGTATGCCATTTATTTGTGTCCAGCAACCCCGCTAAAGCCTTGTTTTAGTTTCAAATTGTTTGTTTATTCTGCTGTTTTAAGTAGATGATTGTAGCAATTTCAAATACTGACAGTTATATCTTTCCCTTCCAATCTTTATACCTAATATTTCTTTGTCTTTCTTTACAGCATTTGGCCAAGACCTTCAGTATCATGTCAAACTGTAGCAATCACAGTGGGAATCTTTATTTGGTTCCCAATCTTAAAGAGATTGCATCTAAAATTTTCCATTAAGAATGACATTTGGGGGACTTCCCTGGTGGTGCAGTGGTTAAGAATCCGCCTGGCAATGCAGGGGACACGGGTTCGAGCCCTGGTCCGTGAAGATCCCACATGCCGCCGAACAACTGGGCCTGTGCGCCACAACTACTGAGCCTGCGCTCTAGAGCCCGTGAGCCACAACTACTGAGCCTGTGCCACAACTACTGAAGCCCATGCGCCTAGAGCCCGTGCTCCGCAACAAGAGAAGCCACCATAGTGAGAAGCCTGTGCACCACAACGAAGAGTAGCCCCCGCTAGTCACAACTAGAGAAAGCCTGCACACAGCAATGAAGACCCAATGCAGCCAAAATTAAATAAATAAAAAATAAATAGATTTATTAAAAAAAAAAAAAAGAATGACGTTTGGGACTTCGCTGGTGGCACAATGGTTAAGAATCCACCTGCCAATGCAGGGGACACAGGCTCAAGCCCTGGTCCAGGAAGATCCAACATGCCATGGAGCAACTAAGCCCATGCGCCACAACTACTGAGCTTGAGCTCTAGAGCTCACGAGCCACAACTACTGAAGCCTGCGCACCTAGAGCCTGTGCTCCACAACAAGAGAAACCACCGCAATGAGAAGCCCATGCACTGCAACCAAGAGTAGCCCCCGCTCGCCGCAACTAGAGAAAGCCCGCACACAGCAACGAAGACCCAATCCAGCCATAAATAAATAAATAAATTTATATATTGAAAGAATGACATTTGCTATAGGTTTGGTAAACAATTTATCAGATTAAAGAAATAACCTTTTATTACTGACTTGTAATAATTACAATTTTTACTATATATAGATATTGAACTTAGAAATTTTCCTGCATCTATCAAGATAATAATGTATTTTTTTCTCCCCTTAATGTGGCAAATTACACTGATAAATTTTTCTCATGTTGAACTATCACTATAGTCTGGGAATAAATTTTACTTATTCTTGATGTATTTTTTAAATATAAGAGTTGGATTTAGATATACAATATTTAGAATTTTTGCATCCGTGTTCATAAAAGAAATGAGTCTATAATTTTTTTTTTACTGAATTATTCTCACCAGGTTTTGGAATCAAAATTATACCACTATACTTGCACATTGAACTGGAAGGCTTTCTGTCTTTTTCTACTCTCTGGAAAAGCTTGTATAAGATAGGAATAAACTGTTCCTTGAAAGTTTGTTAGAACTTACCTGAGAAACACCTGGATTTTGAGAGTGATGTGCCTGATTACCTTTGCAATTTCTTTTAGTACATTTTGGTCTGTATAAGGTTTCTGTTTTTTCTTCTGCCAGTTGTGGCATTGTATACTTTCAATGTTTTTCTAAGAATTTATCCATTTCATCTAAATTTTCCAATATATATTTATTTCAGATATATAAAAATTTTTCTATTGTGCATATAGCCATTTCCTCTTCTTCTGTTTGTATTTTATTTATCTGCACATTTTCTCTTTTTGCCTTGATCAGACTTGTCAAACATGACTGACAATCTTTTCAAAGTACTAACTTTTATTTTGCTAATCTTCTCTATTGGCTTTTTGGTCTTTAGTTGGTCTTTCTTGTTTTTTTTGTTTTGGGGCTTTGATTTTTTACTCTATTTCCAACATATTTATGTAATTTGTTTCTTCTTCTTCTTCTTTTTTTTTTTTTTTTTTTTTGCCACACTGCACGGCTTGCGGGTTCTTAGTTCCCAGACCAGGGACTGAATCTGTGCTCTTGGCAGTGAAAGCATAGAGTCCTAACCACTGGACCACCAGGGAAGTCCCATCATTTCATTTGTTTTTAAATTACTCTTTTTATTTTGAGATAATTGTAGATTTATATGTTGCCTTGAGAAATAATATGGAAAGATCTCATTTACTTTTTACCCAATTTCCTCCAAAGGCAATATCTGGGAAAGCTATAGTCCAATACTACAACCAGGATATTGACATTGTTACTGTCAAGATACAGAACACTTCTATTACTACAACGATCCCTAAAGTGGTCCTTTTATAGCCACACCCATTTCTGTCCTACACCCACCCTTTCCTTAGTCTCTGGCAACCACTAATATCTACTCCATGTCTATAATTTTGTCACTTCTAGAATGTTATAGAAATGAATCATATATAACATATTATGACTGGCTTTTCTCACTTAGTATAATTCTCTGGAGATTCATTCAAGTTGTTGTATGAATAAATAATTCATTCTTTTTTATTGCTGAGTAGTATTCCCTGGTATGAAGGTGCCACAGTTTAATGGTTCACCCATTGAAGGACATCTGTATTGTTTCCAGTTTGGGGCTATTATGAATAAAACTGTTATAAACATTCATATGCAGGTTTCTATGTGAACAGTCTTCATTTCTCTGGGATAAATGCCCAGTAGCACAATTGCTGGGTCATATGATAGCTGCATGTTTACTTTTTTTAAAGAAACTGCAAAATTGTTTTCCAGATTAGCTATACTATCTAACATTTCCACCAGCAATGTATGAATGAATGGTCTAGTTTCTCCACATCCTTATCAACATTTGGTATTGCCTCTATTTTTTATTTAGCCACTCAGGTGTGTAGGAATATCTTATTGTTGTTTTAATTTGCAGTTCTCTAATGATTAATGATGTTGAACATCTTTTCATGTGCTTGTTTGTCATATGTATATTGTTTCTGGTGAAATATTTGTTCATACCTTTCACCCATTTTCTAATTGCATTGTTGGGTTTTTTTACTGTTGAATTTTGAGAGCTCTTCATCCATTCTAGATACCAGGTCTGTATTGGATATGTGGTGTGCAAATATTTTCTCCCATTCTGTAGCTTGTCTTGTCATCCTCTTAACAAGATCTTTTGTAAACATTTTAAAATTTGAAGTACAATTATCAATTTTTCGTTTTATGGATCATGCTTCTGATGACAAGTCTAAGAACCCTACCTAGCTCTAGATAACAGAGACTTTCTCTTATATTTCTTTCTAAAAGTTTTAGTTTTATATTTTACATTTGAGTTTTATTATTAATTTTGAGTTAATTAATATATGTTTTGAGGTTTTTGTAGAGGTTAATTTTTTTTTCCCATGAATGTCCAAATTGCTCCGGCACTATTTGTTAAAAAGGCTATATTTTTTCCATTGAACTGATTTTGCACCTTTGTCAAAAATCAATTGGGCATATTTGTGTGGTTCTCTTTCTGTGTTCTCATTTCTGTTCCATTGATCTATATATCTGTCCCTCTGCGAGTACCACACTGTCTTGATTACTGTAGCTATATAATAAGTCTTAAAATGGGGAAGAGTGATTCCTCCTACTTTATTCTACTTTTTAGCTATTCTAGTGTTATCTATTCTGGTTCCTTTGCCTTTCCATACAAATTTTAAAATAATCTTATCTATATCTACAAAATATCTTGCTGAGATATTGATTAAACCTGTAGATCAATTTGGGGAGACCTGACATCTTTACAATGTTGAGTCTCCCAGTCCATGAAGATGGTATGTCTCTTCTCTCTTTTTTTTTTTTTTTTTTTTAATAAATTTATTTATTTAATTTATTTATTTTTGGCTGCGTTGGGTCTTCGTTGCTGCACGCGGGCTTTCTCTAGTTGCAGTGAGCAAGGGGTACTCTTTGTTGCAGTGCTTGGGGCTACTCTTCGTTGTGGTGCGCAGGCTTCTCATTGCGGTGACTTCTCTTGTTGTGGAGCACAGGCTCTAGGTGCGTGGGCTTCAGTAGTTGTGGCACGCAGGCTCAGTAGTTGTGGCACATGGGCTTAGTTGCTCTGCAGCATGTGGGATCTTCCCGGACCAGGGCTCGAACCCTTGTCCCCCTGCATTGGTAGGCGGATTCTTAACCAATGCGCCACCAGGAAAGTCGAGTATGTCTCTTCTTTCCCATCTAGTTTTAAGCATACAAGTCCTGTATATATTTTGTTAGATTTATATTTAAGTATTTCATTTTGTTTTGAGTGGCTATAAATGGTATTATATTTTTAATTTCAATTTCTATGTGTTCATCGTTGTATATAGAAATTCAACCTTGCTGAACTCACTTATTAGTTCTAGGCATTTTTTTTTGGTCAATTCCCTGGTATTTTCTATGGAAATTATCATGTCATATGCAAATAGGGACAATTTTATTTCTTCCTTTCTAATCTGTATGCTTCTTTTCATATAAATTTATTTATTTATTTATTTATTTATTTATTTATTTATTTATTTATTTATTTTTGGCTACGTTGGGTCTCCGTTGCTGTGCGTGGGCTTTCTCTAGTTGTGACCAACGGCAGCTGCTCTTTGCTGCAGTGCACGGGCTTCTCATGCTGTGGCTTCTCTTGTTGTGGAACACAGACTCTAGGCACGCAGGCTCAGTAGTTGTGGCTCATGGGCTTAGTTGCTCCACGGCATGTGGGATCTTCCAGGACCAGGGCTCAAACCCGCGTCCCCTGCATTGGCAGGGAGATTCTTAACCACTGCGCCACCAGGTAAGTCCCTATATGCTTTTTATCCCTTTTTCTGCCTCATTTTACTAGCTAAAAGTTGCAACACTGTGTTAAATAAATTGGTGAGAGTGGATATCCTTGCCTTGTTCCTGATCTAAGGGAAAACATTCAATCTTTCACCATTAAGTGTAATAATGACTATTTTTTTTTAGTTAGCTGTTGTTTTCTATCAAGTTAAAGAAGTTCCTCTGTATTCCTATTTTTCTGAACATTTTTATCATGAGTGGTTGTTGAATTTTGCCAAATGCTTTCTCTGCATCTATCAAAATGATAAATGAACTTTCTTCTTCAGCGTGTTAATATAGTGGATTACATCGATTGATTTTCAAATTTTAATGTTTTTTGTTTTCTGATGTAATTAAAATATTTAAGTGTGTTTAGTCCATCTCACTTTAACTACTGTGCTAGTTGTGTCTCATAAATTTTAACATATAAGATATTCATTATCATTCAATTTCAAATATTTCATAATATCCTTTATGTTTTCCTTTACTACACAAATTGGAATTTTTTTATTATTTATTTTTTTTGGCTGCATCAGGTCTTAGTTGTGGTATGCGGGATCTTCGCTGAGGCATGCTGGATCTTCCATTGTGGCATGGGCTCTTTGTTGTGGCACGCAGGCTTCTCTCTAGTTGTGGCGGGCAGGTTTTCTCTCTCCAGTTGTGGTATGCAGTCTCCAGAGCACGTGGGCTCTGTAGTTTGCAGCACTTGGGCATAGTTGAGGTGCACGAGCTCAGTAGTTGTGGCGCATGGGCTCAGTTGCCCAGTGTGGTATGTGGGATCTTAGTTTCCTGACCAGGGTTCAAACCCGCATCCCCTGCATTGTAAGGCGGATTCTTTACCACTGGAACACCAGGGAAGTCCCACAAATTGGATTTTTAAGCTATCTTTTTGTTATTAATTTCTAACTTCACTGCAGTATAAAGATTGTCTAGGGGCTTCCCTGGTGTCGCAGTGGTTAAGAATCCACCTGCCAATGCAGGGGACACAGGTTCGATCCCTGGTCCGGGAAGATCTCACATTCCGTGGAGCAGTTAAGCCCATGGGCCACAACTACTGAGCCTGTGCTCTATAGCCCGTGAGCCACAACTACTGAGCCCACGTGCCACAACTACTGAAGCCCATGCGCCTGGAGCCGTGCTCCACAGCAAGAGAAGCCACTGCAATGAGAAGCCCACGCACTGCAACGAAGAGTAGCCCCCGCTTGCCGCAACTAGAGGAAGCCTGAATGCAGCAACGAAGACCCAATGCAGCCAAAAATAAATAAATAAAATACATTTATTTTTAAAAAAATTGTC
Source organism: Balaenoptera acutorostrata (assembly GCF_949987535.1). NCBI lineage: Eukaryota > Metazoa > Chordata > Mammalia > Artiodactyla > Balaenopteridae > Balaenoptera > Balaenoptera acutorostrata. Next base: position 47,893,733 of record NC_080072.1, on the reverse strand, counting down.
TGATATCAATCTTTTGCAATTTATTGAGGCTTCCTCTGTGATCTGTTTTTGTAAAGATTTTGCATGTGTTCAGAAGGAATATGTATTCTTTTTTTGGTGCATAATTCTACATATATATCATACATACATAAGCTTTAATTAATTTCCTTTTCATATATTCAATGTTTGCTCATTTTTGTCTGCTTATCAGTTTCTGAGAGGGATGTGTTAAAATCTCCAACCGCAATTAATTTTCCTCACAGTTCTATAGGTTGTTACTTTTTACATTTTGAAGCTATGTTTTTAATGCATTTATACTTATAATCATTGTATCTTCTACTCTATACTTTTTTTCCCAGTATATGTTTATCACCTATGATATTTTTGTCTTTAAGTCTATTTTGTCAAGTGCTCCAGCTTTCTTTTGATTTAGAATTACCTGGTATACCTTTCAATCCTCTCACTTAAAATTTTTGTTTAAATATTCATCTATTATATTCTTTATTTCAATGATTATACATATCATATTTAATATTTTACCTAGTTCTTTATGATTTCTTGTTCTTATAGCATATTAATATCTTTATTATTTTGAATATATTTATTGTTTAACCTTTATCTGATCCAATAATTCTGCTTTAAGTATTATACGTTGTTCAATTTGCTGTCTTTCTTTTAGTGATTGTTCTTCTTAGGTGTCTAGTTGTCTTGGTTAATGATTGCATGTTCTCCTGGTATTAGTTACTCTTTCTGTTATCTACCAAGCAGGGACTGAAGGCCAAGTCTCAGTGTCTCTCCCAGTGAATTTAAAGAGAGAGGATAGAATAAGTTCCAGGGTAGAAAGCCTCAGATACTAGGTTCCTTTGACTGCCACTTTATTAGGCCACTCCTCACATCAGGGATTTACCTATAAACTCTTGGAAAGAAACCCCAATGTAGGAGGTAGTCTCCTTAGTTTATGATTCCTCAGTCCTGGATTGGGGTGGGGTGGGGGGCAGGGGTGGAGAGAAGTGAATGTTGAGGGCTGCTAGGCCCTGTGTTCATCAGTTCTTCACCCCAGCAGCACTTTCGCACTATCCTGTTGTTACCCCAGTGATACAGGGAGTCTGGACTATTATTTAACGCAGGAAGAGAAAAAATGTAACTTCGAAACTTTCAACCCATACTTTCATTTGTCTCCAGTCCTCCCCCATGGCTCTAGCTATTAGCACTAGTGAGCATACATGTGCAAACACACACAGAGTCTCTAAAGCTTTCATTCTCCCCAGAGGTTTCTCATGATGTTTGTGCTTCTCTCTTGCTTCCCTTGTTCCTCTAGGGCTGATTTTGGACACGAAGCCAGCAGGCTATGCTAGTTCACAATCTTGATAGGTAACAAGTTTTTAAGAGATCATGCTGGCTGCTGTGTAGAAAATGGAATTTAGAGGAGCAAGCCTGGCAAAAGGCAGACAAATTAGGTTATTGAAGTACTCCAGGTCAAAGGTAAATGGACTTGGACAAACTACAATGCTAGCAATAAAGATGGAAGAAGTAGTTGGATTCAAGAGTTCTGGAGGTAGGGCTTCCCTGGTGATGCAGTGGTTAAGAGTTCACCTGCCAATGCAGGGGACACGGGTTTGAGCCCTGGTCCGGGAAGAACCCACATGCCGCAGAGAAACTAAGCCCATGCGCCACAACTACTGAGCCTGCGCTCTAGGGCCCGCAAGCCACAACTACTGAGCCTGCGAGCCGCAACTACTGAAGCCTAGAGCCCGTGCTCTGCAACAAGAGAAGCCACTGCAATAAGGAGCCCGTGCACCACAACCAAGAGTAGCCCCCGCTCACCGCAACCAGAGAAAGCCCACACGCAGCAATGAAGACCCAACTCAGCCATAAATAAATAAATAAATAAATAAATAAATAAATAAATAATTAATTAAATAAATAAATTTATTTTTAAAAAAAAGTGCTGGAGGGTTTCCCTGTTGGCGCAGTGGTTGAGAATCTGCCTGCTAATGCAGGGGACACGGGTTCGAGCCCTGGTCTGGGAAGATCCCACATGCCACGGAGCAACTAGGCCTGTGAGCCACAACTACTGAGCCTGCGCGTCTGGAGCGTGTGCTCCTCAACAAGAGAGGCCACGATAGTGAGAGGCCCGCGCACCGCAATGAAGAGTGGCCCCTGCTTGCCGCAACTAGAGAAAGCCCTTGCACAGAAACGAAGACCCAACACAGCCAAAAATAAATAAATAAATTAATTAATTAATTAAAAAAAAGTGCTGGAGGCATAATTAATAAGTTGTGCTGATGAATCGAATTCAGGGTGAAGAATAAAGAATGGCTACTAAGTGTTTGGCATAAAAAACTAGATGTATGAATGGAGCCATTTTTAGGAGGAAGACTGACAGAAGAGCAAAACTGGGAGTTCTCAATTTTAGACATTTAGCACATTCTTATTGGATAAAACAGCATAAACCCCCAAACTAGGCGAGTTCCCAGGCAGGATCTTCTGCTACTCTCCGCACCCTCAGAATCGGGTTTCTTTTGTTTCTGTCCCATGCCCTGAGAATGTATATCATCAGATGGGCTTCCTGACTACTTCAGTGTCTCATTTCAGGGTCTCTATCACTGTTTTTTTTTTTTTTCTATCACTGTTAAGGGAGAGGATGTGTATATATGACCTTCAAGCTTTCTGCTCACAGGGACCAATCATTCCAGCTCCTCTCATTTCCAGTTTTCCATTTGTGGCTTTTTGGTTAACTTAAATTCATTTCCCCTTCCTATCAGCATTCCAATTTCTTTAGTCTGGTGGCTGAGTGGAATGGTTACCATTCCAGTGGTAACCCCTGGAATGTGAATGCTGAGCAAATGCCTACAAGATGCAGACAGTTGTACTTTATTCATTCCATTGGCAGTAGCCCAACCTCTATCCTGTTATGAGGCCATTCCAGTGAGTGCTTCTGGTTCCTAGCCTCCAAATGTACCAATGAATATCCTTTTGCTCAAGCCAGAGTTGAGTTTTGTTGTTTGCCATCAATGAACCCTGACTAAAAACTAATAACTAATAATCAGGACATTAGTGCAGTCTGCCCCCAAATGCCCAGCTTCTACAACAGTAACAAATGGGTTAGTGTTTCAGCCCCACCCACTCTCCTCCTCCACTCCCCCAATCAAGCAGCCCTTTGTTTTCTCAGAACCTCTCCCAAATATTCCAAAACCTACTAGGCTTGTTTTGTTTGTAACCAAGCCTTTCCACACATTCACAGCTGAAGCAAATTGATGTCTAGGGCTTGCTTTAGGCAGCATTTCGACCAATAGGTAAGGAATGTATTTCTTTCCATTGCCCAGAACTTTACTCATTGGGCCTCTGAACTCAGTTCCAGCTCGTTTGAACTGATGCCTCTCTTCCCAACAAGGCTGGCTAGAATTGTTATCTAAAGATAACCAGTGTGTCATCCTGCTTCTCCACCCAAATTTGAGACCTAAGAAAGATGATTCAAGAGTCTCTCAGACCTTAGGTGGAATCTTAGTTTCTACACTTAAATATCACTAAAAATTGTTTCTATAATGTTTGACTCCAGCTAGGCCTGATGTTCCAAAATGTATTTGATAGCACCCTTATCACATGACTTGATGAGAAATCTCCCAAGTCTTCATATAGGTAGAGATTATTTTTCCTTTCTATTTTTTGTATAGCCATAAACTATAAATTCTGACAATTATCCACATGGCCAAATACCTTATATAAGGACTCATGCTTACCACTACACTGACATGGGCATCTGCACCTTTGAGACCACATATAATTCTTGATGATGATGTATAATTCTAATTTTTTTGTATCAATCACTATCCCTTCATCATTTCCAGACTTCACCAGGAATTCCAATTTTCCTCTGCAATATCTATCACTATTTCCTTTCAATATGTCTCTAGTTAACAGTAGCCTATGACCTTGTATTAGGGCTCTCCAGAGTAACAGAGCCAATAGGAAACATTGATGTATATTATATATATTGATATAAAGAGATTTCTTATTAAGGTATCGGCTCATGTGATTACAGAGACTGAGAAATCCCACAATCTGCTGTCTGCAAGCTGGAGACCCAGGAAAGTCGGTGGTATAGTTTGAAGGCCTGAGAGCCAATGATGTAGATTCTAGTCCAGGTCTGAAGGCCTGAGAACCAGGAGTACCAAGGGCAGATCAATGTTCCCGTTCAACCATCAGGCAGAGAGTGAATTCAACTTTCCTCTACATTTTTTTGTTCCATTCAGGCCCTCAACAGATTGGATGATGCCCACCCACATGCGGGAGGGCAATCTGCTTTACTCAGACCGCCAATTCAAATGCTAATCTCTTCTGGAAACACCCTCAAAGACACACTCAGAAATAATGTTTAACCAGCTATTGGGGCATCTCATGGCCCAGTCAAGTTGACACATTAGATTATCCATCACAAACCTTGACTGGTGTTCTAACACGAATTCCAAAGCAAGCCCCAGAGTGCTGATCTAGTCACCAGGAAACCCTGTCTCAAAGGTGAAAGTAGGTAGGGGTCTTGGCTCAGCACACTATGTCTACCTTGGGCCTGTTAGCTTTCCATGAAAGAATCCATTTTCTTAAGGAAGTGTAGGTGATACTGCACAAAAGACCATCTTCCAGACTATAATTTCAGGATGAAGATTCTTATAGATTCACTCTACAGGGTTAAGACAATGCTAAAATGTGACTAGTTTTCCATTTAAAATACACAGACCTGAACTGTGTACTTCCATCTCTCAGCTTCCATAGTTTTACAATGTTGATTTCAGAGTGGTTTTCAAAAGTCCCCTTAGACTTTCAAGTGGTACTCCAGAACTATCAGTGGCTAACACTGGGTCAATTTCTACTCCCCAGCACTCTTTTTTTTTTGAGCACGCCCGCGCAACATGCAGGATCTTAATTTCCCAACCAGGGATTGAAACTGCACCTCCTGCAGTGGAAGCGTGGAGTCTTAACCACTGGACCGCCACCAGGGAAGTCCTTCCTGGCAGTCTTTATCTAACAGTTCAGTCATCATGACAAGAGTACCCACTTGGTACAGCTCCAAATGTTACATGATACTTAACCTTAGATTAAGGAGCCCAGACAGGCCCCCAAAATATAATATAGGAGTTAGTGAGTTCCCCCACCTTCTATTCTCAAAGTACCATCCCTGCTAACTCGAAGTGGTCATCAGACTTGATATTATGACTTCTGTTTTTCATACCAAGTATTTCTAGGATGAAAAGACTCTTCAGAGAGTCCTTTTAGCCCCCTAAACAATTTCCATTTTACCCTACCTCATATTATTAGCAAAGTAACCAAATGGGAATAGCCCTTGTCCTGTTTTCTCAAGTCTTCCATTGCAAATAAAATGGTTAATTTATTTAAATGAGATAAGTGTATATGAAAGCACACTGTAAGCTATAAAACAAGCTAGGCAGGACTTCCCTGGTGGCACAGTGGTTAAGAATCTGCTCGCCAATGCAGGGGACATGGATTCGAGCCCTAGTCCAGGAAGATCCCACATGCTGCAAAGCAACTGGGCCCGTGTGCCACAACTACTGAGCCTGCACTCTAGAGCCTACAAGCCACAACTACTGAGCCCGCGCACCTAGAGCCCATGCTCCACAAGAGAAGCCACTGCAATGAGAAGCCCGCACACCGCAATGAAGAGTAGCCCCCGCTCACCACAACTAGAGAAAGCCCGCACACAGCAACGAAGACCCAACGTAGCCAAAAAATAATAAATTTTTAAAACAACAAAAAACAAGCTAGACAAAGGCTGCTTAATTTAATACTTTTAGAAGGGTCTATTAATGTATCTCATTAATTTCAGAGAATCCTATCATGTCTGAGCTGTAAGGAACCTGGACCTTAGAGCTCACTTAGTCCAGATGAGAAAAATGAGGCCTAGAGCTTAAACAACATCCTCCGAAGTCACCCAGCTTAGCAAGTTTTTCCCAGGTAAGGAAGAAAAAAGAGAAAGAGCAATAATCAGTAGAGTATTGAAACTGCAATAAGATCCACCTTAAAACATCTAAACAATCGATCAATGATTAAACACCAAGAATGTTTCAGCCCTTTTGATTTATTCTACCCATTTTCAAAAAGCCAAAGAGAACTTTAAGATTCTGAGGTAGGAGATAGATGGGCCCCTGGGCTGGACAGCTGGTGTTTGTCAAGTGGAGTAAAATTGAAGCTTTGTTCTCACCCAGACACTCCAAGGACAAAGCTAGTGGCAGAAGCTGAGCTTTGCTAAAGTATAGACATAAGGTGCCACTCCTGAGGTCAAGGAAAACTTCCCTGTCTGCACATTCGCAGGAAGGCGCCTTGAGGGTCAAAACGGGAGGGGGCGCCACTCCATAGTAAGTGTGGAATGCACCCACAGGCCTCTGGGGTGGGATCCATCTGAGCAAAAAGTTGCACATGCATGTTGGGGAGAGTCCTAGGACCAGTCAGGTGTGAAAAAAGAAACAATTGGCTAAATGTAAACACAGACCCGGAAGGACTGTCCTATATGTGATTTAAATCACCTCTTTACTGCACTCCTCATTCGGGACGCCCACACTCCTCTCCAGGTGTGTATTTCTGCCTGGCTTCTGACTTGCTGTGCTCCTCCTCATTAGAGAGGATGCCCATACCCTTTCTCTCTGGGTGTGTATTTCTGCCTTACTTCTGTCTTAAACAAACTGCTTGTCTGTGTGCTCTCCCATACGTTATGCTGTCTTTAATAATAAACCTTGTACCTGTTTTTACAGTTTTTGCCTCCTTGAACAAGACATTCTTCCTTTCAAAAAGGGGAAAGAGCTAGGGCCACTTTGCTTCTAGCCTCTAGCCCCTGGTGGTCTGGTGGCTACGATTCCTGGTTTTCATCCAGGCTACCCAGGTCCAATTCCTGGGCAGGGAACTAAAATCTCTCTTCAGGACCGCTCACTGCTCTCTCCGAGATCAATTCCTTTATAGAGAAATTATATATACTAGATACTTAAATAAATGTTTACCTGTACTTACTTACCTCTACAATTTAAATTTTAAATGCCTTAAGATTCTCAAAAGCCAACTATAAAAATTAAAGGTTTAAAAACAAATTTTTGTTCTTAGAGGTGAAAATGTGCACAGAATTTCAAAAGAATATTTTTATTCAATTAAAGTTTTTTTAAATACAAATACTTCCATGAAATAAATCCCAAGTGCTACATTTAAGTTTTTCAGTACAATTTATTCTTCTTACATTTTAATTTACATTTATTAAGTGTTTTAGAAATATTACACTCAAAGTAATAGAGCTCCAGAGAGAGGAGATTAACTAAGAGGTGAAGAGTCTCAATGTGTCAACTTCCTAGTTAGCCTGCTCGCCTCCCCACTACACATACTTGCCCTCTGGTGGTTATTACTATGTAACTGTCTTCAAGATGTGGCTGAAGCTTGAATCTACATCTGGCATCAGGCCAAGTCTGTGAATCCATGAATATAGGTCACCAAATGCATTTAGGGTTCAGCCTGCTGAAGGTTCTTTCTTGACAGACAATGATGATGAATGTGGAAAGACTGGCTGCCTATTCTCTTGGGAGAAGAAAATATACCTCACCTTAAGTGACAACTACAGTTTTCTAACAGAAAAAATAATCAGCAAAGGGACAGGATCAATGATATGGATAGGGAAAATACTCTGAGAATAGAGTAAGTACAATATATACATAATGGAATAAATAGTGAGGCTGCTCCTGAGTCCAAACTCTTATTTTTAAAAGTCTGATAAAAATTTACTCAATTACATTTTATACAGTAATATTTAGTGAGCTTTGTCCAAAAAGGCTATGTTTTGTTTGCAAAAATAACAAAAGCTTTATCACTCAGTCTCTGGTCAATAAGAAAGGAAGAAAACCTTGCTAGAAATAACAATAAATAATTTCACACAAAAGTCCAGGTGACATAAGAATAGTATATTAATTAATATATTTTCTTTGTATTTACAATAAATCCATTTGTTAATACTGCGATAGAAAAAATAATCAGTCCACATTATGTAGTAGAAACTGGCTTTGAGGCTGATCATACCTCTCACAATAAAAACATACAAGGATTTCTTCCACAGCTAAAGTACTTTTCAACGTGACAGTCTTGGGTGAAGGTAAAACTGACAGAGTACTTTATGTCCTAGAATCAAGGGATCGAGGATATTACCGTTAAGCAAGCAGCAAAAAGCTGTTTAGTTTTTCCAGGACTATTTAAATAGTAGTTACCATATAAGAATTTAATTTTACTTTGAGATATAAAAAGTAAAAACCCTAAATAGGGAAACTGCATTAATCAAAAGCAGCCCCAAACAAAAAAGCCATCAATAGAAATGAAACAAGGCATTCTTATGTATCATGCATAAAAAAGGATAATTACATAATACATACTTTAATGACCAGACTAATAAATAAATGAGGTAAACTTTACAGTCATTGGAACAAATAAACTATATTCAATTATTTGAGTGCTGTACTGACACTGTTTTTGTTTCAAAATATAAAGTAACATAATTAATCTAACATCTAAAAACTGCATACTTTGAACGTTTCCTTTTTTGATACCCTTTTGAGATAGTAAAGGGGAACTGTGTAACAAAATATCATCTGAATATAAATTATCAACACCAATATGATACAATTATCATGTCATTGCCATTTTGTATATGCACAATGGAAATATTTTGAAAGCTAGGAAACAAATGAAAACAGACTGGTCAGAATTTTAAATTTCAGACCAATCCATGATAATCTAGAACAGAAGAAGACAAAAATAAAATTCACTAAATAGATATAACTTGATATCTTTTCCAAATTCAGTAGTCCACTAAGATGCAACTTCTAAACAAGTCTACTACCTCAAAGGTAAAAAGGAAGAAAATGTAAATATCTTTTGAGCTTTAGTTTTCAAGTTTATGCTCTGAAAGAAGGCTAACATTAGTCAGAACAGCAATACTGTATCTTTGCTTTTGAATTTTTCTATTTGCTTTTCCTATTTTAGTTATAGTATGGAATAGAGAGAAAAATATTAAATTATCAAGTCAAGGGTAAGTATTTACGGCCAGTTCATGAAATATATTGAGTTAATCAGTTGGGTCAAGAATTTCCTACTATGCTGCTACGTTTATTATCTATAGCCTTGGAATAGTAATTTAGGAGATGTCTATCATAACTACTGACAGCACTTTTCATGGTATACCAATTTCCATTTTTACTTTCTTCTCTCCTTTGCCACTTAAATGCATTATTTTAACCACCGGATAGGAAATTTTATTTTACAAATTCCTGTTTCATTTACTGAAGAGGTGATTTTAACACATAAACCTGCCAATCCTGAGAGATGATGATGATGATGATCATAGGAAAACTAAAACCCAGAGGATTATTCACTCAAATTTCTGCTTTAGCTTTTTTTGGAAGATGGCTGGCAGAATAGAAAGAAGAGCCAAAATCATTAGAACAAATACTGAGTTCCAGGAAACAGCTTCCCCTGCTGTTGTAAGCTGGTACAATGTTGTTCCTGCCTTAATTGCTACAAAAGAGGGAGGTGCAACACCTAAAATAGAAAGTAAAAACATATGGTAAAAAACAATCAATTCTTTTTAAAAATTAAAATACTGTGTGTATACAATTTCTTCTAAGAATATAGTGATTTACAATTTGAAAATTTTAATTTTACTTAAAGCCCCTCAAGTTTATTTCCATATAAAGAATTCAGTCCTTCATAATCACCGCTTAAGGATAATGATTTTAAAAATCCAAGGAAAGTCTCCAGAAAATAATTTTACAAAATTTATCAACAGCCTTAAAAAACGAATGTGCTATGATCCACCAATTTCAACTTTAGGAAATATTAATGTATATGAACAAAGATCTAGTCTCAAGGATGCTCATCAAAGAATTATAATAATAAAAATCTGGAAACAGTCTAAATCTTCAAAAATAAGATTGAGTAAATTGTCATTCACCCTCCATAGCGTATACTTAAAATGAGTGGTAGGAGATACTCAGAAATGGAAAGATACTCAAAATATATGAGTAAAAAGAGCAGTTTATACAAAAGCATGGTGGAACAACCATATTTTATTAAAAGCCAGAACAAACTGGAAAAATTACTTTAGCCAAAGCTGAAGTTAACTTTATCTCTAGGTATTTCATCTGTAAAATAAGGAGACAGTACAAAAATTCTCTCTTCTGATTCTATAAGTGTAGTATTATTTTACAAAATCCAAAATTACCCCTGCTAAGATTTTGTTCCCACTTTTATGGAGAACCTGCTAAGATTTTTAAGTTTGTCTATAAATTTTTCTAAAAATAGCAATAAAAAATTAAGTATTAACGTAAAGCTTTAATTTAACAGACAGTCAATACTTGAGGAATCTGCTCATTTTGTTGGTATATAAACAATTCACCTTAAATTTGGAAGAAAAGCAGAATACTCTTACTAAAGAACTATCATAAGAACTATCAGAATTCACAAATATATAAATGAATCTTTACACCCACTGAGTAATTTCAAAGTTAAGTGTTAGCTCCTTGAAAGCAAGAAACTTCTTGTTCATCCTTGCTTTCCTTCCCTCAAACTTTCAGTAATGCCCATAATAAGTTCTATGTTAATAAAAAGAAAGATAGGATCAATTTTCTATTGAAAATTAAAGTTCAGTATTTCAGTACCTGATTAGAAGACAAAGGAGAAAGTACTCAAAAAAGGCACCTTCAATTTTTTTTTTTTCTCTCCACTGAGGGAGAGAATGGAGTTAAAAAGTCCTGCTTAATTCTACATGATTAAAAAAATATCCAGCAGAGAGTGCTCTTGTTTAAAAAAAAAATTTAAATCAACACAATCCAACAAACATTTCCGAGCATCTACTTATATAGGCCAGGCTCTGTGCCCACCAGTTATATATGGTGCTGGCATGCCTGCATAGAGCACAAAATCTAGCCCAGCTGGACACTGCTAGGCTAGACATGTACACGATGAGTTCTAACACAGCACGAACCAGAGGGCTTACCTAGAAAAGTGCCAATAAAAAAAACTTTCAATGGCACGTTTATCACAGGAGATGTAATATTAATAAACCAGTTAGGCAGAAATGGTGTTATTCTCAAAAATATAATGTAGTTAATGAGATGTTCTCTATGACGTTCAACCTGTCACAAGAAAGAAACAAGTTAGGATCAAGATAAAGCCAAGCCTGAAAATAAACTGATTATAAAATACCTTATTTCAAATTCTTATCCCTGATAGCTCAGCATTTACCCAACAGAAATGATCAAAAAAGGAGCTTGAAAATGACAATGAACTGCTTATCAAATGTTCATTACCAGAGCTAAATAACATCAGATGAAAGCTTTCAAGATTGTGCTTATAGTGTAATGTTATACTACTAAAGATGGCTCTACATCAGCCTAGATAATATGGCTCAACAACATTTTAAACCTAAAAAGGCAAAATTAAATTTATATCTATATATAAGATAGATATCAAATGACCAACTTTTTAATGCCTTTAATGTCCTGTAATATAAAGGGCTAGTATAGTACATCAATAAACCTGGCCTCCAATTTTAAAAAAATTCAGATAATCTTTATGTTAATATATTTCACATGAGTGAATTCATTCATTGATAAATGAGATTTAACAAGCATATAGAAACATTTAGCTGACTAAATAAAAGCACTGATTACAGTTTATACTTCCTAGATCTTGGTATACAAATAATGATTTTGATTTTGGACAAAATGCTTAATTTCTCTTAATTTCCTAATCTGTAAAACAAAGGGGTAAATTTCTAAAATTCCTCTGATTTAATAGTCTGCTTCTTCTGATTCTTTATAAGAAGGATTCTTAGCAATACTATGCTAGACTTTCCTGGGCAGCAGTCCTTATATTTATCACTGCTAGTCTTTGCAGAGATCCTAACGGAAGATAAGTTCTTCCCACTGATGAAATGCATTAAGAGTTGGCTGATACAAGTTTTTCAGAGACCCACTGACAGCATCCTGCATCAACACAAAACAGGTGAGGTGTCTAAATATATGGATGCCTTTATATTGACACTTTGACTTTTGTGCTGATTGAAGTTACTAGGAATAAAGAATTAAGATTACTGTTACAGATACAAAAACATCATATTTGAAATTATTAACATTCATTATTTGCCTACCACTTAATTTTCAAAAGATCATTTTTATCAAAGCCCTGAGTCTGAATTTATGTAGATATTATACACTGACCCCCCAAGTAGCCAAAGAATTACATCAAATAATTTAAAAATACATGTTTACCTGCTGTGACCATTTTACTGCTTTCTCAGTCAGGTATTTATAGACAACTGGCCTTCCAACTAAATAGGAGAGCATATAGCAGAATGAAGCACCGAGTCCAGAACACTACAAAATAACAAGAACCCGTAAGCATTTTGTACTTTTCCATCTTATTCACATGGATATATTCACCTAAGGCAAACCTCAACCAGTTTCTTTCTTTTGGGATATGGGGTGGATACTCTGCATAACATCTCTTGAGCAGAGCACAAGAACCCATCTGATCTAGTCCTTTCTCTGACCAAATTATAACTAAAATGAGACCAGCTAAAACAAACTGGCACTTGTGATTAAACTTAGTGACTATATCCAAATAGTTAATGTTAGCCATTAGCCTATGAATAAAACTTCAAGAGCAATATTTTTTCAATTCCTATGCTTGAAAACACCACCTCCAGCCATGGGACTTAACTCCTTGGGCCCACCAACATTCTTGGACTATCTGAATTACAAAACAGTATAGAAAGCAAAGGCTAGAACAGAGCCTATAAATGCAATTAAGTCTATGATAACCCTGTTCTAGAAAAAAGCCAAACTATAACATCTCCTTATGGAGGGACTTAACAGATATTACTTTAACATTAAACCCCTTTTAAAACTAATAAGTCTATGCTTCCAGAGTCTAGTGGGACTAGGATGCCATCATCATTCCCATCATTCTATTTAAAGTTATTTCTTTCTAGTCTCCCGATTTCATTTTATATACTTACCAAACAAACAAGAAATAAGGCTAGTGGAAAGGGATAAAGAAACCCTGAGAGTATACTGAGAAATATAGAGCCCGGAATAGCAAATGTTTGCAAGCTGTTAACTTCTAAGTTAAGGATTAAAACATAATTAAATGAATTTTTAAACTACAAATCCAACAATCCAGAAAACAAATATCAATACAGAAGTTAGATGTTAATAAGATTATATCCATATTTCAGTATTAAAAAAAAAGTAAAATTATACCCAAAGTTTAAAAAATACATGATTCCACAGCTGCAATACCTTTATAACCATTTACTAACATTATCGTAAATCAATGTTAATTAGAGTGTGTTACTAAGAGAAAACAAAGACAAATACCGAATGTGTACCAGACAGAGAGGAACTGGGCACTTTAGGGGGGGGAGGGGGATGGGGGGCAGAAAAAAAGATAGAGAACAAAAGTCTTCAGTAATCTTGTAAAAGACATGCTTCTCTAATGCATTGGATTTTTTTTTTAAAGAGGGCTCTTTTTTTTAAATTTATTTATTTATTTTTGGCTGCATTGGGTCTTCATTGCTGGGCGCAGGCTTTCTCTAGTTGTGGGGAGCAGGGGCCACTCTTCGTTGCAGTGTGTGGGCTTCTCATTGTGGTGGCTTCTCTTGTTGCGGAGCACGGGCTCTAGGCGCACGGGCTTCAGTAGTTGTGGCACGTGGGCTCAGTAGTTGTGGCTCGCGGGCTCTATAGCACGGGCTCAGTAGTTGTGGCGCACGGGCTTAGTTGCTCTGTGGCATGTGGGATCTTCCCGGGCCAGGGCTTGAACCCGGGTCCCCTGCATTGGCAGGCGGATTCTTAACCACTGCGACACTAGGGAAGCCCCTAATGCATTGGATTTTTACTCTCAAATATTTTTAGGAAACATGATTTCTATGGAAATACAGGTACAATATAAGGTATAATAATTACTATTTCTAATTTAACTTTTGGACATTTACCTCAACTTACTACTCATTTAAAAAAGAATAAGGGTTACAAAATATAGTAAAAGTCACAAATCTTACCTTTAAAACAGAATTATGTTTTTTTCCTACATCTCTCTAGTTCCTAGTTTTGGCCTGGACCTCTGCATCACCCATAACATGATTTACTCGTAAGTCAGACAGACTGAGTGAATTCCTTCAACTTCTCTCCCTTCTACTTTAAAATTTCTATCTTTACCCATCCTTCCTTTTTTCCTCTAGTTCCCACTTTACTCTTGTTTTCATTTCAATCTCCTTCTTCCTGAGTTCTTTTATCTTTAACTTCTGGCTCTTGCACAGATCCCTTCTGTATAAAACCACTCAGATGCCTACACACTAAAGAAAACCTAGGCTTTTCCTTGAGCAAGGTATCCTATCCAGTTACTGCCTCTCATCTTCACTGCCTCCCTTGCAATCTGGCTTACCCATCCCTCACTCTGCTGAAACCCCCTCCTGGACAAAAGTAATGACTTTTTCTCAGTAAGAATTTTCTATTGACCCTTGCATAGGATTAAACATCCTTCAGTGTAAAACTCAACTCCAGTGAACTGTATTTTTCTTCTGTGTTACAGATCATTACTTCTCTAGTTTTTCTCTTCTCCTCACCCTCAAACCTGAGATTTCTCTAACATTCTGTTAGCTAATCTCTCACTTTTCTTTGATAAATTCAGTCATTTCCATGTATATGGATGTACACATGGCTTCAAGCATACGGCGATAGATAGATAGATATAGATAGATAGATAGATAGATAAATAGATGATAGATAACTTTGAATTCTCTATCTCTGATTCAACTTTTCTAATCAAATACCAGTCTCAAATTTCCCAGCAGTCTACTGGATGCCTCCGTTAAAAATTTTAAAAATTAAACTTAGTTATTTCAGGGCTCTTTAGAATCTTTTAATGGAAAGTCTCAAACACATATCAAAGTAGAGAAACTAGTATTATGGTGCCCTATATGCCCATATACAGCTTCAATAATTAACATACAACCAATCTTGTTTTCTCTATATCCCTTACATTTGATTATATTGAAGCAAATCCCAGACATATCATTACATGTACAACTACATTAATACCTTTAAAAGATAAGGATTCCTTTTCTTTTTAACACAACTATAATACCATTGTCAGAGATCAATTAACCAAAATTCCTAACTATCATAAGTAGCTATTGAGCATGCTCACAATTCCCAAGAGAGTCTTAATTTTTTTTTTTTTGGACAGCTGGTTTGTTCAAATCAGGACAAAAAAGGTCCACACATGGTATTTGCTCTCCACAGCACTAAAGTACAGGTTTGGTTCTTTTTTTTGTCGTGTAATTTACTTGTTGAAGAAACTGGGTCATTTGCAGAATTTACCACTTTTTGAACTTTGCCTACTGTATCTCTTAGGGTGGCTTAATATGTTCCTTTGTCATTTTTTAAAATTAATTTTTATTGGCGTATAGTTGATTCACAATGTTGTGTTAGTTTCTGCTATACAGCAAAGTGAATCAGTTATACTTATACCTGTATCATTCCGCTGTCATTTATCTTATAGTGTTAACAAAGCCATTCTCTCTGCATGGGGATATAATTTGACCTTAACTTTCCAGCTTTGTATAGATTTATATTTCTTTTCTCTAACACTGAAAGATCTTGGTTCTTAATGTCATAAACATAATTAGCTATTTCCTTTACATACTATTAAGTGTATATATATATACACACACATATATGTATATACACACATATGTGTGTGTATATATATTAGATACATTAATATCACATATTTTAAAATTTCAGAACAATATAGCAACTGAAAATAGTTTAAGATTTCTTTCAAATCTTTTCTGTCCTTAAGATTTATCCCAGAAGGGACACAGAGCCAAATTACTTTTTTCAAGGAAACAATTTGAAATAATTTGAAAATTTTGTTGATAGTCAAATCTCCAACAACTCAATATATTGTTAAATTTGTTTCATTTTGCTTTAGATTGTTTAATTTTTTTTAATTTTGTTAAAATATACATAACATAAAATTTACCATCTTAACCATTTTTAAGTGTATGGTTCAATAACATTAAGTACTTTCACACTGTTATGCAAGCAATCTCCAGAACTCTTCTCATCCTGCAAAACTGAAACTCTATACCCCTTAAATAACATTCCCCACTCCCTCCTCCCCTAACCCCCTGACAACCATCCTTTTACTATCAGTCTCTATGAATTGGGCTACTCTAGGTACTTCATGTAAGTGGAATCATATAGCATATCTTTGTGATTGGCTTAGTTTACTTAGCATAATGTCCTTAAAGTTCACCCATGTTGTAATATGTTTCAAAATTTCCTTCCTTTTTAAGGCTGAATAATATTCCATTGTATGTATATACCACACTTTGTTTCATTCATCCATTAAAGGACACTTGAGTTGTTTCCGCCTTTTGGCTACTGTGAATAATGCTGCTATGAACATGGGTGTGCAAGTATCTCTTGAGACCCTGCTTCCAATTCTTTCAGGTATATACCCAGAAATGGGACTGCTGAATCTTATTTTTAATTTTTTGAGGAAACGCCATATTGTTTTTCACAGCTGCCAAACCATTTTATGCTCCCATCAACAGTGCACAGGGATTTCAATTTCTTCATATCCTCACCAACACTTGTTACTTTCTGGGTTTTTTCTTCTTTTTGATTAGTAGCCATCCAACTAACGGGTGTGAGGTTACTTTAGATTTTTAAGATTTCTGTTTCTTTTTTCAATTTGATTTAATTGGTTTTATAATTATGTGAAATATTTACTTGGTTCTAAAGTCAAATCTACACAATAAAATACACTTAGAGAAGTTTCACTTCCATCCCTGTTTCATCTCTCTCTCCATAGGTAAACATTTTTATTCGTTTTTAAAGATATCCTTTCTTTTGTCATCCACAGCTCAAAAGTCCTCAATGACTATCCAATACCAAATCAATATTCTATATTCCTTAGCCTGGTACTCAAACTTCTCTACAATCTGAGTGCAATGTGTAGCCTACCTTCCTAAAGTAATTTCTCAAATCCTCCCCTTCTCACACCCTATATACCAACAAAACTGATCACTTCCTAACCATGCCCTGTGCTTATAAGCTCTGCTCTAGACTTGCTATGTCTAGAATGACTATACCGTATCTCTACCCATAATTCCCATTATTCCAGATAGAAATAGTTGTTTTGCTTTTGAATGCTTAAAACACTAGATTGTACTTAGCATATAATTAGTACTTTCTGGTTAAATGGATGAAAGCTGAAGTTAAAATAAGTAATTATAATGTAAAAAGTAATTAATATACAAGAGTTTGAAATAGGTATTACCAATGAAAGTACTAGTACTGCACTGCTGAATACAATGGCTACTAGCTACATGTGGCTGTGGGGAAGAGACACTAAAATGTGCCTGGTCTGAACTGAGATGTGCTATGAGTGTGAAATACACACATTTTAAAGACTTGGCACAAAAAAAGAATGTGAAATAGTAATAATTTTTATGTGGTTTCATGTTGAAATGATATTTTTGACATTTCAGTTCAAGTAAAATGTATTACAATTAATTTATTGTTACTTTCCTTAATGCGCTAACTAGAAAATTTTTAAACTGCATGTGGCTCACATTATACTTCTATTAATCAGTGCTGTACTAATTATACGCCCAAAGATAAGTCTTCTCTTTTGTTCACTGAGTTTAAAAAAGTACCTTTTTAACACTCAGAGCTTAAGATTCCAAAGTGTAAAATAAATAGAAAATTGTAAGAAAATATAGATTTAACAAATTATCCTATAAAAAATCTAAAACAGGGGTTTCCCTGGTGGTGCAGTGGTTAAGAATCCACCTGCCAATGCAGGGGACACAGGTTCGATCCCTGGTCTGGGAAGATCCCACATGCCATGGAGCAACTAAGCCGGTGCGCCACAACTACTGAGCCTGCGTTCTAGAGCCCACAAGCCACAACTACTGAGCCCACGTGCCACAATTACTGAAGCCCGCGTGCCTAGAGCCCAAGCTCTGCAACAAGAAAAGCCACCGCAATGAGAAGCCTGCGCACAGCAATGAAGAGTAGCCCCCGCTTGCCGCAACTAGAGAAAGCTGTGCACAGCAACGAAGACCCAATGCAGCCAAAAATAAATAATAAATTAATTTTTAAAAAACTCTAAAACAATGCAGAATCACTACAATACCTTAATTATTAAGCAAATAGTAACCATATGCAATAAAACCTGCTGATTGACAAGATTAACCAATGATTCATTTAAAATTGAAAAATTTAAACCAAATGTATTTTATAATAATAAACCTATTCCTATACTTTTTTAAAAAAATATTTATTTAATTAATTTATTTGGTTGTGCTGGGTCTTAGTTGCTGCATGCATGTGGGAGCCAGTTCCCCGACCAGGAATCAAACCCGGGCCTCCTGCACTGGGAGCGTGGAGTCTTAACCACTGTGCCACCAGTGAAGTCCCTATTCCTATACTTTTAATTCACTTTCTACAAGGCACTTTATTCTTTTCTACTAATTTGCATATGGATATTAAGACAACTAGGCTACAACATTTATTCTCCCATAGATGGTCTAGATTCACTTATGCTAACTGGCTCTCTGGCCCTATGGGTGGGTATCCCCTTTATCCCTCAGCTATGAATCCTTCCAAAGCTAGGGGGCAAAATGGGGCAGAAAAGATAACTTTCCAAAGTAAATAGAAACTATATGCCTCATTCACAAAATGTTCACAAAAACCTTATAAAAGCCAAATGAAAGGGCTGAACCAAATGTTTCTTATTGGGGGAAAATATTTTTTATGGTTAAAGTTTATAAATGCAAAATAACCTACAAGCCTAACACTTTGGTTTTCACAGATAAGTGATGAAATGGGAAGTAGGAAAAGGCAGCAGGTGTGAATTACTTAAAACAGTCAGTATATAATTAAATTACTTTACAAATAACTGCCCCAAAGAACTGTGGAAAGACAGGTGCATAATAATCATTCTTCAAATTACCCCCAAATTTGAATTTTTCTAATAAATAGGGAGGATAATGACAAAGTGGCCACACATAGCACACTACCTAAATATAAATGTTATCTTCACCAGGTGGGTAAAGGAGTAATGTTTGTATTAGCAGCAAAAGCTATTATAACTGTACTTGTCACTAAGTTGTTTATGCCAGGAATAACTGGTCCAATGTGTTTTAAGTATACACTCAAAACATCTGCATAAGGAGGTAAATACAGGAACATCTATATGTTAAATACATAATATCTAATCCAACAAAAATCCAAGAAAATAAAATGCTATTGAATTTTATGAGAAAAAAATTTTAGCTGAAAAGTCCAACAAACCAAAAGAAATTCAGGAAATAAGAGAGGAAGCAAGAATAGAAATATTTTGAGAGAATTAACAAAATAATTAATATGCCTTTTAAAAAGCTGATTTGAAAAAGGAAAATGATTACCTTTACAACATCAAGAGTTAATGTCGACATTTCTCCAAAGAAGATATACAGATTGCCAACAAATACATGAAAGGATGCTCAACATCACTAATTATTAGAGAAAGGCAAATCAAAACTACAATGAGGTATCACCTCACACCAGTCAGAATGGCCATCATCAAAAAATCTACAAACAATAAATGCTGGAGAGGGTGTGGAGAAAAGGGAACCCCTCTTGCACTGTTGGCAGAAATGTAAATTGATACAGCCACTATGAAGAACAGAATAGAGGTTCCTTAAAAAACTAAAAATAGTACTACCATACGACCCAGAAATCCCACTACTGGGCATATACCCTGAGAAAACCATAATTCAAAAAGAGTCATGTACCACAATGTTCACTGCAGCACTATTTACAATAGCCAGGACATGGAAGCAACCTAAGTGTTCATCGACAGATGAATGGATAAAGATGTGGCACATATATACAATGGAATATTACTCAGCCATAAAAAGAAACGAAATTGAGTTATTTGTAGTGAGGTGGATGGACCTAGAGTCTATCATACAGAGTGAAGTAAGTCAGAAAGAGAAAAACAAATACTATATGCGAACACATATATATGGAATCTTAAAAAAAAAAAAAAAGGTTCTGAAGAACCTAGGGGCAGGACAGGAATAAAGATGCAGACATAGGGACTTCCCTGGTGGCGCAGTGGTTAAGAATCCGCCTGCCAATGCAGGGGACACTGGTTTAAGTCCTGGTCCGGGAAGATCCCACATGCCGCGGGGCAACTAAGCCCATGCACCACAACTACTGAGCCTGCGCTCTAAAGCCTGCGAGCTACAACTACTGAGCCCGCGTGCCACAACGCGCACCTAGAGCCCGTGCTCCACAACAAGAGAAGCCACAGCAATAAGAAGCCTGCACACCACAACGAAGAGTAGCCCCCACTCACCACAACTAGAAAAAGCCCGCGCATAGCAACGAAGACCCAACACAGCCATAAATTAATTAATTAATTAAATAAATTTAAAAGATGCAGACGTAGAGAATGGACTTGAGGACACAGGGAGGGGGAAGGGTAGGCTGGGATGAAGTGAGAGAGTGGCATTGACATATATACACTACCAAATGTAAAATAGATAGCTAGTGGGAAGCAGCTGCATAGCACAGGGAGATCAGCTCCATGCTTTGTGACCACCTAGAGGGGTGGGATAGGGAGGGTGAGAAGGAGACACAAGAGGGAGGGGATATGGGGATATCTGTATACATATAGCTGATTCACTTTGTTATACAGCAGAAACTAACACAACATTGTAAAGCAATTATACTACAATAAAGATGTTTAAAAAAAAAGAGTTAATGTCTTTAATTAACCGAGAAGATTTGGAAAATACGTTGGATTAGAATAAAAGATACAAAAATTAGAAATTAACATCCACAAATTGGAAGGTTAATTACCAGTTGCATAGGCAGTTTGAAAATATGTAGAAAGAATAAAGCAATTTTCCTGCCTAGTTAAAATACAACATATATTTCTATATAAAACAAAGAAATACATACTAAGAACTGTGAAAAAAAAAAAAATCATATCCTTTACATGACTAGTTACTCTCACAGGATTTTTTACCAAGGAAACCATTAAATGGAAGAAAAAAATCATAAGCAAATGATTCATAATACAACATCTAGAAAAGCAAAAATTAAATTCAAATTATATCTTCAAACCTACAGGAATTTTTAAAAAATTTATGGTATGGTGATTATTAATTCAAAATTATTATTTAAATTAAGACAATCAATTAACTAATAAAATAATCCTAAATAAAATGATTATCTTGAATAATACAAAGGAAAGAAAAAAGTTTATGATAAGTGAAACAAGCAGAAAACAGAAAAACTGGTAATAAATATTCAGAAATGACAACTGACTTGAAGAGAAAGGATTAAAGTGAGAATTTTTTCATTCTCATTTTTCAATATTTTATTTAAGGTTATACTGCATTAACAATTTTTAAAAGGAAAAATAGTTATGTATAACTGAGCAGCAGATCTTTTAAAACCTTTTTCTTAAACAAAAGTAGAAAACATTTTTCAGTTAAAAGGATACAAAATATATGTAGCAAAATAAGCTACAAGTACTTGTACATAAAAGGTGTCCTTATATTTGGATAAAACTTTTCCTAGAGCCTTGGCATCATCCATATCTCTGGGAACCTTCATATTCACTCTTTCTTCTCTAAAGAAATAAAGTGAAAAAAATTTTAAATAGAAATTTGCCAAGATAATTCATATCAAAGTTCAAAACATGAAGTTTTATCCAAAATGATTTGATGCCTTGATCTGTAACATGCTAAGCATAAATTCACAAAATTTAAGTTCAAAGTCTATAAATTATTTGTTTTTTAATGCTTTAATATAATTTCATGAGATATGTAATCCATATGAAAATTCAGGATGACCCAAACTAAAGGTTGAAAAGCATTTGCTCAAACACTGGAGTAAATTTTGAATTAATAAATGAACCACTGATGTTAGCATATTTAAAACATACTGAACATCATTTTGGGTAATCCTCATGATAAACTGAAGTCAGTAATCAATTACAACAGAAATTAAGTAAAAATTTCAATGAATTTATAGTTCATATCTTTTCTTGAATATCTCAGCTCAAAGTTCAGATAAAAACTTAAACACTTGTCACTTTCTATTAATTTTACTTTATATTTGGTGCCTTGTTTGGAACTGAATGTTCTGTTTATAAAAGCCCCAAATAATCACCTTCGTGTTTAATGTATATTGTACCCATTTATTGTACCCATTTGTTTACATGATAAAATTTAACTAACCTTGCAGAACAATGATAGACTGCTGTTTAAGTCCCATAAAAATAGCAGGTAAACTAAAATGGGTTTTCTCATTTATAAATTTAAAAGCTTAAAAAAGCTCTTTATAGGCGTGTGCATGCATCTCACATATACACACACAGAAAGAAATAGGCAGAATATAAAAGATTTATAACAGCATATTATTATATAAAAGTGTTATATTTCTTAGAGCACACTGGGATCCAAAACAATCTTAATCTACTCTATATTCTTTCCCTCTTTCAGTCAGCTCTTTATTTCCTACTCTTTTGATTAAAAAGAGAAAGGATCTAAAATTCAATGATACTAATATTAACATAACAATATAACATGCTATCCTCCCAAAGGCATTTATATTCACGTAAGAACTCAAAGTATTAAAATAAAAATAAGTTTAACTATAAAATTTCAAGCATAAGAAAGTGTTAATGAAAGAAATTTAGAGGAAACAGGAACTTTCTTACACCCTGAAATCACATTTCACAGTTATCCATTACCACACCAAGGTGGCCCTGGTTGAAAGTCTAACTACATTTTAGTAGTCTCTGATGTAATCTATGATTACCCAAGGGTGTTGTTATTGTGGTTGAATAACCCAGGGATATATTTTATCCTCATAAAAGTATGTTTCAGGTCTATAATCTTTTCCCTAAAATTCAAAAAGCTCTGAAAACCAAAAGTTCTTTGTAATCTGTCACCAAAAATTGACCCACACTTACATACAGTTTTTCATAGTCTTCTATAATACAGGTTTCACTATAAAAATATTAATGTATTTGATTATGGGGTGCTGCCCCAGATCCTGCTGGAGATACTACATAATATACAGTATTTATTCCATGTTATCTTTCCAAAATAGAAAAATTCTAAATTCTGAAATGCGTTCCACTCCCAAGGTTTTTGCTATGGAATTGTGGCTGTATACTAGATAGACAAGTCTTTTTACAAAGTGCATTTGACAGTGAAAAGTACCTATTCACACCATATCATTTCTATAAAACAGGGAAGAGAAAAAGAGCTAGGAGACAGAGATGTGGTGCGGAAGTAAATGGATGAATAGAGGCAGACAAAAACTGATGACACGGAAAAGTAGGAAGGGAGAAAACAGGGATGGAAAAAGGGGTAAAGCAGAGAAAAAGGGCATCAGTATTTCTCAAACTGCAGGTCAATATCTATTATGGACTGCAATATAAATTTACTTGGTCACTACTAACATTAAATAATAATATGCAATAAATTTATTAATGTGGCTATGTTTTTCAACATAGTCATTAGAAAGATGCCTTAATTAGAGAAGCAGTGCTAGGAGAACCTTGCATAGAAAATCAAGAGACATATTTGGAAAGAAGTATTTAAATTACAGTGTCAATATGAACTTGCTACAAGCCATGAGAGCTGACATACAATTATTATGCCAGTTCTGTTCCTTAAATTAGTTGAACTTTCAATGCACGTTCATCTCTATAAATGTCTAGACATTTTCTGTTTCTTTCAGTATACTTACTCACTAAGCTGAGGAAAATTTTTATATACCAAAAACATAACAAAAGCTGCAGATAAGAAAATGGACACCAATATAAGAAGCGACATTCTTGCTGACCCAGCTTCTGCACAGGCTTTCTCTGAAAAAAAAAAAAAAAAATTATAATCAAGATAAATATAGAGGAAAACAGTACTCCAAGCCAGTAAATAATTTCCTGAAAGGTTTTCCTCCCAAGAAACTGTTCACACTTTTGCCCAAAACACTGTGACATTAAATTTTAAATACTACCATATTTGATGTTTATTAACTGGCCATAGTTCTTTGCAGGGATATATGCATTTTAGAAGCAGAGAAAAACAGAACACCAGAATTTGTAGCACTGATTTGTTGATAAGCCAAAAGGGAAAAAAGGGCATTGCTCTAAATGCTATCACTGACTTTCAATTTTATATATCTATATTGGGAGATAACAGCATAGGCAGAATGGCCTCTTAGGAAAAATAAGGTAATCTGGCAATTACTTCAAACTGTCATGAGAAAGAACCCACAGATTCACTAATGCAACTGATGAATGTTACACTTTCTCTTTACACCAAGGGCTTCAGAATATAGTTGAACCTCAAATGTTTTGGATGGCTGTGTCTGTGACTCCAAGAATGGGAGAATATGTTTGTGTTCTCCAACAAGGTAATCTTAGTGTTATCTTAAAAATCATATGCAAGTGGGCGGAGTCAAGATGGTGGAGTAGGACACTGAGTTTGCATCTCCTCACAACTAGGGCACCTACCAGGTGCTGGTGGGGGACTTTGGACACCTAAGGGGACAGGAGGAACCCCCCGAGTGACCGGGTATGATGTGGGGGGGAGCAAGGGGGGAGGAGAAGTGGAGGCAGGAGGGACTGGCACCCCTGAGGAGCGCCTGGGGGAGAGGAAGGGTTCCCACGCCCATAGGGGCCCACTCACAGGGAGGGGATCAATGGGGATGGGGAGAGACCCTCAGGGGATCAGAGGATTGGAAGGGAACATGGCCAGCGTTTCCCCCACCCACTCAGGCCCCAGGGAGGCTGCTGAGTTCCCAGGGCTGATCCTCCACCCTCCGAGGCCCCCTCCATCTGCGTGGGTCCTGGGGGTGTGGGAGGGAGGGGGAGAGGAAAAGAAGAGGTGAGATGGGACCAGTGCCCCGAGGGGTGGCTGGGGGAGGGGAGGGGTTCCCATGCCGGGAGGTGGGCACCGAGGAGGGGCGTACCGAGGGCACACTGTGATCCCCTACCCACAGGAAGGGGATCAGTGGGGACAGGGAGGGAACCTCGGAGGATCAGAGGGAACTTGGCCAGTACTTCCCCTGCCCACTTGGGTCCCAGCAAGCCTGCTGGGGCCCCAGGCCTGAGCCTCCACTGTGAGGCCCCCTCCAGCTGTGCTGAGCCTAAGCCCTGCCCCCGCCTAAGTCTGCCCCTCCCCCACAGCCAAGGCCTTTTCCTGCTTTTATTCTTTTTCTTTTTTTCTATTTGCTATTATGGTTCTGTTTTACTGTGTTGTTGTTATTTCATTTTTATTCGTATTTTATCTAGTATATTTTTTATCTTTCTAACTTTATTTATTTTTTATTCTTTGTTATTGTTCTGCTCCTTTTTTCTTTTTTTTTTTTTTGGCCACACACCAGGTGGCTTGTGGGATCTTGGTTCACAGGCTGGGGGTTGGGCCTGAGCTCCTGTGGTGGGAGCACCGAGTCCAAACCACTGGCCTAACAGAGAACCTCAGACCCCAGGGAATATTAATCAGAGTGAGGTCTCGCAGAGGTCCTCATCCCCACACCAAGAGCCAGCTCTACCCAACTGCCTGCAAACTCCAGTGCTGGAAGCCTCATGTCAAACAACCAGTAAGACAGGAACACAGCCCCACCCATCAAAAATAATGAGACGACAAAAAAATACGTTACAGATGAAGGAGCAAGGCAAAAACCTACAAGACCAAATAAATGAAGACAAAACATGTAATCTACCTGAAAAAGAATTCAGAGTAATGATAGTAAAGATGATCCGAAATCTCGGAAATAGAATGGAGGCACAGATCGAGAAAATACAAGAAATGTTTAACAAAGACCTAGAAGAACTAAAGAATAAACAAGCAGTGATGAACAACACAATAACTAAATGAAAAATACACTAGAAAGAATCAATAGCAGAATAACTGAGGCAGAAGAACAGATAAGTGACCTGGAAGATAGACTGGTGGAAATAATTGCTGAGGAACAGAATAAAGAAAAAAAAATGAAAAGAACTGAGGACAGTCTCAGAGACCTCTGGGACAACATTAAATGCACAAACAATGGCATTACAGGGGTCCCAGAAGATGAAGAAAAAGAGAAAGGGTATGAGAAAATATTTGAAGAGATCACAGTTGAAAACTTCCCTAACATGGGAAAGGAAATAGCCACCCAAGTCCAGGAAACGCAGAGAGTCCCATACAGGATAAACCCTAGGAGAAACACACCAAGACACATATTAATCAAATTAACAAAAATTAAATTCAAAGAAAAAATATTAAAAGCAGCAAGGGAAAAACAACAAATAACATACAAGGGAATCCCCATAAGGTTATCAGCAGATTTTTCAGCAGAAACTCTGCAGGCCAGAAGGAAGAGGCAGAATATATTTAAAATGTTGAAAGGGAAAAACCTACAACTAAGATTACTGTACCCAGCAAGTATCTCATTCAGATTTAACGGAGAAATCAAAAGCTTCACAGACAAGTAAACGTTAAGAGAATTCAGCACCACCAAACCATCTCTACAACAAATGCTAAAGGAACTTCTCTAGGCGGAAACACAAGAAAAGAAAAAGACCCACAGAAACAAACCCAAAACAATTACAAAATTGTAACAGAAACATACATATTGATAACTACCTTGAATGTAAATGGATTAAATGCTCCAACCAAAAGACACAGACTAGCTGAATGGATACAAAAACAAGGCCCATATATATGCTGTCTACAAGAGACCCACTTCAGACCTAGGGACACATACAGACTGAAAGTAAGGGGATAGAAAAAGATATTCCATGCAAATGGAAATCAAAAGAAAGCTGGAGTAGCAATACTCATATCAGATAAGATAGACTTTAAAATAAAGACTGTTACAAGGGATAAGGAAGGACACTACATAATGATCAAGGGATCAATCCAAGAAAAAGATATAACAATTATAAATATTTATGTACCCAACATAGGAACACCTCAATACACAAGGCGAATGCTAACAGCCATAAAAGGGGAAATCGACAGTAACACGATAACAGTGGGGGACTTTAATTACACCAATGGACAGATCGTCCAAAATGAAAATAAATAAGGAAACGAAGCTTTAAATGACACAATAGATCAGATAGATTTAATTGATATTTATAGGATATTCCACCTGAAAGCAGTTGAAAACACTTTCTTCTCAAGTGCACATGGAACATTCTCCAGGATAGATCACATCTTGGGTCACAAATCAAGCCTCGGAAAATTTAAGAAAATTGAAATCATATCAAACATCTTTTCTGACCACAATGCTATGAGATTAGAAATGAATTACAGGGAAAAAACTGTAAGAAACACAAATACATGGAGGCTAAACAGTGCACTGCTAAATAACCAAGAGATCACTGAAGAAATCAAAGAGGAAATTAAAAAATACACAGAAACGAATGGCAACGAAAACACGACAACCCAAACCTATGGGATGCAGCAAAAGCAGTTCTAAGAGGGAAGTTTATAGCAATTCAATCTCACCTCAAGAAACAAGAAAAATCTCAAACAATCTAACCTCACACCTAAAGCAACTAGAAAAAGAAGAACAAAGAAAACCCAAAGTTAGTAGAAGGAAAGAAATCATAAAGATCAGAGCAGAAATAAATGAAATAGAAACGAAGAAAACATTAGCAATGATGAATAAAACTAAAAGTTAGTTCTTTGAGAAGGTAAACAAAATTGATAAACCTTTAGCCAGACTTACCAAGAAAAAAGGGAGGGGACTCAAATCAATAAAATTGAAATGAGGGACTTCCTTGGTGGTGCAGTTGTTAAGAATCTGCCTTCCAATGCAGGGTTCGATCCCTGGTCAGGGAACTAAGATCCCACATGCTGCGGGGCAACTAAGCCCATGTGCCGCAACTACTGAGTCCGCACACCACAACTAGAGACCCCACGTGCTGCAAGTAGAGAGAAGCCCATGCGCCACAAAGAAGAGCTCGCAGGCTGCAACAAAAGATCCCGCATGCTGCAACAAAGATCCTGTGTGCCACAACTAAGACCTGACACAAATAAATAAATAAATATTTTTTAAAATAAAAATTAAAAAAATTAGAAATGAAAAAGGAGAAATTACAACTGACACCACAGAAATACAAAGGATCATAAGAGACTATTACAAGCAACTCTATGCCAATAAAATGGACAACCTGGAAGAAATGGACAAATTCTTGGAAAGGTACAACTTTCCAAGACTGAACCAGGAAGAAACAGAAAATATAAACAGACCTATCACAAGTAATGAAATTGAAACCGTAATTACAAATCTTCCAACAAACAAAAGTCCAGGACCACATGACTTCACAGGCGAATTCTATCAAACATTTAGAGAAGAGCTAACACCTATCCTTCTCAAACTCTTCCAAAAAATTGCAGATGAAGGAACACTCCCAAACTCATTCAACGAGGCCACCATCACCCTGGTACCAAAAGCAGGCAAAGATATCACAAAAAAAGAAAAGTACAGGCCAATATCACTGATGAAAATAGACGCAAAAATGCTCAACAAAATACTAGCAAACAGAATCCAATAACACATTAAAAAGATCATACATCATGATTAAATGGGATTTATCCCAGGGATGCAAGGATTCTTCAATATATGCAAATCAATGTGACACACCATATAACAAATTAAAGAATAAAAACCATATGATCATCTCAATAGATGCAGAAAAAACTTTTGACAAAATTCAACACCCATTTATGATAAAAACTCTCCAGAAAGTGGGCATACAGGGAACCTACCTCAACATATTAAGGCCCTATACGACAAACCCACAGCAAACATCATTCTCAATGGTGAAAAACTGAAAGTATTTCCTCTAAGATCAGCAACAAGACAAGGATGTCCACTCTCACCACTCTCACCACTATTACTCAACATAGTATTGGAAGTCCTAGCTACAGCAATCAGAGGAGAAAAAAGAAATAAAAGGAATACAAATTGGAAAAGAAGAAGTAAAACTGTCAGTTTGCAGATGACATGGTACTATACATAGAAAATCCTAAAGATGCCACCAGAAAACTACTAGAACTAATCAATGAATTTGGTAAGGTTGCAGTACAAAATTAACACACAGAAATCTCTGGCATTCCTATACACTAACAACGAAAGATCAGAATGAGAAATTAAGGAAACAATCCCATTCACCACTGCAACAAAAAGAATAAAATACCTAAGAATAAACCTACCTAAGGAAGCAAAAGACCTGTACTCAGAAAACTATAAAACACTGATGAAAAAAATCAAAGATGACACAAACAGACGGAGAGATATACCATGCTCCTGGATTGTTAGAATCAATACTGTGAAAATGACTATACTACCCAAAGCAGGCTATAGGTTCAATGCAATCCCTATCAAATTACCAATGGCATTTTTCACTGAATTAGAACAAAAAATTTTACAATTTGTATGGAAACACAAAAGACCCCAAATAGCCAACGCAATCTTGAGAAAGAAAAATGGAGCTGACTCCTCAACTTCAGACTCTACTACAAAGCTACAGTAATCAAGAAAGTATGGTACTGGCACAAAAAACAGAAATATAGATCAATGGAACAGGATAGAAAGCCCAGAGATAAACCCATGCACATATTATCACCTTATCTTTGATAAAGGAGACAACAATATAAAATGGTAGAAAAGGCAGCCTCTTCAATAAGTGGTGTGGGGAAAAGTGGACAACTACATGTAAAAGAATGAAATTAGAACACTACCTAACACCATACACAAAAGTAAACTCAAAATGGATTAAAGACCTAAATGTAGGACTGTACATTATAAAACTCTTAGAGGAAAACCACTCTTTGACATAAATCACAGCAAGATCTTCTATGACCCACCTCCTAGAGTAGTGAAAATAAAAGCAAAAATAAGCAAGTGGGACCTAATTAAAGTTAAAAGCTTTTGCACAGCAAAGGAAACCATAAGCAAGACGAAAAGACAACCCTCAGAATAGGAGAAAATATTTGCAAACGACTCAACAAAGGATTAATCCCAAAATATACAAACAGCTCATGCAGCTCAATATCAAAAAAACAAACAACCTAATCCAAAAATGGCCAGAAGACCTAAACAGACATTTCACCAAAGAAGACATACAGATGGCCAAGAGGCAACATGAAAAGATGCTCAACATCACTAATTATTAGAGAAATGCAAATCAAAACTACAATGAGGTTATCGCCTCACACCAGTCAGAATGGCCATCATCAAAAAATCTACAAACAATAAACGCTGGAGAGGGTGTGGAGAAAAGGGAACCCTCCTACACTGTTAGTGGGAATGTAAATTGATACAGCCACTATGGAAAACAGTACAGAGGTTCCTTAAAAAACTAAAAATAGAACTACCATATGACCCAGCAATCCCACTACTGGGCATATACCGTGAGAAAACCATAATTCAATAAGTTACATGTGCCCCAGTGTTCACTGCAGCACTATTTACAATAGCCAGGACATGGAAACAACCTAAATGCCCATTGACAGATGAATGGATAAAGAAGATGTGGTACATATATATAATTACTCAGCCATAAAAAGAAATGAAATTGGGTCCTTGTAGAGATGTGGATGGACCTAGAGTCTGTCATACAGAGTGAAGTAAGTCAAAAAGAGAAGAACAAATATCGTATATTAACGCATATATGTGGAATCTAGAAAAACGGTACAGATGAACCTATTTGCAGGGAGGGAGTAGAAATGCAGACGTAGAACAGAGGTGTGGACACAGGTGGGGAAGCGGAGGGTGGGATGAATTGGGAGATTAGGTCTGACATAAATACACTACCATCTGTAAAATAGATAGCTAGTGGGAACCTGCTATAAAGCACAGGGAGCTCAGCGAGGTGCTCTGTGATGACCTAGATGGGTGGGAGGTGGGGGGGTCCAAGAGGGAGGGGATATATGTATTCATATAGCTGATTCACTTCATTGTACAGCAGAAACTAACACAACATTGTAAGGCAATTATACTCCAATAAAAAAAAATTTTAAATAAAGACTTCAGTAGGTAACAGTCCTCTTAAATTAAAAAATTAAACAAGACATTTTGCATGGCAACTCTAAAATTTAACTACAGTATTTTTCTTCCCATCATTAATTCACAAGTCTTAAGTAAGGGGTCCTAGGGGAGAAAGGTGTGGACTTAACTGGACTACAGAACACCACCCTAAGCCTTCTTTGAGTACACATCTCTCTGATTGCTACTTGTTGCCTTACAGTTGGATGATGAAATATATAGACATTTGTTGAACAAAATTAACCTCCAAGTTTAACTCGATACCTATTTTTTTCACCCTCTGAAAGGAAAACTTTTTCAAGCATTGTACTCAGCACAACGTAAACACAAGAAAACAGCTAATAATGCAATAAAACTAAGTGACAGAGCTTCCCTGGTGGCGCAGTGGTTGAGAGTCTGCGTGCCAATGCAGGGGACACGGGTTTGAGCCCTGGTCTGGGAGGATCCCACATGCCGCGGAGCAGCTGGGCCCGTGAGCCACAATTACTGAGCCTGCGCATCTGGAGCCTGTGCTCCGTAACAAGAGAGGCCGCGATAGTGAGAGGCCCGTGCACCGCGATGAAGAGTGGCCCCCGCTTGCCACAGCTAGAGAAGGCCCTCACACAGAAATGAAGACCCAACACAGCCATAAATAAATAAATAGATAAATAAATAAATAAATAAAATTAAAACAAAACAAACAAAAAAGAGCAAAGTTGTTAAGTCACTTAAAAAAAAATTACACATTAAAAAAAAAAAAAAACAACTAAGTGACAGTCAATTTTGAAGCTCTCCATTCTTTCACACAAACTTGGAAATAGGGAGTGTTCCCTATTATGATTCCACAATTCTTTTTGAATATAGTTCTAATAAATCTAAAGGCTAGCACGTAATTCATTTAGTTCTGAACAGAGATAAAAGTTATAAACTTGGGAATTCCTTGGCTGTCCAGTGGTTAAGACTCCACACTTCCATTGCTGGGGGCCCAGGTTCGATCCCTGGTCAGGGAACTAAGATCCTGCAAGTCACAAGGTGCAGCCAAAAAAAAAAAGAAAGGTTATAAACCTTGCTTTAATGATTCAACATCTGAATGTGTAACATACACATTTATAATGTGCATCCTCCTTCTGGTTGCATTAGATACATGTTATTTAGCATTTAGAGCCACCCACAACAATGCTTTATACATTCATTAACCTCCAAATCTTCCATCATACTAATTCCCATTCTCAATTATCCCATTATCTGTTTTCCAACCTCCTCCCAGGCCAAAGGTACGGCTACAGAAAGATCATTGTGCTCTCTTGGCTTACAAGTTCATATGCTTCCTGCTTTTCTATCGTCAATTAAGGTTATCACTGGCAAACTATAATCCTTTTACAGTACCCTCCAGAAGGGCTATTTCAAGTCTCTTCAAGCCTTTAATTCTACTTCCCCCTATTCTCAACCAATGAGGCTGTCTCCACACTTCAGAGAGCTTCCCAATCTCTACCTCAAGATCTGTTCACGAAATTATCTCCCCTTCCCTCTTTCCCCTTATCTTTGCATCATATGCCAACACATTCCTTGCAGATCTTGCTCTCAGAATTATCTCATCTCCATTCACTGAATATCTTCAATTCTTCCCACTAACAAGCAACTCTTCTCTAACTTCTAATATGCATATATCTATCCTGAAAAATCAAAACTTAACCTTAATGCCCCTGTAGTAGCTCTCTATTTCTCTTATAACTTTCATATCAATACCTTTTGAAAAGCAAAATCTTTATACCTACAAGATTTTAGGAATCACTCTTACTGGTCATCTAGTCCACTAGTTCTAGACCTACAGAATCCTAACATGGAGGAAGCAAAAGACCCATCTACCCTGAGGACACAGTTTACAGGAACTCTAACAAGTTTTTCAGAGTTCTTTTTTAAAAAATTTATTTGGCTGCATGGGGTCTTAGTTGTGGCACGTAGGCTCTTTGTTGCAGCACGTGGGATCTTGTGTGGCATGCGAACTTCTCTAGTTGCAGCACGTGGGCTTCTCTCTAGTTGTGGCGTGTGGGCTCCAGAGCACATGGGCTCAGTAGTTGCACTGCACAGGCTCCAGAGTGCCCGGGCTCAGTAGTTGCAGCATACAGGCTTAGTTGCCCCATGGCATGTGGGATCTTAGTTCCCCGACCAGGGACTGAACTCCCTTCCCCTGCATTGGAAGGCAGACTTTTAACCACTGGACCACCAGGGAATTCCCTCTAACAAGTTTTTTATGGTTACAAGAATCTATTGTAACATTTTTGGAAGTAAATTTTATTTCAAGAACTTAAAATTTTTTAAATTATGTATTAATAATCAAAAATGGTAGTATCATCAAGTATAAATTTAAACAGCTAAAATAACTTTTTAATAAAATATAAAGAATTAACCATTAAAAAAACACACAGAGAGAAAGCATGTTTGCAGGCAGCAGAAGAAACAGCACTACCTATCTTGTATAAAAGCTCATTCTCTGACGTTTATGCCCTGCATCTCTGCTACCATTCAACCCACACAGCCTCACTCACTATCATCAACCACTTTCAGGCACTTCCCCTATTCAGCGAAGACTAAGCCAAGCTTCAAGCAAACTTTTCATAATCCTAAAAGATACATCTATTCAGATGATTCACCCAGCCTCAAAATTCTTAGACTTTCATTTCTATTCAACTTTAGCCACCCACTTCCAGTGGTACACTAAGTTCTCACACCACCTGAGACTGCTCTATCTTGGACATTTTAAATTCCAACATGCCATTCCTTGATCATCTTTATTCTTTCATGAGCTTAACATCTCCAATTTCTCCCTCTGTTGGGCTCCTCACTTCTCTTCCTTCTATGCCCAGCCTGGACTCCATGGTGTATCCAGCAGCACCTCTGATTAGAATCCTCACTCTTTCCTTATAGCTAATCTAACCCAAAATCAGTGTTTCAAGCTCACTGTCTTCATTCCTATACCAAGATGGTTGAGCACAAGTAGAGAAAAATCATGAGTGACCCATCACAGAAATCCATGTTTATGGGAAAACTGACTTAGCCTCATTTCTACTCCCTTTTTTTAGGTGTTGAACATGAATCAGGCTGAGCCAATTAGGTTATTCTTACCCTCTGACAACAGTGATAGGTTCAGGGATAAGCATTTGATCTGAGGCAATCTAATCAGAGTTAATATCTAGACTTGTATTGCTAATACTTAGAAAAAGATTCTCAAAATTATCAAGGAAGCATTTAGCTTACCTGGACCTTCAAGAGGAATCAACCTTAAGGTAAAACTGATATCAGGTAAGCAAAACAAGATATGAAAGAAATCTGATCCTTATGATATCACTGAGCCACTGGTCCCAGACTGAAGCCAGTGAATCCCACTTAATCTCTCAACTTTTTAGTTATATGAACCAATAAACCTCCTTTTAGCAAAGCTTTCCATTGTGTTTTCTACTGATTACAAGCAAAAGAATCCTGATATATAATATTTGGGTTGAGACTGACATCAATACATCATACTAATACCTTGGTTGATGTCCAATTGCCAATTTTAGTCTTAGTTCCCAGTTATCAGTAATCAGAGCTTTCTTCTTCTTCCTCTAAGCCAGCACCTAGCTCACAGCAGATGCTCAAAGGATATTTGTTGAACCATATTAGCAAGGCAGACCCTAGAACAGGCATCTGAGAGGGATTTATTACCCAATTTTGAACAATACTGTCTCCTAAGAGCAGTAAAACCAACTTCAAGACAGTGTTTCCCAAACATTTTTGGCTGCTTTCCACAATAAGCAGTGTATTTTATATCATGATCTGATACACACAAAATCTATATAATTGAAAAATAAAATTCAAAGAATACTTACCCCCTACTACATGCAAAGAACTCTATTTTCTCTTCCATTTTTTTAAATGGCTCATGATTACCCACCAAATTCATTTCACACCGCTCACAAAGGTATGACCTATATATTGGAAAACATGGTCCTGGGAGTTCTCTTAAATCAAAATGGGGAAATTCTACATTTGCGAGTAAAAAGATCAGCCAGGGCAAACAACAAAAGAAAATAAAACACCTGGTCCAAGTACCCTTGCACACAGAGTAGGTCAAGAGCCTCTCAAGTAGTAATATCTCTTGTCTCTCACCCTTTCTAATCATGCAAGAATTAGATTTTCAGTGTTATTGCCTTGCTCAAATCATCACAGCGGTCCTCAGTAAGACTCAGACGTTGGACTAGAGTCAAGGCAAGGAATCCACTAAATGTACCAAACACTGCATGTGAGGTGTAAAATATTTCAAGCATACACACAATGACAACTATTTGTCAAAATTATGTAGATGCATCAGTTAATAAAAATACAAATTTATTTAAAAATACAAATACATGGAATTTATAGAAACACTCTATTACAATGTATTTCTCAAGAGCTAATAAAAATTTTTTTTCTCTAAAACCTTTCCGTTTATGAATAAATAAAAATTAAAAAAAAAAAAAGAAATCCTCTACTACTGACAAGTTTATCTCTTCATAGACACACACGAAAGGTTCACACTAACTAACCTTCAAGCCTAATGCTTCCCCAACCCAGAATCCTTTTCTGTTCTCTCTACTAATCCAAACCCTACTTCTCTATGAAGGCGTGCCTTCACATCTCTTCCCTCTGTCTTCCTATAGATTTGTAGTCCACAGAAGTCATTTGACAGCATCACAAAAATAACTTTGTTGAATGTGTTGTTCAAATGTTAAAATACAATAAACAATTGTAAAAGCACTCTGGCAGTTTCAAGGTCTTATTTTCTGAACAGCTTAAGGTTAAAAAATTAATAATAATAATAATAAAATAACTGACTGCTATCCCAAACCAAATGACAATATTTAGGGATGTCCTATCTGGAATCCATGGAAAATACTTTCTAAGTATTTTCCTATCTGGAAAATACTTCTTCAGGAAGCCCTTAGATTACTGTCATTCTCAGTTGCAGCATCATCAAAACAAGGTTACTGTCATTTAGAGTGGATTTATACTTTGACAACACTTCATTTCTGGTTTTTGAAGTTATTTGGCTCTATTGTCTATAAGGTGTAAAAATATCCAAATATATAAAGCCGAAAGACCCAAATTAGACTGGAGACATTTTAAATTATTTGAAAATAAAGTACCATTTTCTGCAAGACATTTTCTAAATTTTTCATATGTTTTAAATTTGATTCAAAAAATTTCAGCTGATGGGAATTCCCTGGCGGTACGGTGGTTAAGGACTCGACACTTTCACTGCCAGGACCGGGTTCGATCCCTGGTCAGGGAACTAAGAGCCACATGGCATGGCCAAAAAAAAAAAAAAGAAAAATTTCAGCTGAATGTTAAACATATTATCTCCATATATAAATATATTTTTAAAGTGTATAATACTTTATTGATGACTATAGTTACAATGTCGCTAGACACTATTAAAAGATCCTCTCTTTACCCATCACTGGTGGTGGAACACACCAGTGTGAGTAAGCTGCAGACAACTTAATGGGCATTTGTTAGGATCTCTCCAAGTTTATGGGCTTTGAAAGCATTTAAGGAGGTTAAATCACTTCAACTGCTGAAAAGCAATGAAAACTCTACGCCCAGATGAAATCAAAGTATTTAGTTTCTGGGTACACTTTTTTTCTTAAAATAATATTTGAGGCCCTGAGAAATGCCAGGATGGCGTAGTGGAAAAAAAGCTTGAGAATAAGAGATCTTAGCTATAATAGTAATTGCTAACATTTATTCAGCCTTCACTGCATATAAGCCAAACATTACACTAAATCCTTTATGTGAATTATTTTGTTTAATCCACGCACCAATCTTAAGTAGATATTACTATTATTAATATTATCACCATCCCCACTGTACAGTTCAGATACTGAGCTTTTGAAGGATAACAAGTCCAAAGTCTTAAGTGGTAGAGCAGGGACGCAAACCCAAGTGTTCTTGCCACCTCGAAGCGGCGCCTGGACGTAGTTAAATCCTTGCTTTTAGCCAATACTTTACTAATCTGGCTTTCTGACTTTGTGCAAGTTATATATCCATTCTGGACCTCAGTTTCCTCATCTGTAAAAATAAAGCAACGAATGCTAACGTTCCTTCCAGTTCTGCCTAACTTCAATATTATCAACCCACTAGGTGTCCGGCCTTGTGGTAGGCCGTAGCCTAGGTCCCCCACTCTCTCTGCTCCCGCCCCTAGATGCCAACAGGCCCCCTTTCCACCCGCAAATCCCCTGGACCCGCTGGGGTCCTTTCTCCTCCGAAGCCCCTCCCGGCACACTCCCGCCTCTGGGCCAGCCCCAGCTCTGGTTCCCAGGTCTACTCACCCTTCAGGTGGTCTCCGCTGCCTGGCGCCGAGGGACCCCGCGGCCCCGCTGCCTTGTCCCCCGGAGGGGTCGTAAGGAGTGCCCCCGTTTGCGACCTTTCGACAACTCTGCCTTTCGTCATGGCTGCTGCAGGGAAGGTGGAGGAAGCGGGGTGATGCCGCGGCCCCTTAACAACAACTACGCGGCAGGCTCCTTACAACACCCAGGGTCCACAGCCACAGATACTTCCGGGACGACGACCTCACCTGAGACGACCTCAGGCCCGCTAGCACAGTGACGCTGAGCCGGGACCCGCAGCGCCTACTCGGACTAGGCTCCGCCCCGCACCGCCCCCGAGGCTCGCGCGCTCGCGCCCGCCCAGTAACCGCGAGACAAGTCAGGGTCCCCGCCCGCCCCACTTGCTGCCCCGCCCCGCTTCATGACTGCGCGGAGCATGCGCAGTCACGGCACCGGAGTCAGCGGGTGTGACTCACAGACGCAGGCATCCAACGCGCAGCTTTAATTATCCGGAAGTGCGGTCTCAGAGACTGTAATGCCTTTGTCCTGGCGACCGGAAGTGCCCGGGAGTGATTAGTTGGAGTTTCGCGACGGATGCTGACTCAGCCGACTCCCTTCTCTACCAATTCGAGAATCTGTCTCGAATCTGGAGGGGCTAGACAATGCTCGGTCTGAAGATGTTGGAAAACATAAAGCCTGAGCCGAACCCACCGAGTTTCAGGAAACTAAGGCTCAAGGAGCCCGTAATCTGTGAAGGTCACAGGGTGGCAGAAATCGGTTTAGAATCCAGTTTTCTTGTTCCCAAGCAAATGCTTTCCTACGTCATCGCCCTGCCACTCCTCCTTTGTAAATCCAGGTCAGCGCATTTATCTTTTCCTTTCGCAGAGCCCAAACGTACCTTTTTTGGCGGTTACTTTTTCCACTCCTACCTCTCAGAGCGGTATTCAGCTTACTCACTGGTGAATGTATTGGAATTCCCTCTTGAAAGTAACTTGGCAATGTGTATAAAAATACTGATTGTTCCTATCCAGTAATTAAATTTCTAAGAAGCTATTCTGTGGGAATAAACATGCAGAGGGAGTTATTCCGAACGGGATTATTTCTTAGTATAATAGTAAATGGGGAAGCAATCTAAAAACCCAGCACCAAAGAATGGTTAGGTAAATGATGGGAGAACCATTCAGTGGAACTGTTTTATGTACACATCCTCTGCCTACTTACATTAAGACCTTCAGTGACCACTCTAAGAGGTAGCTTCCCATTTAATTCCTTGATGGTCGTTATTAAAAGCAATAATTATTTGGATTATTTGTTTACTTGTTTATTGTCTGCCGCCACCTCTAGAATGTAAGCTTCATTAAGGTAAGGGGTCTTGTCTTTTTGTCCACCATTGTATCCCCCAGCAGATGACACTGCCAACACCTAAGAGGGCATTCAATAAATATGTTGAATAGATTTTCAACCATAAAAAATTACGAAGAGGGGCTTCCCTGGTGGCGCAGTGGTTAAGAGTCCGCCTGCCAAGGCAAGGGACACGGGTTCGAGCCCCGGTCTGGGAAGATCCCACATGCCACAGAGCAGCTAAGCCTGCGAGCCACAACTACTGAGCCCATGTGCCACAACTACTGAAGCCCACACGCCTAGAGCCTGTGCTCCGCAACAAGAGAAGCCACTGCAATGACAAGCCCACGCACCACAATGAAGAGTAGTCCCCGCTCGCTGCAACTAGAGAAAGCCCGCGTGCAGCAACGAAGACCCAATGTAGCCACACACACAAAAAAAAATTACTCAGAGACTAATAATGTGGATGATGCTTATTCAGAAACAAATTCCAAGAGATAAGTATAAAAAACAAAACAAAAATATTAGAAGGAATACATAAGCAAGTAAATTTATATCTTTGGAATAAAGGTCTTCTTGAGCAAGATGCAAAACTGTTAACTTAAACCCTTGATATATTTTACTAAAAAAAAATTTTTAAGCACCAAAAAATAAACTCTAGGAACAGACTGAGAAAAAATATTTGTCACGTAAATAAGAATTAACTACAAATCAATAAGAAAAGCACAACTCAACAGAAAAGTGGACAAGATATGAATAATAAATTCATAGAAGAAAAATTAAATAGCCAACAAATTAGGAAAAGATGAACAAGCTCATTAATACAGTGTGATGACACTGAGAGGTGTATAGATTGCAATAGCAGAAGAGAGGAGTGTCTAAATTAGAATGGAGCTGCAGTGAAGGTCTCCTAAGAAGAATGATTATTAAACGGATTTAAAGAATGAGAGGGAATTAACAAAGGAAAGGAGGAGAAAACAGCTTTTGTGAATGCTAGAAGCTACTGCTTATCTTTGTTTTTATTATTATTATTTATTTATTTATTTTTGGCTGCATGGGGACTTCGTTGCTGTGCACGGGCTTTCTCTAGTTGCAGCGAGCAGGGGCTACTCATCGTTGCAGTGCACAGGCTTCTCATTGCAGTGGCTTCTCTTGTTGCAGAGCACAGGCTGTAGGCGCGCAGGCTTCAGTAGTTGTGGCACACGGGCTCAGTAGTTGTGGCTAGCGGGCTCCAGAGTACAGGCTCAGTAGTTGTGGTGCAGGGGCTTAGTTGCTCCGTGACATGTGGGATCTTCCCAGACCAGGGATCGAACCTGTGTCCCCTGCATTGGCAGGTGCATTCTTAACCACTGCTTATCTTTGAAAAGGAGCTTTAAGCAAAGAATAGGAGAATGGAAAAAAGTGAGATAAGACAAGGGCATTATCACAAAGTGCTAGAAGTTTGAACTTAATCCTGAAAGATATCTGAAACCATTGAAGAACTTTTAACTGGAGAGAGATGTATTAAGATTTGTATTTACAAAGCTTATCCTTACTGCCCAGTGACAGAATTAGAGGAGTGCCACACTAGCAGCAGAAAGAGAAGCTAAGAAGTTATTGTAATAATCCCAGCTAGACCCAGGGCAGTGGACTGGAAACAAAGATGATGTCAGATATGAGATAATGTGAGAAAAATTATTTTAAAACTTTTATTTAATTACATGAATAAATACATACTAGTTATTCCAGAAAAAAACTGAAAAAGCAAACAGAAAAATATAAAAATCATCTCTAATAACACCATCCATAGATAATCATGATATTTGGGATTTATCCTTCTGGAATATTAGAAATGTTACCTAAGGAAGTTGAATCTAGGGGAGTAATGCCCTACTTAGACAAGGATATTAAGTGAGAGTGAAGGGATTAGGTGTTTAGGGAATTTCTGGTTTAGGAGGTTGAGGGGAATATTTGTGCCTAAGATTATAAGAAGAGGAGTCACATTGGAGGGAAAGATGCTGAATTTTGTATTG
Organism: Balaenoptera acutorostrata; assembly: GCF_949987535.1. Classification (NCBI taxonomy): domain Eukaryota; kingdom Metazoa; phylum Chordata; class Mammalia; order Artiodactyla; family Balaenopteridae; genus Balaenoptera; species Balaenoptera acutorostrata. Next base: position 47,852,903 of record NC_080072.1, on the reverse strand, counting down.
GATACTGTCTATCTATACTTCCTTGCTTCCTGACTTCTATCAATCATCTTTTCTCACCTGAAACTCCTCTCCTTATAGTCACCAGTGAGCTTCTTTTCATTGGATTCAGTTTTTAGTCATTTGCTACCTCTCTCCATTGCTTAATACATTAACTGCTCCCTCCTTCATGGTTTCCATGACAATTCTCTGACTACTTAGTAAACTCTTTTGGAGGAAACTTCTTTCTCCTTTCCCTTAAAAGCTGGCATCTCCCCTAGATATCCACTCTCTTCTCAGTCTACAAACTTTTTCTAGGCAATCTTGGCCATGACTTCAATAACCACTTACACATACATAGATAACAAATTTTTATTTCAAACACCCGAACTATACACATAACACTTATTAGACATTTATACCAGGGTGTACCACAAGCACCTCAAACTCAGAATATCCAAATCTGAAATCAACTTTATCCTTCCAAACTTCAAACACTTCCTGTATTCACAGTCTTGGGAGATGGCACCATCAGTTCCCCTTTTGCTTGAGCCAGAAACCTAAGAACTCTCATTTACCATTCATTAAATTCAGCTTGTTGAATGAATGATGAATGAATGAATTCCTCTTGTCTTTCACACCACATCCAAACACTGGGTCTAGTCAGATCTCCATCTCCTCTTCCTTACCTTCCTCATTCAGATCTCATGACCTCTCTTCTCACTCACCTCTAAGCAATTTTCCGTATTACCGCTAGAGTGGTCTCTGAGAGACAATCTTGAAGCCCTTCATGGTCTGACATGAGCTCAAATGGTCTAGCTGACTCTGAATCTAACGTGAATAAACAAACAAATGAATAAAAGAAACCATTCCGAACCACATATAGTACCCTGAACATGCCATACTCATATTTGTGCTACTGTGCCTTTGCAATAGTTGTCCCTCTGCCTTAAATGTCTTCTCCCCAGTGTTTCTCTATGATCAATTACTGCTTATCTTAGAAGAGTTGTCCTAAAGATACCTACCAATCATGACAGGCACTTCCTCCCCTGGATTGACTCTATTTTAGTAATTATCTAATTATATTTAATTGTTTACTTTGTTGGGGGGGAGGGGCACACCACACGGCATGTGGGATCTTAGTTCTCTGACTAAGGATTGTACCTGTGCCCCCTGCATTGGAAACATGGAGTCTTAACCACTGGACCGCCAGGGAAGTCCCCTAATTGTCTACTTATTATCTGCCACCAGACTATAAGCCCCTTTGGTGATTCTGCATGGTGCCTTTCTCAATATGTTTTTGTACCTTTTGTGAATGCCTTTGAGATACATGAAAGCTCTCCAAATGCATATGATCACTAGATAGTTAAATGCACAAATGAAAAAAGAAGGCTGAGGGGGGTAGACCTGTATCAGGAAATATAAAAAATATTATAAAGTAATTAAAACAGGGATGTACTGGGTCAGGAAAAATGTAGGTAAACAAATGAGATCAAGTAGACCCACATAATCATAGGGATTAGTATATGATAAAGGAGGCATTTTATTTTTTTTTTCAATTTAAAAACTTTGTGATTTGTTTCAAAGTTAAACCCAAGACACATTGACTTCATAGGAAATCCACTGAGAAATGTTTTTCTAGGCTGAACACCTGTTTCCCTTTAGTCTCCCCCAACAGAGCATGTACATGTTAATTACTTTCATTCTATAATCACTGCTGTCCCACCACTATACCAAGAATACCTAAACTGTGTGTGTGGTATTCTGAATGTTCTTAGTTATACCCTAATTTCACTAACTGCAAAAGATTTTCTGGGATAACCTGTCACTTGAATTCTTTGGCTACTTTTGAAGATGAAGTCCAAAGAACTCTTAAATGATTCTCCTGGGGAGTTATTTTATAGGCATTAGCAACTAGCACCTGGGGCTGTGCTGATCCCATCTGGCATCACTGGGAGACAACCTGTAAAACCAAAGAATCATTTGATGCAACAGCCAACTAAGTGACTCAAAACTGAAGGTTAAATTTAAAGAAAAAGCTAATTTAGAGAAAAAAAGGGCAATCCTAGAGGAACTCATTCTAAAAAATCAATCATTATGCCTCTGTGTGTGTGTGTGTGTGTAAGGCACAACCAGATCGATTCAGTGCATGCTGGTAGGTCCCAGATGACTCAAAGGAGGCATTTTAAATCAGAAGGAAAAAAGATAGATTATTTAATAAATGGTACTAGGATAATTGTCTAACCAATTTTTAAAATCAGATATCTATCATATACTATATACAAATTAATTATCAGGTGATATTAAAGCTTTAAATTTAATAATAACTATGAAAGTACAGAAAGATAAGATAGAAAAAATGTTTTTATTATCTTGAGCAAAAAGACCTCTCTTAGTATAACCTATAAGAAAGCCTCTGATTTTATCCCTGTGCAAACTTAAAACAGAATTTAGCACCCATCACACACCCAAAGGAAAATCTACTCCACAAAACAATAATGAACAATGTAGAGATTATTGAATTGTTTGAAGAGAAACAGAGAGACAGTTAATAAATTCTTCTAGACATTTTTGTTCTTCCCTCTTATTGTCAGCACCTCACTTTTTCTCCCCCCTCCTAATCTCTAGAGCAAACACAGTGCTTTTCTGCTTTTAATCTTGACTCACAGGCCCTGGAGGTCTAGCCTTTGTGCAAGCATAGCAAATATTTATCTAATAAAAGTTGAAAAGCTTTTTTAAGAATCTAAAATTAATATTGGAATAAGGAAGACATTAAAATATATTTTACATAAAGAAATATGGACATAATTTAAGTTTGCAGCTTGCTGAATATTCACAGACTCAAGAGGGGTATCTCCAAGTCAAGAGGCAGAACAGTACCAACACCCAGAATACCCAATACTTCCTTCCAAGTCACTATTCACCCTCCCCAATAGAAACCACTGGAAAAGCCTCTTAAAATATAATGTAAAACCTAAAGCCAATTTGAGATTTCCCTATCTAGCCATGACAAAGTAATTGGTACCAGACCAGCCTTCCCACTGCAAAGAACTAGAAAACTAGGCAAAATATCTGAAACAACTGTTTTTAGATGCTGAACAATAGTCAGTCAAGGACTATGATCCTTGAGAGAAGGGAAACAAATGAGTCTCATGATTACATGGTCTTCTGCCTAGAGGCACTTTCTGAACCACAGCACAAGAAGGGGTAGCCCAAAGAGGGCACAGTGGTATTACTAGGCCAAAGAGAACAGGATGGGAGTTCAAGGCTACCATTAAGGCTGGAATTGCAGGGCAGGACACCAGAGAGGAACAAAGAAGAAGCTCTAGATAGCTGCATAGGAATCTCCTTGGGTTTTTGGTTGAAAACCTGCACAAGCCAGCGTAAGACCACATGAGGTGGAGCAAAGAAAAATGCTCGCGAAATAACAGATATTGGGAAGCTGTGAGCTGTGTGGAGATTCCAGAGCTTACATGGGACTGGAAGACATTAAAGTTCCACTAAACCAGAGTGAAAAAAGCTCGTGACCAAGTTTGGCTTTCAGAAAAGACACCAGAAAGGCAAAGCCTTAGTATTAGGGCTAATCTAACCCTAGAGAAAAGGCTGCTTTAGACATACACTAATACAGATTAAAAACAAGATTCAAAGGATTGATTTGATGCACAAGTAAATTAACTGTCTACAGAACAAAATTCAATTTTTTTTACTGAGGTAAAATTGATATATAACATTATATAAATTTTGGGTGTACAACATTATAAATTGATATTTGTATACACTGCAAAGTGATCACCACTAGTTACCATCTAGTTACCATCCATTGCCACACAGTTGATCCCCTTCACCCATCTCATCCTCTCCCCACTTCCCTTCCTCTCTGGTAACCACCAATATTTTCTCTGTATCTGTGAGTTTGTTTTTGTTTTGTTTGTTCATTTGTTTTTTAGATTCCACACATAAGTAAAATCATATGGTATCTATCTTTTCTCCCCCTGAGTTATTTCACTCAGCATAGTACCCTCAAGGTCCATCCATGTTGTCGCAAGTGGCAAGATTTCATTCTTTTTATGGCTGTATAGTATTGCACTGTGTATATATCTTTATCCGTTCATCCAATCATAGATACTTAGGTTGTTTACATATCTTGGCTATTGTAAATAATGCCACAATGAACACAGGGGTGTATTTATCTTTTTAAATTTGTGTTTCTGTATTCTTTAGATAAATACCCAGAAGTGGAATTGTTGGATCTCATGTCAGTTCTCTTTTTAATTTTTTGAGGAACCTCCATACTGGTTTCCATAGCAGCTGCACCAATTTACATCCCCACCAACAGGGCTCCCTTTTCGCCACATCCTCTCCGATACTTATTATTTCTTGTCTTTTTGATAGTAGTCATTCTCTGATAATAGTCATTCTCTTTGTGGTTTTGATTTGCATTTCTCTGATAATTAGTGATGTTGAACATCTTTTCACGTGCCTGTTGGCCATCCATATGTCTTCTTTGGAAAAATGTCTATTCAGGTCTTCTGCACATTTTTCAATTGAGTTGTTTGTTTTTGTTGTTGTTGAGTTGTGTGAGTTCTTTATATATTTTGGATATTAACTCCGTATCAGATATATGATTTGCAAATATCTTCTCCCATTCAGTAGGTTGCATTTTCATTCTGTTGATGATTTCCTCTGCTGTGCCGCAGCTCAATTTTTTTTTTTTTTTTCAATTTTTTTTAAAAAGAAAATAAAATCAAGAAGTTTTATAGCATGGGATCCACAATGTTCAGCATGCAATCTAAAATTACTAGGCACTCAAAGATTCAGGAAAAGGTGACCCATAATTAGAAGAAAAATCAGTCAATAGAGACCCAGAAATGACTTTTTTTTTTTTTTTAAAGCTATTATGAATATGTTTAAGGATTTAAAGGAAACCATGAACATAATAAGGGGACAAACAAGAAATACCACTAAAGAAATGTAACCTGTAAAGCAGAACAAAACAGAAATTCTGTAACTAAAAAATACGATACCTGAAGTGAAAAATTAACTAGATGGGTTTAACATCATGTTAGACACTACAAAAAAAAAGGCCAGTGAACTTAAAGACAGGGCAAAATAAATCTTCCAAATTGTAGCACAGAGGGAAAAAGGCAGAGTCCAACATATTATATGTCTAATTAGAACTTCAGAAAGAAAGAAGAGAAAAATTAGGATATTTGAAGTACTTTTTAAAATAATGGTCAATTTTTTTTTTACAGATTTGTTGAAAACAATAAGCCCAAAGATCAAAAAGTTAATTGAACCCAAGCAGGATAAATATAAAGAAAAACACACTTAGACCTGTCATGATGATACTGACAGCCAGAGATGAACAGAAAATCTTTGGAACAGCCAGAGGGGGTTTGGAGAAAAAACACATTTCATTCAGGGGAACAGAAAAAGAATGAATGCAAACTTCTTGTAGAAAAATAATGCAAATAAGAAGAAAATGGAACAACTTCCTTAAAGTGCTTAAAGAAAATAAAATCAAAACTGTGGACTGAGAATTTTAAATCCAGCAGAAATAGCTTCAAATATAAAGGTGAAAGAAGGATATTTCAGTTAAACAAAAACTCAGAGATTTGTCATCAGCAGACTTAAAATACAAGAAATGTTGAAGGAAAATGATGGCAGAAGGAAATGCAGACCTACAGAGGAATGAAGAGTGCCAAAAAAAGATGGGTAACTATAAAAGACTTTTTTCTTCATTATATAGTTTTTACGGGATAATTGGTAATCATATATCACTGGTGGGAGTATTAAATTGTACAACCACTTTGGAAAAAGTTTTGGCAGTTTCTTATAAAGCTAAACAAACACCTATTTTATGACCTAGCAGTGCCACTCTTAAGTATAGTTTAAAATACATGTCCACAAAAAGACTTATACACAAATATTCATAGCAGTTTTAGTCACGATAGCTAAAAACTGGAAACAGGTAGTGTGAGGACATTGTCCCTGAAATGGGGTGGGCTGGTGTAGGGTGTCAGAGCCTGGACAGAATGAGGAGACTCGGTCAGCATAGGGGTTTAAAACCCAGGCAGAGTGGGGAGGGTGTCCTTATAGAGAAGCAGCCCAGTGTGGAGTTTCAGAGCCCAAGCCAGGTGTGTCAGAGGTCCCAAGACCACCCCCAAGTTCAATGATTAACTAGCAGGACTTAGCACACAGTCATACTCATGGCTATGATTTATTACAGCAAAATGATGCAAACCAAAATCAGCAAAGAGAAAGGCATATGGGGCAAAGTTCAAAGGAAACCAGGCACAAACTTCTAAGAGTTCTCTCTCAGTGGAATCACAGGGAACATGCTTAGTTCCTCCAGCAACAAACTGTGACAACATGTGTGAAATGTTATCTATCAGGAAACTCATAAGATTCAGAACCCAAGGTTTTTATCAAACGGTGGTGACAAAGGTACTCCATGCCTGTATGTACAAAAATTCCAGATTCCCACAAGGAAAGCAAGTTGTTAAGGATAAATCACATTATTTATACAAAGAGTTTGGGCACAGTGAACCATTCTTATCAGTATGGGGAAGGTGGGAACCTTCCTGAAATCCAAGGTACCAGGTGCCAGCCAAGGACCAAACTTGTATATAATCCCTTCTAGCAATAGCAGCCTCAGGCCTTCTATATTAACTCTTCTGCACATCAGGTGACAAGGGTATCCTTGAGGAGGGGCGGCTCAAAGCAGGTTTTCAAAGCCAAAGAAGGTTGAGGAGAGTGTCCACACAGGGGGCAGTGATGGTACTAGCCTGGTACTGGGAGTCAGAGTCAAAACTGGGTGAAAAATGCATCCATATAGGGCAACCTGGTGCAAGGTGTTGGAGTCAAATGGGATAAGGTGGGCATCTACACAGGAGAGAGAAGGGTGCAGCAATAAGGGATTGGTTACAAACTGGTAGACTGATAAAAAATAAGTAACAATATTAGGATAATAGTGGCCTGGATTTTCTTACCATCATTAGAGTTAAAAACATGTGAAGGGAGAAAAGTAGACTGAAACTTGTGATGTTGGGGGTATTGAAATTGGAGGTATCAGTCTGAAATCATGGTTTTCAATAGATAGATAGATGGAAATAGGAATGAATATAAATGTAAATGAGTGTGTCTACCAAAAGGGCCTGGGGCAGTGACACCTCAAGGACAATGAATATACTTAGTGTTAAGATCTTGGTTCTAAGTAATATTTTTCACTTCTTGGAGAAATGGCTAATTACAGGGTTAACTACAGGCATGGCAAAATACAAGATGAGTCTGGAGCATCTTGTACAAGAAACAAGGAAGTGCTCAAAGAATGATAGGGACATATCAAAGGGACAAGAGCCAGCTTGAAGAGGCTCCAGTGGCCAAATTGGGTATAATTTGAGTTGCAAAATAAATAATGATATATTTTTTAAAATATTTATTCATTTATTTATTTTGGTCACGCTGGGTCTTAGTTGCGGCAGGTGGTTTCCTTAGTTGCGGCACTCAGGCTCTTTAGTGTGGCATGTGAACTGTTAGTTGTGGTATGCATGTGGGATCTAGTTCCCTGACCAGGGATGGAACCCGGGCCCCTTGCATTGGGAGTGTGGAGTCTTAACCACTGTGCCACCAGGGCGGTCCCCAAAATAAATAATGATATTAACAGACTATAACTCATTGGATAAAATATGAAATCATGAATTTATGTTGATAAAAAATCAATGAATAAATTTAAAGTTTGATGAAAATAGAATATTTACATAGTTTTGAAATAGCTATCATAAAAATATTGATTAATTACAAAACGAAAAAGAGTAACTTTATATCCCACTCAAATGATTCAAGAAAAAAATTCTTTGTACTACTGGCAACAATTCTGAAAGAAATAAATACACAAATCACAGTTATAGTCGGAGATTTTACCACTTATCTCTCAGTGATTAACAGAACAAGTAGTTATTCTGTATTCTGATTGTGATATTGGTTATGCGCATCTGTATATTTGCTAATATTCATAGAACAGTACTGTAAAAAATCAGTTATACTGTATGATAATTTTCATTTTTTAATTAATTTTTATTGGAATATAGTTGCTTTACAACGTTGTGTTAGTGTACGATAATTTTTAAATAAAATAGTAAATAATAATAATATCCACATATATAGTTGGTGAGGAAAAATCTTAAATTTTCTATGGCTGGACAATCAAACTAAGACAGAAAGGAAAAAAACAAATGACATGACCCCTTTATGGTGGGCCTTTTCCAATGTGCACTGTGCATCTACATTATACATTACCCAGACCTTCTCAAAGCAGGAGGATGAAATCAAACTTTGAGAAAAAGCTGGTCCTGTTCTTCAGATGCCAGCATTGTAATTCTATGATTAATATTTCTTTTTCATCTCATACAAAGGGTCACATTGACCAAGGGCTTGTTCTGTACGTGCTTAACTGACTAAAAACAAAAAACAAAAAAACTGATGAACTGTGTGCACAATGCTAACCTTTCAATATGATACATTAATTCTTTGTCTCAAAAATGTATAACACTGCATCTCTAACTCCTGATCAATGGAGCAGTTCTCAGAGTTTCTGAGAATCTGTTTCCCGGGTTATAATCCTCAGTTTGTCTTGAATAATATTCTCTTTTCTTTCTTCTTAGCTTGATTGTTATTTGATTTTTCATTGACATAGTAGAGAGAGTGGCAAAGTAAATCCATAAAGTAACTTTACACCTTAAGGAACTTGAAAAAGGGGCAAACTAAAACAATAGCTAGCAGTAGGAAGGGAGTAATAAAGAACAGAATGGAGACAAATACAATATAGAATGGAAAAACAATAATCAATAAAACCAAGAGCTTGTTCTTAAAAAAAAAATTGACAAATATTTAGCTAGATTGACTAAGATACAAAGCAAGAAAAATTAAAGTATTAAAATCAGAAAAGAAATTGTTACCAAAGTTCATGTGCCTGATGCACAGTGAGGCCAAATAAACTGAAACATCGGAGTTTGAAGCAGAGAAAGGTTTATTGAAGTAGGACATTTCTACAGATTTTACAGAAATGAAAAGGATTATAAGAGAATACTGTGGCTTTTCACAAAGATGGTGCTGAAAGCGAAGAAGGAAGCCCCTGCCCCTCCCAAAGCTGAAGCCAAAGCAAAGGCTTTGAAGGCCAAGAACGCAGTGCTGAAAGTCATCCACAGCCACACAAAAAAGATCCGGACATCACTCACCTTCCAACCGCCCAAAACACTGTGGCTCAGAAGGCAGCCCAAATGTCCTCAGAAGAGTGCCCCTAGGAGAAACAAACTTGGCCACTATGGCATTATCAAGTTCCCCCTCACTACCAAGTCAGCCATGAAGAAAATAGAAGACAACAACATACTGGTGTTCATTGTGGATATCAAGGCCAACAAGCACCAGATCAGACAGGCTGTGAAGAAGCTCTATGACATTGACGTGGCCAAGGTGAACACCCTGATAAGGCCTGATGGAGAGAAGAAGCATATGTTCAACTGGCTCCTGATGACAATGCTTTGAAAGTTGCCAACAAAATTGGGATTATCTAAACTGAGTCCAGTTGGTAATTTTAAATATAAAAGTTTTCACTAAATAAAAAAGAGGATACTATGATGAACAAACAGTTCGCTTCAGGGAGAGGAACTGGGTGGCAGGGAAACAGATTTTACTTTTGGGATTCTGTCCCAAATGCATGAATAATTTATTTAACCAATAACAGCAATAAATATATGAGCCCAAGAATAGATTAAAATGAAAATAATTTATTAAAGTATAAATTATTTTTACTGTATTTTCTAAAGTTTTTGCAACAGGCTTGTGTTACCTTCATGATTGGAATAAAAACAAAGAAGATTTTTTAAATGTTTGTAATGTTAGTATGCGTACAATTTTTATTGTGTTTCTTTAATATCATATCAAGTCTTACCTCTTCTTTGACTAGAGGAATTTAGTGAAAACAGCATCTTCTCCTTGGCTGTGAGCAGGAACTGGAACCCCTAAGTTTTGTACTTCCAGGTGAGGAGACCTCAGCCTGAACTAGGAATGGAAACAGTTTAGAAACAGATAAAGAAGAGTAGTTTCTTAGGGAGCCAAAGAAAGAAGATGTTGTCCTAGAAATAGGTTGGAATGTGGTGGCTGGACTCAGGCATTTAGAACTAATTTTTAAGTCCCAGTGTTCAGGCAGCTGTCAGACAAGGCAGGCCAGAAGCCAATGGAAACCAGCTGGTAAAGCTGGAAAGAAGAAGCAGGCTATGTATGTGGGGTAGGCAGGTTCGGCACCTTCACATACTGGCACAGCAGCGAGTTCTGTCCCCAAACTGAGTGGGAAAAGAGCTGGGCTCCAGTCAAGAACAACCAGCCAGGTCAGACTCTCTGGATTGACATCACTCTTGTGCCAAAAGAACGCAGGCATCTCAAACTGCCTTTTCATTTGTGCTGGATGGAGAGAGTGTTGGCAAGAGTCCGAATGGTTCAAGGCTTTGAGGTTTGGCCCTCTGGCCCGTTTCTCTCAGTGCTGCTATTTGCCCAGGCCAGTACAGAATCCTGGTCTCTAAAGAGTCAAGATTATCTGAACAAGTCAGAATAGAAGAACTTTTAAAAATGAACACTTTTATTTTTAAAAATTATTTTTTCCATGGGCCATGTCATCACTTATCATTATATTATAATAGCACATTTGTATAGATTTTTTGTTTTGTATTACTCCCCAATTGGAATGTAAGCTCCTCGAGGACAGGGGACTTTTTCTGCTTCATTCACTGCTGTCTTCTCAAAGCTCAGAAAGGTGCCTGGCACAAACAGTTGCTCAGAAGATTTTTTTTTTTTTTTTTTTTTGCTCAGAAGATTTTAGTTGAGTTACAAAAAATAATCACTGCCAAAAAAATGTTACAAAAAGTTCAAATAGTAAAGTTCAAAAAGTAAAATTTGAGTCTTTGTCCATATCTCTATCTAATTCTACTCCCCCAAGATAACCATTATAACATTTTTGTGTATACAATATTAATCCTAGAACAATCTGTCTTTTTATTTCTGTTTATCTTAAGCAGACCACAATGCCTGGCATAGAAGAAAGTACTTGATACAACTACTTGAAAATTCATTGAATGAGTTGTAAGCAGTCTTGGAGTTGGGGTGGAGTGGCTAAAAAAAGGGTTGGCTGCTTTAGGCTATTTCCCTGAACAAGTTAGGGTGAGTTCCTTGAGTTAAGCATCTGTATACCACACGTATCTAGGAGAGTGCCTGAACAGGACCAATTATTTATTAAGCACTTAGTCTATGACCCAACCATATAATGAGAAGAAAGGTTTGATTCTCCAGCCTGCTGCACTACTTCTGGCTTCCTTGAGTAAGACTCCTTGCCCTGTTAAACTGGCTCAGTGCCATTCTACCTGAGCATGCTGGCCCCAGGGCAGACCTCCCATCCCAAAGGGCTCTCCATGCCTTTTGGCTGCTGGCAAGACAGAATGAGAAGACTCTCCCATAGGCCAACAGACACAGACACCCACGCTCATGCCCAGCATGTCTGCATGGAATGTTGCCCAGTTAGAACCTCTGAGAGACAGACATCTGTCAGCATCTCTTTGTGAGGGTGTCTCAGGGGATTTGTCTGAGTGCCAGCTTCTCTATAGAAAAGGCAGTCAAAGCCGGAAAAAGCCAGCCATTCAGTCACACTGAAAATACAATATTGAAGCATTAAGCTGGAATGTGATGATTTACAGCTGTCACACCACACTCTCTAAGTGAAATCACATTTTGTGCCAGACTTCCAAAGACATAATCACATGAAAACTATTTTTATTCCCTTGATGCATGGTTAAAAATAGTTTACCACAAATGTAAGAAAATCTACTATGGGATCTCTGTTGAGAAGCAGAAATACAGGGAGCAAACTGGCTGTTTTCTGTTTTACTTCAGGAAACATTTAGCTATAAATAGAGTGATGCACTAAGCATAGAAGAAGAGTGACTTAGGGTGGATTCCTTGCTAGTCAGTAACTTTATTGAATCAACAAAACTAAATCAACAAAGCTAAATTTCCTAGAATCCACCTTAATGATAGAAAAATCTTCTTAGTAGGCCTTTCAGGTTCCAATTCATGTTCGTTTTCTTCTTGACTTCTGCTTATTTCCTTACCAGATCTTTCACCTTCCAGAAGTTAAGTAAAATATTCCAATCTCTCACTGTACTTACTGCTGAGTTCTTATCAGTGTGTGTGTGGTGGGGAGCTGGGGCAGGGGCGGGGAGTTGGTTGGAGAGACGGCCTGCATTCTCAGTACCCAAAACATTTAAAGTTGCCACACATTTCCTCAGGCCTCTGCACCGGCTGGTTCCTTGGTTTGAGAGGCTCTTTTCCAAATCTTTGAGCAGCTGCCTCCTCATCATTCAGGTTTCAGTCAAGTGTCAGTCCTTCCTGACTATCCTATTTAATATTGCCCTCCTCCCATGACTCTGTCTCATGACATTTAGTCTTATTTTCCTCACACTACAGCATCTGAAATTTTACTTACTGGATTATTGTCTGTCTCCCTAGATAAGACCTAAGCACCATGAAAGCAAATACCCTGTCTGCCTTGGTTACCACAGTTCTCCAGCACCTTGAATAGTTCCTGGTATACAACAAGCTTTTTGTACATACTTATCATTGAATAAGTGGTGGCTGATAGATGGTAGTGATTAAGTGTAAAACTTCCGAGGAGTGATTTGTTTAAGGATTTAAAAAGAGAATTTTAAATTTCCAGCCAATTACTGTCTTGCCAAAAAGAAAAAGAAAAATGAATTGGGATTATCACATCCATTGTCAACTTCTAATTATGCCCTTAGCACTGGTTTCTTTACCAGGTGTGAGTGTATCACACACAGTGCGTTTTACCACTTGGATTGGAGATCAAAGGAAATCAAAAGTCATTAGCAAATCTTAGATTAACCATAACACATATTTTCCTCAATAGCTCTTGGAAGAGTCACCCTAAAACACACTGTTATTCAGTGGAATATGTAAATTAGTAATGAAAAAGTTCGTTCAGTTAAGGTGAAGAGATACACACGAATAGAGAAGACACATTTTAAAAGGATAGAAAAAGTCCCCGTTGAACTTAGCAACAATAAGGTTTTTCTTTTCTTTAGTTCTCTGTAGTGAAAAAAACTGTAAGGATGGCAAAAATGGATATTTTATGGCTCTTGTGAATTGATACAAAGTAAAGGCATATATTTGCATCAGAAAAAAATTAACATTAGCAATCAGAGCTATCTCCTAAATGTCCAAAATATGACTTTGTTTATATTGCCTCTCTGAAATCTTAACTAGATTTTTTTTTTGGCTATAGAAATTAAGCAAGAAACAAGGCCCTCAAAATAATGACAATTGATTTAATTCCTCTTACCTTCACTATCCTCGTCTGTAAAATGGAGCTAATAATCCTTATCACGTAGAATGGATAATGTATACTAAGTGCCTAGCTTTAGTAGATATCCAATAAATATTATTTTGGGTTGTTGCTCTTTTTTTTTAAATAAATTTATTTATTTTATTTATTTATTATTTTTGGCTGCGTTGGGTCTTAGTTGCTGCAGGCGGGCCCTCTCCAGCTGCGGCGAGCGGGGGCCACTCTTCATTGCAGTGCGCGGGCTTCTCATTGCGGTGGCTTCTCTTGTTGCGGAGCACGGGCTCTAGGCACACGGGCTTCAATAGTTGTGGCTAGTGAGCTTCAGTAGTTGTGGCTAGTGGGCTTCAGTAGTTATGGCTCTAGAGCGCAGGCTCAGTAGTTGTGGCACGTGGGCTTAGTTGCTCCGCGGCATGTGGGATCTTCCCAGACCAGGGATCGAACCCGTGTCCCCTGCATTGGCAGGCAGATTCTTAACCACTGCGCCACCAGGGAAGCCCCTTGCTCTTTTTAAAGTACTTGAAATCCAGAAGCCCTGTGGGCAGCATCTGGCCTTGTGGTCTCTGATCTGCTTCAGCCACTCTCAGCTCTATAACACATCCTCCCTGGGAGATTACTCAGCAGGCACTGTGGGAAATAAGAGTTTGTTCTGATTGTAAACTGTCCCTGCTTGTCAGAACAATAACAACAACAAGAAAATCAAGCATCATTTCCAGTCTCCTCTCCAGCACCAATTGTGCTTCAGTAATCTATCACTAAAGAGGTATCTGGGGTAAAACTGAACATGTGCATAAAGAGATTGTGAACCCATTTGGGTCGAGACTACCACTCCATCAGAGGCCACAGCAGTAGCAGGACAAAACTGAACCAGAGTAGTAATTTCAGGGTTGCCTCTCCAGCAAGAGGCAACTAGCTACATGAGAAGACCTCTGAGTGCCTCATCCTTCTCTCTGACCCCTTCCTGAGAACAGGGAAGGGGACAAGGTGTCCCAGGGTATGACTCAGCCTCCACTTGCCCTCTAGGGCACTAGAGTGGGAGGAGGATTTAAAAAGTCCACTGATCTCCTCTGCCGTAAGTCTAGCTTATACTGGGGCAGGTGGAGAGCTTCGAACCAATCATGAGATTGACATTTTAAACCAGACTGAACTGAGTTTTAGTTGTCAAGTCATAGAATCTGCCCAGAATGTCATTAAGGCACAGGTGAGGGGGATTTGCCACATCATACTTGAAAGTGGTAATCAAAAATAATAATACCGGGCTTCCCTGGTGGCGCCATGGTTGGGAATCTGCCTGCCAATGCAGGGGACATGGGTTCGAGCCCTGGTCCGGGAAGATCCCACATGCTGCAGAGCAACTAAGCCCGTGTGCCGCAACTACTGAAGCCCTTGTGCCTGGAGCCCGTGCTCCGCAACGGGACAGGACACCACGGTGAGAGGCCCACGCACCGCGATGAAGAGTGGCCCCCACTCGCCGCAGCTGGAGAGGGCCTGCGCGCAGCAACAAAGACCCAGTGCAGCCAAAGATAAACAAATAAAAATAAATAAATAAGTTTATTTAAAATAATAATAATAATACCTCACAATTACCGAGTGCTTACTATGTGCTTAGCCTGTTCAAGAACTTTACATATATTATCTTGTCCAATCCTCATAATAAGCTTGTGAAGTAGATCCATTACAATCTCCAGTGGACACAAGAGGCAACTGAAGCACAGGAAGTTAATCTGCCTAATTCAGACCCCAGCAGTCCTGCTCCAGAGCCAAGCTCCTGACCAGCATGCTTTACTGCTTCTTATGCCCTGATAGGTTGAGATTTCTTCATAAACGAGTTACTCACATATGTGGGCCCCATCACATATCAAGACCATATAATGTTGTCAGTGCAGAGTTCTCTCTTTTGCTTACTTAAAGAACAAAACCTCTCAAGATACAAATTTCAAGAAATCTTCACTATTCCAAGCAGACTTTGTTGTTGTGGTGGTTTTGTTTGTTTGTCCATTTTGGCCACTCCACACAGCTTGCGGGATTTAGTTCCCCGACCAAGGATTGAACCCGGGCCACAGCAGTGAAAGTGCCGAGTCCTCACCACTGGACCGCCAGGGAATTCCCCAAGCAGACATTTTAAAGGCAAGACCCACCTGGGTTGTAGGATAAAGGCCAAATTCAATCACCTACCAAGAGGAGTTAAGAGGGCATCTGCCCTAATCTACTTTTGCCCCATCTCTCACTCTATTTTTTAACAGAAAAGAATTTATATGGGAAATCAGCCCCCAAAGTGTTGTCTTTCTTAAGCAACACTGCCTCTTATCAAAGATCTCTGCAGTTTTTCCAGTTAGTTTCTTCCACGATGCAATTTGACAAATATTATTGAGTATCTGAATTGTGCAGTGCACTGTTAAGAAAGCTCCTTCCCTCAAGAAAAATCATCCTCTACCAGGAGAGAAAGGAAAATACATAACTAGAAATAACTCGTCAGATTGATAGCACTTGTTCTGCTGGTTCTATGGGAGCCTGAAGAAGTGAATGGTTGGTTCTGACAGAATGTGTCAGGGAGCCTTCATGGAATAATTAGCATTTGAGTTGGATTTTGAAGGATGAGTAGGATTTAATTAAATAGAACAACAGTGGAGAAATGGCATTCCAGGGAGAAGGAAACCGTAAACAAATCTTGGAGATGTAAAAATGCATGACATGTCCTGGGAAAGAGGAGCTCAGCAAGGCTGAAAGGAGGATGAATATTGGGACAAGGCAGGATTTATTTTGTTTTTTTCAAGTTTTAAAGGCTACTTTATTGGCCTTCTCTGGACATTGTGTTTTTTTTTTTTTTTTTTTTTATTTATTTATTTATTTATTTATTTATTTTTGGCTGTGCTGGGTCTTCGGTTCGTGCGAGGGCTTTCTCCAGTTGCGGCAAGCAGGGGCCACTCTTCATCGCGGTGCGGGGACCGCTCTTCATCGCGGTGCGCGGGCCTTTCACTATCGCGGCCCCTCCCGTTGCGGGGCACAGGCTCCAGACACGCAGGCTCAGCAGCTGTGGCTCACGGGCCCAGCCGCTCCGCGGCATGTGGGATCCTCCCAGACCAGGGCTCGAACCCGTGTCCCCTGCATTAGCAGGCAGATTCTCAACCACTGCGCCACCAGGGAAGCCCTTTTTTTTTTTTTAGTTATCTATTTTATACATATTAGTGTATATATGTCAATCCCGATCTCCCAATTCATCCCACCACCAGCCCTGGGACAAGGCAAGATTTAGACAAGAAAGTGAGAATGGGAGCAAGGCTGTGTTAGGAAGGGAGTACCAAGAAAAGGAGCCTAGGGGAGAAGAGAAGAGGTATCCGGAAAGGAAGTCTACAAAGCTGGGCTGGAGACTAGAAGACAGTGTGGCTTGCAAGAGAAGTTCAGTATGGGAGGGACTGGTGGCTAGAAAAGCAATTTGAGACCAGGTTAAGGAAAGGAGAAGTTCAGTCTGGGACATTTTTGCAGTGTTTGCACATTATCTAGGTGGGGATATTCACCAGGAGAGTAAAAATTAGGACCTAAAGCTCAGCAAACTTTAAGGCTATGAATAATAAATGAAGTCATCAGCCTATGAGTGCAAGAGAAAATCATTGGAGTAGATAAACGTATTTAGCAAAGAGGGCAGAGCAAGATGAGAAGGCAGCCAAGAAGAGAATCTTAGAGATCACCTATATAGGGCAAGTGGATAAAAGAAAACAGTGAAGGATACTGAAAAAGAACTGTCAGAGAAGTAAAAGGAGAATCCATTGAGGGGGGATCACAAAGGCCAAGAGAGGAGAGATTCCAGAAGGCAAAGACAGTCAACATGGCAAAGGAGAATGAAAAGGGAGTAGAAGTCATTGGGTTTTGCACTTAGAAGTTGGTGACCTTTGAGAGGGAAGTTTCAGTATAAGAGAGATGCTTCTCTACATCTCGCAGAAAGTATACAGCAAAAGCCATCACTAATTTTCATAGTAGCTGTCTCAGTCATTGTCCTAGTCAGCTCAGGTTGCTATAACAAAATACCATAGACTAGGTGGCTTAAACAACAGACATTTATTTCTCACAGTTTTGAAGGCTGGGAAGTCCAAGGTGTCTGCTGATTCAACTCCTGGTGAAGACTCTTCCTGGTTTGCAGATAGCTATTTTCTTGCTGACTACTCACATGGCAGAGAAAGAGAGCTCTGGTGTTTCTTCCTCTTCTTAGAAGGGCACTAATCCCACCATGGAGGCCCCACACTCATCACCTCATTTAAGTCTAGTCACCTTTCAAAGGCCCCACCTCCAAATAGCATCACAGTAGGGGTTGGGGGCAACATAAACATTCAGATCATAATAGTCATAATTCTTTGGGTTGCAAGAAAGAGAAATTCACTTTAAACTAGTGCAAGGAGAAGGCATTTTAGCAAAGCCCCAAGGTAGCCAGGATACAAAGGGAAAGGAAAGAAAATCTGAAAAACCATCAAGAACTGTGATCCTGATAGTCCTCTTACTATCTCTCATCTCTATTTCTCTCTGCACAGCTGTTTTGGTATCCCCTGTCTTTGAAGCCTAGCTTTCAGTGTTTCGACATGCATATGGCTAAACATGGCCATTCCACAGCTTCTGAGAATGCACCTTCTCCACTCAAGCAACATGCAGATACTGAAATAGAATTTCTCAAATCCAATCATAGTTCCTGATGGAACTTGTATCCCTGAAGCCAATTCCACCTTTGTCAGGCTTTAGAGGAATGAGACAATAACCTTATCTTTTTCACCTTGTTTGAATTGGGTTTCTGTCATATGCATTTGAAAGAGTTCAGAATTTCTTTTTTTTTTTTTTTTTTAATTCACGTTCTTTTATTTATTTATTTATGACTGTGTTGAGTCTTCGTTTCTGTGCGAGGGCTTTCTCTAGTTGCGGCAAGTGGGGACCACTCTTCATCGCGGTGCGCAGGCCTCTCACCATCGCGGCCTCTCCTGTTGCGGAGCACGGGCTCCAGACGCGCAGGCTCAGCAATTGTGGCTCACGGGCCCAGTTGCTCCGTGGCATGCGGGATCTTCCCAGACCAGGGCTCGAACCCATGTCCCCTGCATTGGCAGGCAGATTCTCAACCACTGCGCCACCAGGGAAGCCCAAGTTCAGAATTTCTGACGGTAAAAGTTATTAAGCCCCAGAATGCATTCCAAGAAAGGCTCTCTTTCTAAAGAAACTCTCCAAGAATTGTCTAGAAAGGACAGTTCTTTCCTTTAAAGGGCCTTAAGTCTAGATTTTCCCCTCTGATTTCAAAAGCAAGTAACAAAGAAGAAATCAATCAATTGTCTCATCATCTCCCTGGGGAGGCAGACAGATATTATTATCCCATTCTGACAGGTACAAATGGGCACAAAAATACTGAATTATTTTCTGTTGCTATCCACCATGTCAAGAGGCCTGCTAGGAATGGGAAACCCTTTTTAGCCTCAAGACAGCACTTTTCCTTTTAAAAAGAAAACTGCAGGGACTTCCCTAGTGGTCCAGTGGTTAAGAATCCGCCTTCCAATGGAGGGGACACGGGTTCGATCCCTGGGAACTAAGATCCCACATGCCACGGGGCAACTAAGCCCACGTGCTCTAGAGCCTGTGCGCCACACCTAGAGAAGCCTGCACACCGCAATGAACATCGCGCGTGCTGCAACTAAGACCCAATGCAGCCAAATAAATAAATATTTTAAATAATAAAAAAAAAAAAGAAAACTGCAACATATGGGAAAAGAATCTAAAAAAGAGTGGATATATGTATATGTATAACTGATTCACTTTACTGTACACCTGAAACTAACACAACATTGTAAATCAACCATACTCTAATAAAAATTTTTTTTAAAAAGAAAAAAAAACTGCAACATATGAATACTTAACCAAGAACGAAGGTTAACTTCTAGAGCTCATTTATTCCACCGAAGTAAACACTAGCCATCCCTTAGTCAAGCATCCTGGATAGCTTCAGGCAAATGAACCCCTGAGCAGAAAATATGATTGGGAATTAGATCCTTTAGCTTTTAATCTTTTCACCCAGTTATTTCTGTACACCTTTTCTGCTCTGAATAATCTTTCATCATTTATTCTTCAGGGAATCCAAGCATTGCGTTGCCTTTTTTTTTTTTTTGCATTGCCCTTTGAGATCTGGTTGTGAGGCATGTCAAGTCCTTTGGTAAGAGCAAGATTTCCAACTGTGAGAAAGATATTTTACTAGTAACAGCTGTTACCTCTGGCGGGGGGGTGGGATTGTGTAGAAGTTTTACTTCCTAAATTAAATATTTCTGAAATGTTTGAAATTTTTCAATGATTATGGGTTGCTTTTGTAATCAGAAAAAAAATGTAAACACATATTTCTTTAAAATGTTCAATGCCAAAAGAAAAAAGGCAACCCCACAAAAAAGAAAGATATTTTATCTACGGAGCTCTCCAAGGGTATAGTATTTATCATCTAGTGCATTTTGTCCTTTTTATCTTCTAATGATTAAATCCTATGTTTTTCTAAAAATTGTAATGTCTTAACCGAATTTTAATAAGCTCAGGTCTCTGCCTCCAGTCGTCCTTTTCAAATCATTCCCCACACTGTTACCAGAGGGATCTTTCTTAAACAGATCTGAGCAAGTCACATCCCTGCTGCAAATTATCTAAGGTTCCTCCTCCCCTGCAGACTCCAGGGACTCCATGAACCAAGCCCTACCTACCTGCTTCTCTAGGCCCATTGTCCTCTACTTGTCACCTTGCTCTTTAAGCTTATACGATACCAGACTAAGTTTTAGCAACAGCATTTCAAGGCCCAGACTGAACCATCTCCGTCTCTGCCTAGATCAGAATGCACAAAGACCTCTCCAAAAAGCTTGACTTTGCTGGGGCTGGGCTCAGGGGTGCTCCTGTCAGTAGGACTGAGGTCATAGAGGCTGAGACACAAGAGTTGGCACTAAGGTGGGTGGAGTGTCTTGCAACAACATGGACAGACACAGAGGGTATTATGCTTAGTGAAGTAAGTCAGACAGAGAAAGACAAATACTCTATGTTATCACTTATTTGTGGAATCTAAAAAAATAACACAAACGAATGTATATAATGAAACAGACTCACAGACATGGAGAATAAACTAGTGGTTGCCAGTGGGGAGAGGGAAAGGAGGAGGGAGAGGCAAGACAGGGATATGGGATTAAGGGATACAAACTATGTATACTATGATACTATGTATAAAATAGATAAGCTACAAGGATATATTGTACAGCACAGGGAAATGTAGGCACTATTTTGTAATAATTTTAAATGGAATATACTCTATCCAAATATGGAATCACTATGCCATACACCTGAAATAATAAAACATTGTAAATCAACTATACTTCAATTTTAATAAAAGGTGGGTGGAGTGCCATCACCTTGCTGATCCTCTGTGACCACCTCCTCACTCCTGTCTTTTTTTTAAATTTTATTTGTTTATTTATTTACTTTTAGCTGCTTTGGGTCTTCGTTTATGCGCGCGGGCTTTCTCTAGTTGCGGCGAGCAGGGGCTACTCTCCGTTGCAGTGTGCAGGTTTCTCATTGCGGTGGCTTCTCTTGTTGCAGAGCACAGGCTCTAGGCTCGCAGGCTTCAGTAGTTGTGGCACGCGGGCTTCAGTAGTTGTGGCTTGTGGCTTCTAGAGCACAGGCTCAGTAGTTGTGGTGCACAGGCTTAGTTGCTCCGGCATGTGGGATCTTCCCAGACCAGGGCTCGAACCCATGTTCCCTGCATTGACAGGTGGATTCTTAACCACTGTGCCACCAGGGAAGTCCCCGCACTCCTATCTTAACAACAGCAGAATCACCAGCACATCTCTATATCCCTTGATATTGGTTTTCTCTGTGATTTTAGGGGCTTGACATAACTCTCTGGTGGCTGCTGTGATATCTGCTACACGGATCACTTGGTATTTCTAGCCCAGAAGCAACCTCAAAGTGAGTGTCATGTAGATCAGAGGCTGTGGTAGCTTAGCTCTACCGGGCCTCTTGAGTTCCTGTTGTTGCTGAAGGATCAGGAAGTGAGGGTGGCGAGGGGGGAAGGAGACTTAAGGAGGAAGAGAGGCCACACCAGAGTAGTTCTGTGACCCAAAAGACTGTCTTATCAAAGGCCAGCTTGTTCCTTGCCTGATCTTATTATGCAATAATTGGAAGCACCCAAGCTTTTACTCCTCTCGGTCATGCATAGTGTATTGAACCGGGGGCTCTGTAAGAACACAGAAAGCATGTGCTAGTGATTGCAACTGGGGCAAATATGCAGATAGGTGGTCAAGATCTGGAAAGGATTAGCCAAAAGATAATTAGTAATGTGTCAGGTTAGTGGTATTATGAGTTACTTTTTCTTTTAAAAAATTTAAAATAATTTATCTTTTAAGTACTTGTTAAGAGAAGATGGGGTAGGGGAAAAAGAGAATGCTGCACCTTTGAGACCTGAGTGTCTAGGGTGTAGTGTAATGGGATGTATATATATGCACCATCATAACCCATCCCACTCCACAAGTCACCATGGAGTTCAGCCTAATACTCCCATAGAATTAGAAAGTCATGGAAGGTCCCTTCGGGGTACTTTAGAGACAGTCTAGTCCAATTATTCCTTTTATAGAAGAGAAAACTGAGATCCAGAGAGATCAAGCGGTTTTCTATGGTAGCGCAGTTAATTTGTGGTAGAGCTGAAAGGAGAACTCAGGTTTCTTACCTTTTAACCAATGGAAGGAATAATTTTATTCTTTCTTACTACTGCCTTTCAAACTCATTCTGTCAACTCTCCCTTCCCAGCCCCTTAACCTACCATCTTTGGTCCTCCAGCCAGCCTGTCACCTAGCTCTCAGGTGAGAAAAGATATCAGTCTCTCTACACCAAAACTCAGGGGACTCAGGTCAGATTGTCCCAAGAACTCTCTCACCATACTCTGCTCCAGGTCCCAGCCACCTCAGGTCATGTCTTCCATTCAGCACACATCCACCTGTGATGTCAGTCTCCCCTCTTGGCAGGTCCCTATTCTTTACTTTCCCTTGACCAAAGATGAAGAAAACCACAGCACTCTGTTAGTTCTCTTCAAAGCAATCCTCACTTTTTAAACCTCTCCTCTTTTTTTTTTTTTAACATCTTTATTGGAGTATAATTGCTTTACAATGTTTCGTTAGTTTCTGCTGTATAACAAAGTGAATCAGCTATATGTATACGTGTATCCCCATATCCCCTCCCTCTTGAGCCTCCCTCCCACCCTCCCTATCCCACCCCTCTAGGTGGTCACAAAGCACCGAACTGATCTCCCTGTGCTATGCAGTTGCTTCCCACTAGCTATCTGTTTTACATTTGGTAGTGTGTATATGTCAATGCTATTCTCTCACTTTGTCCCAGCTTACCCTTCCCCCCAAACTGTGTCCTCAAGTCCACTCTCTACATCTGCATCTTTATTCCTGTCCTGCCCCTAGGTTCATCAGAACATTGTTTTTTAGATTCCATATATGTGTGTTAGCATATGGTATTTGTTTTTCTCTTTCTGACTTACTTCACTCTGGATGACAGACTCTAGGTCCATCCACCTCACTACAAATAACTCAATTTCGTTTCTTTTTATGGCTGAGTAATATTCCATTGTATATATGTGCCACATCTTCTTTATCCATTCATCTGTCGATGGACACTTAGGTTGCTTCCATGTCCTGGCTATTGTAAATAGTGCTGCAGTGAACATTGTGGTACATGACTCTTTTTGAATTATGGTTTTCTCAGGGTATATGCCCAATAGTGGGATTGCTGGGTCATATGGTAGTTCTATTTTTAGTTTTTTAAGGAACCTCCATACTGTTCTCCATAGTGACTGTATCGATTTACATTCCCACCAACAGTGCAAGAGGGTTCCCTTTTCTCCACACCCTCTCCAGCATTTATTGTTTGTAGATTTTTTGATGATGGCCATTCTGACAGATGTGAGGTGATACCTCATTGTTAAACCTCTCCTCTTGATCGTCTTTTCTCAGACCAAAAGTGGGAGCGGCAGGCTACAGATCTCAGAACCAATTTGGGGGCCACCCCCTGAGCAAGTCATGCAAACACGATCTGACATGTCTTCTTATAATATGAGGGTACTTGCCATCTATTATTCTAAGCTGTGAAAAGAAGAAAAGAGGGAAGTCTCATTTAACATCTTGTTACAATTGTATCTGTTTCTTTCCAGGTGTCTTTGTTTCTTAATACATTCCAGCTGAAAGTTTTTTCAATTTGATTTTTTATTAGGTTATGCATTCCAATGAGAACACCTCTCAAATTTTTTTACTTGGTTAGACCCCGTTGTGGGACCAACTTCTGTCTCCCTCCTTCCCCTCAGCTGAGACTATTGAGTGGCATCTGCAGGCTCAGGCTTAATCTAGTCACTGGACAGAATCCTCAGCAGAGGCAAGAGGAATTGATGGCACTTCCATCCCTCACTCTACGGGTTCTTCTCAAGGCTGTTGCTCATCTGAACTTATGTCCCGGTCCTATCTGTTAACTGACCTTCAGTCTTATTCTTGAGACTCAGCCCTGCTGTGGACTCCAGACCTAGTCCATGGATTTCAGCCTAGTGCCTTAGATCCAATCCTTATACTCTGCCGAGTCCTGATCCCCCTGCAACTGGCACATGTGTGCCCCTTTCAATTCCCCACTCCTTGAGACTGGACTGTCCCTGAACTTTAGTCCAGTGGCTGGAGTCCTGCTACCTGCTGACCAGACTTATCTGTTCATCTGAAGTCCCGAGTATCTCCTATCTCAGAATTTTCTCTCTCCCATTAAGACCTGTCAGGTCCCGTTTGGCCCCAGGAACGAACTGCTTGCCCATGCTACTGCTCGTTGGTTTTTCCTGTGCCCTCCCAATGGCAGATTTGGCCTGCCCAGTACTATTGCAGTTGACACTGTGTCCCCTGGTGGTATCAGATCCCAGTCTTTTCCTCTCAGTGGCCCTAGGCCATCATAGGACTCAAGCCAGGCCTGAACCATTTCTCCTGAGTAGGATGTTTTATTATATGACTGCTCTGAAGAACAGTGCAACCCTTGGGACCAAATCAGAACAGCCTTATGTAGTGAGTCATTTGAGGACAGATCATGGAGTCACCTGCAGTCTCTACTCAGGCACAGTCAACCTGGATCAGAGACTGCTGAGTACTAGTTAAGTGAATGTGTGTCTAATGGACATTTATTTTGCCTGTTCAGCATCCCTTCTGGTCTGGTACCATAATTTTTCCTTTCCTATTCTCAATCCAGCATTCTGGTAGGGTTAACCCAAACCCCAGCTTTACCCCCTGGCCAATCAGAGCAACATGACACTCCTCGGACTCAGTGATTACTTCAGTGATGTGCATGTGACCTAAGCTGGGCCAATGACACTCTTACCTGGAAATGTTGCTCGCCCTATCAGAAAAGAGGTGCTTTCTGTTGGGGTTACTAAATTGATAGAATGTAACCTGGAGCTACTGTGGGCCATCTTTGACACCACATAGGGAGAGACTGCCTGGTAACTAAGTCAACTTAGAGGAAAACAAAACTGAAAGAGAAAGGCAAAATTGTTACAACATTGATCCAATCCTAATGCCAGCAATCCACCAATGGATTCCTTGGTTTATAAATCAGCAGATTTACTTTTATTGTGTAAGTCAGTATGAGTTGGTTTTCTATTACTTGAAACTAATACAGCTGGCAAGAAAGACTGACTGGTATTTCCTTCTGCTTTACCAGCTGGGTAAACCTCCAGGAAGGAAATAACCAAAGAAAAGTCAGTTGGAAAAGTGTTCAAAAATGTATTCTTTCATTCATTCAACCATTCCATTTTATTTTATATTTATTTATTTTTGGCTGCATTGGGTCTTCCTTGCTGTGTGTGGGTTTCTCTAGTTGCGGCGAGTGGGGACTACTCTTTGTTGCGGTGCACATGCTTCTCATTGCAGTGGCTCCTCTTGTTGCAGAGCATGGGCTCTAGGTGTGCAGGCTTCAGTAGTTGTGGCACATGGGCTCAGTAGTTGTGGCTCGCGGGCTCTAAAGCGCAGGCTCAGTAGTTGTGGCACACAGGCTTAGCTGCTCTGTGGCATGTGGGATCTTCCCGCACCAGGGATCGAACCTGTTTCCCCTGCATTGGCAAGTGGATTCTTAACCACTGCACCACCAGGGAAGTCTGGGCTAGTGTATTTTAGAGGGACTTAAAAAACAGAAAGAAAAGTGAAAAAACTTGGTCACCACTTCCAGAGATTCAAAATCTAACTAGAGGAAGAGATAATGTTAGAGAGAGAGAGACAGAGAGAAAGAGAGAGAAAATAAGCTGTCATGTGACTGGTAGAAACCTTGATAACTGAGAGGAAGGAGATAATTTCCTCTGGGGTGAACAAAAAAGGCTTCGTGGAAGAAGTGGAATTTGGACTGTGAACAGAATTTTTGATCAGCAGAGATTGGGAGGAAGAGCATCCCAGAAAAATAAAGAGTTGGGGGAGTGACAAAATGCATGGCTATGCCTATGGAATTACAGAGCATATCAACGTGGCTGGAGTTAGTATCCATATAGGAGAAGGTGCAGAAGTTAGCTGCTACCAGACCTGGGGTGGGGGGTGTGCTGAGACATGGAGCTTCTATTGTATTCTCAGGGAATAGAACCTTCGAATAGAACGAGGCAAAGGGAACCTTTGAACGCTTTAGGATAGTGTTTGTACAAGATGAAAGTTATGATTGATCAGAAATCACTTGGATCCTCTTTCAAACTGCACACTTCAACCAGATGTCCCTAGAACCCCTGCTTCAGTGAACCACTGTAACTGAGAAGTGCATGTTATAACTCTCAGCCAGGAACATGAACAATGGTTGGGAAACATCATCCCAGAGGCAGAAACACTATTTCAGAGACTATTGTGTGTGTTCAGAAGGGCACAAGGATCAGTAAAGCTGTTTTTTTTTTTTTTTTTTTTTTTTTAAAAAAAAACCTTCCAAGACTGAACCAGGAAGAAACAGAAAATATGAACAGACCAATCACAAGTAATGAAATTGAAACTGTGATTAAAAATCTTCCAACAAACAAAAGTCCAGGACCAGATGGCTTCACAGGTGAATTCTATCAAACATTTAGAGAAGAGCTAACACCCATCCTTCTCAAACTCTTCCAAAAAATTGCAGAGGAAGGAACTCTCCCAAACTCATTCTATGAGGCCACCATCACCCTGATACCAAAACCAGACAAAGACACTACAAAAAAAAGAAAATTACAGACCAATATCACTGATGAATATAGATGCAAAAATCCTCAACAAAATACTAGCAAACAGAATCCAACAACACATTAAAAGGATCATACACCACGATCAAGTGGGATTTATCCCAGGGATGCAAGGATTCTTCAATATACGCAAATCAATCAATGTGATACACCATATTAACAAATTGAAGAATAAAAACCATATGATCATCTCAATAGATGCAGAAAAAGCTTTTGACAAAATTCAACACCCATTTCTGATAAAAACTCTCCAGAAAGTGGGCATAGAGGGAACCTACCTCAACATAATAAAGGCCATATATGACAAACCCACAGCAAACATCATTCTCAATGGTGAAAAACTGAAAGCATTTCCTCTAAGATCAGGAACGAGACAAGGATGTCCACTCTCACCACTATTATTCAACATAGTTCTGGAAGTCCTAGCCATGGCAATCAGAGAAGAAAAAGAAATAAAAGGAATACAAATTGGAAAAGAAGAAGTAAAACTGTCACTGTTTGCGGATGACATGATACTATACATAGAGAATCCTAAAACTGCCACCAGAAAACTGCTAGAGCTAATTAATGAATATGGTAAAGTTGCAGGTTACAAAATTAATGCACAGAAATCTCTTGCATTCCTATACACTAATGATGAAAAATCTGAAAGAGAAATTATGGAAACACTCCCATTTACCATTGCAACAAAAAGAATAAAATACCTAGGAATAAACCTACCTAGGGAGACAAAAGACCTGTATGCAGAAAACTATAAGACACTGATGAAAGAAATTAAAGATGATACCAACAGATGGAGAGATATACCATGTTCTTGGATTGGAAGAATCAACATTGTGAAAATGAGTATACTACCCAAAGCAATCTACAGATTCAATGCAATCCCTATCAAATTACCAATGGCATTTTTTACGGAGCTAGAACAAATCATCTTAAAATTTGTATGGAGACACAAAAGACCCCGAATAGCCAAAGCAGTCTTGAGGCAAAAAAATGGAGCTGGAGGAATCAGACTCCCTGACTTCAGACTATACTACAAAGCTACAGTAATCAAGACAATATGGTACTGGCACAAAAACAGAAACATAGATCAATGGAACAAGATAGAAAGCCCAGAGATTAACCCACGCACCTATGGTCAACTAATCTATGACAAAGGAGGCAAAGATATACAATGGAGAAAAGACAGTCTCTTCAATAAGTGGTGCTGGGAAAACTGGACAGCCACATGTAAAAGAATGAAATTAGAATACTCCCTAACACCATACACAAAACTAAACTCAAAATGGATTAGAGACCTAAATATAAGACTGGACACTATAAAACTCTTAGAGGAAAACATAGGAAGAACACTCTTTGACATAAATCACAGCAAGATCTTTTTCGATCCACCTCCTAGAGTAATGGAAATAAAAACAAAAATAAACAAGTGGGACCTAATGAAACTTCAAAGCTTTTGCACAGCAAAGGAAACCATAAACAAGACGAAAAGACAACCCTCAGAATGGGAGAAAATATTTGCAAATGAATCAACGGACAAAGGATTAATCTCCAAAATATATAAACAGCTCATTCAGCTCAATATCAAAGAAACAAACACCCCAATCCAAAAATGGGCAGAAGACCTAAATAGACATTTCTCCAAAGAAGACATACAGACGGCCACGAAGCACATGAAAAGATGCTCAACATCACTAATTATTAGAGAAATGCAAATCAAAACTACAATGAGGTATCACCTCACTCCTGTTAGAATGGGCATCATCAGAAAATCTACAAACAACAAATGCTGGAGAGGGTGTGGAGAAAAGGGAACCCTCTTGCACTGTTGGTGGGAATGTAAATTGATACAGCCACTATGGAGAACAATATGGAGGTTCCTTAAAAAACTAAAAATAGAATTACCATATGACCCAGCAATCCCACTACTGGGCATATACCCAGAGAAAACCGTAATTCAAAAAGACACGTGCACCCGAATGTTCATTGCAGCACTATTTACAATAGCCAGGTCATGGAAGCAACCTAAATGCCCATCAACAGACGAATGGATAAAGAAGTTGTGGTACATATATACGATGGAATATTATTCAGCCATAAAAAGGAACGAAATTGAGGCATTTGTTGAGAAGTGGATGGATCTAGAGACTGTCATACAGAGTGAAGTAAGTCAGAAAGAGAAAAACAAATATCGTATGTTAATGCATGTATGTGGAACGTAGAAAAATGGTACAGATGAGCCAGTTTGCAGGGCAGAAGTTGAGACACAGATGTAGAGAATGGACATATGGACACCAAGGGGGGAAAACTGCGATGAGGTGGGGATGGTGATGTGCTGAATTGGGCGATTGGGATTGACATGTATACACTGATGTGTATAAAACTGATGCCTAATAAGAACCTGCAGTATAAAAAAACAAACAAAACAACTAATACTAAACTTTCATTGGGTTATTTGTATGGAAATATGTTAATATAAATGTTTCAGACATTACATGAAATTTCTAAAAATCTTATATTTGTATTTGTATGGAAATATGTATGGAAATATGTTAATATAAATGTTTCAGACAGTACATGAAATTTCTAAAAATCTTATATTTGTATTTGTATGGAAATATGTATGGAAATATGTTAATATAAATGTTTCAGACATTACATGAAATTTCTAAAAATCTTATATTTGTATTTGTATGGAAATATGTATGGAAATATGTTAATATAAATGTTTCAGACATTACATGAAATTTCTAAAAATCTTATATTTGTATTTGTATGGAAATATGTATGGAAATATGTTAATATAAATGTTTCAGACATTACATGAAATTTCTAAAAATCTTATATTTGTATTTGTATGGAAATATGTATGGAAATATGTTAATATAAATGTTTCAGACATTACATGAAATTTCTAAAAATCTTATATTTGTATTTGTATGGAAATATGTATGGAAATATGTTAATATAAATGTTTCAGACATTACATGAAATTTCTAAAAATCTTATATTTGTATTTGTATGGAAATATGTATGGAAATATGTTAATATAAATGTTTCAGACATTACATGAAATTTCTAAAAATCTTATATTTGTATTTGTATGGAAATATGTATGGAAATATGTTAATATAAATGTTTCAGACATTACATGAAATTTCTAAAAATCTTATATTTGTATTTGTATGGAAATATGTATGGAAATATGTTAATATAAATGTTTCAGACATTACATGAAATTTCTAAAAATCTTATATTTGTATTTGTATGGAAATATGTATGGAAATATGTTAATATAAATGTTTCAGACATTACATGAAATTTCTAAAAATCTTATATTTGTATTTGTATGGAAATATGTATGGAAATATGTTAATATAAATGTTTCAGACATTACAGGAAACGTCTAAAAATCTTATATGTTCTGGTATAATGTTATAAGTAATAATCCTAGTTATTACTTTAAAATGTATATCTCAGAAATAACTAATTATCTTGTCAACTGCATTATTATGAACTTTCATCAAATCTTTAACCATGGTCATTTTTAAGTCTTTTGTCATTTACAGACAGTTCTGGGTGTACTCTGATGATTTTGCAAATATGTTCCTATAAAAGAGTTTCATCTTCAAGAAATTCATGGAAAAGACTCTGACAAGTACAGGTTTCTGGTAACTGACTGTACTGCTGAACTGAATGAATAAGCATTTTCAGAACTCTAATGAAAAACTGATGAACTCATAAAAGTGCTAACAAAAGATCAAGATGAAAAAAAAGAAATTAATTACATGCGACTGAGTGAACTGATGAGGATGAGTATAATTTTTGTGACTTTCTGTCTGAATTAAAAAAAAAAAAAAAAATCCCACAAGGACTCAGAGGAAAAGAATATACAAATCAATTTTCACTGCAAAGTAAAGGAGCTGTCACAGTGGAGGATTACTGGACTGAATGTCAATGTTATGACATAGTATAAGTGTGTTTCATGTTTGGTAATTGCAATCATTGTTGCTTTTGTTGTGGTCATCCATGTACAATGCTTGGTGTCAGTCTATCTATCTCTTGTAAAAATAAAATACAGTGTGTGTGTGTGGAAAAAAAAAAAAAATGGAAAAAAAAAAAAAATTTATTTATTTTATTTATTTTTGGCTGTGTTGGGTCTTCGTTTCTGTGCGAGGGCTTTCTCTAGTTGTGGCAAGCGGGGGCCACTCTTCATCACGGCGCGCGGGCCTTTCACTATCGCGGCCTCTCTTGTTGCGGAGCACAGGCTACAGACGCGCAGGCTCAGTAATTGTGGCTCACGGGCCTAGTCGCTCCGCTGCATGTGGGATCTTCCCAGACCAGGGCTCGAACCCGTGTCCCCTGCATTGGCAGGCAGACTCTCAACCACTGCGCCACCAGGGAAGCCCAGTAAAGCTGTTTTAAAAAAGGGGTTGGATCATTAATCATTAGAGAAATGCAAATCAAAACTACAATGAGATATCATCTCACACCGGTCAGAATGGCCATCATCAAAAAATCTAGAAACAATAAATGCTGGAGAGGGTGTGGAGGAAAGGGAACACTCTTGCACTGTTGGTGGGAATGTAAATTGATACAGCCACTATGGAGAACAGTATGGAGGTTCCTTAAAAAACTACAAATAGAACTACCATACGACCCAGCAATCCCACTACTGGGCATATACCCTGAGAAAACCATAGGTCAAAAAGAGTCATGTACCAAAATGTTCATTGCAGCTCTATTTACAATAGCCAGGACATGGAAGCAACCTAAATGTCCATCGACAGATGAATGGATAAAGAAGATGTGGCACATATATACAATGGAATATTACTCAGCCATAAAAAGAAATGAAATGGAGGTATTTGTAATGAGGTGGATGGAGTTAGAGTCTGTCATACAGAGTGAAGTAAGTCAGAAAGAGAAAAACAAATACAGTATGCTAACACATATATATGGAATCTAAGGGAAAAAAAAAAAAAAAAAGGCCATGAAGAACCTAGTGGCAAGACGGGAATAAAGACACAGACCTACTAGAGAATGGACTTGAGGATATGGGGAGGGGGTGGGGTGAGATGTGACAGGGTAAGAGAGTGTCATGGACATATATACACTACCAAATGTAAAATAGATAGCTAGTGGGAAGCAGCCGCATAGCACAGGGAGATCAGCTCGGTGCTTTGTGACCACCTAGAGGGGTGGGATGGGGAGGGTGGGAGGGAGGGAGATGCAAGAGGGAAGAGAAATGGGAACATATTGTATATGTATAACAGATTCACTTTGTTATAAAGCAGATGCTAACACACTATTGTAAGGCAATTATACTTCAATAAAGATGTTTGAAAAAAAAAAAAAAAAAGGGGTTGGGGGGAGATGATGGGGAAGGACCTGTATTCATACCTCACTTAGACTCCTTACCATCATTTCCTCCTAGCTGCTTTCTCTGCCTCTGGTCCTGCTCCATTTCAAACTATTCTATATTTCATGGCCCGATTAATCTTCTGGTCCTGATGCTGTCATTCTAACTCTAAAACCCGTAATGACAAGCCACTATCTACAGAACAGACTGAAGTTCTTTGATTTCCCATAGAAGGCTCCTTTTGAATGAGGCTGCAGCCATCTTTCAGACCTTGCTTCCTGCTGTTTGTCATCAGGTATTTTCTGGTCCAGCCAAGCAACTACTCAAGAGTCCCTTGCTTTCCTGTCTCCATGCCTCTTTCATGCTGCTCATTCTGCCTGGAGTACCATTCCACATTTCCTTTCTCATCTATCTTCATCTTCTCCATCCTTGAAGGCATAGTTCAGATGCCTTTCCTGAACCCCTCTCTCTCTCACCCTGCCTTTGATAATATCTCTCCATTCTGAACTCCCATAGAACTTTACCTATATCTCTCTTTAGTCATGCATAATTTGCTTTTTTAAAAAAGACTCCACAGGGGACTTCCCTGGTGGCGCAGTGGTTGAGAATCTGCCTGCCAATGCGGGGGACACGGGTTCGAGCCCTGTTCTGGGAAGATCCCACATGCCGCGGAACAGCTGGGCCCGTGAGCCACAATTGCTGAGCCTGCGCATCTGGAGCCTGTGCTCCACAACAAGAGAGGCCGCGATAATGAGAGGCCCGCACAGCGCGATGAAGAGTGGCCCCCACTTGCCGCAACTACAGAAAGCCCTCGCACAGAAATGAAGACCCAACACAGCCATAAAATTAAAAAAAAAAAAAAAAAAAGACTCCACAGTTATTTACTTATTTATTTTAAATATTTTTATTTATTTATTTATTTGGTTGCACTGGGTCTTAGTTGCGGCCGGCGGGCTCCTTAGTTGTGGCATGCGTGTGGGGTCTAGTTCCCTGACCAGGGATCGAACCCGGGTCCCCTGCATTAGGAGCTCAGAGTCTTAACCACTGTGCCACAAGGGAAGTCCCCACAGTTATTTATTTTTAAAAAATCAAAAATTTAAAAACAATGTAATAAATAAAATAAAAATCACATATTTTCCCACCACCCAGAAATACCAATTTTTAAGCTTCATATTTGCATTCATTTTTTTTTCATTTTTTTAATTGAAGTATAGTCGATTTACAATGTTTCAGGTGTACAGCAAAGAGATTCAGTTGTGTATATATACATATTCTTTTTCAGATTCTTCTCCGTTATAGGTTATTACAGGATATGCATTCTTTTTTTTTTTTTTTTTTTTCCTTTGGCCACGCCGGGCAGCATGCAGGATCTTAGTTCCCTGATGAAGGATTGAACCCACGGCCCCTAAAATGAAAGCATGGAGTCTTAACCACTGGACCACCAGGGAAGTCCCTGCATTCATATTCTTAAAGGAAGGAAAACATTATAGATAATTTTATTGTCTCCTTTAACCACATACTCTCCCACTTAGTCCCATTTCTGCTCTCAGTGTCCAGTGGAAACTGCCACCATGAGTTTGGTGTGTATCTTTCCATTCCATTCCCTATAATTTTATCTGTGAACACATATGTATCCATCACCAATGGACTGTGATGTTGTGTGGTTTTTTTTTTTTAATTAAAAAAAAATATTTTTTGGCTGCATTGGCATTGGGTCTTCGTTGTTGTGTCCCCTTTGAACCCGTGTCCCCTGCCTTGGCAGGCGGATTCTTAACCACTGCACCACCAGGGAGGTCCCTGTATGTATCATTTTGCATCTTGCTTTTTCACCCAAAATTTTTTTGAGACCAATTCAGGTTGATATATGAACCATTCTGATTATTTATCCATTCCTCTTTGATAAATAATTAGGCTGCTTCCACCTTTTTGCTATTATAAACAATGCTGTAGAGGACATCCTCACACTTATTTCTTTGTACATACGGGTGAGAGTTTCTTTGGGATACATATCTAGAAGTGTAATTGCTAAGTCACAGGGTATGTACAGTTTAAAAAATGTTTAATTGTGGTTAAATACACAAAACATAAAATTTACCATCTTAACCTTTTTTTAACTGTATGGTTCAGTAGTGTTAAGTGCATTCATAATGTGCAACCAATCTGTATGGTTCAGTAGTGTTAAGTGCATTCATAATGTGTAACCAATCTCCAGAACTCTTTTCATCTTTCAAAACTGAAACTCTAAGGGCATGTACATTTTTAACACATTATTAAGTGCATGACTTATTTCACCTACTAAACTATGAGCTTTATAAGTGTGTGATCAACATCTCATTAATTTCTACACCCAGTGCCTACTACAGTAGTTTAACAAGTAGATGCATAACAGATGTTTGTTGAGTGAATGAGAGAACCAAGCAATCAAGAGTTATAATATAATTTTCACAATTATAGTGAGATAAAATTTCCTCATTACACAGATGAGGTACTCTAACTCAGTTCTGGTAACCTCACCTATTTGGAACATAGCCTATAAGCCAAAAATGGACAGTCATGACCTCTGAACAGACAAAATAGCTGACCAAAACAAAGAAAAAAAAATCAATGCTCTAAAGCAAATGTACTTTAGGACATCCCTTCTGAACTTTTATTTGGAGTCTACTTACTATTTTAACATTTTTATTATAAAATATGGCATATTTGGTGTCAAAATCAGGAGATTACAAAAAAATATACAAAATAGGCATTTTGAAAAATCACCCTTTGCTGCAGATAGAGAGATGCACTAGTCAGACTCCCCCTCAAGAAAGGACTTACTGCCCAGCTGCAGGGAGTGTGATAGCCTTCAGCTGCTAACCTCTTGGTCATCCTTACCTTTCCAGCCAAGGTCACTCTCTTCTCAGAGTGGCTCCAACCAATGATTGTGGAAGGTAGTGGTACAAAGGCCTAGCTGTTTCCACCGATCACAGGACACCTCCAATAAGGCAACCTTTGCTCCAGAGCTCCCTGTTGGGCGGCAGAGATTTTGTACCACATCTAACCACTCCATCTACCCAATCCTGCTTCCTCCCCTTTCTTTTCATATGTGTAACTTCTCAACAAACTTTTTTCACTTTGAACTTCAACTTAGCATTTGCTTCCTACAGAACCTGTTACGGAAAGCTTGGCCTCTCTGTATACCGGTGCCGGATTAAATCTTGGAGACAGAGTTTTGGGTGAAGTAGAAAAGGATAGCTTTATTGCTTTCCCAAGCAAAGGGGGATACAGTGGGCTTCTGCCTCGGAAAAACTGTGTCCCAACCCGGGAGGATTTGATGAGGGGTTTTATAACAGTGGTTCAAAGGTGGGGTCTCTGACAAGATTAGGGTGTGAGCAGGGCTTGCTTACTCTTATCTCAGGTGGTCAGTCTCCTAATCGTTTTTTTTTTTATAATTTATTTATTTATTTTTATATTTATTTTTGGCTGTGTGGGTCTTCATTTCTGTGCGAGGGCTTTCTAGAGTTGTGGCAAGCGGGGGCCACTCGTCATTGCGGTGCGCGGGCCCCTCACTATCGCGGCCTCTGTTGTTGCGGAGCACAAGCTCCAGACGCTCAGGCTCAGTAGTTGTGGCTCACTGGCCTAGTTGCTCCGCGGCATGTGGGATCTTCCCAGACCAGGGCTCGAACCCGTGTCCCCTGCATTGGCAGGCAGACCCTCAACCACTGCGCTACCAGGGAAGCCCCAGTCTCCTAATCTTGATGAGCCTCTCTGGTCCCTTTAATCTTGCCTCAGGTGGTTTCTTGGCTGCCCTCCCTTGATTAGCAAATGTTCGAATCCACCCTTTGGAACTCAGGGAAGGTCACGGAGGCTGGAATCTTGCCTACAAGAAGCGGGGGACAAAAGATCTCCATGCCCAGGAGCCCCACAGGGTCTCACTAGGTTTCAAACCCAACAGGCACACTCAACTCTATAATCCTGGGGACTTCCCTGGTGGTCCAGTGGTTACGAATCCACCTTCCAATGCAAGGGACGTGGGTTTCGATACCTGGTCTGGGAACTAAGATCCCACATGCCGCAGGGCAACTAAGCCCAACTACTGAGCCTGCGTGCCACAACTAGAGAGAAGCCCGCTCGCCGCAATGAAAAGATCCCGTGTGCCACAACTAAGACCCAAAGCAGCGAAAAATAAATAAATAAATAAATTCTGTAATTAAAACAAAAACAAAGCAAAACTCTGTAATCCTAATTCCCAGAGATAAATACCATAAACATTCTTCCAGTCTGTTTACTATGAACATACATGCTTTTGCATTTTACTTTCACTCATTTAAAATTAGCATTTTACTATGAAATTAAATAATTCTCAAAAATGTGATTTAAAAAATCATCATATGAATGCACCATGATCTTTTTAAATTATTGTATTATGTTAGACATTTATATTGTTGCCAGTTTTTAAATAAATAATCCTGCAAAGACTATTGTATATAAATCTCTGCCCATATCTGTATTTATCACCTTAGGATATACAAATAGAAATGAAATTACTGGGACGAGTTTGTATGCTTTTATTTTTACCACATTAAAAATGAATGAAGACCTTTCTGACCGTGATGACCTCCCCACGAGAACATGCCTCTTGCAAAGGATCTCCTTCATCCCTCTCCAGAAGAGGAGAAGAGGAAACACAAGAAGAAGCACCTGGTGCAGAGCCCCAATTCCTATTTCATGGATGTGAAATGCCCACGATGCTATAAAATCACCACCGTCTTTAGCCATGCACAAACAGTAGTTTTGTGTGTTGGCTGCTCTACTGTCCTCTGCCAGCTTACAGGAGGAAAAGCAAGGCTTACAGAAGGATGCTCCCTCAGACGGAGGCAGCACTAAAAGCCCCTGGAATCAAGATGAATGGGAAACCATCCCAATAAACACATTTTGGATTAAAAACAAAAAAAAAAATGAAGTTTAAAAATATTTCACTGGAAATATTCCTTGACACATTGAAAAATATTTCAATACTTCAATACCACTAGACAACGTATAGTGAAAAACAGTAGTCTTCTGCCTCACTCCTCTTCACAGCCCAAAGACAACAATTTTCCACTTTTCATGTTGCTTCAGGTATTTACCTCCATATATTAAAAAAAAAGTGTTTATGCTGTTATTTCCTGATGTATCTGCATTAAACATGCTCTATTGCCTTCCTGTTGTGGTAGATGAGGATGTAGCACTCTTACAAATACACCGCACACCCAACTCCACTACTTCCCCATCCTCCCAGAGTAGTTAAATCATAATTTTAACTTACATTAATAATCAATGTTTACATTATGATCAATATGTATAATTTTCAGAGTCAAAAAGTGAACTATGACTCCTTTCTTGTAAAACTCTAGTGAATAAGAAAGCCCATTTTGCTTCATCTGTACCAATGCAATGACTTTTAAAAAAGTTGCCTTTTCTTTTTTTAAAATATTTTATTGATTGATTGATTTGATTTTTTATTTTTGGCTGCATCTGTTCTTAGTTGCGGCACGTGGGATCTTTGTTACAGCATGTGGGATCTTTCATTGCAGCGTGTGGGCTTCTCTCTAGTGGTGCACAGCCTTCTCTCTAGTTGTGGCCTGCAGGTTTTCTCTCTCTAGTTGTGATGCGCAGGCTCCAGAGCGCGTGGGCTCTGTAGTTTGTGGCACGCAGGCTCTCTACTTGAGGCGGGCGGGCTCAGTAGTTGTGGCACCTGGGCTAATTTGCCCTGTGACATGTGGGATTCTTAGTTTCCCGAGCAGGGATTGAACCCACGTCCCCTGCATTGGAAGGCAGATATTTTTACCCCTGGACCACCAGGGAAGTCCCCTGTTTCCTTTTCTGATACTAAAAGTAAAACATGTTCATGATGGAAATTTTAATTCAGAAACATCAAAAGAAAGAACTTAAGATCAACTGTAATCGCAGTCCCTGTGTAAACTGCTTCTCTTGCCACCTCTTTGCTCCCTTGTCTTCTCTCCAAGTACCCAATCAATGCTACCTGGGCTATCTGCAAAGTGTCACGGAGGTGTCCTAGAACGCCGAGGTCCCTTGGAACATCCACTCTCTCTGCTACTGCCATCTCGAGTCTGTCTCTGCCAACTTGCAGATCTGCGCTGCCCTTCTCTCTCTGGTCAGTAGGCAAATGCCTGTCCCTTTCTCATGCAAAGCTCTTTTCATTGGGGATCTCACAGCTGAGTTCCTAACAATTCAGTTCTTTCAGCAAGCCATCCAGAAGGGTACCTGGGCTCCTGGTGAGTCGGCTGTTTCCGTTTTAGTACACAGCCTTCTCCTTCCTAGGACTGAGTGGGGAGCAGGTTCAAATACAGCTTCATAAAATCTTCATAAACACCCTTCTCTAACATTCAGGCCCTGTGGCTGATTCTACCCTCTATGGGAACTCCTTCCTCAGTAGGGGATTTTTCCCTTAAGGAATCCATTATTACTTCCCACAGCCTGTGTTTCATCAGGTGATGTTCATTTTAAAACTCAAATTTTACTTTCCATAGTACTTCTGGACCCAAGAAAATCAAGGGAAGGGACTAGGTGTTTCAAGCATTCTGTCACAACAGTGCAGAGCCCAACTTGACGTCCGGGTTCTACACCAACCAGGACACTGATATATATATTATCTATCACAGTGCTGGCAAACTCCACCGAGCCACTGCCCTTACCACATCCCCCCCCCCATATGTTACTTCCTCCGTGAAACCTTTTCTCATCCCCCTCTACTCACTCAGTTGCTTCCTTTCTTGTTCGCACTTAGATGAGAGCACTTATTACATAGTATACACGCCCTCCCAGCTCTGAGAGGGCTGGAATCTATGAGCCACAGTGTAGGATGAAGAGTAAGCATAAATATTTACAGGAGGGATGAGGGTTCGGGTGAGCCAGGCTACACTCTAGTG
Source organism: Balaenoptera acutorostrata (assembly GCF_949987535.1). Taxonomy (NCBI): domain Eukaryota; kingdom Metazoa; phylum Chordata; class Mammalia; order Artiodactyla; family Balaenopteridae; genus Balaenoptera; species Balaenoptera acutorostrata. The sequence continues at coordinate 47,814,012 of NC_080072.1, read as the reverse complement.
CTTAAATACCAGGAAAGGGACTTTCTACGCAAACCAAAAAACAACAGGGAGGTGTTCCATTTTCTTGAAGCAGGGCAATCTGCTTGAAAAACATAGTGTGCCTTAAAAATGTGCCAGGTCATTGTGTGAGAGTCGGATGGGAATGTGGCAAAACGAGTTAGGAAGTCACCCGCGGTGACCCTGCACTGAGATTTTAAGAAGTGCAAGATGGTTGCGGTGGCATGGAGAGAGAGAACTGCATCCAAAAGGTAATTTCTAAAGAAATAATAACAAAAAGTCAGATTTGCTGAGTTCCCGCTATTTACTAGGCTTGGCCAACACCACCAAGGTGGGTATGGACTCATCCCCATTTCGCCCATGTCTAAAATGAGATTTGGCCAGATTGAGCAGCTCTCTAGGGGTCGCACACCCGGCAAGCAAGCGGCAATGCTGAGCTTCCAACGCAGGTCGTGGGGCTGCCGAGGCCTCCGCTGCCTCAACCCCAGTCACCCACTCTCTGCACTGCACGGTGAGGGCCGTTTTCCCGACCTGAGGCCTCAGCTCCTCAATTCACTGAGAAGAGCCTTGCAGAGGGCACTGGAGTTCAGGGATGCTTTATCCAGCTGCCAAGCCCTGTCGGGACCTTAGAGCCCAACGGCTGCGGGCGGAAGAAGGCGCGTGGCGGCGACGGCGGCGGCTGCAGGAGCTGAGCGGACCCCGAGGCGGAAGCGGCTTAGTCACGGCGGGGCCGGAACGCGGTCAGCGCGGAGAGCGCCGGCCGCCGGCGGCTCTGCATTGTGAGCCGTGACGCTCGGCGGCCGCACGTGCGGGGCAGTGGGGAGCCACCACTGACCGGAAGGGCTGAGTCAGCGCAGTCCATGCCCGCGGAGGCCCATGTGGAGGGCGGACGCGCGACTGCAGCGGCCCCGCGCCTTCGGCTCCCGCGCGCCGCGTCCGGGCAGCCTGCGCCGAGGGCTGCGCCTGCGGATCCCAGGCCATCCCGGCACCACCGCCCAGAAGAGATCAGGCGCAGGTTTTCCAATATCCCGCCCCGGGACTGGAATCTGAGACCGAAATTTGACATCTTGAAGTCGCCCCAAGCAACAGATGCTCTATGCAGGTTTCAGTGGAAGCTCCTGACCTGTGAAAGGAGACAGACTGTGTGTCTCAAAGACTGAGTGGATTTTGAAGATCAAAGGGACTTGCCCAGGACCAGAATTGGTTTGCCTGACTCAGTTCCCAAATTTAGTAAATAATAATGAAAACAAAACTCACATTTTTTTTTTTAATGCAAGAGCAAAACTTCCAGAATTCCAAGAGAAAATAAACCTTGGTTTCTGAGACAAAGTTTCAACAAGATGGGAGTGTGGCAGAGGGAACTTTCTAGAGATCCCTGATAAACGTGATCCCAACGTCTTTCTCCTGTTTCTCCCCACTTCTACAATAGTGAGGCCAGAACCCATTTTAGTAAAATAAAGCTTTATCGTTTTTGCTCAGATTTATTTTTTAGTTAAAAATGAAACTATAGGAATTGCTGGGGGGTGGGGGATGGGAAGTGACACCTAATTACAGTCCCTAAACCAGAAAGCACAATTACTTTTTATTTATTTATTTATTTATTTTTGGCTGCATTGGGTCTTCGTTGCTGCATGAGGGCTTTCTCTAGTTGTGGTGAGCAGGGGCTACTCTTCATTGTGGTGCACGGGCTTCTCATTTTGGTGGCTTCTCTTGTGGAGCACAGGCTCTAGGTGCGCCAATGTAGGGGACATGGGTTTGAGCCCTGCTCCAGGATTGCCACGGAGCAACTAAGCCCGTGCGCCACAACTACCGAGGCTGCGCTCTAGAGCCCGTGAGCCACAACTACAGAGCCCACATGCCACAATTCTTGAAGCCCGCAGGCCTAGAGCCCATGCTCCGCAACAAGAGAAGCCACCGCAATGAGAAGCCTGCGCACCACGACAGAGTAGCCCCCACTCACCGCAACTAGAGAAAGCCTGCGCCCAGCAACGAAGACCCAACACAGCCAAAAATAAATTAAAAATAAATAAATTTATTTTTAAAAAAAAACTGTTACTTTTCATCTTAGGCTCTTCTGCACTACTTTGTCACCATGCACATATATACTTACTTTTTCATTGTTGTTTTGTTTTGGATGTGTAGCCTGAATGCTTGCTTTTGAGTCAGTCTGTTAGATGGTTCTTCAAACTGAAAGCTAATGGAGTCCCGGATGTGGTTCTGGTGTAACATACACTAGAATTTTGCTTTTCCATTTTTCTATCTTAGGCACTGTTTTCAACTGCTGCTATTCATTCATCCATTCTACATATATTCGTTAAGTGGCTATTATGTGCCAGGCACTATGCTTGGTAACGAAGACATTCCTCAAACAGGCAACCAAAGTTTGAAACACATTGTGTGCCAGCTACATAGAATGGATTTTTTGTTAAAGACTTTTGTGATTGTTGGTCCTTGCGCTTGTTGCTAGTGAATCTTGAGATGATCTGACAGAATGTAGCTTTCTTTTGCAATAGAGCTGTACTTAGAACATTCTATTTCAGACTTCAGAATCCTGCACATATGAAATAGAGATAGGACTAACTTTGGGCCCTGTGGTAAGGGAATCTCTTCCACCAACGCTGCTTTTCTGGAGCTCTGCCCAAAGCTAATGTTATACCAAAGGGCCCCGTGGGCACTTTGCTGGAGAAGTTCTTTGATTCAAATCAATTCAATTCAAAATCATGTATTCAGTACCCACTACTTACAAGCACTGGGGTAGGAGTGGGAGATGAGCCAAATATGAAAACAACCCAGACCTTGAAGCTTATTATCTTTTAGGGTCTTAAATCTTCCTGAAGATTATTCTGATCCTGGTACTTCTCTTTTAAAAATCTTGAATGGATCTCTTTTGCTTTCGAAAAGTTTTTTATTCATCTCAAAAAACACTAAATCTAACTGAGTACTGGACACTATGCTAGGGTTTGACGACACCATTTCAAAAAATTACCATTACTGGTTCCAATATTGTTGATGGCGTCTGAGTCACCAACATAACACACTTATATTGGTCTGAATTGTAGCCAGAACTTGTATAATTTTGTGCTTTTGTATTGTTGCAAGCATCCGACTACTGCTTTATGACTTCTAGTGTAGCTGTCCATGAGCAACTGCATATTAAAATACAGATTATTTTATTGTAAATCACTTTACTTTTTTTAAAATAATTTATTTTAGTTATTTTTATTTGTGGCTGTGTTGTGTCCCCATTGCTGTGCGTGGGCTTTCTCTAGTTGTGGCGAGCGGGGGCCACTCTTCCTTGTGGTGCGCGGGCTTCTCACTGCGGTGGCTTCTCTTGTTGCGGAGCACGGGCTCCAGGCGCGCTGGCTTAGTAGTTGTGGTGCATGGGCCTAGTTGCTCCGCGGTATGTAGGATCTTCCCAGACGAGGGCTCGAACCCGTGTCCCCTGCATTAGCAGATGGATTCTCAACCACTGCGCCACCAAGGAAGCCCCCTCACTTTCCTTTTATTTCTTCCTTGTATTATAGTTAAAGCACTATATTGATTCTCTAAAAATATGTGTGTTTAGACTATAGTATCTATAGACCTCATTTAAGAATAGCATAGAGGACATTACAAAAAGAGGTCTGATAAGGTTGAGAACAACTGGCCTAGTCAAATAAATCTAAATGACTCATCCTGGCACTTATGGCCATCATTGTCTTGTCTCAGGTTTATTTCTCTTTGCTATACCTAGGATCAGGCCAAGTTGCTTCACTTGATATTCCCAGTTTTGGAGCAGTGCCTTCTATTCCCACTGCTCTGAGGTCACCTTGTCCTATGCCACTGGGCTCTGTCAACTTTGCCACATCTAATTGACCAGTCTATTCATAGTCTGTCCAACTGCCCAAGAGAGATGTTCAATAGGAATGATAATAATTAACCAGATCAATCAAATTTTCTCTTGCAAAGATTGAATTTGAGACCCAGACAGGCAATTAGTTAATGACAGGGTCAGAAGATGAAAGACACACAGAGAAAAGGCTGTAACCAGAAGTTATGACACAGCAGAATGCAGGAGTAGACAGACGTCTTGAGTACGCAGAAGCAAAATGAGAAGTCGTAGGAGCAGGAGCAACGGATGCAGAAGGAGCGTCCCTACACATTGGCTCACCCTTAGAAAGGGGTCCACACAAAATACCTGTTCCCTTGAGCTGCCTGGGATCTAGTGTAACCTTCTAGTTCCCAGATGGAATTTAATCCCCCACAAGGCCTCAGTCCTACATGATTGAGATTCCTGTCTTCTTTATTTTCCCACATAGCCTTGGAGGAAATCTTTATCTCTTAAGGTAATATGATCTTTGCAACCAAAGACCCTAACTACCAGCTTCTCCAAATCATGCTCTCCCATTTCTGTGCCTCTGCCATTTCCTCTGTTTACAATGTTCTGCCCCATGGTCTCGTTATTGCATGACTCAGTGTTATGTATCCAGAGTCCAGCTCAGACAGCATCTCCTCCATCCTGTTATCTTAGCTGCAAGTAATGGCTTCCTCTCTCCTTGGAGCTCCCATTTCTACTTCTTTTAAGAATATTTCTCACTCCCAACTCTGTTATAGAAAAACATCACCTCTATTAGATGAGTACCTTGAAGTAAATACAATGACCATTTCATCTCTGTTACCTTCATAGCAGAGCTAAACATAAAGCCATGCATAGAATAGGTGTTTAATTATTTACTTCTCCTTCTATTGATACGTTGCCTATCTTCTCCCCATTTCTCAGTCTTAGTTCATTCATGGTGTCAGTTATCTTTTTTTTTTTTTTTAATATTTTATTTATTTATTTATTTATTTATGGCTGTGTTGGGTCTTCGTTTCTGTGTGAGGGCTTTCTCCAGTTGCGTCAAGTGGGGGCCATTCTTCATCGCGGTGCGCGGGCCTGTCACTATCGCGGCCTCTCTTGTTGCGGAGCACAGGCTCCAGACGCGCAGGCTCAGTAATTGTGGCTCACGGGCCCAGTCGCTCCGCGGCATGTGGGATCTTCCCAGACCAGGGCGCGAACCCGTGTCCCCTGCATTGGCAGGCAGATTCTCAACCACTGCACCACCAGGGAAGCCCGGTGTCAGTTATCTTTAAGAACATGGCATTGAACCAGAACTGGTTTGCACGTAGTAGAATTTCAATATATGTTTGCTGAATGCAAGATCCAGCTTTTACTTGATATCTAGGGCAGCATGATATCCTATGCACTGGGCATCACAAAGATATACCCAAATATTTATTTATTTATTTATTTATTTATTTATTTATTTATTTATTTATTTATAAAAATAAATTTATTTAGTTTTGGCTGTGTTGGGTCTTCGTTGCTGCGCGCGGGCTTTCTCTAGTTGCTGCGAGCGCGGCTGCTCTTCGTTGCGGTGCGTGGGCTTCTCATTGCGGTGGCTTCTCTTGTTGCGGAGCACGGGCTCTAGGTGCGCAGGCTTCAGCAGTTGTGGCTCGTGGGCTCTAGATCGTAGGCTCAGTAGTTGTGGTGCACGGGCTTAGTTGCTTTGCGGCATGTGGGATCTTCCTGGATCAGGGCTTGAACCCGTGTCCCCTGCCTTGGCAGATGGATTCTTAACCACTGCGCCACCAGGGAAGTCCCAAATATTTAAAATTAAATATTTTCAGTAGCAAACATGCTTCTACTGCATTATGGTATCTTCTAATGGCATTACCACCCTCCAAGTCACTTAGGTTTAAAAACCTTAAGTCATCCAAACAAACCAAAACCAAAACCAAACAACAGCAACAACAAAACCAAGCTAAATTTGACCCAGGGGCCACGGTTTTCCAACACCTGGTCTAGAACGCTAGAAACAGGTGGCAACTCTCCTTTTGGAGCTTGCAAGAGACACCATACAGTGGTTTTACCTACCATGGATACCTCTGGCATATCACATCTACCGAGTCATATGACCCAAGTGGCAGGACAGCTTGCTCTGTTGCTTAGACTTGCTACAGAGCATACAGTTGCTTGGACCTCTGTAGCAGGTCCCTCTCTTGCTCTTAGTCTCACTCAAAAGTAGGAGCTTTCCTAGATAATAAGTGGATAAAGCAGTATTCCCAAAGTGGCATATGCTGCTCTCATAACTGAAAGAGGTCCACCAAGCATAGATTCTTTTGCTTGCTTTCCTAGTGCAAGGTGAAACAACTTGTCCTTTAACTTTTAAGGGATGCCACAAACCATTGGATCCCTAAACACTTCACCAACATGGTAGTGTCTTAAATTTTCATGAGTTTACATGGCCTACATATGTATTACTAGGGCTTTGGGAAGTATTTATCACTCCTGCTCACCAGATCCAGTTAGTATGATGTTCTGACTACTGTGATGTTCTGTAGAATGCTAAGAGATCCAGGTCACTGCAGACTATACAGTGACAGAGCAGGAGAGCTAAATAAAATAGCTTTGGGGCAAGACAGTAAATGGGTACTAATGTCTTTTCCGCTAAAGACAAAATGGTTTTGGTCCTTACTTTCTACAGAGCCATAACCACTTACTAACTGCTAGAAGCTGTATTGATGTGTTGATAGTTCCTTGCATTCAAGCTTCTAAAGAGCCACCCCCAGCAGGATATTAGGACCAGCTCCAAGTGTGCTCTTGCCAGAATGCTAAATCTGTCTTGGGCGAGTGCCTCCATGTCAATAAATTCTCACCTATTTAGTCTAATATTCCACTCCCTTGCTCTAGCTCTCTCAAGATATACTCCTTTGGGGCTTCCCTGGTGGCGCAGTGGTTGGGAGTCTGCCTGCTAATGCAGGGGACACGGGTTCGAGCCCTGGCCTGGGAGGATCCCACATGCCACGGAGCAGCTGGGCCCGTGAGCCACAATTGCTGAGCCTGCGCGTCTGGAGCCTGTGCCCCGCGACGGGAGGGGCCGCGATAGAGAAAGGCCCGCGCACCGCGATGAAGAGCGGTCCCCGCACCGCGATGAAGAGTGGCCCCCGCTTGCCGCAGCTGGAGAGGGCCCTCGCGCGAACCGAAGACCCAACACAGCCAAAAATAAAATAAATAAATAAATAAATAAATAAATAAGAAAATCCTTTAAAAAAAAAAAAGATATACTCCTTTGTTTTTTGTTGGGACGTATTAGCCAAGTCCTATAATTCTTTTGGTGTGTAATTTGTTTTCTCTTGGAGCAGGAAGGATATTTCCCCTCCTGGGCTTTCCTGAGACCTAAACCTTGCTATCAGTATTATGAGCCTGGAGCAATGAGGGGTGTCCTTAAAAAGGACAAGAGTCATCTTAGAATCCAGGGGTTCAAAATTCTCATGCTTAGTCATCTAAGTGTCTTTATCCCAGACTTAGGGCCCCACTTCTTCCTATCAGGGACTGACTTTGACTTAAGAGATTTGTTGAGGCTTTGAAGCAATGCTACCCTTCTGATGAGAACGTAGGCCCGATCTTCAGCACAAACTGCTCTGTTATTTCAGGTGTTGAGAGTCTTCTGAAATGCCATCACAGAGGAGGCCCTCTTGCTTTCACAGCTTAGTTAAAGTTGTTGATTTGCTGACAGGAGTTTGTCCTTTTCCTTTTTTCTTCAAGTCTTACAGTGTTAATAAAAAGTGAGCTCCCTCCACAATCCTCTTAATAATCATTGCCCCATACTCTTCAAGTGCCACAGCCACTGTATAGATAGCCAACACGCCCCTTTCACCTGCACCTCATCCCAATCAACCACAGGTGAGATTCTTAGTAAATGTGAAGCCGGGCAGGGCAGAGGTATCACTAAACCACTTATCAACAGCAATGAAGTCCTCAGTAGGTGGTGCAGTTCCTTCCTAAAGTTCTGCTTTCTAAGACCATTTTACTCAACACGATTCTTAACCTGGGCTGCCTTGAGGCAGAGCCTAAGACAAAGGCTTACCTGATTATTTCAGAGCATGATCCCAGAGGGCAAAAGTAAGGGACAACATGGGTTAAAACAAGGAAAGAGGAAGAAGCCAATACAAATGGGGCTATGTAGTTAGCTACTGTTCTGGACAACCATGTGCTAGATCCCGTGAGATTGTCTGAGGAGTTATTTGAAAGGTATCTCAGGACTATCCATCTAAGGGAAGAAAGGGAGAAACATTTATTTGTCCATTCCTGTTCTCATTGTTTCTGGTTGCCTCAAAAAGCTTAAACCTCTCTGGGCATTTCTGGGTTACGATGTGGAAATACCTAAGCAGGTGCCCACAGGATCCCAAGAAGTGTAATCAGAGAAGTCCTTGGACAGAAAGTGAGAGGTAAATTACATGCCTGAAATGAGGCACTATCAAGTTGCACCTGTGTGAAGGTGGTCGAAACTGCACGGAATTGGTCATGATAGCTATAGCTAAGAGGATTTGAAGTGATGCATAAGAGGTATAGGAAAGACTCATGAACTTTACTTCCTGAAGCAGTGCTCTTTAGCAACACTTAGATCCTAATCATCTCTCACCTCGGCTACTGCAACTCACTTTTGTCAGATTTATCTGCTCTAAGTCTCACTCCTTCCAAGTCAACTCATATTATTACCAGAATGATCTTTCCATAATACAGGTAATTCTCTGGTTCAAATAATGAAGCATGATGATGACAATGATGATGATCCCCCCAAAAATAATAATAATAGTGATAACTCTCATGTCCTAAATGTTTACTACATGCTAGGTACTGTGCTTAGAGATTTATGTGCGTATTCTCACTTCTCACAACTCACTGAAATAAATATTATTTACATTTTTATAATGAGAAACTGAGTCTCATTGAGATTAAATAACTTGCCCAAGGTCATATACCTGCCATGTGGTATGGTTCAGATTCAAATCCAAGGCTTTTGGATTCAAATCTGAGATTTTTTTTTTTTTAATTTTTATTTATTATTTATTTATTATGTTTATTTTTGGCTGTGTTGAGTCTTCGTTTCTGTGTGAGGGCTTTCTCCAGTTGCGGCGAGTGGGGGCCACTCTTCATCGTGGTGTGCGGGCCTGTCACTATCGCGGCCTCTCTTGTTGCGGAGCAGAGGCTCCAGATGCTCAGGCTCAGTAGTTGTGGCTCACGGGCCCAGTTGCTCCGCGGCATGTGGGATCTTCCCAGACCAGGGCTCGAACCCGTGTCCCCTGCATTGGCAGGCAGATTCTCAACCACTGCACCACCAGGGAAGCCCCAAATCTGAGATTTTTAACCACTCTACAGTACTGTCTTAAAAATCATTTTTACCTGTAGCGCGAAGTCTAACATAATACTTTTACATTTTGGCACCAGCTGACCTTTCTGAATTCATCTCTCATTATTGTCCTCCCCTTTCCACTCTCAAATGCCATGGACACTCATTATTCTATGTCCCCGTACCTGCTATGCCTTCTTCCTGGAATGCTCTTCATTCTAACTCTATTTAGAGTAGTATTTCTCATCCTCTGAGTTCAGGAATCATGATATATAGTAATCTGAAAATCCTCCTGGACTCCTTGAAAATTAATAATTATGACCTATATGGGCCTTCCTACTTTTTAATTTTTAATTTTTTTATTTTTATTTTTTATTTTTGGCTGTGTTGGGTCTTCGTTTCTGTGTGAGGGCTTTCTCCAGTTGTGGCGAGCGGGGGCCACTCTTCATCGCGGTGCGCGGGCCTCTCACCATCGCGGCCTCTCTTGTTACGGAGCACAGGCTCCAGACGCGCAGGCTCAGAAGTTGTGGCTCACGGGCTTGGTCGCTCCGCGGCATGTGGGATCTTCCCGGACCAGGGCTCGAACCCATGTCCCCTGCATTGGCAGGCAGATTCTCAACCACTGCGCCACCAGGGAAGCCCCCTTCCTACTTTTTAGATCTCAGATGTGAAGACGTTAATTATAAGCTCAGTTCATAGCACATTATCATCAGTGATCCATGTGAGACCACTTCCTTTTTTCCCCCTTCATCTGTGACTCTCATTAACATCTCTTTCCCTTCCATCGGCAACCATTTTAATATGTTTGATATGTATCCTTAAGTAATCATTATCCTTGTAAAACATAAAATATTATTTTGTGTGAGTAGGCATTTTTAAATATCAGATAAAATATACTTTAATGAAAAAAATTACTGAGCTAGAGAATCATTTCATAATGATAAAAGTTTCAGTTCTTGGGCTTCCCTGGTGGCGCAGTGGTTGAGAATCTGCCTGCTAATGCAGGGGACACGGGTTCGAGCCCTGGTCTGGGAAGATCCCACATGCCACGGAGCAGCTGGGCCCGTGAGCCACAATTGCTGAGCCTGCGCGTCTGGAGCCTGTGCCCCGCAACGGGAGGGGCCGCGATGGAGAAAGGCCCGCGCACCGCGATGAAGAGCGGTCCCCGCACCGCGGTGAAGAGTGGCCCCCGCTTGCCGCAACTGGAGAAAGCCCTCGCACGAACCGAAGACCCAATACAGACAAAAATAAATTAATTAATTAAAAAAAAAAAGTTTCAGTTCCTCCGTAAATAGCATAGCCCCAAATATGTAATGCAAACCGACTGATAGAATTATAAGAATAAATTTAGAAATCCACAATCATAGGTGATTTTAATTTTTTCAAATATTTGAAGAAACAAAGAGGAATTAGGAAAGAAAAAGAGGGACTGAGGATGTTACAGGCTGAATAGTGTCCTCCCCAAAATTTATATGGTGAAGCTTTAACTACCAGAAGTGACTATATTTGGAAATAGGGCCTTAAAATAGGTGGGGTTAAAGTGAAGCCATTAGGGGACTTCCCTGGTGGCACAGTGGTTAAGAATCCTCCTGCCAATGCAGGGGACACAGGTTCGAGCCCTGGTCCAGGAAGATCCCACATGCCGCAGAGCAACTAAGCCTGTGCACCACAACTACTGAGCCTGCACTCTAGAGCCCACGAGCCACAACTGCTGAAGCCTGCGAACCTAGAGCAGATCTATTTCTCTGACCAGGGATCAAACCCAGGCTCCCTGCATTGGGAGCGTGGAGTTTTAACCACTGTTCATCAGGGAAGTTCCCCTCTGTGGGTTTCAGATGTGGTAAATATCTTTATAGGGTCTGCTATCTGTCTATTAACTTAGTCTGTTGTATCTTTTATAGGATAGAAATCTTTATTTTCATGTAGATACATTTTTGGGTTTGATTTTAAAAGCCTTTCCCTTCATCTAAGTAAAAAAAAAAAATTCTCTTACACTTTTTCTATTAGCCTTACAGTTGTGCTTTTCAAAATTGTATGTAATCTATCTGGGATCCACTTATGTATATGGTGTAAGGTAGGGATCCAGTTTTATTTCTGTCCTTAAAAAGAGTCAGGTTTTCCAAAACTACCCACTAAACCACCTGTACTTTTCCAGTTACTTTAAGGTGTCCCCTTTGTCATATATGAAATTCCCATTTATATGAGGGTCCAGTTTATAGCTTTTGGTTCTGTTCCATTTTTCTATTTGTCTGTTTCTGAGCCAGTGACATACATACATGCTTTTAATGCTATGGTTTTATGGTAAGGCAATATGGTGTTATTGTGAGTTGTATGTTATTTTCTGTTATTTTCTCTAGCTGGCTGTGGTTGACATAGGTGAATGTTATTATTTCTCTCTCTCTCTTTTTTTTTTGGCTGTGCTGCACAGCTTGCAGGATCTTAGTTCCCACACCAGGGATTGAACCTGGGCCCTGGCAGTGAAAGCACCAAGTCCTAACCACGGGACTGCCAGGGAAGATTAATAGAGGCATAACATATATAATAGAGTGCACAAATCTTAAGTGAAGAGATAGATAATTTTTGCTTGTGTATATAACTGTTGTAACCACCATTCAAATCAATATTTCCATCATCCCAGAAGGTTTCTTGTTCCCTCTCCCTGTCAGTATCCTCAGGGGTAACCACTATTCTCACTTCTACAACCATTGATTAGTTTTGTATACTTTTGAATTTAAAAAAATATTTATTTATTTATTTATTTATTTATTTGGCAGCATTGGGTCTTAGTTGCAGCATGTGGGATCTTTCACCGAAGCGCGCAGGCTCCTCTTTGCAGCTCGCGGGCTCTCTAGTTGTGCTTGGGCTTAGTTGCCATGCGGCATGTGGGATCTTAGTTCCCCAACCAGGAATCCAACCCCTGTCCCTTGCATTGGAATGCAGATTGTTAACCACTGGGTCACCAGGGAAGTCCCTATACTTTTGAATTTAAATATAAATGGAGTCATACAATATATACTGTATCTGTGTGTGACTTCTTTCATTCAACACTGTCAGGAAGATTCTTCCATATTGTGTGTATCAATAGTTTGTTATTTTTCATTTCAGTGTAGTATTCCAGTGCATGAATTTATTTATTTATTTTCAAATTTTATTTATTTATTTATTTTACTTTTGGCTGCACTGGGTCTTCGTTGCTGCATGGGGGCTTTCTCTAGTTGTAGCAAGCAGGGACTACTCTTCATTGCGGTGTGCGGGCTTCTCATTGCAGTCGCTTCTCTTGTTGCGGAGCATGGGTTCTAGATGTGCAGGCTTCAGTAGTTGTGGCATGTGGGCTTAGTAGTTGTGGCTCACGGGCTCTAGAGCGCAGGCTCAGTAGTTGTGGCGCATGGGCTTAGTTACTCTGCAGCATGTGGGATCTTCCCAGACCAGGGCTCGAACCCGTGTCCCCTGCATTGGCAGGCAGATTCTTAACCACTGCACCACCAGGGAAGTCCCTATACTTTTGAATTTAATATAAGTGGGGTCATACAATACATACTGTATGTGTGTGTGACTTCTTTCATTCAACATTCTCAGGGAGATTCTTCCATATTGTGTGTATCAATAGTTTGTCCTTTTTCATTTCAGTGTAATATCCCAGTGTATGAATTTATTTATCCATTCTATTAATAGATATTTGGGTCATTTCCAGTTTTGAGAAATTACAAAGAACACGGCTACAAACATTCTTGTGCATGTCTTTTGATAGACGTAAACAGTAATTTCTTTAGAGTATATATCCAGTGTCATATGAATGCTTAGTTTTAGTTGGCACTGCCAAACATTTACTCAAAGTGATTGTACCAAGTTATATTCCACCTGCAATGCATAAGAGTTCTAGTCGTTATACATCTTAACCAACACTATATTGTCAATCACTTAAATTTTAGACATTTTTTGCATGGGTCAATCTACCTTATGGCTGTTTCATTTGCATTTCTTTGATGACTTTAATGATGCTGTACACCTTTTCATAAGTTTATCGTTCATTTTGTTTTACTCTTTTTCTCTGTAGTGAGATGTCAAAGTATTTTGTAGATTTTTTTTTTTTTTTTTTGGTCACGTTGTGCAGCTTTGTGGGATCTCAGTTCCACAACCAGGGATTGAACCCAGGGCCACAGCAGTGAAAGCCCGGAATCCTAACCACTAGGCCACCAGGGAACTCCCAGACTTTTTTTTTTTTTTGATGAATTTATTTATTTTATTTTTGACTGTGTGGGGTCTTTGTTGCTGCGAGTGGGCTTTCTCTAGTTGTGGTGAGTGGGCTTCTCATTGCGCTGGCTTCTCTTGTTGTGGAGCACAGGCTCAGTAGTTGTGGTGCACGGGCTTAGTTGCTCCACGGCATGTGGGATCTTCCTGGACCAGGGCTCGAACCCGTTGTCCCCTGCATTGGCAGGCAGATTCTTAACCACTGAGCCACCAGGGAAGCCCCCAGACTTTTGTAGATTTTTAAATTGTCTGTCTTTTTTTTTTTTCTGATTTGTAGGAATTCTTTATATATTCTGGATATGTCATTATGTACTTGGACTTATGTTCTTATAAGTTTGCCACTATTTATTTATTATTTTTAAATAAACTTTTTATTTTTGAATAACCTTAATTTGCAGAATTACTGCAAAGATAGAACAGAGAGTTCCCTTACACTCCACATCTAATCTCCTATTATTAACATCTTACATTAGTATGGTACATTTGTCACAACTAATAAACCACTATGGATGTATTATTATTAACTAAAGTCCATACTTTATTCAGATGTCCTGTTTTTACCTAATGTCCTTTTTCTCTTCTACAATCCCATCCAGGATGCTACATGGCATTTTTTTTTAATAGGTCTTTATTGGAGTATAATTGCTTCACAATACTGTGTTAGTTTCTTTCTTTCTTTCTTTCTTTCTTTCTTTCTTTCTTTCTTTCTTTCTTTCTTTCTTTCTTTCTTTATGGCTGTGTTGGGTCTTCGTTTCTGTGCAAGGGCTTTCTCTAGTTGCGGCAAGTGGGGGCCACTCTTCATCGCGGTGCGCGGGCCTCTCATTATCGCAGCCTCTCCCGTTGCAGAGCACAGGCTCCAGACGCGCAGGCTCAGCAATTGTGGCTCACGGGTCTAGTTGCTCCGCGGCATGTGGGATCTTCCCAGACCAGGGCTCAAACCCCTGTCCCCTGCATTGGCAGGCAGACTCCCAACCACTGCGCCACCAGGGAAGCCCCTGTGTTAGTTTCTGTTGTACACCAAAGTGAATCAGCCATATGCATACATATGTCCCCATATCTCCTCCCTCTTGAGCCTCCCTCCCATCCTCCCTATCCCACCCCTCTAGGTCATCACAAAGCACCGAGCTGATCTTCCTGTGCTATGCTGCTGCTTCCCACTAGCTAACTATTTTACATTCGGTAGTATATATATGTCGATGTTACTCTCACTTTGCCCCAGCTTCCCCCGCCCACCCTGTGTCCTCAAGTCCATTCTCTATGTCTACATCTTTATTACTGCCCTGCAACTAGGTTCATCAGTACCATTTTTTTTTTTTTTAGATTCCATATATATGTGGTAGCATACAGTATTTGTTTTTCTCTTTCTGACTTACTTCACTCTGTATGACACACTCTAGGTCCATCCACCTCACTACAAATAATTCAATTTCATTTATTTTTATGGCTGAGTAATATTGCATTGTATACATGTGCCACATCTTCTTTATCCATTCATCTGTCAATGGACATTTAGGTTGGTTCCATGTCCTGGCTATTGTAAATAGTGCTGCAGTCAACATTATGGTACAGCTACATGGCATTTAACATTCATGTTTACTTAGACTCCTCTTGGTTATGATATTTATTCTTAAAAAAACTTCTTATTATTATGCAATTGTAAATTCCCAGGAAGTTGCAAAGATAGTCCTCAGAAGTCCTGTGTACTCTTCACCCAGTTTCCCCATTACATCTCACATTAGCACAATATTAAAACCAGGAAATTGACATTGGTACAATGTGTATGTATAGTTCTATGCCATATAATCCAATGTGTAGATTCGTGTAGCTGCCACTGCAATCAAGATACAGAGCTATTGGGCTTCCCTGGTGGCGCAGTGGTTGAGAATCCGCCTGCCAATGCAGGGGACACGGGTTCGAGCCCTGGTCTGGGAGGATCCCACATGCCGCGGAGCAACTGGGCCCGTGAGCCACAATTACTGAGCCTGCGCGTCTGGAGCCTGTGCTCCGCAACAAGAGAGGCCGCGATAGTGAGAGGCCCGCGCACCGCGATGAAGAGTGGCCCCCACTTGCCACAACTAGAAGAAGGCCCTCGCACAGAAACGAAGACCCAACACAGCCATAAATTTAAAAAAAAAAAAAAAAAAAAAAGATACAGAGCTATTCCATAATCACATCACCCTTGTGTTATCCCCTTTATAGTCACATTACTTCTTTTCCCCCTTGTCCACCACCATCTCTAACCCTTGATAACCACTAATTTGTTCTCCACTTATATAATTTTATAATTTTGCCACTATTGATTTTTGAATTGACTTTAGTTTTTAGAGCAGTTTTAGGATAATAGAAAAAGTGAGCAGCAAGTACAGAGAGTTCCCATATATCCCTTCACCTCTCCCCACACAGTTTCCCCTATCCTCAACATCTTGCATTAGTGTGGTACATTTGTTATAACTGATGAGCTGATATTGATATATTATTAACTAATGTCCACAGTTTACATTAGTGCTCACTCTTTGTGTTGTACATTCTATGGATTTTGACAAATGTATAATGACATATATCCACTATTACAGTATCGTATAGAATAGTTTCACTGCCTAAAAATCCCCTGTGCTCTACCTATTCATCCCTCTCTCCCTCCCCTGAGCCTCTGGCAACCACTAACCTTTTCACTTTTTTTCATAGTTTTGCCTTTTCCAGAATGTCATATGGTTAGAATCATATATTAATAGTATGTTGTCTTTTCACATTGCTTTGTTCATTTAACTATAGGCACTTAAGCTTCCTCTATATTTTTTGTGGTTTGATAGCCTGTTTCTTTTTATTGCTGAGTAATATTCCACTGTATGGATTTACTGTTGGTTTGTTTATCCATTCACCTATTGAAAAACATCTTGGTTGCTTCCAAGTTTTGGCAATTATGAATAAAACTACAATAAACATTCATGTACAGATTTTTGTTTGTACATAAGTTTTCAATTCATTTGGGTAAATACCAAAGATTGTGATTGCTGGATCATACGGTAATTGTATGTTTAGTTTTGTAAGAAACTGCCAAACTGTCTTTCAAAGTGGCAGTACTATTTTGCATTGCCATACAGTGAATGTGAGTTCCTGTTGCTCCACATTCTTGTCAGCATTTGGTGTTGTCAGTGTTTTGGATTTTAGCCATATACAACAATAGTTGTACAGTGGCACCTTGTTGTTGTTTTAATTTGCAATTCCCTAATGACATATGATGTTGAGCATCTTTTCATATACTTATCTGCCATCTGTACATCTTCTTTGGTGAGGTGTCTATTCAAATTACCATTAGTTGAGTTACCTGTACTCTGTGTACCCTGTGTGCAGGGGTTGTGCTAATTGCTTGATATACATGACCTTACAACAATCTAATGATAAAATTCCTATTTTACAGAAAAAAAAAAACCAAAACCAAAACCAAAAAAAACCTGAGGTCCTCAGTCATGTCAAAACTAGGAAGTTGTAGAGTCAAGATTCAACCCAAGTTTGGGGCTTCCCTGGTGGTGCAGTGGTTAAGAATCCGCCTGCCAATGCAGGGGACACAGGTTCGAGCCGTAGTCCCAAAAGATCCCACATGCCACGGAGCAACTAAGCCCATGCGCCACAACTACTGAGCCTGCTCTCTAGAGCCCGCGAGCCACAACTACTGAACCCACGTGCCACAACTACTGAAGCTCGCGTGCCTAGAGCCTGTGCTCTGCAACAAGAGAAGCCACCGCAATGAGAAGCCTGCACACCTCAACGAAGGGTAGCCCCTGCTCGCTGCAACTAGGGAAAGCCCGCGCACAGCAATGAAGAACCAACAAAGCCAAAAATAAATAACTAAAATAAATAAATTAAAAAAAACAAAATTCAAGATTCAACCCAAGTCTGTTTGTCTTTGACACTAATGCTCCTTCTACTAAACCATAATGGTATTGAAGCTCTATGACTAATTGGAATAATTTTTGCCAGCTAAAAGCTAGGTCTTTCTGGGTCAGCTCTCCATTAGACTCCCTTCCTGGAAAATGAAGTCTACCAAATAACCAACCACAGACCTTCTTCCCAACAAATGGGGTAATCTGACCTCAGGTCAGAGTTTTCTGGTTACTGGGGCCAAAGCTACCTCCCATGTATTCTATTTTCCACCTTTCAATCTGCTTGTTGGGCTGGATCTGCATATAAAAGGACTGTGCAAAGTAAGTAGCATATTTCCCCCACATTATGAGTGAGCAGGTAAAAGGAAACTTTCCACTGTGAATTAAAATAATAATCCTGATATGTGATTTCTCTTTTGGTCCTCATGGTTATCCTGACTACTTTATGTGATAAAGAGAGTATTCACCTGTCCATAGTAGCTAAAAATTGCACAGAGAGTCTTCTGTTTCCAATCATGTTGGAGTAACAGTGAACACCTCCTGCTGTAAACAACTAGAAACTGGACAAAATATATGAAACAACTGTTTTCTGACTTCAAACAAGGAGCAGGATTGTGATCTTTTTTTTTTTTTTTAAGACTTATTTATTTATTTTGGCTGCAACGGGTTTTAGTTGCAGCATGCGGACTCTTAGTTGCGACATGCATGTAGGATCTAGTTCCCCGACCACGGATCGAACCTGGGCCCCCTGCATTGGGAGTGTGGAGTCTTACCCACTGGAGAACCAGGGAAGTCCCAGGGTGTTTATACATAGGGTGAAACTTCAAAGATTGGGCAAATAGTAACCAGGAAGCTGTGACCTGAATAGTTCTTACAGTTCACACAGGGCTGGGACCCTAGAGTTCCCACCAGCCAGACTGCAAAGACCCTGTTGATCACTTGGGACATCAATAGAACCCCAAAAGGCCACACCTTAGTTTTACTGTAAAATAGCCCTATAATAAATGCTAACTTAGACTTACCCTTAGAAACCTTATAAACAAGGCTTGAAGGTGTCAAACTGAACCCCAAATAACTTACTGCCTACCAGGACAAAGCTCAACATTCATTAAAGAAAGACAAGAAAATTCACTCAGTCAACAACATAAAATTTACCATATCAAGCATCCAATAAAGAAATGACCAGACCTGGCAAGAAGTAGCAAAATGTGACACAAATTCCTAATATCAGAAATCAAAGAAGGAATATCACTACAGATACTGAAGACATTAAAAGAGTAACATGTGAATATTATGAACCACTTTATTCTAATAAATTAGATAACTTAGATGAGAGGGACAAATTCCTTGATAGACATAAATTGCCAAAACTGACATAAGAAAAAAGTAGAAAATCTGAACAGTCCTATATCTATTAAAACTTAAATTCATAATTGAAAATCTTTCCAAAAAGAAAACTCCAAGGCTCAGATGGTTTCACTGTTGAATTCTACAAAATATTTAAGGAAGAAATAATACCAGTCCTACACAAATTCTTCCAGAAAACAAAGGAGAAAGGAGTACATTTTATGAGGCTAGTGTTACCATGATACAGTACTAAAACCAGGTAAAGCCATTTAGGAAAAGAAGACTACTGACCAATATCCCTCACAAAGATAGATGTAGGTATCTTCCAAAAAAAAGTTAGCTAATTGAGTACAGCAATATATAAAAGTGGTAGTACACTACAACCAAGTGAGGTTTATTCCAGGAAAGCGACATGTGAAAATCAAATAATATAATTCACCACATTAACAGAATAAAGAAGAAAATCCATATGATGATATTAATAGCTCTAGAAAAATATTTGACAGAATTCAACACCACATTCATGTTAAAAACTTTAAGAAAATTAGGAACAAATGGGAACTTATAAAATCTGATAAAGAGAATCTGTGAACAACCTGTGGTTAAAGAATGGGGGGGAAAAAAAAAACCTGTTTTTATTTGCAGAAGACCTAATCATGTACACAGAAAATTCTAAGGAACATAGAAAAGAAACTACTAAAATCAATAAAGTAGCTTAGCAGAATTGCAGGATGCAAGGTCAAAATACAAAAATAAATTGCATTTCTAGATACAAGCAACAGCAGTTGGAAGATGATATTTTAAAGTATGATTAACAATAACACAAAATATTTAGGCATATATTTAAGAAAATATGTACAAGATCTGTACTTGGAAAACTAACAATATTACTGAGAGAAAAATTTTAACTATCTAAATAAATGGAGAGATATACCATGTTCATCGATTAGAACACTCAATATTGTTAAGATGTTAATTTACCCAAACTGATATATAGATTAAATGCAATATCTGTCAAAATCCCAACACACTTTTTATAAATTAGAAATCAACAAGCTGAATTTTCCAAATGTATTTGGAAATGCAATTAACCTAGAATAGTCTAAACAATTTTGAAAAGGAGTAACAAAGTTGGAGGATTTATGCTACCTGACTTTAAGACTCAAGACGTTGCGGCATTCGGCGCCCTGAGAGTGAAGCTACAAGAGTGGACCTTTCTTGGGATAACCAAACCTACACCAAGAGAACAGGCTGGAGAGAGGATCAGGGGATAGGAATTCCGGTGTCTTTGCATATAAGAGCAAGAATTCACACAGGGGAACCAAGATGGCGGAGTAGAAGGACAAGCTCTCACTCCCTCTTGTGAGAACACCAGAATCACAACTAGCTGCTGGACAATCATCGACAGGAAGACATTGGAACTCACCAAAAAAGATACCCCACATCCAAAGACAAAGGAGAAGCCACAATGAGATGGTAGGAAGGGCGCAATCACAGCAAAATCAAATCCCATAACTGCTGGGTGTGTGACTCACAGACTGGAGAACACTTATACCACAGAAGTCCACCCACTGGAGTGAAGGTTCTGAGCCCCCCGTCAGGCTTCCCAACCTGGGGGTCTGGCAACAGGAGGAGGAATTCCTAGAGAATCAGACTTTGAAGACTAGTGGGATTTGATGCAGGACTTCATCAGGACTGGGGGAAACAGAGACTCCACTCTTGGAGGGCACACACAAAGTAGTGTGCACATCGGGACCCAGGGGAAGGAGCAGTGAACCCAGGGGAGACTGAACCAGACCTACCTGCTAGTGTTGGAGGGTCTCCTGCAGAGGCGGGGGGTGGCTGTGGCTCACTGTGGGGACAAGAACACTGGCAGCGGAAGTTCTGGGAAGTGCTCCTTGATGTCAGCCCTCCCAGAGTCTGCCATTAGCCCCACCAAAGAGCCCAGGTAGGCTCCATTGTTGGGTTGCCTCAGGCCAAACAACCAACAGGGAGGGAACACAGCCCCACCCATCAGCAGTCAGGCGGATTAAAGTTTTACTGAGCTCTGCCCACCAGAGCAACACCCAGCTCTACCCACCACCCGTCCCTCCCATCAGGACACCTGCACAAGCTTCTTAGATAGCCTCATCCACCAGAGGGCAGACAGCAGAAGCAAGAAGAACTACAATCCTGCTGCCTGTGGAACAAAAACCACGTTCACAGAAAGACAGACAAGATGAAAAGGCAGAGTGCTATGTATCAGATGAAGGAACAAGATAAAACCCCAGAAAAACAACTAAATGAAGTGGAGATAGGCAACCTTCCAGAAAAAGAATTCAGAATAGGGCTTCCCTGGTGGCACAGTGGTTGAGAATCTGCCTGCCAATGCAGGGGACACGGGTTCGAGCCCTGTCTGGGAAGATCCCACATGCCGTGGAGCTACTGGGCCCGTGAGCCACAATTACTGAGCCTGCGCGTCTGGAGCCTGTGCTCCACAACAAGAGAGGCCGTGATAGTGAGAGGCCCGCGCACCGCGATGAAGAGTGGCCCCTGCTTGCCACAACTAGAGAAAGCCCTCGCACAGAAACGGAGACCCAACACAGCCATAAATAAATAAATAAATAAATAAAAATAAAATGACTAATACTCTAAAAAAAAAAAAAGTGAATCAAGAAGATGTGTGATAAAAATAACTACAGTAACAAAGAAGAGTTGTGTCTGAGCCAAAAAAAAAAAAAAAGAATTCAGAATAATGATAGTGAGGATGATCCAGGACCTCAGAAAAACAATGGAGGCAAAGATCGAGAAGATGCAAGAAATGTTTCACAAAGACCTAGAAGAATTAATGAACAAACAAACAGATGAACAATACAATAACTGAAATGAAAACTACACTAGAAGGAATCAATAGCAGAATAACTGAGGCAGAAGAACGGATAAGTGACCTGGAAGACAGAATGGTGGAATTCACTGCTGCAGAACAGAATAAAGAAAAAAGAATGAAAAGAAATGAAGAAGCCTAAGAGACCTCTGGGACAACAGTAAACGCAACAACATTTGCATTATAGGGGTCCCAGAAGGAAAAGAGAAAGAGAAAGGACCCAAGAAAATATTTGAAGAGATTATAGTCAAAAACTTCGCTAACATGGGAAAGGAAATAGCCACCCAAGTCCAGGAAGTGCAGAGTCCCATACAGGATAAACCCAAGGAGAAACACGCTGAGACACATAGTAATCAAATTGGCAAAAATTAAAGACAAAGAAAAATTATTGAAAGCAGCAAGGGAAAAACAACAAGTAATATACAAGGGAATTCCCATAAGGTTAACAGCTGATTTCTCAGCAGAAACTCTACAAGCCAGAAGGGAGTCGCATGATATACTTAAAGTGATGAAAGGGAAGAACCTACAACCAAGATTACTCTACCCAGCAAGGATCTCCTTCAGATTCGATGGAGAAATCAAAAGCTTTACAGACAAGCAAAAGCTAAAAGAATTCAGCACCACCAAACCAGCTCTACAACAAATGCTAAAGGAACTTCTCTAAGTGGGAAACAAAAGAGAAGAAAAGGACCTACAAAAAAAACCCCAAAACAATTAAGAAAATGGTCATAGGAACATACATATCGATAATTACCTTAAAGGTGAATGGATTAAATGCTCCAACCAAAAGACACAGGCTTGCTGAATGGATACAAAAATAAGACCCATATATATGCTGTCTACAAGAGACCCACTTCAGACCTAGGGACACATACAGACTGAAAGTGAGGGGATGGAAAAAGATATTCCATGCAAATGGAAATCAAAAGAAAGCTGGAGTAGCAATTCTCATATCAGATAAAATAGATTTTAAAATAAAGAATGGGGGGCTTCCCTGGTGGCGCAGTGGCTGAGAATCTGCCTGCCAATGCAGGGGACACGGGTTCGAGCCCTGGTCTGGGAAGATCCCACATGCCACGGAGCAACTGGGCCCGTGAGCCACAACTACTGAGCCTGCGCGTCTGGAGCCTGTGCCCCGCAACGGGAGGGGCCGCGATAGTGAAAAGGCCCGCGCACCGCGATGAAGAGCGGCCCCCGCACCGCGATGAAGAGTGGCCCCCACTTGCCGCAACTAGAGAAAGCCTTCACATGAAAACTAAGAGACCCAACACAGTCATAAATAAATAAATAAATAAAATAAAGTATAAAAAAAAAAAAAAAAAAAAGGTTATAAAATAAAGAATGTTACAAGAGACAAGGAAGGACACTACATAATGATCAAGGGATCAATCCAAGAAGAATATAACAATTATAAATATATATGCACCCAACATAGGAGCACCTCAATACATAAGGCAACTGCTAACAGCTCTAAAAGAGGAAATCAACAGTAACACAATAATAGTGGGGGACTTTAACACCTCACTAACACCAATGGACAGATCATCCAAAGTGAAAATAAATAAGGAAACACAAGCTTTAAATGACACAATGGGCCAGATAGATTTAATTGATATTTATAGGACATTCCATCCAAAAACAGATTACACTTTCTTCTCAAGTGTGCATGGAACATTCTCCAGGATAGATCACATCTTGGGTCACAAATCAAGCCTCAGTAAATTTAAGAAAACTGAAATCATATCAAGCATCTTTTCGGACTACAATGCTATGAGATTAGAAATGAATTACAGAGAAAAAAACGTAAAAAACACAAACACATGGAGGCTAAAAATATGTTACTAAATAACCAAGAGATCACTGAAGAAATCAAAGAGGAAATCAAAAAATACCTAGAGACAGATGACAATGAAAACATGATGATCCAAAACCTATGGGATGCAGCAAAAGCAGTTCTAAGAGGGAAGTTCATGGCTATGCAAACCTCCCTCAAGAAACAAGAAAAATCTCAAGTAAATAATCTAACCTTACACGTAAAGGAACTAGAGAAAGAAGAACAAACAAAACCCAAAGTTAGCAGAAGGAAAGAAATCATAAAGATCAGAGCGGAAATAAATGAAATAGAAACAAAGAAAACAATACCAAAGATCAATAAAACTAAAAGCTGGCTATTTGAGAAGATAAACAAAATTGATAAACCATTAGCCAGACTCATCAAGAAAAAGAGGGAGAGGACTCAAATCAATAAAGTTAGAAATGAAAAAGGAGAAGTTACAACAGACACTGCAGAAATACAAAGCATCCTAAGAGACTACTACAAGCAATTCCATGCCAATAAAATGGACAACCTGGAAGAAATGGACAAATTCTTAGAAAGGTATAAAGTTCCAAGACTGAACCAGGAAGAAATAGAAAATATGAACAGACCAATCACAAGTAATGAAATTGAAACTGTGATTAAAAATCTTCCAACAAACAAAAGTCCAGGACCAGATGGCTTCACAGGTGAATTCTATCAAACATTTAGAGAAGAGCTAACACCCATCCTTCTCAAACTCTTCCAAAAAATTGTGGAGGAAGGAACACTCCCAAACTCATTCTACAAGGCCACCATCACCCTGATACCAAAGCCAGACAGAGATATTACAAAAAACGAAAATTACAGACCAATATCACTGATGAAATAGATGCAAAAATCCTCAACAAAATACTAGCAAACAGAATCCAACAACACATTAAAAGGATCATACACCATGATCAAGTGGGATTTATCCCAGGGATGCAAGGATTCTTCAATATACGCAAATCAATCAATGTGATACACCATATTAACAAATTGAAGAATAAAAACCATATGATCATCTCAATAGATGCAGAAAGAGCTTTTGACAAAATTCAACACCCATTTATGATAAAAACTCTCCAGAAAGTGGGCATAGAGGGAACCTACCTCAACATAATAAAGGCCATATACGACAAACCCACAGCAAACATTCTCAATGGTGAAAAACTGAAAGCATTTCCTCTAAGATCAGGAACAAGACAAGGATGTCCACTCTCACCACTATTACTCAACATAGTATTGGAAGTCCTAGCTGCAGCAATCAGAGGAGAAAAAAGAAATAAAAGGAATACAAATTGGAAAAGAAGAAGTAAAACTGTCACTCTTTGCAGATGACATGATACTATACATAGAGAATCCTAAAGATGCTGCCAGAAAACTACTAGAGCTAATCAACGAATTTGGTAAGGTTGCAGGATACAAAATTAGTGCACAGAAATCTCTTGCATTCCTATACACTAATGATGAAAAATCTGAAAGAGAAATTCAGGAAACACTCCCATTTACCACTGCAACAAAAAGAATAAAATACCTAGGAATAAACCTACCTAGGGAGACAAAAGACCTGTATGCAGAAAACTATAAGACACTGATGAAAGAAATTAAAGATGATACCAACAGATGGAGAGATATACCATGTTCTTGGATTGGAAGAATCAATATTGTGAAAATGATTATACTACCCAAAGCAATCTACAGATCCAATGCAATCCCTATCAAATTACCTATGGCATTTTTTACGGAACTAGAACAAAAAATCTTAAAATTTGTATGGAGACACAAAAGACCCCGAATAGCCAAAGCAGTCTTGAGGGAAAAAAATGGAGCTGGAGGAATCAGATTCCCTGACTTCAGACTATACTACAAAGCTACAGTAATCAAGATAATATGGTACTGGCACAAAAACAGAAACATAGATCAATGGAACAAGATAGAAAGCCCAGAGGTAAACCCACGCACCTCTGGTCAACTAATCTATGACAAAGGAGGCAAGGATATACGATGGAGAAAAGACAGCCTCTTCAATAAGTGGTGCTCGGAAAACTGGACAGCTACCTGTAAAAGAATGAAATTAGAACACCATACACAAAAATAAACTCAAAATGGATTAGAGACCTAAATGTAAGACCGGACACTATAAAACTCTTAGAGGAAAACATAGGAAGAACTCTCTTTGACATAAATCACAGCAAGATCTTTTTTGACCCACCTCCTAGAGTAATGGAAGTAAAAACAAAAATAAACAAATGGGACCTAATGAAACTTCAAAGCTTTTGCACATCAAAGTAAACCATAAACAAGACGAAGAGACAACCCTCAGAATGGGAGAAAATATTTGGAAACAAATCAATGGACAAAGGATTAATCTCCAAAATATATAAACAGCCCATGCACCTCAATATTAAAAAAACAAACAACCCAATCCAAAAATGGGCAGAAGACCTAAATAGACATTTCTCCAAAGAAGACATACAGATGGCCAAGAAGCACATGAAAAGCTGCTCAACATCAGTAATTATTAGAGAAATGCAAATCAAAACTACAATGAGGTATCACCTCACACCAGTTAGAATGGGCTTCATCAGAAAATCTACAAACAGCAAATGCTGGAGAGGGTGTGGAGAAAAGGGAACCCTCTTGCACTGTTGGTGGGAATGTAAACTGATAAAGCCACTATGGAGAACAGTATGGAGGTTCCTTAAAAAACTAAAAATAGAATTACCATATGATCCAGCAATCCCACTACTGGGCATATACCCAGAGAAAACCATAATTCAAAAAGACACATGCACCCCAATGTTCATTGCAGCACTATTTACAATAGCCAGGTCATGGAAGCAACCTAAATGCCCATCGACAGACGAATGGATAAAGAAGATGTGGTACATATATAGAATGGAATATTACTCAGCCATAAAAAGGAATGAAATTGGGTCATTTGTTGAGACGTGGATGGATCTAGAGACTCATACAGAGTGAAGTAAGTCAGAAAGAGAAAAACAAATATTGTATATTAACGCATGTATGTGGAACCTAGAAAAATGGTACAGATGAACCGGTTTGCAGGGCAGAAATTGAGACACAGATGTAGAGAACAAACGTATGGACACCAAGGGGGGATAGCCGCGGGGGGGTGGGGGTGGGATGAATTGGGCGATTTGGATTGACATGTATACACTGATGTGGATAAAACTGATGACTAATAAGAACCTGTTATATATAAAAAAAAAAAAAAAGATTTCCCCCTGAAAACCAACAGGGAGATCGTTCAGTGTATAAAAGGATTTAAAGGGAAAAACGTCACCCCAGGGGTGCTGCCTCCTCCTCATATTATCAGAAGGACCAGATTTATGCACTTGGAGCAGAAATGCCGATTGTTTTCCTTCATGCTGTGCACTTGGATAAGAAAAATGTCTCCTCCCCATAATCTCACCATTTACTTTGGCTCCACCTATGTAGCCCGTACAAGAGAATTTGCTAATTTTGTTCTCCAAGACCCGAGGGCCATTGATTTACTTGGGTGGTCGAAGGACACCTACTCTCCTGATGAACATTTCTGGGTGACACTTAACAGGATTCCAGGTACGCGGAACTTGATTTCCATTCTACATAAAGTCTGGAAGCATTTGTGTGTGTGTGTGTGTGTGTGTGTGTGTGTGTGTGTGTGTTTTACACTTTGAAAATATCTTCAATTGCATTATATATATTTACCTATGTTTCCAGCTTTATGGACACCCTGTAGACTGTTTTGTGTGTCTGTTTCAATGGAATTCGTATAACATAAGTTACAGTTCTTACATATCAGTTCTAAGGCTCCGTCTTTGTGACTCTGAAGGACAGGCCTTTGGGGGTGGGATTCAAGGTAAACAGAACTTTGCACTTCCACACACACACAAAAAAAAGAGAATTCACACAGGGGTTGTAGGGAAGGGGAAAGGTAGAGGAAATGATGGTATGAACAGCTAAACAAAACTTTTGCCCAGTTTGAGAGTGTAATTGTAATGGGGTGCAATTAAGTTACTTGACTCAGGTTATTTAAAAGGTAATGGTTACAGTTGTTTAAAGCAGAAAATAAGAATAATAGGGTATCAAAGTTAGTGATGTCATTATCAGTTGGCATTATTTAAGAAACTTACAAGCACAACTGAAAATTCCCAGTTATCAGTCTAGAAATGTTCATAGACATAGACTATACTTTTTTTTTTTTTGGTAATTAAGTGATTTAAATTTAAAAAAAAGCAAAATATTGGAAGCACAAATATTCAGATTAACAGATGGTAGACTCCTCTCAGCAGAGACAATAAAAAAAGACTTTACAATTCTCAAAAAAAAAAAAAAAAAAGACTCAAGACGTTGTGATATTGGCATAGGGACAGATAAATAGATCAATGGAACAGAACAGATAATTCAAACATAGATCTTCACATATGTATTTGGGCAACTGATTTTTCAACAAAGTGGCCAAGTAAGTCAATGGTCAAAGGGTAAGCTTTTTAACCAACTGTGCTGTACTAACTGGATATCCATATGCAGAAACAATTAACTTCAATGCTTACCTCACACCATACACACAAAAAATTAATTCACATTGGATCATAAACCAAAACATAAATGCTAAAACTGTAAATTTCTAGGAGAAAACGTAAGAGAAAATCTTTACAATCTTAAGGTGAGAAAGATTTCTTACATAGAACACAAAAAGCACAATTATGAAAGAAACAATAGATAAATTGGACTTTATCAAAATAGAAAATCATTTTTTGAAAGATCAGTTAAGAAAATTAAGACACAAACCGAAAGAAAATATTCACAAAACAGAAATTTGACAGAAAGAATTGTACCCAGAGTATCTTACAACCCAATAGCAGTAAGGCAACAATCCAATTTTAAAAACAGGCAAGGAACTTCCCTGGTGGTCCAGTGGTTAAGATTCGGAGCTCCCAGTGCAGGAGGACTGGGTTCGATCCCTATTCAGAGAACTAGGTCCTGCATGCCACAACTAAAGATCCCGCATGCGGCAATGAAGATCCCAAGTGCCACAACTAAGACCTGGCACAGCCAAATAAATAACTAAATAAATATTAAAAACAAAACAAAACAAAAAAAACAGGCAAAACAGGAAATTCCCTGGTGCTTTCGGCGCTTTCACTGCCGTGGCCTGGTGGTTCAATCCCTGGTCAGGGAACTAAGATCCCAAAAGCCACGTGGCATGACCAAAAAAAAAAAAAAAGACAGGCAAAACAGTTACTTTTCAAAAGATGATACAAATATATATAATAGCACATGAAAAGATGCTGAACATTATTAAGTCATCAGAGAAATGCATCTTGTACATACCATTACACATCCACTGCACTAGATAGACTTAAATTATTATTTTTATTTATTTGGCTGTGCCGGGTCTTAGCTGCAGCCTGCGGGATCTAGTTCCCTGACCAGCGATCAAACCCGGGTCCCCTGCGTTGGGAGCACAGAGTCTTACCCACTGGACCAACAGGGAAGTCCCTAGACACACTTGAAAAGACTGAGAATTCAAACTGTTGATGAAGATGTGGAAAAATGAAATGTCCATGATGGCTGGTGGGAATGTAAAATTGTACAACAATTTCAGAAATCATTTGGCAGTATCTTATAAAGTGACATATACACTTACAATGCAAACCAGCCTTTCCATTCTTAGCTATTCAGCAGAGATATGAAAACATATATCCACGCAAAGATTTGTACACAAATGTACATATCAGCTTTATTCACAATAGGCAAAAACTGGAAATGACTCAAAGGGCCACAGATGAATGGATAATTGTTGTACGTCCAGTCAATGGACTGCCATTTAGCAACAAGGATGACCTGATGTACTCAACATCATAGAAATAATCTCAGAAGTGCTACAGTGAGAGGAAAAAAAAAAAAAAAAGCCAGACATAAAAAGTGCTTACTGAATGCTTCCATTTATATGAAACTCTAGGAAAGGCAAATCTAACTGACAGGAATAGAAAGCATATGTGTCATGGGGCTGAGCACGTAAGAGGTGACTGGGAAGGGCTAATGGCTAGAATCCATATGTCGATTATGGTGGTGTTACATGGGTGTATAACTTTGTGAAAACTCATTGAATTGTATGTAAATTATACCTTGATGAAGTTGATCTTTAAAATTTTTTATATGGTTTAGGTCATAAACTTCTATTTTGTGTAGGTCAGTGTACTTAAAAGAAATGCAATAAAATGGTCTTCATGTGACAGTATCAATACAAGGTTGTCTTTTACCTTTCCTTGCATATACTAAGCTTTATAAGGACATATACGTACCAAGCTGTTGAAAGTGCACACTTACTGCTGGGAAGGATGCTCTGCAGAAAGTCCCCATTTCTTCACTTTCTTTAACTTTCCTTCCTTGCCCTCTTACCTTCCTTTCTCCTCGGCCCTTTCCTTAATACCAGTAACAATTTATGTTTGTACTGAGCTTTATAATTACAAAGCACTTTCCAACCTCATTGGATTCTCAGAATAATTTTGGGAGTCTGGGATGGAATTATTTCCTCATTTTATAGATGATGGAAATGAAAAATGAGGGCCAATGAGATAAAAAAATTTTACCCAAGGCAGCACAGTTTGTACGTGCCTCAGAACATAATCAATAGCTCTTTTCTTAGCTTCCATGTCTTTTTTTTACCCCCTACACTTTAAATTGTTTAGAGTAAAAACCTAACCAAGGTGTAAAAATAAATTCCACTTAGTTACAAATATAATGATTACCTTTATTGAGAACAACCTAAATTTCATGAAAAATTTTGTCTGAAATGTTTTGGATATCTGAAATAGGGCTAACATAGGAAGTATAGCATGTGGGGTTTCAGTAATTATAGGATGTCTTGTTGACAAAATCCAGTCACCTCAGACAGATCAGTCTGGGCCTTAAGATGCCTTTGGGTGCGAGGTACTTATGATCAAGGGCCTTGTCATTGGTGTTCACCCACAAAAGCCGCCAATGGAGGGCTGTAAAGGGAAGATTAACTCTTTCCATTTCCTTATAGCTATTATGGTCACTCCCTGAACCCCGCTTTACTTTCTCTTACCTGCAGCCAGACAGGTTTTTTTTCTGTTTGAACAACAGAACCATTGTTTAGAAGATCAATTAACCAAATCACTCCTGGATTGTCCCTTATCTCTTCTTGATTTTTGTGGAATCCTATCCTAGCTCAAAACTAGCCCTGAAACCCTGTGTTTTATACTTCTCTGAATTCCTCAGACTAACGTTGCCCAAGGAAGTGTAGATATCTATATTGCTTTTGGCACTGGGAATAGGGATTGAGGGGTGAGGTAAGATTATCTATTTATATTTATATTGACCTAACATGGTGCTTTTTCTTTTAATCTTCACACATGTATTTTTTTTTTTAATTTTTATTTATTTATTTATTTATTTATTTATGGCTGTGTTGGGTCTTCGTTTCTGTGCGAGGGCTTTCTCTAGTTGCGGCAAGTGGGGGCCACTCTTCATCGCGGTGCTCGGGCCTCTCATTATCGCGGCCTCTCTTGTTGCGGAGCACAGGCTCCAGACGCGCAGGCTCAGCAATTGTGGCTCACGGGCCCAGCTGCTCCGCGGCATGTGGGATCTTCCCAGACCAGGGCTCGAACCCGTGTCCCCTGCATTGGCAGGCAGACTCTCAACCACTGCGCCACCAGGGAAGCCCCACACATGTATTTATTGAGCACACTCTCATTTCTTTTCTTTTCTTTCTTTTTTTTTGGCTGCGCTGCACCACGCTGGATGCAGGATTTTAGTTCCCTGACCAGGGATTGAACCTGGGCTCCCTGCAGTGGAAGCACGGAGCCCTAACTACTGCACCACCAGGGAGTTCCAAGCAGACACTCATTTCTTTGTCTGCCACAAAGAGATAGACATGGTCCCTGCCCTGGAGGAGCTCACATCTAAATTTCCAGTCATATAAGTCACATTTTGTGTGTTACTAGCTAAAAATTAAAAAGCCCTACAAATTAGTTGGGTGTGCTAATCACTCTGCCAGCTAAACTCCTGAAGGGTCGTGGAGCCAAGCTCCTTGTGTGGATAAAGGAACTCTGGCTCCCTAGACAGGGTCTAGTACCCTATGAGCTCTACTCTCTTTGAAGCATGAGACACAGGCCCCCACTCCAGCTATAGACCTGCAAACCTTGCTGGCTCCCAGTTCCCAGCACTATAGCTTAAAAACCGTATTTCCCCCACCACTCCTTCACCGTTTCAGTTTCAGGGAGAAGGAATTAACATTTTTGGAGCACCTTCTTTGTGTCAAGTGCTTTTACATACATTGTGCTATGCTATAATTGTCACAATTCCATTATGTACAAGTCAATGCTGGAATCTAAAATAGCTATGTAGTAATGCAAAGAGGACTGGCTTTGGAATCATGAAGACTGAGGTTTCAATTCTGGCTCAGCCACTGACAACTAAAAGTCATTACTAGTTCACTCATTCCTTTCTTCATTTATTCACTAAAATATTTATTGAACTCCTAGTAGATATTCAAGCTCTGTGATAGGAGGTGAAGATTCAAAAGTGAATTAAAACATAATCTTTATTTTCAAGGCCCTTACATTTGAGGGATGGAATAGGGAGATGAAATTCTTAAACAGATTGTATCAGTACAATGATAGATCTTACAGGTTATATTATGAAAACCTTATGACCTTTCACAATCTAAGCCTTGGAGTCTTCATTGGTAAATCAGGAATAATTATACCTCACTTCCAGGCACAGTGGCTGGCACATAAGAAATTAATATTGCAAAGCCCACTCTTCCAGGGAAAGCCTTCTGTGTCTCCGTTTTTCCTTTTTGTAAAGTAAAAACAATAAGTGATCTTTTAACAAATTGTATTTGAAGGCTTATGATTCATTTTAAGTAAATACATTTACATAACTTTATTACAACAATAACAGGTATGAAAGGAAATTACTGAACATCTCACCATGCTAGAAAATCAGTTACTTTCATTTGCCAGCCTTGTTTCCCAGTTTTTGTCTATGTATCTATATATAAATGTTTTAGTGTTGTTACATTTGTAATTTTTGGTGACTGTGAAAAATTTAATTGACTGGATTCCTGTAATTTGCTTAACCATTCCCCTAGGGTTCCACATTTCTTTTGAGAGGCAGACTGATTCATTGGAGAGAATGAAAACTTTGAAAACAGAAACATCCTTGGTTTGAAATCCTAGGCGAACCTCTTACTAAGTGACCTTGGGCAAGTTATTTAACCTTTCTGAAAATGTTTGACTGTTTAAAGAAGGTGGATTTTAATAGGGATTATGCTTTTATTCTGCATTTAGAGGTGATCTGTATAAAGTCTGTGCCAAAATTTGGATACTCAAAAAACAAACAAACAAAAAAACCCAAACAAACCAAAAACCCCATAATTTTAGTATTTGATTATAAATATGTAATGTGATAAACACGTTTTACACATAAAGCTCATTTAACCCTTTATGTTATTTCCTTAGGATAAAGTGTCATAAATGGGATTAGTTGGGTCAAAGATTATAAACATTTTTATGGCATTTAGTAACACATCTCAAATTGCTTTTCAAAAGGCTTCCTTCAATTACACAGCTACTAGCATCACACATTGCATCAGCCTTACCTTATGGTTACCATAGGTATATTATTATGTGAGATCTTTGTAACTGATTGTTTTAATTTTCTTTCTGTGAAGTTTGAACATTTTTCTCTTTCTGAAGAGCAGGTCTCGTCTGTAGGAGCGACAGCTCAGGGCCACGTGGGCTGCGGACTGCCCAAGTGGACTACATCTCCCAAAGTGCTCCAGGGGCGCGCCGACAGGAAGTGGCCGGAGCATCTCCCGCCTCCACGCCGAAGAGAAGAGGTTCTATCCGGGGCCTTGGCGCTTCTCTTTCCTTTCGCGCCGGTTGCCGCTGCGGAGCGCGGCGGGTCCATGTGCGCAGTGAGCGGCGCTATTCCTGGCCCAGTAGTACCCGATCCCCGGGTTTGACTGCGTCCGCCCTGCGATGGACCCCAACACCATTATCGAGGCCCTGCGGGGCACCATGGACCCAGCCCTGCGTGAGGCCGCGGAGCGCCAGCTCAATGAAGTAAGGACGCCGGACTGGCGGCGGCGACGGCGGGCGGGCGGACTGTGGCAGGCCGAGCCCTCCGGGCCTGGCCAGAGGCGGGGACGGCGTCGCTGAGGGGCCCAACTGGAGCCGTGGGGCGGGGACCTGACGGCGAGTGCCACGCCGGGGCCCTCAGGCTGCTGCGGCGGTGGTGGCGGCGGCAGCCAAGGCAGCCTTTGCGTCGGATCCTGAGCTGGGCCTCTGGCTGCGGTCTAGGCATGAAGAGCCGGCTGGGGCGAGGCGGGCGTGACGGGCTGGACACATGGCTGGCTCGGGTGGCCGGCCGCCCTCTGGCTCATTCCCAGCTTGTTCCTCGCGCCCAGGAGGGGGCGAAAGTCACCGGGAGGTTTTTCAGACGTTTCCGGCAGCAGTCTCGCTGGCGCCGGATTCGGAGGGGCTCCTGGGAATGCAGAGCTAGTCCCACTGGGGGCTGTGCCTGTCAGCTTGTCACTTCCCTGGGCTGATCGATGACCTGCACAACTTTCTCCTCTCCGGCTGAGTTGCTAGGGACAGGTTTCAGAGGCGAGCCCCCGCTTCTTAGGCAGGGTGCGGGGAGTGCGGGATACCCATGGGAGTCTGATTCACTGCTCTTCTACTCTGTTAACGCCTCGGTCGGAGAGGCAGCGCGATTTAGTGCAGGGTGTCAGGTGAAGTGCACCCCTCTAGGTAGAGCTGTACCACTAATTTCTTGACTGACCTTGGGCAAGTCTCTTAACCTTTCGACGCTGAGTTTTTCCCATTCATAAAATTAGGCCACAGGGTTTGCTGTGACAGTCAAGGGAGACGATGTAAGACAGAGTGCCTTGAAACGTGTCAAGCTCCATGTCAACTCTGAGTGTTGGTTTCTTTTTTTCCCATATTTTTGGAGGAGACCACCGTTTGGAAAAGAGCCTTATTATGTGGGTATTTTATTGTACTCTTTTCAGTTTCATTCTTTGTTTCTAAATTTCTGTAACTTCTTATATTTTAGTGAGTATTTTAAAGGCTTCTTTAAAGGATCGCTGTCACTTCCTATGCCTTCCTATGAATTTGCCCAGCTTTAGTGAGGTTTAGTGTACTTTTTTTTTTGTACATAAAGAGAAGTCCCTCGTTAAAATAGAAATTCAGTTAGTTTATGCTCTTCTTAGCTGATGGGTAAATTATTTAAAAACATTATTTATATTGACTTCCAGGAGTATTGATAATTGAACATCTTCAGTGTACAATGCTGTTTTAGAGATTCCTGGCCTCAGGGAACTTAAATTTTAAGAAGACCACCCATGGAGTATAGACAAATTAAGTGTAAAATTATTTAAAAATAAAAAGTTAAATCTATTTTATATGTGAATAAGACCATTAGATCTTGCCAAGAATGATGCTGAAATTCTTAGGCTCGAAGACAACCTTAGGAGGAGGATAGATTTCTTTTGGATATAAAATAGTGATTTGAAAGAAATTCCCACCTTGAACCATTACTAAACCATAGAGGGAGTTGTGGATTGCTTTTTATTTTGATTTGTTCTGTGATAGACACAGGTTAAGATGAACATTATTTTGTTGATGATGTGCTAATGCATATATAAACCTAGACACACTAAAAGTTTAGTCATAGTGATTTCTACCATGACTTTGCCCTAAAAGCACATTATTTTGACTAAAATACTTGTATGTTATTATTAATTTTAAAAATTACTATTTGAAAAAATTGGTTCCCTTGTAGAAAAATTGGGTAAGTGATACTTTCTGCAAATTTGAAATTCATTTATTCCTCAAGCAGGTATTGAATGTTCAGTTGTATGTACTAACATCTTGTAGTAGAGACCTGGGGTACGTATTTCACAAGCTAGTTTTTAGAAGATAAATAATCAAAATAGTATTCAAGGCATTTATTACTTAACCCTTAAGCTGCTGTTAGGGTTTTGAAATACTCTGGAGTAGTGAACACTGCTTATCTTTTCTTTCAAAAACAATTTGGTATCTGGCCTGTATTTCTGTGATGGTTAAATGTTTACATTTTGCAAATTTCTTTCTGTCATTACACCTAGATTTTTTAGTAATTTTCCTAAGACAACTTTTCCATTAATTAGAATATTCTCATTTCTAATCTTGATTCCATTTTAATGAAGTGCTTCCATTTGAATAGTTCTTGCTTTGACTTTCTTGTGGCAGAACCTTGATTTAGGAAATAGATCCCAGATAAGTTTTGAAGAAGCTTTACTGTAGTAAGAAGGAGGAAGTGGCATTTTATTTCTGGCAAGCTCTTCTTGCTTTGGATAAAATAGGGTGAACCAATCAGTCCGTGATGTCTCATTCAACTGAAGCTACATTTTGGTTCATTTAGTTACAAGAAAAAGATCATTGCCATTTGAATGGACCTCTTCAGTTAAGTGAAGTAATCACTAACTCTATAAAAATTGTAAATGTTATCCAAGTATTAGAGTGCAGATGGTTTAAAAACAAAACCAGAAGTGCCCTTGTCTCAGAGCGATTGCACTTAACTGTTCCATCTGCTTGGAACTCCTTTTACTCAGTTGTCTCCCAGAAACTTCTATCACTGTTCAACTGTCTCCGTATCCCTGAAGAGTGGCCTGACTACCATGCTCCCTGTCTGCCTTCACTTGTTTATTTTTCTCTGTGTCACTTATTTATCATATGTATTTTACTTATTGTTTCCCCAGTATAATTTTTGAGTTTCATGAGGTCAGGAATTATTGTGTTTTGTTACTGCAACTCTTTGGTTGTTAATGGTAGGCTTTACTGACTTCCTGTTATAATAGAGAACAGTATAGGCTTTAGATGTCTTATAACCACCTCCACTTCAAGGATTTTAAGGGTGCTTTTTTTCTTTTTAAATTTTATTTATTTATTTTGTTTATTTTTAGCTGTGTTGGGTCTTTGTTGCTGCGCTCGGGCTTTCCCTAGTTGTGGAAAACGGGGGCTACTCTTCGTCGCAATGCACGGGCTTCTCATTGCGGTGGCTTCTCTTGCTGCAGAGCACGGGCTCTAGGTGCACGGGCTTCAGTAGTTGTGGCTCGCGGGCTCTAGAGCGCAGGCTCAGTAGTTGTGGCGCACAGGCTTAGTTGCTCCGCGGCATGTGGGATCTTCCCGGACCAGGGCTGGAACCCGTGTCCTCTGCATTGGCAGGTGGATTCTTAATCACTGTGCCACCAGGGAAGTCCCTGTTTATATGTTTTTTATGTTACATATAGATAAAGTTCTGTAAGACTGTTAAAGACCACAGTAAGGACACTTTTTGGCAGATATTTTCAAGATAAATCTGATTTAGTATTCCCCACTTACTCTGTAGTGTGTTATGAATTTTGATTTTTTTTTTTGAACCTCTGCTGTAATTTGGAACCCGTTGTTCTCTCTCATGTCCCAATTTGAAATATGTTTGTATAACAAGCTTTGCCTCAAAGACTGAAGAAAACCATTTTGATTTTTCTTTTTTTTTAACTACTGAAGATTTCTGCACTAGCTGTGGGGTGTTAAAATTACTTAACCTCTAACCATCATTTTCCTTATGTTAGTATGGTATGTCATTGTGTTGTGTGGGTTGAGTGAGATGATGAATGTAAAAATTTTAGGAAAGTGTTTGGCACCTACTAAGTTCTCTCCAGATTATTTGAATTACTGTTTAAGTGCCAATTGATTAACCAATCCGACATGCAATACGTTTCATTTCTGATCTCAGTCTACTAACTTTGTAGTTGTTCATCTCAGTGGCAGATGATCAGCACTGATGGAGAAAGAACACAAGTACATATTATTTGGACACCGAGCTCACTAGTAGATAGAATTATTGCAGCATGAAAATTGGCACTCTTACAAGCACAGTGCCTGCCATATTATAGGCTCTCTATAGTAAATGTTTGTTGAGTGCAAAGAGAAATAAGAACTTGAATAATAGAAATTTTTTTTTGTTTCTCTTTTTTAATATGTTTATTTATTTATTTATTTTTGGCTGAGTTGGGTCTTTGTTGCTGCGTGCAGGCTTTCTCTAGTTGTGGTGAGCGGGGGCTACTTTTCGTTGCGGTGTGCAGGCTTCTCAGTGCAGTGGCTTCTCTTGTTGCGGAGCACGGGCTCTAGGCGCTCGGCCTTCAGTAGTTGTGGCTCGTGGGCTCTAGAGCGCAGGCTCAGTAGTTGTGGCACACGGGCTTAGTTGCTCCGCGGCATGTGGGATCCTCCCGGACCTGGGCTCGAACCCGTGTCCCCAGCATTGGCAGGCGGATTCTTAACCACTGCGCCACCAAGGAAGCCCTTGAATAATGTTAAGAATGTTAATACTCATCTTTGAATTGTTAAAGTAGGTTTGTGTTACAGACATCTGTCACTTCTCATTTAAATTCTATACTATATATTCTAGTATATCTAGAAGTGCAATTTTAAAAAATTTGTTTAGCTAATCTAAAATATGTGCACTTGGTATTCATTCAACATTGTTTCTTATATTCCAGACTATTTGCTCTTGAATACAAAGACTGTCCTTTCCTATCTGTACGTGCGCGCGAGCACACACACTCAGAAATACTTGTTTTTTTCATTTTTAAGATAAAGAAAATAATGTCTGGAGGTTTTTGGCAGATTATTATAAAAGAGAACAATATCGCTGCTTTCTTCCTGCTTTAGCTGCCAGTGTTCTTCAGTGGAAACCTTTCTATATGCAAACCTTTACTCATGCTGCTCACCCCTCCTGTTAACCTCTTATCTCCTAAAACTGAAATTTTTCCTAACCATAAATCTCATTTAAATCTCTTTTAAACCCTCAGTTCCTAAGCTTAATTGCTGTAAAATGCTTATGTAAGCAGAAATGCTGCTTTTTCACGTGCTTTATGTGAAAAAAAGTAAGAGGACATAGCTTTGATAAGTTTCTTGATATTTTGTGTTTATCTTTAAAATTCACGAACTACCTAAGTCACATCTGCTGTCTTCACAGATGGTTACCGTTACAACTGAAAGTGATATATTTATTTATAAATGGTTAATTTGATTTTATTTTATTAAAGGCTTATGAAATGTTTAATCAATGAAAATCTTAGGTCTGGAAAAGTGCAAAATGACGGCACGTTTATAGGACAATTTAGCGAGTCTAGAAATTCAGCAAATATTTATGAGGTTATGGTGTATATTTTTGGAAGGTAGAATGGTTTGTAGTTTGAGCAGGTTAACATTCTTTAATTAGGAATATCATGAAGTAGATCCTGTTGTGAATTTTGGAGAGGGAAAGTTCCTGGATTCTTGGACTGTTAGACAGGAAGTTATTCAGTGACAGAACATGTTAAAGATCTGAAAGAAAGATAATACCATATTAATATTTGTAAGAAAACAATTTTCTTTTTCAGAAATAGATGCATGCATTATTTATTGTTTCTGTCAGTGGCACGTTAACGATGAGCTTGATTTAAAGTGGGAGCTTTTTTTTTGGTCGCTATTTATAATTTATAATTAATTTATAATTAAGAAGTTTTTTAAAAACTCCTTAGTTGGAAAGCATTACCGCAATTTAATGAAAGGCAGGAGGACACAGTGAAGAGCCTCAGCCTGGTCCCGGTTTTACCACTACACCGCCTTAACCTCACTACGCCTCATATTTCGTGTAGGTAAAATAGATACAGTATTTGCCTTTGTCAACTTCTTTAGTAAAGCAGAGAGGGTAGAAATTCCTTGGTTCTTGAAATTACCTGGTTGTATTCATTTTATGTAAACTCTGATGTCATAGTGCCCTTAAGCGCCTCTCCTCCTTATAAATGATGTAAAGTACAGTAACTAATTGAAGGTCTGTTTGGTTACATTACAAAATGGCGAGAATTAATAAAAAGTTACCTCTTAAAGAGTAAGCTTTAAAGATATTGACATTAGGTGATTACATTGGAAAATGTGGGTCTAGAAGGGAAATTGGTATTGGAGAAAGCATGACTACAGTCTGTCTGGTTCGAGGAGCTGGAAACACCAAGGAGAAAATGTCTAGTAGGCAATTGGGAATGTGGCACTGAAGTTTAGGAGAGAAAGCAGTAATGGAAAAGTGATTTTTCTTCTGCAGGTGAATTGAGAGGAAAGGAGTGTGATCCAGAGGTGTGGGGTGGACTGGAGGGCTGCATACCCTTTGGGCCATGCCCATTTTGGGGACATTGAGAAACATAGGGAAAAGGAGATGGAAAATTGTGCAGAAAAGCCAAAGGGTGCCAAGAAAAGGAATTTCAAGTAAGAGGATTGGTTGTAGGTATAGTTTCCTTTTTCCTTAAATGAATTTCATAAATTTTCTACCAGTGAACATGAATTCCTTTTGTAATAAGTTAAAAAGCTATTAGAAAAAGAGGGTTGTTGGTATTTCTAAATGAGGGAAGTTAAAGCAAAATGAGTTTGGTGGGGGCAGGGGAGGGGAGCTTTAAAAATATTGGCAACCTTGGGGAAAACAATTTCTGATTACAGGGTTAGTGAGTGAAATGCTAGTAAGGGGGTAGGAATAAGTTTGTAGGTTAAAAAGGTAGTAGGGTCAGGGGAAATTTGTTTATGTGATATGTATGCCTTTCATTTATTTTTTTCTTTTGTAGTTTGACTTATTTTGGGGAGTAAGGGGAGCTACCTGTGGAGTAGAAGTTTTTCAGGCTTATTATTACCTGTTGTAATAATAGTTTTCTACTTGTAATGTTTTAATAGTCATCTATCCTAGAATTACATTCTTCATACTGCTTCAGGACCTTATTCTTCCTGCAGCATAGATCTGATCATGTAAAAACTTTCAAAAAAAGTTCACACTTAATGGATCTTGATGTGGTCATAATATACCTATTCATTTTTTTAAAAATAATTTTTATAGATTTATTTATTTTTATTTATTTATTTTTGGCTGCATTGGGTCTCTGTTGTTGCTCGCAGGCTTTCTTTAGTTGTGGCGAACGGGGGCTGCTCTTTGTTGCGGTGCGCGGGCTTCTCATTGCAGTGGCTTCTCTTGTTGCCGAGCATGGGCTCTAGGCGCACGGGCTTCAGTAGTTGTGGCTCACAGGCTCAGTAGTTGTGGCTCGTGAGCTCTAGAGCACAGGCTCAGTAGTTGTGGCGCACGGGCTTAGTTGCTCCGTGACATGTGGATCTTCCCAGACCAGGGCTAGAACCCATGTCCCCTGCATTGGCAAGTGGATTCTTTTTTTTTTTTTTTAATTTTTTATTTATTTATTTATTTATTTATTTATTTATTTATTTATTTATTTTTGGCTGTGCTGGGTCTTCGGTTCGTGCGAGGGCTTTCTCTAGTTGCGGCAAGTGGGGGCCACTCTTCATCGCGGTGCGGGGACCGCTCTTCATCGCGGTGCGCGGGCCTCTCACCATCGCGGCCCCTCCCGCTGCGGGGCACAGGCTCCAGACGCGCAGGCTCAGCAGCTGTGGCTCACGGGCCCAGCCGCTCCGCGGCATGTGGGATCTTCCCAGACCAGGGCTCGAACCCGTGTCTCCTGCATTAGCAGGCAGATTCTCAACCACTGCGCCACCAGGGAAGCCCTGGCAAGTGGATTCTTAAGCACTGCGCCACCAGGGAAGTCCCTACCCATTCATTTTTGTATTTCACTGTTCTCTTTCATTCTTCTAGTAATCTCTTTAACATAACCCATACTTCTTTTCCTTTTAAAAATCCTTTTTCTCTATCTCTGGGGGTTTAAATCCTTTAGGGTCTAACTAAAAAACTTACCTGTCAGTCTAATTAGAATTAATCTCCCAACCTACTTTATAGTGGTGATCTTTTATCTCTGCAGTATCTGGCACGTTGGAAGTACTAGTAAGTGGCGTGGAGTTAAAGGAGATGGAGATGGAGTTGGGGCTCTTAAGGAATTTTGATGAGGTGGGTTAAGGATGAATGTTGAATTATTTGGCATGATGACAGATCATGAGAAGGTAAGAAGTTGTCTAGAAAGGTAGTTTTGTGTTATGGTGAGCAGCTTTTAAACCTGAGTATTAGCAGTTTTAGCTCTACTTAATGATATATAATGACCCATTTGTTGCTTCATTTCTCCTGGTTCTCTGACTGCTAGAAGCCAGGAGCTTGAGGAGGGGCCTATAATTAGTGTCAGCATCCATAAGTTACATTTATACTTTGACTCAT
Source organism: Balaenoptera acutorostrata (assembly GCF_949987535.1). Lineage (NCBI taxonomy): Eukaryota > Metazoa > Chordata > Mammalia > Artiodactyla > Balaenopteridae > Balaenoptera > Balaenoptera acutorostrata. The sequence goes on along the minus strand of NC_080072.1, from coordinate 47,772,489 downwards.
AAAAGATTTATTGTAGCATTTTCTCAAGCCTAATCAGTGTTTGCCAAACTTTGTGATAAAAATTGATGCTAGTGATATTTTTACTTAAATTTATTTTTTATAGTGTAAAGCATGAAGACCTTTAAAATTTATGATAGTTAATAAATATAGTAATAGTTAACCTGTGATAGGAATTCTTGTAAATATGTGATAGTTTGCTATATCCAAGAATGCCGGAAAGTTGTTAGAGATTACCCAGTGCTTGAAAGAGTTTTTTCCTAACTTGTATAGTTAATGTATATCTTTATTTGTCCTGTGTTTTATAATTGTACAGATCCGTGGGTTTTTTCCCCCATTTTTAAACTTTATTGGGGTATAATTTACATATCGTAAACTTTACCTGTTTTAAGTGAAATCAGTTATTTTTGGTAGATAATACTATTACCACAATCCAGTTCTGGAACATTTCCATTATTCCAGTAAGATGCCTCTTTCCAGTTTGTAGTTAATCCCCATCCCAGTCTTAAGTGATTACGAACCTACTTTGTCTCAATTTTCTTGAGAACCTGATTTTTAATATTTAGTACTAATTTAAGTCCATTTGTTACCTTCTTTGGGAGAATACAAGGCTTCCTGCATTAGGGATTTCAGCTGGATCGAGCCAGTAGATAGATGTCCCAGGTTGAGATTGCTTGTGCTGTTCCTGCTGACAGAAATATCCTTTCTTTCTTACCCTTAGTCTAGCTCTGTTGTCTGAAAGTAACTTTTTTTTTTTTTTTTTTTTTTGGTCAGTTGTACTTTTTGGATTTATGCTGGTTTGTTTTTGAAGGCATTCAAAGTGACCTAAAATAATAGGGTAATAAACTAAGTGCTTGTTTTCAATGTTTAGTTTTGTTGATTTTTTAAAATAAATTTATTGATTTTAGCCACTTTAGTATCCAGTTCAGTGATTTTTAGTGTATTCACAGTTATGCATCCATCACCACAAACTTTAGGGCATTTTTATCACCCCTAAAAGAAACCCCATACCATTAAGTGGTTACTCCTAATTCCACCCTACGCCTCCAGTCCTAGGCTACTTTTTGCTCATAGATTTGCCTATTCTGGACATTTGATATATATGAAATCATACCATCTGTAGTCTTTTGTGACTGGCTTCTTTCACACAGCATAATGTTTTTAAGGTTGATACATGTTGTACCATGTGTCAGTACTTCATTCTTTTTATTACTGAATAACGTTACATGAATGTATGGATATGCCACATTTTGCTTATCCATTCATCAGTTGATGGGCATCTGGGTTGTTTCCACTTTTTTATGAATAATGCTGTGAATGTTCAAGTAAAAGTAGTATTGTTGGCTTTTTCTTTTAATTGAGGGATAATTTACATATACCACAAAGCTCAAAAATATGTACAGCTCAGTCAGCTTTTACCTAGGTACCACCATCTAGATTAAGATAGACAGATAGATAGGTAGGTAGGTAGATAGATAAGATAGATAGATAAAACATTTCCATTGGCCTAGAATTTTCTCTTAAGACTTGTCTTCAGGTTACCATTATTCTGACTTCTGTTAACTATAGCTTGGATTTGCCTGTCGTTAAACTTCACACTAATAGAATCACAGAGTATGTGATATAGTCTGGCTTCTTTCTCAACATATTTTTGAGATCTGTATTATTGCTTGATTCCGTAGGTTGGTTTTATTTTTTAAATTTATTGTATAGTATTTCATTGTATGAATTGTACCACAGTTTGTTTATACATTCACTTGTTAATGGACAGGTATTATTGTGAACATAAGCACTTATTTCTCTTGGATATATAAGGGGGAAATTGCTAGGTTGTAAGATAGGTGCATGTCAGATACTGCCAGTTTTCCAAAATAGTTGTACCGTTTTATACGTCTACCAGCACTGTGTTCCATTTTTTTTCCCATCTTGACCAGTGCTTTGGTGTATTGCATATATTGTTTTGTGGTAGGATTGTTTTGTCCACTTGTACTAATTCTTTGTGTGTGTGTGTGTGTGTGTGTGTGTGTGTGTGTGTGTTTCCACACTGCGCGGCTTGTGGGATCTCAGTTCCCCGACCAGGGATTGAACTTGGGCCATGGTAGTGAAAGCCCAGAATCCTAACCACTAGGCCACCAGGGAACTCCCCATTTGTTATGTCTTGATATTTGCCAAAATACTTCCCATGTTTATTCCTTAGAGTTATCCTGTGAAGTAGATTTTGTTATACTAACTTGGTAATTAAGAGTTAGATTTGCTGAATCAAACTTGCTCAAGAATTAAAAATGTAGGAAGTGACATCACTTATGTTTGTAACTGTCTGATTCTAGCAGTTCATTCCAGGAGTTCACAATTTGATGCAGGAGACAAGATATCTACTGTAATATTAATGGCCTAAAAAGTGCCATAGTAGTGGTCTTTGTGGGCTCATCGGTCTAAAAATATAAATACGTTTTTTCACTCTGCACAGCCCCTAGGTGATCAGAACTGCTTCCAAAGCGTCTTTTTGTTGATTCATTGTTATTCTTTCAATAAATTTGTTGAGTATTTTGAATGTCAAACATATGAGGAACAGGGTATACAGTAAAGTCCTTACTCTCAGTGGAGCTTAAAGTTTAATAGGAGAGGCAGACATAAAACCAGCTACAAATATAATAATTACAAATATGTAATAAGTATTATGAAGTAAAAAAACCTTGGAGCTTATGAGAGTAATAGGGAGCCCTGCTTAGCCCTAGTGTGATCAGTGAGGAAATGCTTTTCTAAGGAAATGTTTAAACTGAGACCCAAAGAATGCAAAGCTGTGGACCATTTAACTCTGGTGGCGCATTGGAGAGAAGTGTTGTAGGTAGAAAGTCACAGCATGTACAAAGACTCTGCAATGGGGTAATGTGTATTGTTGAAAGGACCTAAAGAAGGCTGCTAAGGTGGGGCAGTGGGGAGTGAAAAGGTTTCTTTATTATTTATTTATTTATGGCTGCATTGGGTCTTCGTTGCTGTGCAAGGGCTTCTCATTGCAGTGGTTTCTCTTGTTGTGGAGCACAGGCTCTAGGCGTGCGGGCTTCAGTAGTTGTGTCTTGCGGGCTCTAGAGTGCAGGCTCAGTAGTTGTGGCGCATGGGCTTAGTTGCTCTGTGGCATGTGGGATCTTCCTGGACCCGAGCTCGAACCCGTGTCCCCTGCATTGGCAGGCGGATTGTTTTTTTTTTTTTTTTTTAATTAATTAATTAATTAATTTATTATTTTTGGCTGTGTTAGGTCTTCGTTTCTGTGCGAGGGCTTTCTCTAGTTGCGGCGAGCGGGGGCCACTCTTCATCGCAGTGCGCGGGCCTCTCACTATCGCGGCCTCTCCTGTTGCGGAGCACAGGCTCCAGACGCATAGGCTCAGTAGTTGTGGCTCACGGGCCCAGTTGCTCCGCGGCATGTGGGATCTTCCCAGACCAGGGCTCGAACCCGTGTCCCCTGCATTGGCAGGCGGATTCTTAACCACTGCGCCACCAGGGAAGCCCCGAGAAGGTTTCTTTAAATGAGGCTGAAGATATAGGCAGGAGCAAGATAACACAGGGCCTTTTAGGCTTTAGGAGATAGAGTAGAAACTGTTAAAAGGTTTGGTTAAAGGGGATTAGTTTACAATTTTAAAGATTATTGGCTGCTAAATAGAGAATGGTTGGGAGGGCAGATGGTTGCATTAAGAGAAATGATAGTCACTTGGACTATGTTGGTGTTAATGGGAATGGAGAAAGTGGATATAATAATTATACAAGCGTTTTGTATATAGAATTGATAGGGCCTGATATATTGTATTGGGGTAAAAAAGAGGCAAGTATTAAAGATGACATTCAGTTTTCAGACATGAATAACTGAGGATAGGGATGACAAGGGTTGGGAGAGGTGGTACAAGGAAGTAGAGTCACAGCTTTTAGGGAAAAAAATGATTTGAACATAGTAAGTCTGAGAATCCTGTGAGACAATGAAGGTAGGGATGTTAAATAGGTCTGTCAGAGTGTCCTGGACTGGAAATGACATATTTGATTTATAGATAGTATTTAAAGACAGGAGTTGGATGAAATCAGCTAGGGAGCAGAAAAGATGGCCTGTGACTGAGTTCTTGCACCATGTTCTAGCATTTGTACATAGAATGAGAAACAAGCAAAGGAGCCTGAGAAGGTACCAGAAAGAGTGGTGTATGAACTATGTAGGTGGAAGGGTGTTTCAAGAAAGTGATAATGGTTAACTGTGTTCAGATTTATTTGGAGTACTGGAAAGGGTAAATTCCTCCCCTTCATCTAACTGCTCCTGTCCAGGTCTTAAATTTAAGCATTACTTCTAGGTTAGGAGGTTCTACTTTTGATTCTTCCATAGTGTTTTCTGTTTCTTCCATTATACTTTATGGCAGTTACCTGTTTGATTGTCTTGTTTTCCTTCACTGTTAAGTTTCCATGAGGTCATGGAGACTCATTGTCTTGTTCAACCTTGTATTTTCAGCTCCTCGCATAGTGTTTTGCACCAAGAACACCTAAGTAAATAATTTTTGGAGTGACTGAATGAGCAGAGTATCACTCTGGGTCTAATGTGAAAGACATTTTTTTATATCCAAAGGGAAATTTTTCTGTTTCTAAGAATGTGTTTATAGAATGCATGAGAGAGTAGCATTGACATATATACACTACCAAATGTAAAATGGATGGCTAGTGGGAAGCTGCTGAGTAGCACAGGGAGATCAACTCGATGCTTTGTGATGACCTAGAGGGATGGGATAGGGAGGGTGGGAGGCAGGCTTAAGAGGGAGGAGGGGATATGGCGATGTATGTATACATATAGCTGATTCACTTTGTTGGACAACAGAAACTAATACAACATTGTAAAGCATTTATACTCCAATAAAGATATGAAAAAAAAATCTGTAAGGAAGAAACTAAAATAAAAATCACTAGTGTCCATGTGAACATGTGCAGAAAAATACTAAAACTGGGGCTGGAAGGAGGAGATAACATTATAGGAAGTGGTTATATTGGGAGAGAGGGAATGAGAACACATACAAGAAGAGATTTCAGTTTTTTTTTTTTTTTTTTTTAAGAGGTTGGCAATGAACATGCAATTAGATGCTTAATTGCCTTTTTTTTTTTTTTTTTTTTAATTTATTTTATTTTTGGCTGTGTTGGGTCTTCGGTTCGTGCGAGGGCTTTCTCCAGTTGCGGCAAGCGGGGGCCACTCTTCATTGCGGTGCGGGGACCGCTCTTCATCGCGGTGCGCGGGCCTTTCACTATCGCGGCCCCTCCCGTTGCGGGGCACAGGCTCCAGACGCGCAGGCTCAGTAGCTGTGGCTCACGGGCCCAGCTGTTCCGTGGCATGTGGGATCTTCCCAGACCAGGGCTCGAACCCGTGTCCCCTGCATTAGCAGGCAGATTCTCAACCACTGCGCCACCAGGGAAGCCCGAGATTTCAGTTTTTTATTAATAAAAGCAAATATGACAAATTTAGGAATTATTAAGTAACTTTTGTACTGTTAATGAAAGTAACCCAGGATCATAGCATAAAATTTGGATAATAGAAAATAACGTATAGAATAGTTCCTCTATAATCTTACCATCCCAGATACAACTTATTAGCATTTTTGGTGTGTTTCCTTGTTTTCTGTATATGTTGCATTGTATATTCATGTAAATATATTTGCGAAATTATTGTATAGTTTGTATCCTACTTTTATTGTATGTTCAAAGCTCTTCATTTAAATTTCCTATTGAAATGTGCATACAGAAAAGTGATCGTGAGGATACAGTTGATTAATTTTCACAAACTGGATACACTTTTATAAAACAGCCGTATTAAGAAATAAAACGTTGGGCTTCCCTGGCGGCGCAGTGGTTAAGAATCCACCTGCCAACACAGGGGACGTGATGAGTTCGAGCCCTGGTCTGGGAAGATCCCACATGCCTCGGAGCAACTAAGCCTGTGCACCACAACTACTGAGCCTGTGCTCTAGAGCCCGTGCTCCGCAACAAGAGAAGCCACCGCAATGAGAAGCCCACGCACCGCAACGCAGAGTAGCCCCCGCTTGCCACAACTAGAGAAAGCCCGCGCGCAGCAACAAAGACCCAACGCAGCCAAAAAATAATAATAATAAATAAAATTAATAAATAAATAATTTTTTTTAAAAAAGAAATGTTATTAGCACCTTGGAAACCGCCCCTCAGGCTGTTAATGTTTACTCGTTTAATTTTTGTTTAGCCACTTAATAGAATGTCTCTGGAGAAATTATTACTGAATTGAGGAAATAGGTATCACATAAGACACTGTTTTTTTTGTTTGTTTTTTTGTTTTTTTTTTAATTTATTTATTTATGGCTGTGTTGGGTCTTCATTTCGGTGCGAGAGCTTTCTCTAGTTGTGGCAAGCGGGGGCCACTCTTCATCGCAGTGCGCGGGCCTCTCACTATCGCGGCCTCTCTTGTTGCGGAGCACAGGCTCCAGACGCGCAGGCTCAGTAGTTGTGGCTCACGGGCCCAGTTGCTCCGCGGCATGTGGGATCCTCCCAGACCAGGGCTCGAACCCATGTCCCCTGCATTGGCAGGCAGATTGTCAACCACTGCGCCACCAGGGAAGCCCAAGACACTGTTTTTGAGCTGCTGCCACCAGTGTAGGTTAGAAGTGCAATGGTACACAGGCAAATGCAAACATACAAAAGTTTTAGGAGTTAGGTTACTGAATTTTTTGAGTTCCTTATACGTGAGTGATAGGAAATAAGGCTGGAATCAACTTGTGGAGGAGAGCCTTTTGTGCCAGCCAAGCAGTGAAATAGAGTACTGAGAATATTTATTTGCAGAAATTTAAAATGTATTTTTTTATTTGTAGGCACACAAGTCTCTGAATTTTGTTTCAACACTGCTTCAGATTACTATGTCGGAACAACTGGATTTACCTGTGAGACAGGCAGGCAAGTTTCCTGAATTATTTTCTTGGATGTATGTAAATAATATCATTTCAAAGGTTCGTAGTTGAATAGCAGAAGTATCTTGGGAAGGCCCTTCAGTGATTTTCTTCACTGAAAATTGGTTTGCTCCTATGTGTTTACTATAAACTGCCACAAGTGCCTTGATATCTGGTGGCAGAGTTTAAAGGAATGTGATATTTCACTGAATTAAAAAAGAAGCTGGAAGGAGAAATTGATGGGATTTATTGAAAGAGTCTCCATATTCCCTGTTTTCTTCCATGATGGATGATTCTAAGATACAAACCTCCAGCTGTTTGCTTTTACTATTTTATTTTAACCATTTAAAAGGTACTGTTTCTTAGTTCCAGTTTCAACAAAATATTGAGTAATTCCCTCAGTATCAGAGTCTATGAAAATGTGGCATACTGCTCCTGATATCATCTGTTAGTCTGCAAAATAATGGAATTCACATCTTTAATGCTTGTTGTTTAATTTATTTGCAGATGTATTTCTTATAGGAAATATAAAGTGCCAATAACCTTACTATTCTAGAAAAACCAGTTATATTCTGAGGTTATTTCTTTCTGTTCTTTCTCCCTACACCAGTTTTGTTAAAAAAATTTTTTTTGCTTACTTTAATGTATAGTAAGCACATCCCTTTTCTCTACATAGTGTTAATCTTAAAATTTATGTTTTAATGGCTAAATAATTTACAATAATGTGCCATATGCAGTGAACCATTTCTCAGTTGTTGGAATTTAATCTCAGGTCTGTTTGATTAACAATTGTATTCCCAGTGCCTAAGGTATTGCCTGACACACTGCAGGTACTCAGTAAATGAATGAATGAATGTAAGTTGTTTATGATTTTTTTAAATTGGTATATAAGTAGCACAAAAATGGGACATTTTTTGTGCCTATAAAATACAGTAATTTTGCTGGACCCTGGTCAGCAGTAAATCTTTAAAAAAATTTTCTAGTTAAATAGGAAAAGGTCGCTTTGTTTATTTTAACTGTCAGTTCTTTTTTACTAATGAAGTTAACATTTTCCCATTTATTTTTTTAGATAAGAATCTTTGCCTTTAAATCTCAAAATTTTACTAAGATGTTGAAAGCATTTGGCATTTAGGAGGGACCTTAACACATTAGAAACTTGATTATGTGTATTAGCAAAATTAAATTCTACTAGAAAGTTGTTTATTAGTATGTACAAAACCAGAAGCAACCAAACTATGAAATTGGTCCTAATTTTCAAAATATAATAATTACTTTAAAATTTATTACATTCTTGTAATAATTGAATGATATTTTGTAGTACATGGTATATGGTGGTTTCATCTGCTAGACTTTGAAAGATGCATTCATTCTGTCTTTGTAGTAGAACTCAAGCATTCTGGATGGAGTAGACTGTGAATCATGAGGTTCTTTCAGTGCAGTTCTCACTTGTTTATGTGTTTTGTTCAAGCAAACTCTTTAAAATACTGAATCAAAAGTGTACAAATAAGTATATATATTCAATTCCTTTGTGCATTATGATGGAAAGAAATACTCAGAGGTTATATCTGGAAGACATAGGGGCTATATCAAGTCTTAATTTTTATCTTTGTTCTGTTTTGGAACTAAAGAATAAAATAGTATTAATCTGAAATATGTCAGTCCCACATGCTGAGTCAGTGTTCTTGACTGTAGATGTGGTTTATCTTAAAGCTTTTGTTGAAGGATATTTTAATATGTAGTTGTAATCTTTTTTGAAATGCTGTAAGATGGGGTATTATTTTAATTTCCAAGGTAAACCAAAGTAGAGTATAAAAATCATAGTTGTATCAGTTATCCTTGTTGGAATAGGTACAAGACTCTAGGTAAGTGTTAATTACTAATCAGAGAAGAATCAGTGTTTTGCAGAATTTAGAAATTAATTTTGAATAATTTCCCTTTCCTATACATTCTGTACATTTGTGTTTAAGGATTCTCTTTCTCTCTCATTTGGGTGGAGGGGTCCGGATAAAAAGCATTATTACCAAGCTAGTTCAGTTAGAGTTAACTAGCAATGTGTAGGCTAGCAGTGTGATAACTGACAGAAGGAACTAGCAGTGTGCAAGGTGGCAGTATGATAACTGACAGAAGGTAGTAATCTGTAATTTTTGAACAGAGCAAATTCTCCCATAAAATAACACGAATTTGAATTGGTGTGATTGTGGTGTATGATTGAAGTACTTAAATTTATTGACTGAGAATCTTTATATACTGTAATTTTTCTATGATTAAAAATAACAACTTTTGTGTGTGTTAGTCACTTTGAGCTGCTCTAAGAGAATACCATAGACTGGATGGCTTATAAACAACAAATTTATTTATCACAGTTCTGGAGGCTGAGAAGTCCAGAATTAAGGCACTTGCAGATTTGGTCTCTGAGGACCTACTTTCTGGTTCATAGGCCCTCGCATGGTAGAAGAGGAAGAAGCTCTCTAGGGTCTCTTATAAGGGCATTAATCCCATTCGTGAGGGCAGAGCCCTCATTAGCTGATCACCCTACTAAAGCCCTCATCCCCTCATCACATTGGGGATTAGGGTTTCTGTATGAATTTTGGGGGCCACAAACATTCAGTCTGTATAACAGGGTTATTAATTATAGAAACTATTGGTATATGTATGTGGTTTTGTTTTTAGAGGCTTCATTTAGAAAGCGGATTTGGTAAAACAGCTTTCCTACAGAAAACGGGTGAAAAATGTTGTGTATAAATGTGTTGTAAAAACAATTTTGTTTGTAGTTTGCAGAATTCTCTTAGACTGTATGTTTAATAATAACTTTGTGGATGATTACTGTAGCTGAGCATTAAACTTGTGTTTTATCAACTTTTAAAATTATGGAGTATAGTATTTTGATTTTAAAAGGTTAGCTTTCCTAGCAATGTTTGGTCTGACAGAAATAAATTGAGGTGTAGACACAGGGATATTTACAGTGCTTTCACATTCTTTTGTCAAATTGATCTATATTTTAGGTGTTATCTATTTGAAAAATATGATAACACAGTATTGGCCTGATCGGGAAACGGCACCAGGGGATATATCCCCTTACACTATTCCAGAAGAAGATCGACATTGTATTCGAGAAAATATTGTAGAAGCCATTATCCACTCTCCTGAGCTCATCAGGTATGTATATGTTTTAAACTTAACCTTTGTGCAGGTATATAATTTGTGGGCTTTGGAGGGGTGCAGAAGAGGGGATCTTTTCAGAACATAAAAATCTGTCATTTTTTGTGGCACAAAACTTAACAAATGCTGTTACAGGAGAATTCTTTTTTGTTTTATTTTCTTACTACAGTTTAATTTTATATTTATTAAAAACCAAAACTTTAAACTTCATGTAAAACTTGTGAAACATACTATGATCAGATGAAAGGGGGTATAGAAAGTTATAGAATACTGTCATATACTTTATATTGTATAGTCTTTTGATATTTGAAAGCTCGTTGTGTATGATTTTGTAGAATTTTTTTTTAACATCTTTATTGGAGTATAATTGCTTTACAGTGTGTGTTAGTTTCTACTTTATGACAAAGTCAATCAGCTATACGTATACATGTATCCCCATATCTCCTCCCTCTTGCGTCTCCCTCCCACCCTCCCTATCCCACCCCTCTAGGTGGTCACAAAGCACCAAGCTGATCTCCCTGTGCTATGCGGCTGCTTCCCACTAGCTATCTGTTTTACATTTGGTAGTATATGTAAGTCCATGCCACTCTCTCACTTTGTCCCAGGTTACCCTTCCCTCTCCATGTGTCCTCAAGTCCATTGTCTACGTATGCATCTTTATTCCTGTCCTAACCCTTGATTTTGTAGAATTTTTTTTTTTTTTAAAGAAATTCACGTTTATTTATTTATTTATTTATTTATTTATGACTGTGTTGAGTCTTCGTTTCTGTGCGAGGGCTTTCTCTAGTTGCGGCAAGTGGGGACCACTCTTCATCGCGGTGCGCGGGCCTCTCACCATCGCGGCCTCTCTTGTTGAGGAGCACAGGCTCCAGACGCGCAGGCTCAGTAACTGTGGCTCACGGGCCCAGTTGCTCCGTGGCATGTGGGATCTTCCCAGACCAGGGCACGAACCCGTGTCCCCTGCATTGGCAGGCAGATTCTCAACCACTGCGCCACCAGGGAAGCCCTTTGTAGAATTTTTAATGAGAATAGTTGATGTTCTAAATGAAACCTGTCAGTTGATGATGGGGATGAAAAATAAAAATAAAATCACTTGCATTTGTAACATTTGTTGGGTTTCTTTTAAGTCAGTAGTAACAGTTTTTGCTTAGTGACTTATTTATTTTTGTCTAAACAGCCTTTTTCTTTGTATGAGTTAACAAAACTTGAGGTAGCATTTCTTCCTTCTTATTGTTTATTTTTGACTTTTAGGGTACAGCTTACTACATGCATTCACCATATCATCAAACATGATTATCCAAGTCGTTGGACTGCCATTGTGGACAAAATTGGCTTTTACCTTCAGTCTGATAACAGTGCATGTTGGCTAGGAATTCTTCTTTGCCTCTATCAGCTTGTGAAAAATTATGAGTAAGTATCTCTCTCAATTCCTGTAGAGTTTTGAGAAGTAGAAAAAGCTTGGGAAATTTAAGCTAATTGGTTTGAACATCTTGAAATTTCATTTGGTATACATACTAAAGTTAGTGAATTACATGTTGATTTTAATTGTGTCTTCTTTTTGAAATAGCATTCTTGTTTTAATTCTGCAATCTCTTCTGTTGATTCAACTTTGAAACTCCTTGTGCCCTTTTTTCTTAATCATGATCTGTTTCCCTGTTCAAAACCCAAGTTATCCCTAACTTCTCAATATAGGCTCCTCAATTTGTGCTGATAAAAGGCCTAAAGATAAGTTTTTAAGATGTGAAGGGGGTCAAAGTACATTGATCATTAGAGCTCTTTATTCTGCCTTTCTGTGAATTTTTATCTTAATTTGGGTTCTTGCGAACTTTCAAGAACCTACCTCTAATTCTTTAAGAAGAATATGTTGGAATTTCATATGATCATTTTTAATCATTGTGTTTGAGGGATTCATAGTCATCTGCTTCAGTGTTGGCATACTTGAGCAAATTATAGTTCATGTAAGTAATTAGTATCAGTAAGAAAGATTTAGGGATCATTTTAGACCTGGGCCTAAGGATCAGAAAAAAATCTAACCTTGGAAGTTGAGGTATAGCACTAAAAGTAGTAAGCCAAATGTTGCAGAGATTTTCTCTTAAGTGTATGGTGAAAGTAATGAAATTGGTAGGCACTTGAAAGTTTTGATATTAGCAAATTATGAGGGAGGAACACACACCATGATGTTGGCTTTATTTCCAGTCCTAACAGCTACACAGATGCCATTGTGAGCCCTCTAATTCTGGGACTTGTAGTTAGCCTCCAATACCCTTTTTGGGTCCCAACTCAAAGTAGCTGATGAACTGCTGCTTTTGTTCTGAGCAGGAGAGAAATAAACCATTTACAGCATTGGTACTGGTGTTTTCTTGTGTTCCCACCAGCTACCCATCTTCCTGCTAAGGAATGTTCCAGCTGTTGCTCCAACCTCTGTCAGAGTGCCAGTTGTAGTTCTGGTAAGTGAGTGACTAAACTGAGAGAGAATAACAGTAATAAGCTGTCATTGTCATTGAGGAGGTTCGTCTCTCCTGTCCTTAATCTTAGCAGGAGAGAGTATGACAGGGATTTTTAAAATGGGAGACATAGGCTGCTACAGTGTTGGAATTTCAGTTCATTTTCAGCTAGTGTTCGATTGTGGAGCACAGGGTGTTCACGAGGGATCTGTGTGGACTGAAGCAGTTCTAAGAAAATTCATGGAGAAATTGGAAGTTGTGATGGCCTTCAGGAGCATAGATCCTCAGGAAATGCTTGTCAGGTGAAGGAGCATAGAAGGAACATTTGAAGAGGAATGCATCTCACACCACATGGAATAGTATGAGCAAAGAAAGAAAGGTACAGAGGTGGAAATGTGACACTGTCTTTAGTGGGTAGTGAGGAGACCACTAAATGGTATGGATAACTTCTGTTGAGAAATTGGGGATCATTTTGTCTTCTTTTTTTTTTTGGTGGTAGAGGGGGATCATTTTGAATTGGTAAATTGGGACTGTGTTAAAAGAGGGTTTTGAATGCCATGATGGGGAATTTGCATGTGGTCTTTTACATGATGAACCGTTGACTTCTTTTTAACAGAACAGTGATGGGCTAGTATTTGAGGATTCCTGTGAGTATGGTTCGCCAGTTTGACACACTGTAGCCTTGTGGTTGTAGACTTTTATTGGTGGGAGGAGGTGAGCTCCACGTCCTACTCCTCCACCATCTTGATCGCTCCCTAGGCTTTTATTAGTGTCACATTTTCACGCTTTCAGGAACTTTCAGGTCGTATGGAATAGTATTTGTTTCCTTGCATAAATTACTTTCATACCCATTGGTTTGGATATGGTACCACCCAACTTCCAGTCCACTACTCAGTGTAGAGAAGGAGGTAGGAGAGAAGAATATCTAACATGGAATGGGTATTCAGACCCTCTTAATGTGGGTGATCACCTGGGTTGGATAATGGAGAGAGGTGCATAATATAATATAGTCCTCACCTTTATTGTTAAAAGATAATATTGTCAGTAATTAATATAGTTTGTCTAATCAGATTGGAGAGTGCAAGTGGCTTCCTTTTGTAAATTGTTATTTTATTGACTCAAAGAAATGTACAGGTAACCTTTTAAAATGTATGCTAAGTGTAATTTCTCAGCACATTAAATAATATTTAGAAGTCTGTCAGTTAATTGTTTAATAATCTCAGTCATTATTAGCGTGAACATTTCTCTTGGTGTTTTTTATTCTTGGCAATTTACTTTGCTTCTCATTTCTCCCAGTAGGAAAAAGCAATCCAGTCTTTTAAGAGTGTCTACCTTTTAAAACTGTGCTAAGATATTCAATTCTTAGATACATTTTCTCCCTTCAGAAAGGCTACTGGTAGATAAAACTGGAGTCTGGTAGGGAAAATCAATTATTTAAAAATTAAAAAAAAAAAGGCAACAGACTTTTTAACAATAGTGTTAAAATGCTAAGGAATCTCTATGGGGGAATGTCTCAATTAGCTATTCTTTACTCATATCCTTGGAGCAAAATGTGATTCAGAATTCAGGATTTTTCAGATTTTAGAAAGGTAACAAGGTTCACATAGTACACTCCTATGTACCAGTACCCAGGGATCAAACATATTATTATTATATCTGACATAAAATATGTGAATATTCACTCCAAATGGGGTAGAGATCATAAATAGCCTGTTGAGGTTAGGTTTTGTTGCCAAAAGGTTACCAAAGAACTTCTGATTAATAGTGCTTTTAGAAATAGAATATTTTCTGCTTTATAGATGCCACTTCTGCCTTAATGCTCTTTGTATGTAAATTACTTAAGGATGGTTATATGTAATCAATTTTATATTGATCAGCTGCTAATGTTTAAAAGCCAAATCGTTGTAGGTCCTCAGTTATATCAGTATTCACAGTTACAGATAGCATAGTGAGGTGGTTAAAGGGCAGATCCTGAATCTGCCGAGGTTCATACCTAGATGTCTATACTGGGAAAGATACTTAACTTCTCTGTGCCTCAGTTTCCTCAACTATGGAAGTGGGAATGCTAATGAGGCCTTGAAGATTATTTACCTCATAATAAATGCTCAGTAAATTTTAGACACTATTATTTGAGGTTTTTTCCAAGTTGCTTTTTGCCTGTGGTTTGATTCCATAGTAGATTTTTCTTCTTTCTAGGAATATAAAATTGCTTAGAAAGTATTTGCTTATATTTGTATGAACAGACAAGTAGTTTAAATTTATATCTCATATGTATATGAGATAAATATATATATAATAGATATATATATAGATATATATACTTATCTACCTACCTATCTATCTATATATATAAAATTGTGAATAAATTCTCACAGAATTAGTTTGTATTCCTACCCAAAGGTATAAGAAACCAGAGGAACGGAGTCCATTGGTAGCAGCAATGCAACATTTCCTGCCAGTTCTAAAGGACCGTTTTATCCAGCTTCTTTCTGATCAGTCTGATCAATCTGTCCTCATCCAGAAACAGATTTTCAAGATCTTCTATGCTCTTGTTCAGGTAATTTTATATTGTAGTTTTTATACGTAAAGTCAGTCTATCATTTGCCACCTTGAACAGTGATAAAGAATTTCAGCATCTGAAAAATAATTTCACTTGAAAATCTACATTAAGTGGATAAATTGCTAGTCAAATATAAATTGCCAAAATTACAAATACTTTAAAGTCTAACCAAGCATACTTTCCCAAATACACAAATAGCTCTAATAAATGTTAAATTATAAGTGGGCAATCTTAAGTTCTCTTAAACCATCTAATACTATTTACAAAATGAGTAAAATTTTCTTATGTCTTTCACCTTAAGAATTCACAAGTCTGAAAATCAGTTACTGGAGTAGAGTTTACATCTAACGTGTGCTCTGTTATGCCAAATATACATAGATTGTCCCAGTATTTGCAAAACCTATTCCTAAGCTTGACACAAAAATACTAATACTGTGGGCTTGACTGGCACACTGTAATGGGCCTTATTATCTTTGTATATTGTTCTAAATCTTCCTGGGATAAGAGATCCCACTAAAGAAATGGTTGTGTCTGTAGTCTCAGTGGACTGTAATTACTTATGAAACAGAGTTTTTGATTAGGATTAAAATTCTGGCTCTTTTTGTGCCACATAGCCAAAGAAAGATTCATCTCATCTACCAGGACCTTTGGTTCAATTCATGCCATTACTTATTTTTGTTTAAATCTCATTTAAATAGACCTGTGACTATTTCCACTAAGATTATTATAACTGACTCACTCCATTGTTTGGTTGGATTTTTCATGCCCTTGCTAGATCTTTAAAGATAATCTAATATCTTTCTAATGGCTTCTTAATATAATTTTTTAAAAAGTGATTTGGATAGACAATATACTGTTTTTTAATTGTTTTTCCCTCTAACTGGTAGGATCACAACTTCTAGATTATAAAAATAAGTTATTTTTATAAATTATTCTAGGGCATAGGACCCAACTAATTTTTTGAGACTAGCATACCTTGAAATCAAAATATAGTACTGTCTCCTTTGTGAAAATAGAGGTCCTAAAATCCTAAATAGGATATTGATGTTGTGAGCCTATTAAGTGATGTGATTTATCCCAGGAACACAGGAATGGATCAAGAGTAAAAAACCAGTTTTTGTGATTAACTTTTATATTACATGAAAAGAGAGACCTGTAAACAATCGTTAAGGATGCCAGATAAAGTATTTGATAAAATTTAATAACCATTTCTGCTTTAAAAAAAACAAAACAAAAATACTTAAGAATCCTGGAATAGAAATTTCCTTACCTTGATAAAAAATGTTCACTAGAAATCACAATAAATATACCTCATGGTGAAAATCAGATACATTCCCAGTAATTTGGGAATATGACAAGGATGCCCACTATCACTGCCACAGTTCACCATTGTACATAACTAACCAAATCAGCCAGATGAGAAATTTGCCTATGTACTGAAAGAGGAAATGTGGATTGAATGAAGTACTTTTTGTAGGTTTTGTGAAGAGTAAAAGGAAGTTGGATTTTCTTTTGTAAGGATTTTAAAATATTGATTCTTGATTTTAATTTAGTATACACTACCACTGGAGCTGATAAACCAACAGAACCTGACAGAATGGATAGAAATTTTAAAGACTGTTGTGAACAGGGATGTACCTAATGTGAGTCTCTGTGTATTTCTTATATCACTAAGCTTAAGTATTTAGTTACCTTTTGAGAATTTTAACTGATATTTCCTAAAACATTCTTTGTGAATTTATATTATTTGTGATGCAGATTTTTCTAGATAAAGAGACACCATTTCATTTGTTTACATATGTGAATATAATAAGTGAAAAATTGTAAAGGGTTATTTTGTATATTATTAAGTGCTTGTATTATATCTTTGTTTATTCCATCCTAATTCTGTTTCTTCAGTTTTTAATTGAGTTCATAACATATGTCACCTGACATAGTTAGAAATTTTTTTTCTTGTAGTGAGAACTTTTAAGATCTATTCTCTTAGCAACCTTCAGATAAACAATATAGTATTTTTAACTATAGACACCATGTTTACATTACATCCCCAGGACTTACTTATCTTACAACGGGAAGTTTGTACCTTTTCACCGTCTTCTGAAACTTAAACTGTGGTAGTCATTTCATAGTATATACATATGTCAAATCATTATGTTTATACCTTAAACTAATAACAATGTTCAATATCAGTTATATCTCAAAAAGGAACAAAGAACCCATAGCTGGATTTTAGCCTAATAATTTGTCAGACGTGCGTGAACAGGGGTAGAACTTGATTTACGAGTTGGTCAAACTTTGTAGTTAGTTATATTACTTGCTTTTTAAATAACAACTTCATAGAGCTATAACTCAAATACCGTAAAATTTACTATTTTAAAGTGTACAATTCAGCGGTTTGCAGTAGTACATACAAAATTGTCCAACTATGTTATTTTTTCCACATATAATAACAATTTTTAAAATAACCACAATTTTTCTTTATTATCTAGTTTTCTAGAGAGGTAGGAAATTTACAATTCCTGAATCCCTAGTGTGTTTTAAGTACTTTTATATACCTTGCTTATTTAATCCTCAAAATAATTCCTTCTGAATTTATTTTAAACAGAGACATGGAAGGGTTGTGTAATTTATCCAACATAATTTTATTAGTGAGATAAGTGAGACCAGCCTCCTGTTTTATAGTTTATTGCTCAAATTTTTATTTAAAAAAAAATGCAGAAGAAATAAATAGGACATTTCTTGCATTCCATGGGAAACTAGTTTGATGTGTTATTTTCTGTACACATTTAATAGGTGTAAAATACAGCTTTAAGAGTTTTCATACTTATATTCTGCAGCTTTTTTGGTATAATTTGTAATCATAAACATGCACATATAAGTAAACAGTTCAGTGAGTTATGAGAGTCATATTCACCCGAGTAACCATCACCTAGAATGTTGGCTGGTGGCTGGGTCTGGTCATCCCTACCATCACCATTCTCATTTCTAGCACCATAGATTAACTTTACCTGTTCTAAAATCTAATAAAAAGGTAATTTTTTGTATCTACCTTCTTTTGCTTAATATTACGATATATTCATGTTGTGCTATGGTAGTTTGTTCTTTTTTATTGACAAGTAGTACCCCATTGTATGGATGTACTACAGTTTATTTATTTACAAGTTGATGGACATCTGGGTGGTTTTAAGATTTTAAGATTACAAATAAGGCTGCTATGAATGTATATGTCTAACTTTATAAATAACTTCCAAAGTGGTTTTACCACTGCTCTCACTGGCAGTGTATGGGAGTTTTGGTAGTTCCACAGTCTCATTTCTCTGTCTTAACTTAAAAATATGTCATGGATATCTTAGGTCAATATATAATGAACCAATTCATTCTTTTAATGGATGTTGCATAATTAAACATCCCCTTGTTAATGAATGTTTAGTTCTTGGCAGTTTTTCTCTGTTACAAATGGTTTTATAAATGAACATTCTCATACATATATATTTATGTATGTATACTAATATTTTTGAAACTAGATTTCTAAAATGAAGTTTCTCATGCCCTTTAGATTTGAACTATACTAGTTTTAATTAAGCTACTTGCCATGACCTTGATTTATATTATTTGGATCTTGACTAAAATGTTTGAGTTTAAACTTTCATAAGACTTTGAGAAAGCATGTCCTTTGTAACTAAGTAGTGAAGTGAAGTGCCTCTTATATTTAAATAAGGGTTAATACTTTTCCTGTTCTAGCCTTTTATTATGAAATGCCATCATTGGAGGAGAATTCATGTTTTTGTGAGTCTGTTCTGAACTCACACTATTCTTTTTAGATTGTATTGTCTATCATTAAATAAATGTCTCTTTAAAGGAAACACTTCAAGTTGAAGAAGATGATAGACCTGAGTTACCATGGTGGAAATGTAAGAAGTGGGCTTTACATATCTTAGCAAGGCTTTTTGAAAGGTACACATTTCTCAATATATGATAATTTGAGTTTATTTTTTTCAAGAATTTGTTTTTTTTTTTTTATAAGTGCTGATATAAAGCATTATGAAGACATGATGGGCATTTGAATGTTCTTTTAGATATGGAAGCCCTGGCAATGTTTCCAAGGAGTATAATGAATTTGCTGAAGTATTTCTGAAGGCATTTGCTGTTGGTGTCCAACAAGTAAGTCTAAGATAATTTTTCCAAGTAGAAACATGACACTATAATGTTAATTTGTCTTGCTTATTTCTAGTTTCTTTGGCATTCAAAGATTGCATGTAGCAGACTTTAACATTTTGAACACTGTAGTAGTTCTCAAATGTTATGGTCTCAGGACCTCCTTATACTCTTAAATTATTGATAACATCGACAACCTTCCATTTATGTGGGTTATACCTTGTGGTATTTACTGTATTAAAAATTGAAACTAAATTTAATGGTATTAATTTATTTTAAAATAACAAACCTATTACATATTAACAGAATACATGTTCTGTTTTGTTTTTTTTTATAAATTTATTTATGTATATATGTATGTATGTATGTATTGGCTGCGTCGGGTCTTCCTCGCTGCACGTGGGCTTTCTCTAGTTGTGGTGAGCAGGGGCTACTCTTCGTTGTGGTGCACAGGCTTCTCATTGCGGTGGCTTCTTTTGTTGCGGAGCACGCACTCTAGGCGCGCAGGCTTCAGTAGTTGTGGCGCGCGGGCTCAGTAGTTGTGGCTCATGGGCTCTAGAGCGCAGGCTCAGTAGTTGTGGCGCACAGGCTTAGTTGCTCCGCGGCATGTGGGATCTTCCCGGACCAGGGCTCGAACCCGTGTCTCCTGCATTGGCAGGCAGATTCTTAACCACTACGCCATCAGGGAAGCCCAGAATACATGTTTTTGTTAAAAATAATTGTTTTCCAAAATGAAAATTTTTTAGCAGGAGGAAATGGCATTGTTACACATTTTTACTAATATCTTTAATGTCTGCCTTAATAAAAGGCAGCTGTATACCCGTCTACCTCCGTATTCATTCTGTTTCAATTTGTTTTAATGGAAGTAAATAAAGATAATTTGGTCTCAAAGATAAGAAGTTGGAAAAGGAAAGACTTTTAATATACTTCTCATATAATTGGGGAAATTTTTGATATCACAACAACATTTGGCAATGGTAGTTTCTTAAAGGTTAATTGTAATTTAGAGTTTGAAACTGTAACAATAAACATTTCATCTTGTTACATTAACATCCATTGCACTTTGAATGGGTCTTTTATCCATATGTGATTTTGTAATATCCTGCCCTGGTCATTGGAAAATGTTGACTTATTGAGTCTATGCCGATTTTCTAAATGTTTATAGATTTCCTTATGTAGTTTTAAAAAATTACAGTCATTAATATCACCACTGATCTCATAACTGTCTTTAAATATTGGAAAGCTGTCAAGTGGATCTAAGTGGTGGGTGTAAGATTTTGAGAATTCTAGTTTTGCTTGAAAGCTCAAATTTTAACACCAGTAACATATTATCAGTTTCCTTGAAGTGAGAGGCTCATTTTGTTCATTTTTGAGAAAAAAATCTGCCACACACACAAGTCTAAATCATCATAATTTGTCTATCAGTTTTTCTTTCATGCTTATGATATTTGGTGGGAAAAACTACTATTTCAGCTTTTCTTCCAACCATCGTACTTTGGTATGTAGCAGAAGTGCTATATGTATACTTCCCATTTATTAATATTTATATTTCTGGTTCACTAAGGACATTCCTAAGCAAAGTTTATTCTGCGATTATGTGGCTGTAAAGAATATGATGACTGCTAGTACACTTTAGTGCCACTCCTTTGATTCATGTTAGGAACCTGAAGTTTTACCATCACTGCTTTTGTACCATCGATGCAAATGCCAACACAGCAAAAAGGGCAAATAATGTTTTAGCATTATTATGAAAATAGTTTTGACCTGTCAGACCCTCTGAGAGGTCTGTGGACCATATTTTGACAACTGCTATTCTCAAGTATGAAGCTACATTAGAACTCTTGGAAGACATTAAATAAGTAGGTGAATGGTTTGGGTAAGATTTGCCTAGAAGCTGATTTTAACAATATAGTGCTGTCTCAGAATATTGTGGTATGTTCCACAAGTAGCATATGGTTTTCTCTTCTTTTTATACTTAATCAGAAACTAGTCCTTTGACACACAGTGTTACTTCAATTTGTTTATTTTAAATACTTTGGGAATAAATATGGTTCTCCAATATATAATTTAAAAAATTACTTTCTTTTTAAAAGAATATGGTGGTTATTTTATGATAATGACCTGGGTAAGAAGTGTCAGATGTTTTTGCTAGCTTGTAAGTGGTTAAACTTTCTATTTAAACTTTGTTTTTTGATCAAAATTTTTTTTTCAAAGGTTTTATTGAAAGTGTTATATCAGTACAAGGAGAAGCAATATATGGCTCCTCGAGTTTTACAACAGACATTAAATTATATTAATCAAGGAGTTTCTCATGCTCTCACCTGGAAGAATCTGAAGCCTCATATACAAGTAATAATTTTCTATCTGAACTGTTTTTCTAGAAAATATAATAGAAATAACATTAATTACCAAAAAGGTTGAAAAAGTGCATTTTTTTGTTGACCTGTGTTACTTAGTCTAGTTCTGGTAATTGTACATTAGGAAAATGATGCAACATCCTGATAAACTTTATAAAAGGTATATTGTGGATATTCAGATTATTTTTTAATCTGAGACTGTTATCTTAAAATTTGCCTTTAAGTTCTTACTGTTGGATCATGATTAGTTTAACATGATTAGTTAACATCGTGTAATTTGGAATAAGCAAAGGACTATTTCACCAAATTACTTTTGAGGCTAATTTGCTTATGTACTATTTCCAGTGTAATTTATTTGCTTTATTTAGAACTGTAGGGTTTGATGGACTAAAATTTCACATTGCATTTTCTCAGAATACTTAATTGCTACCTATGTACACATGTCTTATAATGACTCGTCGCACAGAGGGTGAGAATATGTACATTGATAGTCGATCTGAAAATGCATTAAATGCTTTACTGAAATTTGATGTTAAGCTTTAAAACACAAACTGGAGAGTTACTTTTGTTTTAGCACTTAACGGAAATTTGAAAGTTTAAATTTGAAGACCAACTTATCTTAACTTTTAAATTACAGGGCATTATCCAAGATGTTATTTTTCCATTGATGTGCTATACAGATGCTGATGAGGAACTTTGGCAAGAAGACCCCTATGAATATATACGCATGAAGTTTGGTAAGGAATTTTCGCTTTTTTAGAAGCAAAGTATGTCGGTAGTTAAATTTGTATATAGTAAACCTTGAATATTAAGGCCTTATCTTAGGAACTGAAAAATCTTCTGTTGTTTTAATGCAATTTATTCATTGTTTAGACTTTCAGGAAGCTATTCATTAGTTTTGGCATTTGAGAATGATTATCTTCATTTTTAGCAGACACAAATACAGTAGTGTTAGTAGTTATGATTATTGAATATGCTTCTGGCACATGCCAAAACTGTTAGAAATTCAAGGTTACACCTTAAACACTAAGTGTCTAAACTATACTTTTGGATTCCATGTCAGTCATCATGTGTGTGGAAATGGAGACAACGCATACTGGAAGCTGGAGTCTGCATGGGACTAAAGAATTGTAATTTGGCTAATGTTGAGTATTAGTCCTTCTTCGTACTAAGATCTTATGTACTTTCAGTCGTTTGTACTTTTGTGACCCCATTGTGAAAATTCAGTAGTGGGGTTTTGTATGAAAGAAAATAATCATTGGGAGAAATTGATGGATTAAGATTTAATTTGTACAGGAAAGACAAGGAATTAGGCTTTTGCAAAGTTATATGGGGATCTGGGTTTGTTTTCATGCTCATCTTCTGTGAAGATTTAGCAAAAATTTAAGGTCCTTTTTTGTTGTTGTTACAGAGCATCATTTGTAAATTACTTGAAAATGTTTGTTGAAAAAATTGAAATTACTATTTTCTGTATTAATTTTAAATTTATTCTATAGATGTGTTTGAGGATTTCATCTCTCCTACCACTGCTGCCCAGACACTTTTGTTTACAGCTTGTAGTAAGAGGAAAGAGGTAGGTTATTTAATATGTGGATAACTTTTGCTTTAATACTTAAAATATGTTCAGATATACACTTGGGTTTTTTTTTTAAATTTATTTTATTGAAGTGTAGTTGATTTACAATGGTAATTTCTGCTGTACAGCATAGTGATTCAGTTACACGTATACATAACATTCTTTTTCATATTCTTTTCCACTATAATTTATCACAGGATATTGAATAGATTTCCCTGTGCTATACAGTAGGACCTTGTTGTTTATTCATTCTGTATATAATAGTATGTATCTGCTAATCCCGAACATTTAGTTTTTAATGGTAGCCATATAGGTCATTTTGTCGTCAATGTTTTTAAAGGGTTGTTCGGATATCCAATAAAGCATTACTTTTCTCTTTTAATCTAGGTACTACAAAAGACTATGGGATTTTGCTACCAGATTCTTACAGAACCAAATGCTGATCCTCGAAAAAAAGATGGAGCCCTGCATATGATTGGCTCTTTAGCTGAAATACTTCTGAAGGTATTTCTGTGTGTGTGTGTGTGTGTGCGCGCGCGCACGCACGCGCAAGCACAATTAGTTTGTTTTAATGACAACAGTTGAGATAAAACAGAATTGAGGCACAATTCACATACCATATGGTTTGCCCATTTAAAGTGTACAATTCAGTGGTTTTTCTTATATTCAAGGAGCTGTGCAACCGTCAACTCTTAATTCCAAAGCGTTTTCGTCATCCCTAAAAGAAACCCTTTTATCAGTCACTCCCCATTTTCTCCCAAATCTCCCAGCCCTAGCCCTAATCTATTTTTTGTCTCCTCTGTGGATTTGCGTATTCTGGGCACTTCATATAAATGGAATGATAAAACATGTGGTCCTTTCTGAGTGGCTTCTTTGACTTAGCATATTTTCAGAGTTCATCCATGTTACAGTATGTGTCAGTCTTCATTCTTTTTTTATTGCCAGATAATATTCCATTGTATTGATACGCTGCGTTTTATTTATCCATTCATCAGTAAGTGGGCATTTGTTTCTACTTTTTGGTTATTATTAACAATGGAGCTATGAACATTTCTGTACACATTTTTTTGTGGACATACATTTTCATTTCTCTTGGGTAATACATACCTAGGAGTCTAATTGCTGGTCATATTTTGAGAAACTGCTAGACTGTTTTCCAAAGTGGCTGTACCATTTTATATATTCATTAGCACTGTGTGAGGGTTCCAGTTTCTATGTCCTCACCAACACTTCTTACTATCTGTCTTTTTAAATTACAGCCATCCCAGTTGGTGTCAAATGGTACTCTCATTGTGGTTTACATTTCCCTAATAGCTAATGATGTTGAGAATCTTTTTATGTGCTTATTGTCCACTGTATATCTTCTTTGGAGAAATTTCTATTCAAACTTTTTGTAAATTTTTATATTGGGTTATTTGTCTTTTTATTGTTGAATTGTTAGAGTTCTTTATATATTTTAAATACTAGAAACTTTTCATATACAGTTGACCTTTCAACAACACAGGTTTGAACTGTTTTTGGGTCCACTTAACACGTGGATTTTTTTCCAACAATAAATACTACAGAACTACATGATATGCAGTTGGTTGAATCTGCAGATGCGGAATCACAGATATGCAGGTCAAATTGCAAATGTAATGCAGATTTTCAACTGCGCAGAGGGTCAGCACCCCAACCCCCTCGTTATTCAAAGATCAGCTGTTTGTGGTTTGCAAGTATTTTCTGCCATTCTGTGGATTATCTTTTCACTTTCTTGATAACGTCCTTTGAAGTACACATTTAATTTGATTTTGAAATAATGTCCTCTATACTTTTTTGCTGTTGCTTGTGCTGAAGGTAATTCTTTTTGCATATGAGTTATCTTCTTTTCATGTTGCAAGACAATTGTAAAGTAGTGTTTTTTTCTTCTCAGAAAATTGATCTTTAAGGAAATTTGTAAACATGAATATATCCCTTCACAGCCTAGGAACATCATGCTTTTGTGGCACACATTTTCTGGTAAAGAATGACTGACTGGATTAGATATATGTTTAGAAACCTCACCTTAATTGTACACATTTCATCTGACTTCATAAGGTCTGAAATTTGTTTTCACTTTAAAGTTAATAAATGATAACTATTTCAAGGTGTAAGTAAATATTTAGACACAGTTCATCCTACTCCCAGAAACCTTGCTGCATATGATCCTCCACTGAATTCATCACCATTAATTTGTCGGTATATTTTGTGTATCTCTCAGCTTTTCTATATCTGTCCACCCATTCTTCTCTTCATTTATAAAGGGTAAATTACGTGGTTATTTGTTGTGTCTGGGAGTCTTGAGTGTGTTCTCTTCGCACGTTCAGGTTTTTGTTTTACCTTTATATTTTTAAATTTTATACTTAGAGAAAATTTGCAAAAATAGTTCCCATTACTCTTCACCCAACTTCTTCTAATGTTAACATATTAGATAGCCATGCCGCAATTCTCAAAACCAGGAAATTAATATTGATATGATACTATTAACTAATCTACAGACCCCTTTCACATTTTATAAGATTTCCCACTAATGTCCTTTTTTGTTTGGTCCCTGATCCAGTCCAGAATCCCACGTTGCATTTAGTTATCATGTCTCATTAGTCACTTTCGTTTTTTTAAGTGTTGTCAGTTTTTAATGTTGATTTAATATGCAATTCAAGGAACTCTTCTTAAAAACTTGTTACCGTTTAGAAAATATCCTATTTTAAGATTCACAGGAGTATCTTTAGATATCCAGATTATTACCCTGAGAGCAGGATATTTCTCAATCTATGTTGTATTGTTCATTTAGAACCTTTCCAGAGAGGTTCTTTCACTATAATAGTTTTATATTAACATCAGTAGTCATTTTTAAAACTTGTGTATCTATTTGGCATTTGAGATGATTGTATTTGGAACTTTATTTTTACAGAAAAAGATCTACAAAGATCAGATGGAATATATGTTGCAGAATCATGTATTCCCTCTCTTCAGCAGTGAACTAGGCTACATGAGAGCGAGGGTATGTTTTAAAGCTGTATTGATTTACACATTTATGTCTAGTAATGAATAACTGCTTATGTGGACTTTTGTATGGAAACTTTTAAATGTTCACTTTAAAGCCATGTTTTAATCTAGACTTTCGTGTAAGTCTTTAAATGGCTGCTCATAATGTGTGCATAGTTTTCATCTGTGTCTGATAGCAGTGTCTGTCTGTGTTTTGCATTCAGATCTTGCTATCCACACAAACATCATGTAGCCAAAGAGTAAGTTGGGATCATAGTACTGGTCGAGTGTTGTGTCTTTGGACATATCTACCACTGGCCAGCCTCCAAATTCCCACACATAGAACTTTGACACTAGAGATATTGTCACATGGTGGAATTTAATGTAAGATACTTATAGTAACTCACTGCATTTTTTTTAAAAAAGGCTTGCTGGGTCCTTCACTATTTTTGTGAAGTGAAGTTCAAAAGTGACCAGAACCTGCAAACAGCCCTAGAGCTGACACGAAGATGTCTGATTGATGATAGGGAAATGCCTGTTAAAGTGGAAGCTGCCATTGCACTTCAAGTGCTGATCAGCAATCAAGAGAAAGGTAAAGGATTTATATATCAAAAATAGTGCAATGTGCTTACACATAATTGTACAAGGCATAATCCTAGAAACTTGATACATTGTCTTCCTTTTTATTTGAAACGATTTCTTGTTTACTCTTTGGTATATGTTGTGCCAGGTTTTAAGGAGTTTTAGCTGTTTTGGCCAAAAGTTTTTTTCTCTTTCTCTTACAGCTAAAGAATACATCACACCATTCATCAGACCTGTCATGCAGGCTCTTCTTCATATTATAAGAGAAACAGAAAATGATGATCTTACCAATGTAATTCAGAAAATGATCTGCGAGTATAGTGAAGAAGTTACTCCTATTGCAGTAGAAATGACACAACATTTGGTATGTTATTTGAACCAGTCATTTATGCATTACTTAGATTACAGTAAATATTTCCACAGAGCTTCTGTATGTCAGGCACCATTCTAAGCCCTTGATATATATTTTAACTCATTTAATTCTCACACAATCCTATGTGAGGAATATTCCTATACTGAGAAAAAATGTGAGGTATAAAAAGGTTAAGTAATTTGCCCAAATTAGAAGGGGTGGGTCTGAGATTCACACCTGAGCTGTATGCCTCTACAATGCAGAGCTGTTTACTTGTACTCACATTGCATCATGACTACCTTGTTTGTGTGGTTTCCTGGAATGCTTTGGACCAACTGAAAGATAGAGATAATAGTTATAAGTAGATTTTTAAAGTGAAATTTGTGTAAATAGTTATTTCATAGTTGACCTTTGTCTATTGTACATAGCCCTGAACTTCTGAGAATTAACGATGTAAATTATTTAAGGGTAATAGAAAATATGGACATGTACCCAACAATTATCCATTCATATTCTCTATACAGTGGTTTACTTGGTGCAGTTTATATTCTTGCTAAATACTGAGGTTTGAAGAATCTAACTCTTGGTATTTGCTGTGGATATTTTTAACAGCTGATTTTGAAGTGGGTAAAGACATTTGGATAAATATAGTAGTGTTCATTAAAAGTATATTGCATTATAAAAAGCTGATTATTATGACTCCTCATAACTAATAACTTTGCTTAGAATTTTTCAAAATGATTGAATTCAATGGCAACAAAAACCTTGATGACCATTATTTGATGACTAGTATTTGAGCATTGTCAAATGTTAGCCAGTAATTTAAATAAAAATATTCATAATATTAAGCACTTTCTATGCCTTGCCTCACAGTATCTATGGAGATGTCAGGAAAAAGAGGTCAAGTAATCTGTTTAAGGTGACCTAGTAAGTGGCAGAGCAGTACCATTGATTATAGAGCCCAAGCTCTTAAATAATATTAATTGATTTGGAAATGCTGATCGGTTGTGCTGTCCCAGTGAGAACATTTTAAAAATTAAAAGTTTTAGACAAAAACGTGTTTCTACTGCTTTAATGGCAAACCTTAATTACATTCTCTTGAATGTAGGCAATGACATTTAATCAAGTAATCCAGACTGGGCCAGATGAAGAAGGAAGTGATGACAAAGCAGTTACTGCTATGGGAATCCTGAATACCATCGACACACTTCTTAGTGTAGTTGAAGATCATAAAGAAGTAAGAAAATGATCCAGTGTTGTAAAGGTTTTAGGGAATGTCAAGCCATTCTTCATCAACTGTTCTATGCTTTTTGGAGGGCTCTGACTTATCTATTCTCTGGTCATCTTCTCACATACCCTGATTTTGCTATCTTTTAACTAGTACGCTTGCGTAGGTACCTTACAAATATTTTAAAAGGAATAGGAAGGAGGTATTTGTATCACGGTGTCTTTACCTCAAGGCTCTGGGTTTTGGCTCCCTCTTAGGGTTACCTTTTCAGATCCAAAATTATGGTGATTCCTAGGAAAACATATTCTTCCTAGTTTTCCTTTTTAATAAAAATTTTTTTTAGTTAGGGTATAATACATATAACATATACCACCTTAACCATTTTTAGGTGTACATTTCAATGGTATGAAGTACATTCACATTGTTGTGCAACCATCACCATCATCTTCCTAGTTTTCTTCTTTTACTGTTGTCTTTTGGAAAGGTAAGCGAATTGTAATCATGAATTTTAAAAGTGGAATTATTTAAAACATACAGAAAAGAGTAAAAAACATAGAAAACTAACCAGTACCCCTTACCCACCACCTAAATTTATTAGATTTTTAACATTCCATGGTATGTGCTTAGACTTCCAGTAAGAAGAAGTTTCAGATAGATGTAATTGAAACCATTAGGGCACCACTTCTTAATCTCATTTCCCTGCTTCCTTGCCTTAGAAGTAAGCATTGTTCTAAATTTGTTTATAATTACAATGCAGATATTTAAATCCATAAATCATGTTTTCAGATTATCTACAAACTGCCTTTTGCAACATGAGATTTTCAGTAAACTTTTTTTTTGTAGATTATAATTGGAGCTAGCTAGAAGCCATGAGGAATCCTATAGCTACCTTATGGTTAACAAATCAATTGTTTACTATATTTGAAGAGCTGAAGATGTATTGAGTATTTGTATTCGAAATGGATATCCTGCTTCTATATCTGATTAGTAAATTTTATCTCATTTCCTCTCCCCCACTTTTTAAACATTCTGATGACTTTCAGGGATTTGGGATCCAATTGAGGACCATACTGACAAAAGGGGAGTTTGTATTTTCTGTCTATCTTGTATGACTTGGGGGCCTAGCTTACTATTACATAAATGGAGGTGGCTTAAAAATTATTGGGAGTGGTAGGAATAGTGCCTTATTTTAAATAATTTTTCAGTAAGCTACTGATTTACATCTCAATTACACTCAATTATATCTGGCCTGAATTAATCTATGTTTACACACAAAAAGATGTTAGTCTCTGCAGAATGATGTGGCTCCTTTATTCTCACACTTACTTGCATTTTTCCAGGAAATTTTTTTTTCTTTATAGGTAAACTATGCATGTTCTTTCTTTGTCTCATTGTAATGGTATTTCATTAAATTTCATACCCATGTTGATTCACAATTTCATAATATGAGTCATTTTGAAACAAAGGTTTAAAATATTAATTTGTTCACAATATTGACTTTACATTGAAATGCATTGAATTATTATACATTATTTAATAATTCATTCAGTGTGCTACAATTTCATATGATTTTTTTCTTCTCTTTTAGATAACCCAGCAGCTTGAAGGAATCTGCTTACAGGTCATTGGAACTGTTTTACAACAGCATGTCTTAGGTATATACCTCTGATTGTGTTAAGAATACACTACTATTTCATATGAGCAAGCATTGTCCTAATGATTCAGTATTCTCTTTTAGAATTCTACGAAGAGATCTTCTCTTTAGCACATAGTTTGACATGTCAACAAGTGTCTCCACAGATGTGGCAGCTACTACCTCTGGTATTTGAGGTTTTTCAGCAAGATGGCTTTGATTACTTTACAGGTAAGTCAAGTCATCATAGAAATACTGAGGATTCCTCCCCATTTGTACTCAATTTTAGTGTATCACTTGAATACAAACTTGAATATTCTAAGAGTTTTGTTGTTTGGATAAGCTATCAGTAGCAATTAGTGCTCAAAGATGACCCGTACCATTGATTTCCATTATACATTTTGATTTAGTTATCACTTGAGATTTTTTTCTTTAACACATATTCTTAACCTTCTGCCCCGTCAGTCTTCCATTATACATTTTGATTTAGTTATCACTTGAGATTTTTTTCTTTAACACACATTCTTACCTTCTGCCCCCTGTCAGTCTTCTTTGTATAATCTTTAACTACTAAATATGAAGGAATGCACTTTAATAATAGCCTCATTTTTATGTTTAATTCTAAATAATTAAAAGTGAACTTTAGGGACAGAACATTCAGACTTGATTTTTTTTTCTGAGATTTTTTCAGAAACACAGCATATATGTTAGTAAAGATACTTAACTGATGCTTTTTATTAATACAGATATGATGCCTCTGCTTCATAATTATGTAACAGTTGATACAGACACACTTCTGTCTGATACCAAGTACCTTGAAATGATATACAGTATGTGCAAAAAGGTAGGTCACTTTTAGTTAATATAAGCATGTGAGGCTGGTGCTATAAAAAGTACAAAGTTGTGAAGAGACGTGGTACCACATTATGGTGAACATATTATCATATGGGTCTGACAGAATAAGGGCTTTAAGAGTTATAAACGGAAAATGGCTTTGATTTCTAGATCTCTCAGTAATGGCTTTGACAAGTATTTGTTTTATGTCTGCCCTCTGACATTTAATTGGAGTTATAAATGTTTGGGTTTGGGGTTTTTTAAATAAATTTATTTATTTATTTATGGCTGTGTTGGGTCTTCGCTGCTGCGTTTGGGCTTTCTCTAGTTGGGGCGAGCTGGGGCTACTCTTTGTTGCAGTGTGCGGGCTTCTTATTGTGGTGGCTTCTCTTGTTGCGGAGCACGGGCTCTAGGCGCACAGGCTTTAGTAATTGTGGTTTGCGGGCTCTAGAGTGCAGGCTCAGTAGTTGTGGCGCCCAGGGCCAGTTGCTCCGTGGCATGTAGGATCTTCCCGGACCAGGGCTCGAACCCGTGTCCTCTGCATTGGCAGGTGGATTCTTAACCACTGCGCCACCAGGGAAGTCCCAACACCAGGCATTTAAAAAATGATTTCGCTTCATGAAGTTTTTAGATGTGTTTGTCCTCATCGATGTCATTCCTTTCTGAACACTTAGTCACAAAATAATCATCTAGTTATGTTATTATTTATTGCCAAATTATATTGTTTATGTTAATACTCTGGGAACAGAGATATCTATACCGTCTACTGTCCTATTCCAAAACCCTTATCCTTAACCCTTACATTCCTCTAGTGCTCATGAGCACATCAAGTCCATGCTTTTATTTCTTGTCTGGAGACAGCCTTTGCCATCAACAGATTGCCTCTACTTCCTGCTCATCTCACACTCCATTATCAATATTTTTTTAGACATAGTGGTTGCCAACTTGCTATGGTCCAGAATGGCACTACATGGGATGTGCTTTGATTATGTAGACCAGTATTACAGACGAATAACTCCAAATCCTTATGGGTGCTTTAGACTATAGTCTGTACAATGACTATTGCAGTCACTCATATTAATTAGAATACCTTAAATACTTCAGCAGCTATAGACTGATTGAAGGTTTTGTGATGCCTCCTTGCAGTTTATATTTTGTATTGATCAGGTTCTTACAGGAGTTGCAGGAGAAGATGCAGAATGTCATGCAGCAAAATTGTTAGAGGTCATCATTCTGCAGTGCAAAGGGCGTGGCATTGACCAGGTCAGTGAAGCTATTAATGATTCGTGTTGGAGGATTCAGAGAGGGAATCTTTCCCTTCACTTTTTCATTTTGGGCATTTGTTCTATATATTTTGTATGTTGTTTATTATGACACCTAGATAACATGTTAAAATTGTTCATTTAAAATTTAACCAATATTTAATAATGATCATATATTTAATATGTATGGAAATATGCAAGTTTTATGGCTACTTGTTATGCAAGGTAAGTTTTGACAAGATTTTTTTTTTTAAGTATATTGTGAGAGTATTGTTTGCCACACTATCACTTTGCAATAAGATAGATTTAGTCATTAAATTTCCATGGTCCGTTTCAACGGGAATTTGAAAACCCATCTTTATTGAGACAATTGAAAGATAACATTGTATAAGTTTAAGGTATATGGTGTGATGAGTTGATAAATGTTTATATTACAAAATGATAACCACAATAAGGTTAGTCAGTAGGAATATTTTGAATCCAATATTGCTATTGTGGTGGGGCTCTAGTAGCTCAGTGAAGACTAATTTTTCTCTAAAATTGCATTTCCCACTGAAATGGCTCAACAATAAAAATTGGATCATTTAATGGAAGGGGGGTTAGTTGAGGCAACAAGAAAGTTAATATGGGTGGGTAGTTAACGGCTGCTTTACTTACAGTTTTGGAATGTTTTGCTATCTTTCTCTACAGTGTATTCCCTTATTCGTGGAAGCAGCTTTAGAGAGACTGACAAGAGAGGTGAAGACAAGTGAACTTCGAACAATGTGCCTGCAAGTTGCCATTGCAGCTTTGTATTATAATCCACATCTACTTCTCAATACCTTAGAAAATCTTCGCTTCCCTAATAATGTTGAACCAGTTACAAATCATTTTATTACACAGTGGCTTAATGATGTTGATTGTTTCTTGGGGTAAGTGACTTATATTGGATCTTTATTTACTTTGTAAGGAACTCTGCAAAATCTTTTTTTGAAGGAAATGTTTTATTTTATTTTATTTTTTAGGCTTCACGACAGAAAGATGTGTGTTCTGGGCCTATGTGCTCTTATTGATATGGAACAAATACCACAAGTTTTAAATCAGGTTTCTGGACAGATTTTGCCAGCTTTTATTCTTTTATTTAATGGATTAAAAAGAGCATATGCCTGCCATGCAGAACACGAGAATGACAGTGATGATGATGATGAAGCTGAAGATGATGATGAAACGGGTAAGGGATTTGCAATGGAGGAAGCCAGTCTTATTACCTAGTTAGAAATATCACTGGACTTGTTCTTTTAGCCCTTCTCCTAAAGAAATGTGGGATCATAGCCAAGTACTTTCATGTTCATTCATTCATAGAACAAGAGTGTAAGGTCCATGAAGGCAGGAACTTTCAGCTGTATCACCATTATGTAAAGCAGTTCTAGGCGTATATAGTTTCCAGTGTTGGCAGGTTTTTTGTGTGTGTTTATATATATATATATATATATAAATTTATTTTATTTATTTATTTTTGGCTGTGTTGGATCTTCGTTGCTGCACGCGGGCTTTCTCTAGTTGCGACGAGTGGGGGCTACTCTTTGTTGCAGTGCACAGGCTTCTCATTGCAGTGGCTTCTTTTGCTGCGGAGCACGGGCTCTAGGCGTGCGGGCTTCAGTAGTTGCAGCATGCGGGCTCAGTAGTTGTGGCTCACGGGCTCTAGAGCACAGGCTCAGTAGTTGTGGCACACGGGCTTAGTTGCTCCACGGCATGTGGGATCTTCCTGGACCAGGGATCAAACCCGTGTCCCCTACATTGGCAGGCGGATTCTCAACCACTGCACCACCAGGGAAGCCCTGTTCGCAGGTTTTTAGTGTTGGTAAACATCTGTCTATTAGTGCTAAAATCTAGCTATATCTACACTGTAAAATTAAGTTAATTAGATGTTGGCTAATACATTTCACTTGTAAGACAGTATAGACTACAAGAATATAAACTGATAGGATGTTGTTTAAAAGAAATTATTGTAATGGTTTCAAAATATGACGACTTGCCATTTTTGTCTTTTATCATTTACTATCTTAGCCAGCCAGCCTTTAAAAAAAAAAAAATCTCATAAAAGGTGTTCTGTGGATATAACAAACTATTTTACTTTACTGTTGGTATTTGATTTGGTATATACCATAAGTCTCAGAGCACACCAAGTGCTGGTTCTCATGTTATACAGTCCTTTTTCAGACTTCTAGTACTAACAGTTGTGGTTAGTTTTCTTAGATTTCTATGAGAATTTTTTTTTCTGTTTATTGCTGAATATGTATTTAAACACCAATTCCTGGAACTTTTCCTTGAATTTTTTTTTCTTTTTTTTTTCTTTTTTAAAATATATGTTTACCTACTTTTAAAAAAAATTAATTAATTAATTAATTTATTTATTTATTTATTTTTGGCTGTGTTGGGTCTTTGTTTCTGTGCGAGGGCTTTCTCTAGTTGCGGCAAGCGGGGGCCACTCTTCATCGCGGTGCGCGGGCCTCTCACTGTCGCGGCCTCTCTTGTTGCGGAGCACAAGCTCCAGACGCGCAGGCTCAGTAGTTGTGGCTCATGGGCCTAGTTGCTCCGCGGCATGTGGGATCTTCCCAGACCAGGGCTCGAACCCGTGTCCCCCGCATCAGCAGGCAGATTCTCAACCACTGCGCCACCAGGGAAGCCCCTTACTTGAATTTATTCAGTTGTGATTTGTAATTCACCAACAATGATCACTGTCATTGAGTTACAGTGGGTAACAGAATATTCCAGTGTTAACAAGAGCACCTTTTTATGACTTGGCAGAGGAACTGGGGAGTGATGAAGATGATATTGATGAAGATGGACAAGAATATTTGGAGATCCTGGCTAAGCAAGCGGGTGAAGATGGAGATGATGAAGACTGGGAAGAAGATGACGCTGAAGAAACTGCCCTGGAAGGCTATTCCACGATCATTGATGATGAAGATAACCCTGTTGATGAGTATCAGATATTTAAAGCTATATTTCAAAGTAAGTTAACTTGTTATATGGAATTCAGATAGCTCCATATGATCCATTTTCCTGAATCAATCTGTTCTTATTTACGTCTGCCCCTTAAAGAAGGGGTTTTGGGTATATCAAACCCAAACTAAAATGTGATTTAGGATTCTTAGGCAAAGTAACCAAAGTTACTTCTACTGTTGCCTTAGAGATTCAGAGTATTTTCCTCATCCTATTATTTTACTTTTATTTAGAGTGTAATTTTGAAATATGCACGTCATAGGAAAATTGTATAGTTCAAAAAGTTTATACAACGACAGTTTGTTTTTCCTACTTCTAATTTCTAACCTCCCAGCTTTCCCCAGAAATATCTACTGTTATGTCTGTTTCTTGTGTTTATGTATTTGTGTATCTTTTTTTTCCCCCTGGCTAAACCCATGCTTACCTGTCTGAGAATTTGACCATTTATATAACATTTATAGTCTTGGAATCTCTATTCTTTTTTCCTGTTTCACAGTGTGTGGCTACGGAATACTAGGTGCCAGTTTTTTGTTTTTTACATCTGTGTTCTTTAACCCAACTTAAGATTGGCACTATTTTTGAACATCCTTTCCCTCCAGAGTTAACTACTGTGCTATTTTATCATTCCTATGCATTATGGACTTTGATGTAGAATAAATTCTCTGATAACCAAAGCATTAATCTTCCAAGCCCATGACAAAGCAGTTGTGATGCAAGCTTGCAGAAACGCAAGGAATTGTTTCAGAGCTACGTGGCAGGCTGTAAGGATTGACTGAAGTGCCAAGAACTTACTGACTGGCTTTTGTCCGTGACTTTGTATTTTGTATACTTAAACACATGTTAATCCCTAAAGGATGGTTTATTATAGAAGGCTCATCCACAGTAAATGCAATAAAGTAGAAGTAGAAAATCATGTTATAGAGAACATCTTCTCTCTTTCTCACTCACTCACCACACAAACACCCCTTTATATAGCTAACTGAAATACAGAAATACATAGACTTGCTACCATTATATATCAACTTATGTAGTGCATGTTTTTGTTAAACGCTGAGATTTTTAACACCTGATCCTGTGACATGCTGTTATTATTATTGTTATTCCTTTGTCACAGGTTGAGTTTGACAGTTATTTAGGCTATAATATAAAAATGTGTGAGCATTTTAACTTAAATACTGCAGAGCACCTTTCTATGGAAAGACAGTACATATATCTAAGAAAAGCTTTTTTGAATCAGCAATGCAGAAAAAAATAAGTTGCTTTAATTCTGAATCTTTTAAGGGGTTTGGGTTAACTACTTCTAGTTTCCCTAGTTTGTTACATATTATATAACAATTGGGTTAGGCTCTAAATCCTTATTTACTAGAGATAAGAATTATGACTATGATTAGATTTTTGAGGCATAATGCTAAACCAGAATTTTTTTTCCCCCTTTATCTTTTTTTCACAAGTAATTTAAGACACCTTAGATTATTATTGGGAGAATATAAACTAGATCAGAATTTCAGTATTGGAGGTGGAGTAGAGGGAATAGAACAGAAAAGAACTACCAGGACTCTCTTATTGCCCTTTTTTCCCTTGTTTTCTTTTTGATAGCTATACAAAATCGTAATCCCGTGTGGTATCAGGCTCTGACTCATGGTCTTAATGAAGAACAAAGAAAACAGTTACAGGATATAGCAACTCTAGCTGATCAAAGAAGAGCAGCCCATGGTATGTTAATTGACCTCAACCCCTTTTTTTTTTAATACTTATTTATTTTTTTATTTGGCTGCACCAGGTCTTAGTTGCGGCACCGGGATCTTTAGTTGCAGCATGCAAACTCTTGGGATCTAGTTCCCTGACCAGGGATCGAACCTGAGTCCCCTGCATTGGGAGCGCAGAGTCTTAGCCACTGGACCACCAGGGAAGTCCCAACCTCAACCCCTCTTTAATGCAATTAATGACTTTGATACAGCTTTAAAATTTAAATTAAGTGATTTAAAATTACATAAAAGCTACAGTTGTTGGAGGTGATAAGAAATTCTTCGCAATCTGTAGGAATGAAAAAAGGAATTTTGGTTTTGGCCATAATTTACTGATTTTAAGTATAGTTGAAGACTACTTTCAGTGTGCAGTAGCTTTGATAGGTCGCTAAATCTCATGGGGCTGGTTTGATAGTAGAAAATTCCATTAAAAGTGTAAATTTTAAAGTTATGAAAACTGCAGTTCTTAAAAACTATGTTAAAGACATATATCATTTCTTTTCATCGTTAAACATTTCAGTATGCCTTTCAATACAGGAAGTTTCAGATAATACACAGCCTAGTAGTTTTCTATAGGTCTTAATACTGCCTCAGATGAGTTTTATATTCAAAGAGGTTCCTCCTCATAAAAAAGGCACAGCTTTCTAAAGTATTTAATTTGAATTTGCCTGCATTAGAGTCATTAGCTGTTATTACCTTTGGAGATTGGATCCTTCTGATTTAGTATTTGACTCAAAATAGAGTAAATATTTTTCTTTTTAAACAATGGGAAGTGAAAGTTGGCTAAGAAGTCTGTAGCATACAAGAGAGTTCATCTTCTCTACATAATATACTCCTCTCTTCTATACATTTGGAGGGAGAACAGAGGCCAAAGTTTGGAACTTCCTGGCTAATACTGGTGGTTAAGCTATTGTTAATGTCTGTCAATTCCTTCTTTTCTCCAAAGCAGTAAGATGATCGAATGCTCTATTAAACATTCACATATTTGTTTTTCTAGAATCCAAAATGATTGAGAAGCATGGAGGATACAAATTCAGTGCTCCAGTTGTGCCAAGTTCTTTCAATTTTGGAGGCCCGGCACCAGGGATGAATTGAGTTACCACTTTCCTGCAGTGTGATTGTAGTGAAGAGCTTGTGTTCCTCCTAGTAGCGGTTCCAGAACTGGTTCATGTTATCCACTCTAAACTAATTGATCAATAGATGGACAAAAAAAAACCCAGGAGGTGGGACCTGATCATGCAACTTGGCACTGAAAATGAATCCAGAGGGATTTTGGCGGGGGAGGGAGGTAACCTGGGGGGCAGGGAGTATTTTCTTTATTTTTTGAAGAAAGTAAGATTCTGACTGAAAGTTCAAGTGACACTGTGGAAATCTGCAACAAGAGGGGATGTCATGAAGGCAGCTTTTCTTTTTCCGAGGAAAAAATAGGCATGGGCTACAGGACTATTTAAAATGTCTCATTTACAGTATAAGCTCAGAGGTAGATGTAATTTTTACACCTATGAGTATTTGTCAGATTTCTGTCTCTTCCTCACCATTGGGTATCTATTCTTTATATGTAAATAAGATAAGGTAATCGATAGCCTTATTCAATCTTCATCATTTTCATCATCAAAGATTGTTCCTATGTAGATTATTGGACATTTATTGTAGCACTACATAACTGATTAAAAAAAAATCTGTAAATGAATTAGCACTTTCATATTGAAACAAGCCTGCTAGCCTATGTATAAAATAGCAAAATGTTTGCTGTTTATAAAAAGATGGGATGTAATGGGGTGGGGGGCAGGGGTAATTTCAAGTTATTAATTTAAAAATGAACTAGCAATTTTGTACCTGGTGACTTTGTGGTGCACTCACCTCTGATAGTGACTTGAATTCGGTATGTTAAAAGGGGTTAGTGATATTTCATTGCTGCTAAAAATGGCAACTCCCTCTGTGTCCTGTTTTTTCTTAAAGCTCTCAGTGTACAAGTGGATATTTGGATACAAGACCTTACTGTAACAAATAGGAAAGATGATATTTGAAGCATGTAAATTGGATATAAAGTTCTACTCTTAAAGAGTTGATAAAAGAGTATGGCTAAACATCTATATATGCAATCTATTAAAAGAACTTAATTCGGCTATTATGTCTTCATTTGATTGCAGTTTTTTCCTAATTATAAATTTTTTCCTCATTCATCTGTTTTTATCCTGTATCTAGAAAGAACACAAAATGTACACTTTTAAAATTGACATTTAACACCTGCCCACCTCCGTTTTCCCATTTCCTCTCCCCCTTTTGTTGATGGTGGTATCTGGTCTTAGATAGGCTGAAGGCACAGGGTTCCCTCCAAAAACCACTATTGATACCACTGCAAAAACAGGCCAGCAACAAGACAATGTAGAGAGGTTGGCTTGCTTCCCTCTCTTCTAACTGCATGTTCAAAAATAAGCTTTTATTGATACTAAACATCTGTCAGATGAGTCATACATTGGTTTATTTTTTATATACATGTATACACACAATATTTCAAATTGAAAGCAACATCTCAATGGATTCAAGACTATTAAGTGCTGTTGTCTAAACAGACTAGAAAATTTATAACTGTAAAAATGAAACATGCACACATTATTTAAAATGCATAATGAAGAAAACCCATTGGTGTTGTGTTTTTCTTGTGTGCCAGTAATTAAGCCACTACTGTTGGCACTGTTTGGTTTTCTATTTTAACACTGAAGGAGTGAAAGTATTTCCTATATTTATGAATTTACTATGAAAATCTTGGCAAAAAAAAGAAAAAAAAAGTCTGTCTAAAATGTGTGGGTGAAAACTGTTAATCAAGTGTGTTTCTAATTCCCCCCCCCCCCCCCCCCGCCCCGAGTTGGACACCATCTGTAAACCCTAGGTTGCTTCAGGGGATTTCACTATTATATAAAATCAGTAAAATTAAAATGGAGTAGTTGTATATATGCAACATTGTGTACAGAGGGGAGATACTGAATAGTATTAAACATTTTCGTCTTCCTTTACCTTTTATCCCCTACCTAATATCTAGTCTACTTTTTTAAATTTCAAACTTCACTGCTCTTTGAATTGATAATTCCAATTTTCACATTGTTACTGGAAACCATATCTAATAAAGGTTTTAGTTATTCCCATGCACAGTATGGAAATTCTCGTTTGCTGAGGTTTTGTTTCAAGAAAATGTATTGGCATGTATTTGAGAACACGTTTTATTGTCTCCTCTGTCATACAGTCCAAACTAATCTACGTTTATGGATTTTTGACTGAAATGAAAGACCTTAAAATTAAACTATATTTAATATTAAATATTGTTCAGATGGTAGTTTCTAATACATCAAATATATACCTCGATTATTTTCAGTATTTCCTTAAATATAACATCAAATTAGAGTTTCTTATAGATTATGGATCTTGATATGTGTCAGTGTTTTTAAATAAGGTTATAGGACTTTTAGATAACTTTTCGAGAGTAGTATTTATAAACTTGTAATTAGTTGCATGTAGATTTTATTTATTTATTTAACATACAGCCTTTCCCACAGTTTCACTAACCTATAACTTATTTTTTAATTTATACAAGTTAATTCTGATTTTGTCTGGGTTTCAATATTTGTCTTTTTTAATGGCTGACATTAGCATAAAATCTTCACTTTTTTGTAAACTTAAGCCATCCATTTTTATAAAAGCTATTCGTTTATCAGTATTAAATAAAGGATGTTAATCTATTTCTCTGCAGGTAACAGAATGGTGATTACTAATCTACACACCTTATCAAGATAGTGATTGCTGTGTTTACCTCTGGAAGAGACCA
The DNA here is from genome assembly GCF_949987535.1 of Balaenoptera acutorostrata. Classification (NCBI taxonomy): domain Eukaryota; kingdom Metazoa; phylum Chordata; class Mammalia; order Artiodactyla; family Balaenopteridae; genus Balaenoptera; species Balaenoptera acutorostrata. The sequence goes on along the minus strand of NC_080072.1, from coordinate 47,731,877 downwards.
GAGTGTAGAGCAGGGGTGGCCATACCGCAGCCCTATGGCTATGTGCTGCTATTCAGTCCCAGATGTAGTCCCTGAAGCAAGCATGAAGAAAAAGTCATTAGGAATTGTATTAATATAAACCGTGTCTTTGGGAAGATCTAACACAATGATTTAAGCATAGTAGGCATTCCATAAGTGTTTGTAAAATGAATGACCTAAAATTACATTAAAGCATACTGGTTATAAAAATGTCAGTTCTGTTCTATATAATTTTAAATTTTGGTGAAGATTATCTGTGAATATTTATCAGTATCCCTCCTGAATTCTAGGTTTTACCCTGATGAGGTTGGCCACCCTTGCAATAATAGCACTTCACACTTCGGTGCATGTGGTTTTTACAAAGGGAAACTAGACATCCAGCTGGAAATCCAGAATTTTATTACTATGAGAGGAATATATTTTAAGTAACTATTTTTGAGACGTAATTCCCCTTCAAGGTTTTTTAAAAGCACAGGCGATAATTCCTTTATGTATTTATAGATTCTGCTTTCATGTATAGATAGAAATTTGTCAATTACACTTGGTATTTGAGTCTTATATTGTTTCCTACCAGAGTCTTTTTAAAAAGTTTCTTTTAACATCCTTTTAATAACTCGAAATAAAAAGGAATTTCCTCAACCTGAATAAAGGCATCTACCAAAACCCTAAAGCTAATGGACTTAATGATGAAAGATTAAAAACACTTCCCCCTAAGATCAAGAACCATGCAAGCATGCCCCCTGTTGCCACTTCTTTAGCATTGTACATGAGGCTTTAGCCAGGGCAATTAGACATCCAGATTGGAAAGGAAGAAGTAAAACTATGTTCACAGATGACATGATGTCACAGAAAACCCTAAAGAATCCATACATACACAAAGAGCTAATGACTTCATCAAGGTTGCAAGACATAATATCAATATACCCAAATTAGTTGTATTTCTATACAGCAGCCAGCAATGAAATGAAAGTGAAATTAAGAAAATTCCATTTACAATAGCATCCCAAAAATTCTTAGGAGTAAACTTAACAAAAGTGAAAAGCTTACACTCTGAAAACTACAAAACACCTAAATAGAGACATCCCATGTTCATGAATTGAAAGACATACTATTGTGAAGATAGCAATACTTCCCAAATTGATCTGCAGATTCAGTATAATCCTTGTAAAAGCTACCTTTTTTGCTGGAATTGACAAACTGATCCTAAAATCTGTATGGAAATACAAGGGACTCAGAATAGTCAAAACAATCTTTAAAGCAAACATGATTCAATAATTATGACAATAGTACTAGTAAGGATACTTTTTTTTTTTCTTTCTTTTTTGGCTGCACTTCGTGGCTTGTGGGATCTTAGTTCTCTTACCAGGGACTGAACCTGTGCCCTCTGCAGTGAAAGTGCAGAGTCCTAACCACTGGACCACCAGGGAATTCTCAAGGATAAATACTTTATACTGACCAAAGGAATAAAATTGAGAGTCCAGAAATAAACCCTTAAATTTATGGTCAATTGATTTTCAACAAGGGTCCCAAAACCAAGGTAGGAAAGAATCTTTTTTTAAAATGGCTCTGAGGGCTTCCCTGGTGGTGCAGTGGTTAAGAACCCGCCTGCCAATGCAGGGGACACGGGCTCGAGCCCTGGTCCGGGAAGATCCCACATGCCGCGGAGCAACTAAGCCCGTGCGCCACAACTACTGAGCCTGTGCTCTAGACACCGCGAGCCACAGCTACTGAAGCTCGCGCACCTAGAGCCCGTGCTCCACAACAAAAGCCACCGCAATAGAGAAGCCCGCGCACCACAACGAAGAGTAGCCCCCGCTCGCTACAACTAGAGAAAGCCCGTGTGCAGCAACAAAGACCCAACACAGCCAAAAATAATAAATAAATAAAAAATAAATAAATTTATTTTTAAAAAATGGCTCTGAGACAGCTGGGTATCTACATGTAAGAACATGAAGTTGGACCCTTAACACTATATACAAAATAATTCAAAGTGGTTTAAAGATTTAAATATAAGATCTCCAATTCTTAGGAAAAAATACAGGTGTAAATCGTGACTGAATTAGGTAATAGTTTTTGGATATAACACCACAGGACAAGCAACAAAAGAAAAAAAGAGATGACTTGGACTTCATCAAAATTTACAACTTTGTGCTTTAAAGGACACTTTTCCAGAAAGAGAAAAGACCCCAGAGAACAGGAGAAAATATCTGTTAATCTTGAGGACATACAGAAGTCTTAGAACTCAACAACACAAAAACCCCAATTTAAAAACAGTAAAGAATCCAAGTAGACATTTCTCCAAAGAAATACATGGCCAGTATCATAGGAAAAAATGCTTAACATCACTAATCATTAGGAAAATGCAAATCAGAATTCATGATGCGATATTTCATACATACTAGCATGTCTATGATCAAGAAGGTGCACAATTACAAGTATTGGTGAGGAAGAAGAGAAATTGAAACCCTCATACAGTGTTGATACAATGTAAAATGCTTATCTGTTGTATAAAAGTTTGGCAGTTCCTCAAAAGGTAGAAAATAGTGTCACCTAGCAATTCCACTCTCAGATGATGCATATATCTGAGAGAAATCAAACATATGTCCACACAAGAACTTATACACAGTTGTTCATACTAGCATTATTATAGCCAAAAGGAGGAAACAATCCAAATAGCCATCAACTGGTGAATGGATAAACAAAATGTGGTATATCCAAATAATCAGATATTTGGCAATAAGGAATGAAGTACAATTACGTGCTACATGTGGTTAAGCCTTGAAAACAAAGTGAAAGAAGTCAGACATAGGATTCCATTTACATGAAAGACCTATAATTAGCAAATCAATAAGTTGGCAGGGGTGGGGAGGGAGGAGGGAATGGAGAGTGTTATTGGGCATAGGGCTTCTGTTGGGCATGATGAAAGTGTTTTCCATTAGATAATGGTGATGGTTGAACAGCTTTGTGAATATACTAAAAACTACTGAAGTGTATGTACACTTTAAAATGATTAATTTTATGATATATGAATATCTCAATTTTGTTTTATTAAGCCTCAAATTTGTTTAAAGTTCTCTAAAAAGTAACATGAAATGTTTATTCATTAAATACAAATTAAGATCCAGCTCTCCCCTTATTATAGGGAAAGTATTCTTCCCCCCAATATTTTGTTTGGCTACCAGCTGCTCATTTGTTTTTTAAATCCCATCACCCTATCCAACAGCCCTAGCCGGTGCCAGAGTTTGGGTGGGTAGCAGGAGGAATCTTCAGGAGCTTTAGATTGATCACATTTTGTAAACTGAGTTTACTCTCCTCTTAGTTTCCCACTAAAATAAACCTAACACACATTAACCACAACTAGTAACCTTGGAGCTCACTTACTGGGTGATATCTTCAAAGATGTAATGAATGAATGGGGTTAACACGTGGTCCAGGGGTAGAGTTGGTAAAATGGAAAAATTGCACATACTGGAGTCACTATAGATAGCTTGAAATGAGGGGAATCATGCAATTAGCCACTAACAAAACATTACCAGTTGTATTATACCTATGCTTATGTCAGCATATATACTGAGAACTATATATCTGAGATTGGAAAGGAACATTTTAAGTAACTTCCTCATACACTTCCCAAAGTATGTTCTAATTAAGCTCTGATTAATGCTTTCAGTGTGGAAGCTCATTAACTGAATGAGTTTATTCTACACACCAAGGACTCTTAATTCTGGGTCCAGGAGTCCTATGAAACTGCAGTCTTTAGTATATTTTTCATAGCTTTCATCTGAAGCTCAAAGGAGTTGTCAAAGTGCTTAAGAACCACTGCTGCTGACCATTAAAGTGAGGATTGGAGAGAGATGGGCTAACATTTATTAAGCACTTGAAAAGTATCTCTGATACGCACTGTGCTACATTTATCTACATTCTCATATATACTCCCACACTGTGAAATAAGTGTTTCTACTTTACAAATGGGGCTAGTTTGTAAGTGACACATCTAACAGCCACAGCTTCCAATGGAGAGAGTTGGTTTTAAATTCTTTAGTGTTTTAAGAAAAGAAAAAACAGAAGAGAAATAAAAAGTTAAAAAAAGAAAAATTCTTCAGTGTTTAAAAAAAGCTACAAATTCATAATAAAAATTTATTATAAACCTATATGAAAATAATTTGATAACTCAAAGTCACCTTCTCCTAGACATAATCAATTTTAAGAGTTGAATGCATTATTTCTACGTTTTTTTGTTTTTTTGGGCGCGTCGTGTGGCTTGTGGGATGTTAGTTCCCCAACCAGTGATTGAACCCGAGCCCTCAGCAACGAAAGCACGGAGTCCTAACCACTGGATTGCCAGGGAATTCTCTTCGAATCTTTTTTCTATACATATAATACTTTAATGGTTATATCATTGTACAAATATGCCAAAATCAACCAATTCTCCAGGAAGTTTTTAGTTACTGAAAGGAATGTTTTTAAAAACATGATGGCAACAGTTTTTGAAGGGTGCTAGAAATAAGTTAGCCTATTTAGAAAACTGGGGAAAAGGTCCAGCTTTGTGTAAGAGCATGGACTAGTACTGATTGGCAGTGAAATGTTTTCAAGCCATTAATTTGTTAAGATGTAATAAGATATGATGGATAGGAAGTGATTTAGGGAAAATGTGAAGATTCTGGATGGTCCTGTATACTATGTACATTTGAACTCTGTTCTATAGTCAGTGGTAAATACTGTAACACAAAGTTCCACTACCTATGACAAAATCATTATTAAGGTTTCTCCCTGGATCAGATTAGAATTATAGTATCCTATCCATCACCACCATTCAATGTTTACAACCACTCAGTAGGTCCTGGGGATAAAAAGATGTCCTGTAACTGCAAACTACGATTACAGGGTGATTTTTAACTTCCTTTTGAGATTCTGTATTACCGTGTTTTAACCGACTAGAGGTTCAGGACTTAGTAATAAATGACTAAGCTGCATAAAAGTATTTTGATTCTTTTAATAATATTTCTGATTATAAAATACACATATATAACATCTAGAAGGTACAGAAAGTATAAATTAAAACACCTCGTTTGTCATCTGAACTCTCTACTCTGTGAAAAAGGGAAATCTATCCATTGGGTACAAGACTTTTGAATGAGCCAATTCCTCCAGTTTCAAGCAACCTAATCCAATTTTATGTGCCACATTTTTTATTCTTGTAAGGGCATAAAATATAAAAACTACTTTAAACTTCTAAAGAGTATGTATTCAAACGACACTCAACTTCCTATTTTCCTTCCAATGGCGTTTGGGCACCAATTACGCAGCTATACCTTGGTTAGGGTCTGCAGCCTGCCCCTCACTCCCTACCTAAAAGAAGGTCTCGTTAAAAATCTCAGACTGGACTCGAATGTAAATCAAAACACTTTAATTATCCTCACTTAGGCCATTCCATAATCACCTGAAATGCAAAGACACTAGATCAAACATCATCCAGCTCTGTCCAGCTTTTGTAAGCAGGACACAAATCTCTAGTTACAACGGGGCCATCCTTCTCAATCTCTTGGTAACTCAAATCTACATTTGGAACACCAGATTTAACAAATCTTGAGTCTACACACTTTACCTCATCTTTATTCAGCCTGGTTGCCCAAGCATATGAATACATACTGAATACTCCTGAAATGACTAGTATTTCTAATAGCTTAGAAAAATTCTGGGTTGAGAACTACAAGAAACACTACCTAAACTTCACAACTAATTTGTATCCATTCTTAATACTGGGGAGACCGAGCCAATGCTTTCCTCAGCCTTTTGACTTTCCTTTAATTCGCGACACACACAAAAGGTTAAGTAAAAAAGAAGTTAGCGACACCATTACAGACGACTTCAAAATTTGAACCTAAGGAACATGAAAGCGCAAAAGCAACCGCAGTGTCTCCCAGCAGAGTCCAGGACAACCGCCGCGTTGTCGAGCTACCCCGGAGCTTCAGCTAAGGCAGGAGGCTCATCCTCCTACCAATGATGATGCCCCGGCGACTGGAAAAGCAAAGGGAGACTTGGCAGCCAGTGACAGGCATACAGCAGCTCTCGGAAAAGCAGAGCCTCCGCCCAAGACCAAAGGCCTCAGTTAGCACCGAGAGCCCCCAGGGAGCGGTGAGGCGTCCCATCCTGTCCTACCCCACCCTACCACTTCCCTCCCAACGGGACGACACTCGGCAATTGCTAGGCAAAGCCCACCCGGTCTCCAGAACGCGCTCCAGCAAGCCCACCGGGAGAGCCAAGGCCACCTCCTAGCCCCTGTGGGGAAAATGGCGTCTGTGAACCCTTCTCCCTCCCGGCTAGTCACAAGGACCAGCCTCCCTCCCTCGCTACAAAATGGCGCCTCCTGCTGGGGCCACAGAATCTGCATAATTCACTTGTCAGCGAGGCGGTGTCGCGCTGGGACGAGCGGTTCTGCCAACCAGTCAGAAGCAGAAAATTTTGTTCCGCACTTTGGGTAAGCCACTCAGGCGCTGGCTGTAAGACCAGGCGAGGCTGACGTCAGGAAAAGGGGCGTGGATAAGGCGGTCTCCTTTCGCGTCGCCTAAATTTGAGCCAATGGCAAGCAGGAAGCGTCCAGTGAGTGACGTAATGACAGCCCAATGGAGGCTGGGGGCGGGCCTCAGACCCACTATGCTGGTTGCGGGGTTGAGGGGCCGGGCGGCTGTTTCCTGTCCTGGTGCATGGTGGTCGGACGAAGGAATTGTTGGAAAATTTTCTCGGAGGTTCGTATATAAATGTGTTTTTACCCAGTGTGCATTATTCTCCGCCCTGCCGCCGCCCTCAGCGTAGCGGTACGGGCCCGCTTGGGCCCGGGCTCGGACTCCGGCTCCTCAGTCTCCGCCGCAGGCCTTGCAGATCCTACGGCCGGCCGCGGTAGAGACGCCTGGGCAGAAGCGGAGTTTATTAATAACCCGCGGCCGCCACTCGGGCGGCGGAGCTTTTCTCACTGAGGACGCCCCCCCCCCCCCCCGCCCTTGTCTCTGCGCACTGCGCCCCGCCTGTTCCCCTCAGGGGACCGCCGAGGGGAGGGAGTGAAGGAGGGGAGGGTGGAGCCCTTGGGAGCCCGGCGGCGCTTCTCGGCCTGACCTCCGCGCGGAGCGAGTCCCCTGGCGCCGCCGAGGCGAAGCCCCTCCGGCTGAGACGCTGGACCCCGGTCGGCACCAGGCACCAGCTGGGGCGCCGGCGGCAGAACTGGTCGAGGGCCCGGTCGGCATCCCTCCTGTAGATCGCACCCAGAATTTCCTCCCACTCTGATCCTGCACAGATTTCTTGTTTCCCTCACTTAAAAAAAAAAAAAGATTATTTTTTATGGTCATTGAGGTCTAACAGCGAATATTAGAAATTGTCAATTTTATCATTCTCCTTTTTTCTCGGTTTTGGCCAAAGAGTGAACGAATGCTTTCGTTGCTTTGTAATATTTTATTGTGGAACGTAAATCCATTTTTATTCTCTCCCCTTTTGCTTTTTTTAACATTTAAGTTTACGCATTAAGGAAGTTAAGTAAAAAGTAGATAAGAATACAATTGCTAAACGGATTATTTGTTTAAGATCAGTTTAAGCCTTTGGAAGTGTCTAATCAGCTGGTATAGTCTAGTGGGGATGTGAAAAATTGTAGGTTCGAGGTTGTGGTCGGCTTTGTCCCGAACCTTACTAGAAGATACTTGTGTTTTGCTGTAGTTGACAAAAATCTGTGCAATATTTAATATATTCTCTTGCTAAGTGCTTAGTTTCAGTTCATTGTTAAGTGTTTAGTAAGAGAATAGGTAATGAGATCATACAAAAGCTCAGGTAAGACAGGTAACTAATTTATCCAGGTGTATTTTTATTACTTTGGAAATTATTTAGTGTACAAATACTTGAGTGCCTATTTCTTCCATAGCTGCCTTTTATTTTTTTAAAATAATGGCTTTATTGATATATACCTTTACAATTCACCCATTTAAAGTATTATAATAATTAGGTAGGTTTAATGTATTCAGAGTTGTGCCACCATCACCAAAATTTTAAAACATGTTCATCACCCCCCAAATAACTCTGTACCCACTAAGTTACTCCCCATTTCCCCATAACACTCCTCCTTCCCCAACCACTAATCTACAGATTTGTCTATTCCCAACATTTCATAAAAATGGAATCACACAGTATGTGGACTTCTGTGACTGGCTTCTTTCATTTAGCATGATATTTGCAAGATTCATGCATGTTACAGCATATATGAGTACTTCATTTCTTTTTATTGCCAAATATTTCACTGTATGGACGTAACACCTTTTATTTATCCATTCATCTGTTGATGGACAATTTAGGTTGCTTCCACTTTTTGTCTATGACGCATAATGCTGCCGTGAACAGTTGCGGAACAAGTTTTTGTGTGGACATTTGTTTTTATTTCTCTGTGTGTATATATATACCTAGGAGTAGGATTTCTTGGTCATTTGGTCATATGGTAACTCTGTGTTCAATGTTTTGAGGAACTGTCAAACTTTTCCAAAGTGGGTGTACCATTTTACATTCCTACCAGCAGTGTATGAGAGCTCCCATTCTCCATATCCTTGCCAACACTTGTTATTATCAGTCTTTTTGATGGTAGCCATCCTAGTGGGTACGAAGTGGTATCTCTTGTGATTTTGATTTGCATTTTCCAGTGGCTAATGGTGCTGAGCATTTTTTCATATGCTTATTGGCCATTTGTATATTTTCTTTTTGGAAATGTCTATTTGGGTCTTTCCCCCATTTTAAAATTGGATTGTTTATCTATTATTGAGTTCTAAGAGTTTCTTATATAAAGGTCCTTTATCAGATATATGATTTGCAAAATGTCCATTGCCCTTTGCTGCAGGTTGGGATATTGCTGTGAAGTAAGGATTCATCATATTCTTCATGGAAAGATGACCTAGCTGTTTTGGGGAATTGTGCCTCTACTATTACTTTAGCTGTTATTAAATATTTATAATGTAGGTACAGTTTATGATCATGGGAGGAGAACTTTCTGAGTCCTGATGTTCTCATCATTACTTAATTTTGAAGTTTTTATCTAGTTTTTGTTTTTGTTTTTTAATCTGAGGTTTTACCCAGTTCTGAGTCTTTTTGCTCCTGGCTTTGTTTCAGGACATAGTGATTTTTTTTTTGAAGAAGAAGAAACGGTCAATTTTATTGGGCTCAGACTAAGAATCCATGGGTCTTGAGGACCTCTGTGAATCGGTCGATTTTCTTCTCTATGTTCTTTTCGGCCTGCTTCCGTAGCCTCATGAGCTGCTTCTTTTTCCGGTAGTGGATCTTGGCCTTCTCCTTTCTCTTCTCCTCCAGTGTAGCCGTTACTGCCTGGTACTTCCAGCCAACTTCATGAGCCAGGCGCCCTAGGTAGGCAAACTTCCGTGTAGGCTTCAGACGCACAACCTTGAGGGCGGCAGGAACCACCATCCGCTTTTTCTTGTCATAGGGTGGCGGGATCCCATCAAACACCTTGAGGCGGTCCAGAGCGGCCTGGCCTCGCTTGGTCTTGTGGGGCAGCATGCCTCGCACTGTCCGCCAGAAGATGCGGCTGGGGGCTCGGAAGTGGTAGGGGCCACGGGAGGGGTTGGTGTTCATCCGCTTGCGAAGAAATGCCAGGTACTTCAACTTGTTTCTATAGAAATTGCCAGAAATTTTGATGCCCTCACAGCGCACAACCACCACCTTTCGACCCAGAAGCACCTGCTTAGCCACGATGGTTGCCAGGCGGCCCAGGAGATGGCCTCGGCCATCGAGAACCAGGACCTGTCCCTCCGCCATCTTCGGCAGCCGCCTGGGAAAGGACATAGTGGTTTTTTAAAGAGTTGGGTTGCTTGAGTCATTGCTCTTTAATTTGCATTTTAAGGGATGGCTTTTGTGAGACAGTGTTTTTTGTTTTTTGTTTTGTTTTAAGTTTTTTTTTTTAATTTATTTAAATTTATTTATTTTTGGCTGTGTTGGGTCTTCGTTTCTGTGCGAGGGCTTTCTCTAGTTGCGGCAAGCGGGGGCCACTCTTCATCGCGGTGCGCGGGCCTCTCACTATCATGGCCTCTCTTGTTGTGGAGCACAGGCTCCAGACGTGCAGGCTCAGTAGTTGTGGCTCACGGGCCTAGTTGCTCCGCGGCATGTGGGATCTTCCCAGACCAGGGCTCGAACCCGTGTCCCCTGCATTAGCAGGCAGATTTTCAACCACTGCACCACCAGGGAAGCCCTGTTTTTTGTTTTTTAATTAATTAATTAATTAATTAATTTTTGGCTGCATTGGGTCTTTGTTGCTGCGCGGGGGCTTTCTCTAGTTGCAGCAAGTGGCGGCTACTCTTCATTGTGGTGCGTGGGCTTCTCAGTTCGGTGGCTTCTCTTGTTGCAGAGCACAGGCTCTAGGTGCGTGGGCTTCAGTAGTTGTGGTTCTTGGGCTCTAGAGCGAAGGCTCAGTAGTTGCGACGCACGGGCTTAGTTGCTCCGCGGCATGTGGGATCTTCCCAGACCAGGGCTCGAACCCGTGTCCCCTGCATTGGCAGGCAGACTCCCAACCCTGCACCACCAGAGAAGTCCCTGAGACAGTGTTTTAAACTTTACCGTACTGTCAAAATCAAAGTGATTTTGTTTTAAAGATGGATTTAGACTGGAAATCTTCCTCTTCCTCATAGAAATAAAAAATCGAAAACAGTAATACAGCTTTCTCCATACTTTCCCATAAATCTAATCCCATTTTAAAACTGTGCCGCAGTGGGAACTCTCTACCCTGTGGAAATAACTTGTCCATTAATGTGGAGACACAGGCATTTAACTCCGAACTACATTTTTTGTACTTAAAATACCACTTTACGGGAATTCCCTGGCGGTCCAGTGGTTAGGACTTGGCGCTTTCACTGCCCTGGCCTGGGTTCAATCCCTGGTCGGGGAACTATGATCCTGCAAGCCGTGAGGCGAGGCAAAATAAACAAAAAAGAACAAAAAACCCCACTTTACTCAGCACTTAACTTTGACTAGGCACTGAGTTAAATGATTTGTTGAGTGGTGTACATATATACATAAACTTATCTTCGCTGCAAACCTAAGTCAAGTACTGGAGTTATCCCTGTTTCATCAACTGAAGTTTAGAGTAACTTGACCAACTATTACACAGCAACGCTTGGACTTGAACCTATGACTGGCTCAAAAGCCCAGTCTCTCAACTGAGTTATTCAGTAACCTACCAAGTACCAACTTCTTTAACTTTTTAAAATACAGGATGTCTGTAGTTCCTAGAATGATACAGTATTTTGACTACTGTACATAATATGGCAGAGCATGAATGTTGTGCTGTTTATATACACCTTTAAGTTAAATAATGACGAATGCATTTGTCCTCGTTTTGAAAATACAGAGATTTATGTAGTATGGATGTAATGGTCACAAGAAGTTGGAATCATTTAAATTAATGGCAGTTTATACATGCTATATACATAAAATATACAGTAATATAAGAAGTGAGGCACAATGAAAAGAGCATTGGAATAAAAGAAGACCTAATCTTTAATCCTGTTTTAGGCAATTAACTAGCCATGTCCTCATACTAATTGTATTCATTTGTTCAACAAATCTTTAATAATTGTGTAGCATGTGCCAGGCATTCTTTTAGGCACTGGGAATTCAAGAGTGAACAGGACAGAGGGTGGTTCCTGCTATCATGGAACTTAGAGTTCACTTAGAAATTCTGATAAGTGGGACTTCCCTGGCAGTCCAGTGGTTAAGACTTTGCCTTCCAATGCAGGGGGCTTGGGTTCTATTCCTGGTCAGAGAGCTAAGATCCCACATGCCTTGCGCCAAAAACCCAAAACATAAAACAGAAGCAGTATTGTAACAAATTCAATAAAGACTTTAAAAATGGCCCACATCAAAAAAAAAAAAAGAAATTCTGATAAGTGCTATGAACAAGATAAGAGTTCTGTGATAGAGAATAAGAGGGTGGTGGTAGAATGGATATTTTAGATAGGAGGTGACACTGAACAGTATGTGCGAAAACAGGAAGAGTTAGGTGTGTTCTAGGAAGTAGAAGGTCAGCATGCATGGTTGGATGTGTACAATGGAGGACCATTGAAAAGCACTCTGCAACATGAGTTATGTTAAACTCATTAGATGTTTATTGAACATATAATCTTAGGTGTCAAAATTCCAATGACCCCTAGGACAGAGTACCTACCTTAGAAGGCTTATAGTCTAATTGGGAACATTGGATGTGGGAGTAAAAGGACTAAGAAGAGAAAGGAACGGAATCAGAAGCCTTTCAGCCAAAAACAAGGTTCGGTAAACCTCACTTTCCTCACCTGTAGAAAGAAAACTGGCATGTTTTGAATACATCTTGAGTGCTAAGGGCTTTATGTACATTTATTTCACATAATTCTTTTACAACAGCCCTATCAGGTGAGTGTTCTCTCATTTTATCAAAAGAGGAAATGGAAGCTCAGCAGCAGGTTAATTGCCTGGAGCTGAGAGCAGGATTCAACTGCATAGCAGGCCGGCAAATTATAAAACATACAGATGAAATCTATAATAATTAAAACATGATTGGTAATTCAAAGTGACGAGGGCTACAGGCCAAATATCAGCAAATACTGTAGGATTCAGATGATAATGGACTGAGATCTTGGTAGTGAGCAACAGAGGCACGTGGAAGAGCCAATGACAATTAAAGGCTGTTCCCTGTGTCTGGACTGCCTTCTCTACTCTTCCTACCCCTAGGAAATGTTTATTTATCTTTCTTATGCCCATATTCACATGTAATCATCTTTGCATACCTGAGGCAAAGTTAGGTGCTCCTTACTTTATTAATGCTTCTGTTTATAGTAACTTTTTTTTTTTAAGTAACTAGTTCTAAAACCATGAAAATAATACATGGTAAATTTCTTTTTAACTTATGGAATGTATATAGTAGAAGTTAAAAGCCCCATCCCCAGTCCACCCTCATCTCCTAGTCCCATTTCGGGGAGGTACTGCTATAAAAAAATATGTATGTGTGTGGATAGCAAGAGTTAAAGAAGAAAACCAGGAAACGAAAAGATTTGATTTATTAAGCTAGTGGGAATTAATCTTACTAACTTAAATTTTTATTACAATATTGTATGCAATGAAAATTCTGCTGTTGTACAAGACAAAATAAGGTAGTTGGCGGTGTTACTGGACTGGAAGGATGAGAGACTGGAGCAAAGAAAGCAGTAAAGAAGTTATTGCAGTAGTTAATGTGTGAGGAGTTGGACAAGAAAGGTTTTGAAGGATAAAAATGACAGAGTTGAGGGGAATGCCCTGGTGGTCCAGTGGGTAAGACTCCACACTCTCACTGCTGAGGGCCTGGGTTCAATCCCTGGTCCGGGAACTAAGATCCCACAAGCTGGGCAGTGTGGCCAAAAAAAATTAAAAAGATGAAATGCTCTCTGTCATACCAAGTTCCCATATATATGGTTCCATTAAAAAAAATCATGGAGTTGACAATTGCCCTATTGTGAATTTAAGAATGAGGGTTTAGTCAAGGATGACTTTTGATCATTTTAATCTGTTGTCTGGGTTTGGTGGAAATAGCCAAGTCCATATGGCAAATTGATTAGAGTGGAAAGATGAATTGGCAAACCTTAATGGTGTATATGGAATGTGTTGTGTTTAATTCAGACAGAAAACAAGATGTATTTTGATATAAAATGAATGACAACGTGGTACATTCCTAGGAGACCTCCCCACCTACCTATTGGATAGTGTCTTCCCTTTCCTCTGGCATTTGTCCTTTCAAACAGAAATGCTGAGAGGAAAAAGAATCACTGGCAGACTTTTGGATGGGGCAGTTTGATTTGAGACCTAGGAATGTATGTAAATGTTTTTAGTTGATGGATTATAGATCTGTGTTTTTAAATGAGGAGTGAATGTTAGATTCAACTGGGGAGCTTTTTGTAAGTGGACATGCTTATTGTTGAGAAGATAATATTTAAGGAAAATATACTAGGAGATAAATGTCTGTTATTAAAAGTCAGTTATTTAAGGAATTCCCTGGCGGTGAAGTGGCTAGGACTCTGAGCTTCCACTGCAGGGGGCACAGGTTCGATCCCTGGTCAGGGAGCTAAGATCCCACATGTGGCAGCATGGCCAAAAATAAATAAAAATTTTTTAAAAGTCAATTACTTAAAATCACCTTTATTTTATCTTATTTTTAAAATAAATTTATTTATTTATTTTTGGCTGCGTTGGGTCTTTGTTGTTGCTCACGGGCTTTCTCTAGTTGTGGTGAGCTGGTGCTACTCTTCATTGTGGTGCGCGGGCTTCTCATTGTGGTAGCTTCTCTTGTTGCGGAGCATGGGCTCTAGGCATGCACCCTTCAGTAGTTGTGGCAGGAGGGCTCAGTAGTTGTGGCACGTGGGCTTAGTTGCTCCACGGCATGTGGGGTCTTCCCCCACCAGGGCTCGAACCCGTGTCCCCTGCATTGGCAGGCAGATTCTTAACCACTGCGCCACCAGGGAAGTCCCTAAAATCACCTTTAGAAATTATTTTTTGTCTTCCTTTTTTGGGGAAAAAGACTTTCAGAAGGAAAAGGAGATTTTTTTTTTTTTTACCTTTTTAAAATTGAAGTATAGTTGATTTACATTATTATTCTTTTAAGGTGTACAACAGTGATTCATTATTTTTATGGATTGAAATTTTTTTTTATTTTTTATTTTTTTATGGAGAAACCTTGAAAACATTATGTATAAGTGAAAGAAGGCAGTCACAAAAGACCACATACTATGATTCCATTTACATGAAGTGTCCAGAATAAGCAAATCTAGAGAGATAGAAAGTAGATTAGTGGTTGCCTAGGGCTTTGGAAAGGGGGAGGTAGGGTTTTCTTTTAGGGGGTGATAAAAATATTGTGAATTCAGGTTGTGGTGATTGTACAACTCTGAATATACTAAAGTCATTGAATTGTACACCTTAAATGGGTACATTTTATGGTATGTGAATTATTTCTCAGTAAAGATATTTTCAAAAAGGAAAAGCATGAGCAAGAGGAAAGTTCCTCTTGAATAACACATCTCTGAAACTTTTTTTTTTTTGTCTTCTTTCTCCTCTGACAATACCCTTTTACAGTAGTAGGAGAAAATAGTGAATAAGACAAGAGATAGAGCCATACGGTCTCTTCTCATTTAGCTTTAAACTACTGATAAGCATTTATAGCAAACATATATAATGCCATGTGCTGTTACAAGTGCTTTGTATTTAACACAGATACCTCACAATACCTCTGTGAAGTATCTTCCTTTTACAGATAGGGAAACTGTGGCACAGCATGGTTAAGTAACTTGCCCAAGGTCACATAGATAATATGTGGTAAAATGAGATTTTGAAGCAGGCTGTTTGGCTCCAGAGTCCTTATTCTTAAGTATAGTGTTATACTACCACTCATAAGCATTCCTTCCTAGGTATAACCCATACTTTCCAATCTATCTATAGGGAAATCCTCCTTAGATATGTTTTAGTAGCTGGTTACTGTAAATATACTGCTTCCAGTCTGGAGAAAAACAGGTAATTAAAGTATACTGTGATAAGTGTTATTATAAGGGTATGGACAGAGTATCTTGGGAGATACATCTAAAGCATTCTGACCCAATTTGGGGAGTTCAGATAAAACTTTCTGGTGGAATCTGAAGAATTTAGCCAAGTAAAGAGAGGAGGAAGAGTATCCTAGAGGGTATGAATAGCAGTGTTCAGAGCTCAGATGCAGGAGACACCTTGGGCTGTTCTGGGAGTGGCAAATAATCCAGCAGCTCATGTAAAAGTTGTTGAGCCAAATGGTTAGAAGGTTGACTTTGCCACTTACTTATGTTGTGAAGTTAAGGACATCATTTAACCTTTGTGAGCTTCACTTTCTTGGTCTGCAAAATTGTGATAAAATGGTACTTAATTCATAGGATTGCTAGAAGGATTCAATGAATTAGTAGTAATGCCTGGCATATAGTGTTTTGGAAGGGTTAGTTATCTTTTTTTTTATTTATTATTTATTTTTTTAATGCTATTCTTGTCTGCTTACATTCTTTTTATGTATGTATGTATGTATGTATGTATGTATGTATGGCTGTGTTGGGTCTTCGTTTCTGTGCGAGGGCTTTCTCTAATTGTGGCAAGCGGGGGCCACTCTTCATCGCGGTGCGCGGGCCTCTCACTATCGCGGCCTCTCGTTGCCGAGCACAGGCTCCAGACGCGCAGGCTCAGTAATTGTGGCTCACGGGCCGAGTTGCTCCGCGGCATGTGGGATCTTCCCAGACCAGGGCTCGAACCCGCGTCCCCTGCATTGGCAGGCAGATTCTCAACCACTGTGCCACCAGGGAAGCCCGGGTTAGTTATCATTATAATCCTTTTTATTTATTAGTATTATTAACATTTTAATTAATATTATTATTAAATGATACCAGTATCATTAACTACTAGAATTTTAAACAGTATTGCTGGAGTGTAGAATGTGAGGTTGTGCTAGAACAAGACTGGAAGATAGAGTGACCAACTTGTCTTGGTTTGCCCAAGACTATCCCAGTTTTATAACAAAGTGTCCCACCCCCCCGCCCAAAAAAAAAAAAAAAAAAAAGAACTGAGAGTCCCATGACCCAGGAAGCTTCTCAGTCTTGGGCTACCCAGGATGATTGTCCGTCTTATTGGAGAAGTTAGTAGAATCCAGATCATATTTGGACTATATGGGGAAATGGGAAAGTTTTGAAGGTTTTGAGACAGAGAAATGCTCTGATTGGATCTGAAAGCACTTGGACTGTGCTTTGGAGATTAGATTGGAGGAGGGTAGGAGTGGATTTTAGGAGGCCGATGTAGTAACCCAAGCGGTGATGGTACCCTGAATTAAGACAACCTAATAAGAGAAGCGAATGGATTTGACAGATATTTAGGAGGTAGAGTCATAGTTCTTAGTGATCGGTTGGAGAATAAGGGGGATTTGACTACTGGGTAGGTTACTGCGTTTATCATTGAGGGAGAAAATACAAAAGTAGAATTTTGTGGCAAACTGTTTTGAGATGGAGGTGACTGTGGACCATGAAGGTCACCAAGGCCAGTAAGCAGCTAGATATATAGATCAGGAGCCCTTAAGAGAAAGGACTAGACTATGAATAATTTTTAGTATATGTATGTCCCCTGTGATACTTGGGACATATTTACATATAAAATAATTCCTTGTTTATTTGAAATTCAGATTTAACTGGTGTTCGGTGTTTTTCTTTGCAAAATCTGGCCACCCTAGTTCCAGCTTCTAAATTGAAATGATTCCACACTCTTCCCTGTGATGCCACAGCGGTATGGGTGGTAACTGCTACTTTTTTTTTTTTTTAATTTATTTATCTATTTTATTTCTTTTTGGCTACGTTGGGTCTTCGTTGCTGCACGCGGGCTGGGCTCTCTCTAGTTGCGGCGAGCGGGGGCTACTCTTCGTTGCGGTGCGCAGGTTTCTCATTGTGGTGGCTTCTCTTGTTGCGGAGCATGGGCTCTAGGTGGGCGGGCTTCAGTGGTTGTGGTGGACAGGCTCAGTAGTTGTGGCTCGCAGGCTGTAGAGCACACGCTCGGTGGTTGTGGCGCATGGGGTTAGTTGCTCCGCTGCATGTGGGATCTTCCTGGACCGTGGCTCGAACCCATGTCCCCTGCATTGGCAGGCTGATTCTTAGCCACTGTGCCACCAGGGAAGTCCCGGTAACTGCTTCTTGAAGTTACTCTTTTTATGATACTTTAGTTTCTTTTTGCCTTTTTGGTTCTCTAACATCTGCTTAACAATTATTTATATTAAATGCTCTCTTTTAAAATAACTGATATGTTTTCTGTCTCCAGATTGGATCCTAACTGATAGACCAGCGCAGCCCACTTCCTGGTGATGTAGATTCCAGGACCCAGGAATGGCCTCAAATACAATCCTTCAAAAACTTAGTAGCTTCTAGTCTCTTTACTTCCGGTAAATTTGCTTCCATATGTAAACAAACAACTACAGCCAAAACTCTCCTCTAGCGTTGTTGGCTCTTTATTGCTGACCTCTGAGCTCTGCCCATCAACTCCTCTCTTAACTTAATGGCCACTGTCATAGAAACAATAGATGAGCTCATTCGTGAGGGCTGGCAGGTGAAAGATGCTTTAAAAAGGCCTTTAAGCCACAGTCTTATCTCCTTCCAAGGTAACCACTTTGCTGGCACCACCAATGGCCTGTCCAATTTGGGATACAGAAGCAGATGGCTTTTTCAGCTGTGCAAGGGGCCAAATTATGGGGTTCTAGTCAATTTAGATTTCAGGCTTTAGGCAGAGTTCCTTCCTTAGTAAAGCTATGCTCCAATCATCTCTTCTTGCAAACTGGCTGGCTCTACTGTGAGTTCCTCTTTCCATCAAAGAAACACACCAACAATCTGAATTTTCCTACCACTGCCCCTAAAGCTACTGCCTCAGTTGGTTTATGATCTGCTTTCCAAGATAAGACAGGCAACATTGGGAATAAATATTTCACTTCTGTCACTTTATTTTTTTTTTAATTTTATTGAAGTATAGTTGATTTACAATGTTGTGTTAATTTCTTCTGTACAGCAAAATGACTCAGTTATACATATATATATTTCACTTCTGTATTAAAAAGTTCACCTTGGGAATTCCCTGTGACAGTCCAGTGGTTAGGACTCCACGCTTTCAGTGCTGACGGCCCGGGTTCAATCCCTGATGGAGAAACTAGGATCCCACAAACGCACGACGCAGCCGAAAAAAAAAAAAAAAATCATGTTTTCCAGCCTGAAAAAATCTGTTTCTTCACTGCCCCAGACCCTACCTCCTCCCTGATTCCACCTTCTCTAGGTTCTGTTTCCTGCAACAACAGATATAAAATTCTGATTAAAGTAGGAATTGTTATATAATAGAGATCTGAAAAATCTATAACTTAAATTCTGGATTTAATTTTTCTAATGAAAAGAGGTAGGCAGCCAGGGCTGTGTAGTTCCATAAAATCATCAGGGACTCAGGTTCCTTCTGTTCTCCTGTCTGTCATCTAGCACACAGCTTTCATATTTAAGATTCCCTCAGAGGCCATAGGATAACTGCTGGAGCTCCAGTCATTAAAGCCAACCTCCAGGAAAGAAGAAGGAGAATATAAAAGGGCAAAAGATATATACTAACTGAGCTAGCCCATCTTGTAAAGGAGTTTTCCTGGAAGCCGTACCCAATAATTCCTACTTAGATTTTGTTAGCCAGAATGTAGTCACATGCCCACTCCTGTCTCGAGGAGAGGCTGGAGAATATAATTTCTTAGCTGGGAATATTGCTATCTCAGGATGGTGTTAGTAAGAAAGAAAGTGGGAAATGAATATTGGTAAGTACATCTCAGCTGGTGGGATCAGCATTGACAGGGGATACTAGAGTGTAGCCCACAAGCTACAAGCATCCCACATGATGTGGGCATCAGTAAGTATGTTTAAAGAAAGCATGGACAACCCACAAAAATCTGTTTTTTTGTTTTTTGTTTTTTTAAATTATTTATTTATTTATTTATTTTTGGCTGTGTTGGGTCTTCGTTTCTGTGCGAGGGCTTTCTCTAGTTGTGGCAAGCGGGGGCCACTCTTCATCACGGTGCGCGGGCCTCTCACTATCGAGGCCTCTCTTGTTGCGGAGCACAGGCTCCAGACGCGCAGGCTCAGTAGTTGTGGCTCACGGGCCCAGTTGCTCTGCGGCATGTGGGATCTTCCCAGACCAGGGCTCGAACCCGTGTCCCCTGCATTGGCAGGCGGATTCTCAACCACTGCACCACCAGGGAAGCCCCATCACAGCTTTTTTATCTGTTCTTTTATTGATGGACATTTGAGTTCATTCCAATTTGGAACTATTATGAATAAAGTTGCTATGGACATTCTTGTATAAGTCTTTCTGTGGATGAGTATTTCCATCTCTCATTCATAGGAATGGCCATTGAACTTCATGTTAAAGTGGAGATTAGTGACCAGCGAGAGCAGTTTCAAAACTTAGGGACAGAAACCAGATGGATAGCAGTGGGAAATCAGGAAATAGTAACAACTGTTAGAGAAATCTAGCTGTGATAAGGAGGAAAGGGAGACTAGTAGCTGAGTCAGAGGCAAGATTTTGTTTTTTCGATTTTGTTTTTGTTTTTTTAAATATTTATTTTTTGTATTTGGCTGCGCCGGGTCTTAGTTGCCATGTGAGGGATCTTCATTGCGGCATGCGGGATCTTTTAGTTGCAGCACGTGGGCTCTTAGTTGCAGCATGAGGGATCTAGTTCCCTGACCAGGGATCAAACCCAGGCCCCTTGCATCGGGAGCGTGGAGTCTTAACCACTGGACCACCAGGGAAGTCCCTGTTTTTGTGTTTTTTTTTAAGTTATTGATGGGAAGGAACTGGGAGAGAGAGGGAAATTGTTTACAGAAGAGATCCCTGAGATCCCTAAGGAGGAAAGACAGATGAAATGCAGAATACAGGTTGGAAGGATTAGTCTTACCTTGTAGGAAGGTAATATTGTAGGAGAGAAGGAAGAAATGTGTGGAAATGCAGTGAAGTGAGGTTTGTTGGCAGAGAATTCCTCTGATGACTTCTATATTTTCTGTGAAGTTGGGAGCTGATTAATTTGCTGAAAATGAAGTGGTGAAGGAGACAGGGTGGGAGGATAGCAGGAGAGGGAGTGGGGGTAGAAGGTTTGAGGTAAATGGAAAATATTTTAAATAGTCACCATGAAGAAATAAAGACATGTAAGTTTGCTGGACCGCTTTGGGGGTTCAGAAGAGGTTGGAAGAGCCCAAGAACTTTTATGGCCCTTTAGGACTATTCCATCAAATAAGTTATTAGATCTGAAAAATGCTTTGTAAATACCTATACAAACAGTTATTTCTGACTAGAGGTGTATGTTTTAACTATCCATGTTTAGTGTCCTATTCAATGTACTTTTTTGGACAGAGGATCTATTTTGTTATAGAGTTGTGTTTCAGGAGTGCCCTCTCTCATTTTCATAATTGTCTCACAATGCTTTACGTCCCTTACCTATGACAAGATGAGCAATTTGGGTAATAAAATATTAACATACACAGTGTTTATCTTGAGGGAAATAAAGTACAATCTAGCATCATAGTTTTGAAACGACTTTATGCTTTTTTTAACAGAGCAATGTCAGAAGTTGAGTTTGAATATATCAGAACCTTTCTCTTACTCCTGATGCTTCCTCAAACTCCCTAGTCTCAGTGAAAGCAAGCCAGGGCATGCTTAGCAAACTGAGCTATGCAGGTGTGCCCTTATCAAGCCCTGTTTTTATGCTACACTGTTGAGGTTTGAGAGAGATTTTTTTGGGTTGTTTTTCACATCAGTGGTTCAGTTAAGAACAAACCATCACCAAAATTGACGTTCCTGATGACTAGACCTAGATGTCCATTTCTCAATTCTTGTCTCTTCTCACCTCTTTTTCTCACAAGTATTTTAGTTTTAGGTCTCCTAGACCTCATCTCAACTACCTGCCAGTCAGTTTCAAATACTCTATTTCTGAATGGTCCTGGAACTTGGCAAAAAGCTTGAAAGCCTTCAATTTCCAACATTTCACCCATCTGATAGAATATTCTACTTCTTTAAAATAGGTAGTATAAACTCTATCCCTCAGTTTTACCCTTTAGCATTCTGTGGAGCCTATGAAAACTCTACATCATACACCAGCACATTCTAACTACTCTGTACTTAACTGAATTACGTTTCATCAGCGGAACATGCTTATTCCCTGGGTGTATTTAAATAAAATTGAAGGGATTTAAAGACAGTTTTCCGCAAATGTTAATCAAAGCAGTGTTACTGGATCAGCATACTGCAAAGGTACAGGATAGCCTGCTATTTTTATGTTGCTATACTAAGGAACTTCCTCATTCCAGGTTAGGAGATGTCATAAAATGCAGCACAAATGACCATGCTTAAATGGAGAAGCACTTTGTATAGTAGTAAATTTATGAGGAAAATTTGGAATTGAGACCAGGTAATAGAATGGCATAGCTTCTCTAGTAAGTGTAGTTAAGTTAAGTGTTGAGGTGAAACCAGCCTGAGGTTAGGATCTGAGCTTGACAATTTCTGAAGGCCTGGCTTCTGTGGCTTCATGCAAAAAGACCTCTAAGATTTGTTAATCTAGATTTCTTTTTGTATCATTTCTTACCCCAATAAAGGTTACTTGTAGTTGGAGTTCTTTATACCTGGACCATTGGATTTATATTTTCATAATCATTTGTGGTAATAATTGTATCTAACAAATTAGACCAAACTTGAAATATCTAAGGGCTTCACATTTTAAAATATTGGTCTGATGTAGATTCATACCACTGAGGAAACACTGATTCTTTTTTTTAAGGGATGAAGTCAGCTAGTATTTAGTTACTAATTTTAACCATCAATTTTCAGACATTTTTTTTCTTCCTGCCAATAATTTTGGATATTTTTCACTTTTAAAATTATGAAATCTATCAAATATAAGGAGGAGTACCTGTATAAGTAATTGAATAAAAGCTTATGTACCCACTTGTTTTTTAACAGATCCTAACATTTTTCCATATGTGTTCAGACCTTTTTCTAAAAATTATGGTTAAAAACCCACAACATAAAATTTACCATCTTAACCATTTTTAAGTGTAGGGTACAGTAGTGTTAACTATATGGACATTGTTGTGTGATAGATCTCTAGAACTTTTTCATCTTGCAAAACTGAAACTATACTCATCAAACAACAACTCCCCTAGTACTTGTAACTACCATTCTACTTTCTAATTCTAAGAGTTTGACTACTTTAGATAGCTCATATAAGTGGAATCATGCAGTATTTGTCTTTTTGTGACTGGCTTATTTCACTTAGAATAATGTCCTCAAGGTTCATCCATGTAACATATGACAGTATTTCCTTCTTTTTTAAGACTAATATTCCATTGTGTATATATAAATTGCATTTTCTTTATCCATTCATCCGTCTATGGACATATAGGTTGCTTCCACCTCTTGGCTATTGTGAATAATGCTGCAGTGAAGAGGTGTGCAAATATCTCTTTGAGATTCTGTTTTTAATCCTTTTGGATATGTACCCAGAAGTGGGATTGCTGGATCATATGGTAATTCTATTTGTAATTTTTTGAGGAATCTCCATACTGTTTTTATTTTATTTTTATTTATTTATTTGGCCGTGCCACGCGGCTTGCAGGATCTTAGTTCCCCGACCAGGAATCAAACCTGGGCCCCCTGCAGTAGAAGCGCAGAGTCTTAACCACTGGACTGCCAGAGAAGTCCCGATAGTGGGCATTCTAACAGGTGTGAGGTGATATCTCATTATGGTTTTGATTTGCATTTCCTTGACAATTAGTTATATTGAGCATATTTTCATATGTTTGTTTGCCATTTGTTTATCTTCTTTGGAGAAACTTCTATTCAAGTCCTTTGTCCAATTTTTAATTGGGTTATTAGTTTTTTGATGTTGAGTTGTAGAATTTCTTTATATATTCTGGATATAACATTTGCTACATTTTGTAAGTGTGTTTTTTTCTCTTATGCTAAGATCCATCATCATCTTCCAGAAAGGCAGGCACTTTATTTATTACACACATGTCGTCATTTGAGATTCCTGTTGTGCCCCCATAACAGCCTCCTCTGTGTCTGATTTTGGCCCATGATTCATTATTAAAGCACAGGAAACTGACTACCTTTTGCAAGGTGGCCCTTTCTAAAGGTGTCATGTGTATCTTACATACTTATTTTCACACAACCTGAAAATGTTGGTGCCAGAAATAATCAAGACATGATGGTGGATATGGTGTGAGCAACTGTAGAGTGTTTGATCTCTAGCTTATTTATTTCATTTATTCACTGTCATATTTTCCCCAGTTGATCATTTTCTAACAAAGGGCATTAATTGTATCACAGAGCCTTTTTGAGAATAAGATGGGCTGTGTACCTGCCATCACTTATTATCTCTGGTAATTGTAGTGCCCATATGATCTCTTCTGAATCCTTCACCACCCCATGTATTTGCCAGCAGTTTGTGTCCAGGAACCAGCTGTCTCTTCAAGATCTTTCAGTTAGTGTAGATTTTTTTTCCCTTAGGATAGAAACTATAGGTCCTGAAGCCTTCCTAAAGAAAGTTAACACTTGACCAGCTTTCAGACAAGAAAGAACTTTTATTTATTGCAGATATATCAGTTACCTGTTGATGTAGTTATTTGGAGATTTATAGATAATTCAATGAAAAGGACAAATGCTTGAATTATGGTCACACCATAGGCATTTCTTTTTTTTTTTTTTTTTTCTTAAATTATGTTGCATCATAGCCTTGCATCATAAAGCTGTTTTGGTTTTTTTTTTTTTTTTTTAATTTTATAGCTACTTTATTTATTTATTTATTTATTTTTGGCTGTGTTGGGTCTTCGGTTCGTGCGAGGGCTTTCTCTGGTTACGGCAAGTGGGGGCCACTCTTCATCGCGGTGCGGGGACCGCTCTTCATCGCGGTGCGCGGGCCTTTCACTATCGCGGCCCCTCCCGTTGCGGGGCACAGGCTCCAGACGCGCAGGCTCAGTAGTTGTGGCTCACGGGCCCAGCTGCTCCGTGGCATGTGGGATCTTCCCAGACCAGGGCTCGAACCCGTGTCCCCTGCATTAGCAGGCAGATTCTCAACCACTGCGCCACCAGGGAAGCCCCCATAGGCATTTCTTAACATCATGACCCAAATTAACTTGTAATCTGCCTTTTTCAAAATTCGTCTTCTAGATGAATACTGTAAAAATCATAGAGTGCTTATTACATTTTTATAGGTGTTTTCCCTTCCATTTCCTTGTCTTATTTCTGTTATATAGTGACAGTACTTGTTCTGAAAATTAGCCTGTCCCAATCCTATACTCATCAGGGGGTTTAACAGCAGAGTACCAGTTTTACTTTGAGGCTTCTCTGTTAGCCCTTAGAAGTAGCAAGGAAGTATTGAAGTTTCAGTCTGCTTTATGAACAGTTATAGATTAGAAATATTTCAGGAATCCCTGAAAAGTCAGCCCGTGATTGACTTTTATCACAGCACTGATACCTTTCAGAGTCTAAACCATAGTCCCTGGCTTTAATCCGAAGAGGGTGTAGTTTATAGTGTTTATAAAACAAAAATCTTCAAGTAGTCCTAACATAAATATAATTGCAAATTATTACTACTATCTGCACATTGCTCTTTTAAATATTGACACTGAAATCAGATCTTTAGACCTGGAAAGGTCCTCAAGAGATGCTCTGGTATCCAGTTCCCTGGCTCAAGGCAGCTAAATTATCCCAACTCATGTTTGAGACAACTCAAGGCCTACAGAGGTAATGGGACCCAGAGATGGGAAAAGGGAGGAAGGGGGTTGTGGTGATGATTGGCAAAAGAGCCATTCATCCATTTATTCTGCACCTATTGTGTGCCAAGTACTTTTTAGGCACTTTAGTCAGCAATGAGCAAACAGATAAAAATACCTGTCCATTCTACTTGAGAGAGAAATAGATAAGAAAAAAACAAATAAGTAAATACATGTAATATGTCAATTTATTAGTACTATGCCGAAATATAAAGGAGGGAAGAGGGCTGGGGTATATCATCATTGGGGGGTTGGAGGTACAGTTTGCAATGAGGTGAATAAGGAAGCTCTCGTTGAGGTGCCATTGAACAAAGACTGGAAGAAGATGAGGGAGTAATAATGAAGATACCAAGAAGAATGTTTCAAGCAGAAGGAACATCAAATGTAAAGGTCCTGAGGCAGCAGAACATCCAGTATGTTTGAGGGAAAGCAAGGGCACCAGTGTGGCTGAAATGGAACAAATGAGACGGAGAGTAGTAGAAGTGGGGCAAGATCATTGGCCTCATAGGCTAGTGTAAGGACTTTTGGCTTTACTCTGATGAGAAATCATCAAAGGGTTTTGAGCAGAAGAGAGATGTGATCTAACTTTTTCATTCAAAAGGACAATCTGACTGTTGTGTTGAGAGGAGATGAGGGAAGTCACAGTAGAAGCAGGGAGACCAGTTAGGATGCTATTGCAGTAACATCTCAGGGCGAGAGATGGTAGTGGCTTGGATCAGGGAGGTAATGGTGAAGCTTGTGAGAAGTGGCCAGGTTCAGCATAGATTTCTGAAGATAGAGTCAACAGGATTGACTCAATCCATTCATGGATTCTAAGTGGGAATCTTCAACCATGTTAAACCCAAGGAACACTAATTATGGGAATTTTAGACACAGTACAGAACTGATGGGCAAGACTTGGGTGTGCTCAATAGTTTACTGATGAATTATTAAAAGCATGGCCTGTACTTTACCCTGCATATTAAGTGAAATTTCAGCTTATTTCAAACACTGTTTACTTCCGTAGCAATTTTTTTATGGTTCATAAATATTGTTTGTAGATTTTGTTTCATATACATCGTTCTTTGTTCTCAATGCCTACATTTTTTTCAAGGTAGAAAATGTTGTTAGCCCAAATAAATCGAGATTCTCAGGGAATGACAGAGTTTCCTGGAGGAGGAATGGAGGCTCAGCATGTTACCTTGTGCCTGACAGAGGCAGTAACTGTGGCAGGTGAGCAATCTTATTTGAAGGGATCATGTGGGTTTGGAAATACTTATCTTAAGGGAAAATGAAAACTTACAATACTGTTTACTTTGTTCCTCCTCCTTTAGCTAAAGTCAACACAAAGCTAAGCCTTTTTATGAGCATTTTTACCCTGGTATGGATGCTGGTATAGTAGGGTGTAGAAATATTTTTTGTAAATGCTATAAGAAATCCCATTTGAGTCTAAGTTAAGCAATCTGCCTTTTGACTAATTTTTATTTCTAAAAAACTTAACTTAAACAGCACACACATATGATAGTTATCTAAAGAAAATAACTATTTTTTTTATAATAGATGGTGACAATTTAGAAAATATGGAAGGTGTAAGCCTGCAAGCAGTAACACTTGCAGATGGTTCTACTGCTTATATACAACACAATTCTAAAGGTATGTGCCTCATATACAACCCATTGGTTATTACCAGCAATTCATAACCTCAGAGTTGGAACACCTAGCAGTTATACCCCTTCCCAGTCCCTCCTACAGACACTGTACTACATATGGTAGTAATTTCAGTTTAACTTAAATTTTGTTTTGATAATTTGAGGACACCTTTTGAGATATTTGGAAGATACTCTGGGGTATCAGAATTAGTGAGGAAAAGGGGAGGGGGTAGTGTCCCTGACCTATTTTTAGTAAGACCTTTCTCACTTTTTCCCTTTAAATTATTATTTAATGTTTTTACAAAATATGCGTAAAAGTAGACATTTGGTTTTGCTTTTATAACATTGTTTCTAAATCAGTGTTTACTTTGCTCCAAGAAATAGCCTAGTTCTCAAATTCCTTATTTTTTTGGAAAGTTACTGAGCATATGTATACATAGTCAAGGGACTTGTAGCCCCCAGGGATGAGAATGACAGCTGGCCTCGCGTGCACTGATACATCTTTCTATCTTCCCAGTTTCAGCTTCGCTGGGGTCAGGGTCATGATTCCTAAGTGGCTCTGAAAGGTATATAGAGGTTTGACTCATGTAGCTTGCTCAGATGAGCCACTCTTCCTCTTGAACTTGTCTAATTGAAAATCGGAGGGGAGAAAGGATGGCTGAGGGAGGATTTTCTGCTTTCTGTAGGATCACTGGATGTGTTATTGAATTGCCTCAGAACATTGAGGGAAGAATCAAGATGAACATGATCTTAAGTAGTGTATGTTTTTATAGTTGATATCATTTTGAAATTGTATGAAGTTTCAAATTTTTGCTTGTGCTAATTTATTGGCTTAAATCTTTTGTTCTAGATGGAAAACTCATAGATGGTCAGGTCATTCAGTTGGAGGATGGTTCTGCTGCCTATGTTCAACATGTACCCATACCTAAGAGTAGTAAGTATTTGATATTTACTTACCCTTCTGATTCTCATACTTCAGTATTTGCTGCCTCCAACTGCCTCTTACTACTTAAACTTAGTCCTGATCTCTAGTCCTCCTTCTGAAAGGGGAGATAGGTAGATGTCAAAGAGAGGATCTAAAGACCATTTTAACTTAATTGAGATTTTCTCTCAAAGATAATGGAAAAGAAGTTACTAAACTGCACTCTGGAGATAAACGGGAAACAGTTCTAAGTGAATATTTCTATTATTTGAGATAAATCCTACACGCCTTCTCATTTTCTTTTTTTCCCTTCTTTCAATTCTCCTATCCCCTGGTAAATATTCCTAAAACAGGTATTCTAATATCTTTTTACCTGTAAACGCTTATTCAGAGCAGCTTTGCTGAAATTATTTAAATGTTGAGGGATCCATAAAGCAAGTATAGGTTTGTATGATGTGTTTAATGGTTTATTGACTCTGTTGTTGCTGAGTTATCAGAATATGCTTGGAAAATATGGGATCTAAATGTAAACATTTTTTTTGAGCAGGGGACAGTTTGCGTTTAGAGGATGGGCAAGCAGTGCAGTTAGAAGATGGAACTACAGCATTTATTCACCATACCTCCAAAGGTAAATTAGCTTTGAACATTTGAATAAAATAAGGGAGAGGTAGGGTGTGGGAAAAATAAGACCTGCCTTTAGTTGCAGAAATGCTGCTGTCACGTAAAAGAAGGATTATGCTTGTTCTCTCAAATATAAGATGGTAGATTTTGGCACAGTCTAAGGGAAAACTTTATAATAATTTGAGTTGTCCAGTAACAGGTTGAAATAGCAAACCCCTGGTCTTTGGAAGACTTCAACTAGAGGCTGCTTTTAAAATATGAAATTAAACATTTGTAAGTTAAATTGTTGATTTTTTTTCTTCCTTTTAACTATAATGTCTTTAGCAAGGTCCTTTGCCCCTTGTGTTGGTCTTTAAAACTAAATAAAAATTTTAAAACTATCTGAAGCAAATATGGCAAAATGCTCGTGTTTATTAGCTTTGTGTAGGGAGGATCAGGGATTTGAGGTGGAATGCATAGGAGCAATGAGCACAGCTCTGTAGCCAGACTATCTGGGTTCAAATCTGGGTCTGCTGTCTTTTAGCTGTGTGCCCTTGAGCAAATTATTTAACCTTTTTGGGCTTCAATTTCATCATCTGAAATGAGGATTATGATAAGTATCCACATCATAGGGTAGTTGTGAAGACAAAATGTACAAACATGTAGAGCACTTGGAACAATATTTATC
Organism: Balaenoptera acutorostrata; assembly: GCF_949987535.1. Lineage (NCBI taxonomy): Eukaryota > Metazoa > Chordata > Mammalia > Artiodactyla > Balaenopteridae > Balaenoptera > Balaenoptera acutorostrata. The sequence goes on along the minus strand of NC_080072.1, from coordinate 47,702,672 downwards.
ACATAGTAAATGCTCAATAAATATTAGCTATTGTTATTACTTTATAAAATACTTTATTATAGAATGACTGTAAATGTTTTAAAAGACTAGTTGTGAAACCAAAGGAAGAAATTATTTTAAATTTAGAATATTTGAATTTGTAAATAAATTTATTTAAAGTTGAGAAAAAGTAAACTGAAAATTTTTTTTCTTTAGCAGTGGGAGTTGATCACAGGTTCACTGTAATTGGCTAGATTTATTATTTCACAATGCTGTATGTTTCTTAGTATGGTTATTTAGAAGGGGGAAAAAACCATGGAGTCATAATGACATGAGTTCAGATCCTGGTTTCTCTGCATACTGATTTTTTTTAGTACTTTTTAAAAAAAATAAATTTATTGATTGATTGCTGCGTTGGGTCTTCATTGCTGTGTGCGGGCTTTCTCTAGTTTTGGCGAGCGGGAGTACTCTTCGTTGCGGTGTGCGGACTTCTTATTGTGGTATCTTCTCTTGTTGCAGAGCACAGGCTCTAGGCGCACAGGCTTCAGTAGTTGTGGCACACAGGCCTCAGTAGTTGTGGCTCACGGGCTCTAGAGTGCAGGCTTAGAAGTTGTGGCGCACGGGCTTAGTTGCTCTGTGGCATGTGGGATCTTCTTGGACCAGGGCTCAAGCCCATGTCCCCTGCATTGGCAGGCAGATTCTTAACCACTGCGCCACCAGGGAAGCCCTGCATACTGATTTTTGACTGTTAATTGTTAGTTTTTTTTATTTCCTGGGTCCTAAGGAAAGTGACTTTACTTCCTCAAGCCTCAGTTTCCCATTCGTACAATAAGGTGGTAAATATACCTGCCTCACAGAATCATTGTGAGGATTGAATGAAATAACACACATAAAGCACATGGGCCCTGCTCATAGTAAATATTCGATAAAAGTTCATTCCCTTCTTCCTTTAAATATGTAACTGTTTATCAGACTACCTTTAATTTAATGCCATTCTCTTCTACTCCCTCAGATAGTTATGACCAGAGTGCATTACAGGCAGTTCAGCTGGAAGACGGCACCACAGCTTACATCCACCATGCAGTGCAAGTCCCACAGTCTGACACCATCTTGGCAATTCAGGCTGATGGGACAGTGGCAGGTCTACACACTGGGGATGCCACGATCGATCCCGACACCATCAGTGCTTTGGAACAGTATGCAGCAAAGGTACACAGCATTTTACAATGTGAAGAACATCCCAGATACAGCTTCTTTATCTTTCACTAAAAGAAAAGAAAGCAAAAAATAAGAAACTAGGAATTCAAAGTCATAATCAGACAGCATCAAGGAGAAGATCAGCATTTATCGTAAAAGAAGTGAAGGGTAGAAAGAAACATTTGAAGACAAAAAAAGGAATGGAGTAAAAGCTTATAGAAGAGAAATGGGTGGCAGGTAATTCACAAAAAGATATACTCAAGGATGAGTGCCATAAAAGAAACAATGAGGTATAGATGGAACTGCTTATGAATTATAAAGTAGAAACTAGAGTTTGGAAAAGGTGAAGGAAAATCTCAAGTTTTACATCAAAAGGGCTGTGTTTTTTTTCCTGCATTGAAATTATATCATTTATATAATTTAAAAGGTTTTTCCCCTATTTTTTATAATGGAAATTTTCAAATATACACGGAAATAAATGATAATGTACCCATGTACTTATCTCCCAGCCTAAACAGTTATCAATATGTGAAATTTTTTTAAGCTTTATTTTATTCCTATAGGTGTCCATTGATGGAAGTGAAAGCGTAACAGGTTCAGGAATGATTGGAGAAAATGAGCAAGAGAAAAAAATGCAGGTATGTAAGGCTACTTTTTTATATTAGAATCTCTTTCTCTTAGCATTTCTGGGCCCTTCTAGGGATGAAAGCAAGAACTCACTACCTCCCTAGGAATATCTTACCAATTCAGAAAAACAGTGTATGCATTAGGCAGCAGCTTTCTCAGATTACCTCCTCAGGTCTCAGAATTCATTATATGGATGAAAGTGGCACTAAAGAATTAGAAATATCACAGAAATCCAGATGAAGCTTGTGTTCTGGAGTCCAAAGCAGTTTTGGAGACCAGGCGGTCTTCTGTCTGCCCCACCCTTGGCAGTTTGTGGATCCTTTTTCTGGGCCTTCACCCTTACTGTGACTGACTAACCCTTGCTACTTTGGTTTTTATATGTTTTTGTTTCTTCTGTTTACAACTGGTTCCCTCCATACTTTCCTTTTCAACTTCTGGAGAGACGGTCCAGTCTAGCTAATTGCCATTGTTCCTTCTGGGCAAAGCTGTTTTTACCGCTTCTACCAGACTCCTTCCTGGGCTGCAGATGGCCACGGGTTGGCTGCCCTTGATTCAGATGCTCACCTTGGGTCCAGTCCTTGGCTATCCCTTACCCAAATAACAGCCTAGAGCTGCAGAGCCTCGCCAAGGTTTGTAGTTAAGTACAGAGTAGTCACAGATGCATTCTGGGAGATCTACAAGTCAAAATTCAAGACTCTGTTATGAATTATGTGTTTTTGTGTTTGTTTGAGGGGTTGGTGTTTGTGTGGGTGGATGTTCTTGGAGCTTATATAATCACTGTAGTATATTACTGCTTTAATGCTGCTCCTTTTTTTCTCAGCAGTTATCTCTAGTATTTGGCTGACTGCTTCCTCATAGTTTTTTGCAGTCTTCCAAGTGTTTTATCATATTTAACTCCTAAAGTTATTGCTCAGGGCAACACTTTTTAACTTGAGCATTAGCATCACCACTTAATGCCATTGAGTAGTACTGTTGGGGGTTATCAAGAAGATTTTATATTTATAATAATAATAAGTAATAAAAGAAATCACTGGTGAAAATTTGATGCTTTTAAACATTGCTGAATAGCCAGTATTTCTATTTATCACTGAAGTGATGCCATGAAGTAGCAGTAATATAAACACAGTTTGTAATTCATTAAGCCCACCAGCTTTGAAACTACGTGATTCTTGGCAAAATTTTCAAGTCTTTGAATTCATAAAATGAGACTTTAATATTTTTTATACTGCAGTATGTCAAATCCATCTAAGTCAAACTCTACTAAAATGCAAACACAGTGTAAATATATACAAGAGATGTAGGTCAGTGCCTTGGAGTGGCCCAATAGGGTTCTGTCTCTTATTAGTGACTAACAATTAAGTTTTTAAATAATAGAATATTTTTAAAGAAAGACAGTTGTAACTACACTTGTAATAAACTAGAATAGGTCTTACAAAAAATGAGTGAATTTACCATTGGTCCGTATAACATTATACTATTAGCATAAAATTCTGTTACGATCAATAATTAATTTCTGAACCCAGAAACATACTAGGAATTCAGAACTGCTGAAACAATGTCGTAAAAAGCATGCTTACTCTTTATCTGCAGACATATAACCATTTGGTGTTTGTGCCAATAGACAAAGAAAATGAAGAAAGTTGAATAGGATTTTTGTTCTGACTGTAGCTTTTTCTCCTTTTCCCTTTGTACCTCTCCCTTACAGACTAGATCTGTGCTGTCCAAAATGTTGTCGCTACTGAGCACTTGAAATGTGACTAGTCAGAATTGGCATGTGCTGTGAGTGTAAAATACATACCAGAGTTCAAAGACTTACAATGAAAAAAAGAATGTAAAATATCTCATTAATAGTGCCTCCTGTTGATTACATGTTGAAATGATAATATTTTGGACATACTAGGTAAAATAAAATAATTACTAAAATTAATTTCACCTGTTTCTTTTTCCTTTTTTAAATGTAGTTACTAGAACATTTTAAATTATATATGCGGGGACTTCCCTGGTGGTGCGGTGGTTAAGAATCCGCCTGCCGGTGCAGGGGACACAGGTTCCATCCCTGGGAAGATCTCACATGCCGCAGAGCAGCTAAGCCCATGCACCACAACTACTGAAGCCCGCGTGCCTAGAGCCCGTGCTCCACAACAAGAGAAACCACCTCAGTGAGAAGTCTGCGCACCGCAACGAAGAGTAGCCACTGCTTGCCGCAGCTAGAGAAAGCCCACGTGCAGCAACGAAGACCCACCATGGCCAAAAAAAAATATTATATATGTGGCTTGTATTTGTGACTCATATTTCTCTTCATTAAGTGCTAGACCAGAAGTTCCTGAATCTTCTATCCTCCAAAACAATTGAGTACCATAGTTGAGGTTGAGGACCCAATACATGGTATTAAAAGGTCAAAATATCCCAAAAGAACTGCTGCAAATAAGCAGGACCTGTAACGTCTTGGTTTGTCTCTTAGTACTCATCCTACTTCTGCCAGAGTTGCTTAAGAAGTTGTAACTCTGTGTCTGGCTGAACTTTAAAGTAAAGAGGTCTGTACCTAATGCGATAGATTTTTTTACAGTCTTGTTTCAAAGCTTTAGATTTTTTTTCATTGTGATGCTTACAGTTTAGAGCTTTTTCTTTCATCTATAATATAAGCATACTAGTTGTGCTGCTGAGCTGATCTCTTACTTGAAACCAGATTTCATAGAACAAGAAAGACCTAGAGTATCTAAAACATAATGCGCTCGTGGGAAGGCAATTTTGCCCCCTAGGGGACTTTTGGCAGTGTCTGAAGACAAGTTTGGTCGTCACAATTGGGGACATCTACTGGGTAGATGTCCTGCAAGGCATAGGACAGCCCCACTACAACAAAGAATTATTCTGTTCAAAATGTCAGTAGTACCGAATTTGAAAACACTCATTTGAAGTACTCTGTTTAAGGATGCCCATGTGTTCAGTTGTAAGAACCATAAGGATGATGGGATGTGTGTGTTTCAGGGAGGCTATGACGGTTGTCATCGCCCTCCAGCTACACCACCCTTAGTTAAGCAGAACAGCGTGCTATTAAAGTAACATGTAATTTGTAATAAAAACATCTCAGTCGAGCTTCCATTCTGCTATGTAGTTATCTGTGTGACTGTGGGCAAATTACTTAATTTCTCTGGATCTGAGACTTATTAGCTAAATGTGAACAATAATCTTTGCCTTACCTATCTCGTGGGGTTATGAAAACCAAATGAGAGTTTCATTTGATTAATATTTTAGGTAACACATGAGAATGTAATTTGTAAATGTGTTAGCATCATGCAGCATTGTTGATGCTTTACATGTTCTGTTAGAATCCAAGGCCCTTTTTCATGGTTTCCATTAGTTTTGACTTCATTAAAAACTAACTTTATTTACATTGGAGATCAGAGTCCTTTGGCTTGGCAGTTTTTTTAAAATAAATTTATTTTTATTTATTTATTTTTGGCTGCATTGGGTCTTCGTTGCTGCGCGGGCTTTCTCTAGTTGTGGCGAGCGGGTGCTACTCTTGGTCACAGTGCACGTGCTTCTCATTGCGGTGGCTTCTCTTGTTGCGGAGCACGGGCTCTAGGTGCATGGGCTCAGTAGTTGTGGCTCGCGGGCTCTGGAGCTCAGGCTCAGTAGTTGTGGTGCACAGGCTTAGTTGCTCCATGGCATGTGGGATCTTCCCGGACCAGGGCTTGAACCCGTGTCCCCTGCATTGGCAGGCGATTTTTAACCACTGTGCCACCAGGGAAATCCCAGAGTCATTTTTGAGCCAAGTATGACACTCTGCACAGATAGGACGTGGCAGCACCATCATCACATGCCCACAGAGTAGAAAGTCATTCTTCAATTTTCATGGTATCTCAATTTCTAAAATAGGTCATAGTCTTTAAAAAAACCTCTAACATCAGTGCAGTTGTTTAAAGTCTTGTGTTGAGTTCCAGAGAAGTGATCTTCTACTTAACACTATATAAGTATAGACTAGGATCATATGGATTGTAATGTCTCCCACAGGCGACTCAAATGACCTAACCCCCGCTTTTCCATTGCTTTTGAAATTGAAAATGATTTTTACATTGTTTAAACGTATGTCCTAAAATACATATATACATTATAAAATATATATATATGTATATATACACTTAATGCCCTGGACTATGTCAAGGAACACCTGCATATAATACGTTGATGGATGCTCCCTGGCTTGACTTTTCTAGAGTGGGAGTCAACCTGTGAGCGCTGACTATGCCCCCTTGTGGATCTCCTTTTGACTTCTTCCAGAGCTGCTGACTTCAGCCATGGAACAGAATTAACCTAACTGGCTCAGCATGATAGAATCTTCATAAAATGATGACCTGAGTCTGGAAAACCACATTACAGTTTTATCTTTTTTATCCTGAAAATTGTAACTTCATCTACTTTATTTCTGTATAAATAATTTAAATCATACTTTTTGTTTCATCTAGATTGTCTTACAAGGCCATGCAACAAGAGTAACTGCTAAGTCTCAACAGAGCGGAGAGAAGGCCTTTCGATGTGGCTATGACGGGTGTGGAAAATTATATACAACAGCTCATCATCTTAAGGTATATATGAAGGAAAGGCTGTGTCTAGTTATGAGAATATCTAGGGCATTAAACGCCAACATAATGTATTTGCAGTATTCAAACACCATTGTTCTCCCCCACTTATCAAGATACAAATACCCTCATATACAAAAGCCTGTGCAGACTGGGCCAGTGAGCCACAATTACTGATCCTGCGCGTCTGGAGCCTGTGCTCCGCAACAAGAGAGGCCGCGATAGTGAGAGGCCTGCGCACTGCGATGAAGAGTGGCCCCTGCTTGCCACAACTAGAGAAAGCCCTCTCACAGAAACGAAGACCCAACACAGCCATAAATAAATAAATCAAAAAAAAAAAAAAGCCTATGCAGATTTTAGAAACTGAACTCTTTGAGGGCTTGGACTATGCTTTCTTCATTTCTGGCTCCCTCATGTCCAGCATACTACGTGGCACATGATAGGTACTCTACATATTTGAATACATTTTTCTCAAATGTGGAATTTATGTAATTACATGGGAGATGTATGTGTAATTATTCCGTTAACAGTGATTTGCTGAAATGTAGCAAAAGTTGGTGTTAGTTTGTCCTGTCTGTCAAATACATAGGCCAAGTATTTTGATTGCAGCTAAACACAACATACCATGACCCATAAAAATAATAGCTAACATTTATTGAATAACTTACAATGTGTCAGGAAGTGTGCATTTAGCATATTTGGAATAACAGCCCTAGAGCCCATCTCCACTACTTATCAGTGTGTACATGTTACTTGACCTCTTAAGTACCTCATTTTCCTTATCTATAATATTGGATGATAAAAGTACCTCCCTCAACGGTGGTTGTGAGAATTAAGTTAGTTAATTCTGTACATGTAAAGTATTGAAGAGAATGGCCTGGAATGTGGTAAAGGTTCAGTAAATGTTGGCCATTGTCATGAGTATTCATTTGTCACAGCAGCCCTCTATCGTAGGTACTATTATGTCCCCACTTTACAGAGAGGACTTTGAGGCTGAGAGAAGGCAAGTGCCATGGCCACACCACTAGTCAGCAGTGAAGCCTTGCCTCAGATTGAGGCCCCTCTGCCAGCAGCCTCCACACTCGTAGCCTTATGTTGTGTAACGTCTCCCTGTACTCCTGCATCTCACCAGGTACATGTTCCATTCAAACACCTTTGACCACTCTAGAAAAACTCAAACCTCCAGTATTCCTGTTCCTTATTTATTATTTTTTAATTTATATATATATATATATTTTTTTTTTTTTCTTTTTTTTTTTTGGCTGCCTTGGGTCTCCGTTGCTGCACGCGGGCTTTCTCTAGTTGGGGCGAGTGGGCTTCTCATTGTGGTGGCTTCTCTTGTTACGTAGCATGGGCTCTAGGTGTGTGGGCTTCAGTAGTTGCAGCATGCGGGCTCAGCAGTTGTGGCACGCAGGCTTCAGTAGTTGTGACTCACGGGCTCTAGAGTGCAGGCTCAGTAGTTGTGGCGCACGGGCTTAGTTGCTTCGTGTCATGTGGGATCTTCCCGGACCAGGGATGGAAGCCGTGTCCCCTGCATTGGCAGGCGGATTCTTAACCACTGCGCCACCAGGGAAGTTCTCCTGTTCCTTATTTATTTATTTATAATTTTTATTGATTGATTGATTGATTGATTGATTGCTGCATTGGGTGTTTGTTGCTGCGTGTGGGCTTTCTCTAGTTGTGGCGAGCAGGGGCTACTCTTCGTTGCAGTGCGTGGGCTTCTCACTGCAGTGGCTTCTCTTGTTGCGGAGCACAGGCTCTAGGCATGTGGGCTTCAGTAGTTGTGGCACGCGGGCTCAGTAGTTGTGGCTCATGGGCTCTAGAGCGCAGGCTCAGTAGTTGTGGCACATGGGCCTAGTTGCTCTGTGGCATGTGGGATCTTCCTGGACCAGGGCTCGAACCCGTGTTCCCTGCATTGGCAGGCGGATTCTTAACCACTGCGCCACCAGGGAAGTCCCCTGTTCCTTATTTAAAATGAGTACTTCTTAACATACAACATTTGGTCTATATTGAGAATTACTGACCTGTAGTTTTTGAGAAAAGAAAAGTTATCTTTTGATTTTCAAAAATAACATACAAGCAACAAAATAATTCAGCAGTGGGGAAATAAAAAAGGTCTCTGTGGAGACCATCCACCTGTGGAGTGCCTCAAGGAAATAAACTCATGCCTGTGTTTTAATAACAGGTGCATGAGCGATCACACACAGGAGACCGGCCTTATCAGTGTGAGCATGCAGGCTGTGGGAAAGCATTTGCAACAGGTAAAAACATGAATTTTCTTTGTTTCTTGGTTCCACTTGGGGGTCATGCAGAGACGGGTCAGAGGCAGGAACTGACCCCTTGCCTTGGTCTGAATTAGTGGGCAAACAGTAACTAGTTTTCCAGTCTCTCCCTTATTGCCTTTTGTCCTGCTTGCTCTGTTCTCTCTCTGTGTTCTCATTTTGCTCCTCAGACCTGTTTCTGCCTACTGTGTTTGTTATTTCACTCCACACTCTGCTTTCTTTTAGCAGGAAAAACAAAAGTCGAGCATTAAAGCTGACACAGAGTTTAACATTAGGACAGACCTTAGGGGGTACCATGGGAAACAGGGGCTTAGCAGTGGGACGGGTCCTGCCCAGGTACACATCCAAGAGGGCCAGGACTGTTGCCAGGCCTCCTGACTTCACCCTATTCCTCATTCCATGTCTCAATTCTTTTTGGTTTTGTTTCTCAGGATTTTTTCTTTTTTATTATGAAAATTTACAAACATTTATATAAATGAAAAATAATGTTATAGTATACCACCATAAACAGTTCAGCATGCATATCAGTAACTAACATTTTCAGTATTTGTTTACATTTCTTTTTTGAGGTAAAATTTACGTACAGTTTACTGTACAAATATTAATTTTAACATTCTATAAGTTTTTTTTCCTGTATTCATCCATTTATTCATTTATTTATTTTTTAAAAAATTTTATTGGAGTATAGTTGATTTACAGTGTTGCGATAGTTTCAGGTGTACAGCAAAGTGAATCAGTTATACATATTCATATATCCACTTTCCCCTTTTTTTTTTAGATTCTTTTCCCATATAGGCCATTACAGAGTATTGAGTAGAGTTCCCTATGCTATACAGCAGGTTCTTATTAGTTATTTTATATATAGTAGTGTGTATATGTCAGTCTGAGTCTCCCAATTTATCTCCCACCCCCCGCTTATCCCCTGGTAACCATAAGTTTGTTTTCTACATCGTGACTCTACTTCTGTTTTGTAAATAAGTTCATTTGTACCCTTTTTTTTAGATTCCACATATAAGCAATATCATATGATATTTGTCTTTCTGTGTCTGACTTCACTCAGTATGGCAATCTCTAGGTCCATCCATGTTCCTGCAAATGGCATTATTTTGTTCTTTTTTATGGCTGAGTAATATTCCATTGTATATATGTACACATCTTCTTTATCCATTCCTCTGTTGATGGACGTTTAGGTTGCTTCCATATCCTGGCTATTGTAAATAGTGCTGCAGTGAACATTGGGGTGCATGTATGTTTTTGAATTATGGTTTTCTCCGGGTATCATGTCTCGATTCTACTTCAAGATTTTGGGGTATGAGTTGTAAACATCTAATAAGATTGGGGCACTTTAAAAAAAGAAGCACACAATCTCTTCTAGACAGAGATGAAACTATTGAATTTTCAGCGGGACAGTCCTGAGTTGTCATACTCTTGTACCTTTTTAATTGTTATTCTGTTGTGTTTGCCTAGTATTATATCCTTGGTGTTTACTATATTTTTCAATAACTTAATCTCAATGGGCATGCTTACAGGGGTCTTGTGTAATTAAATTTCTTTTAAATTTTTCTTAAAGGTTATGGATTAAAAAGTCATGTCAGAACTCATACAGGAGAAAAGCCATATCGGTGTTCAGAAGATAATTGTACTAAATCTTTCAAAACTTCAGGAGATCTACAGAAACATATCAGAACTCATACAGGTACTGGTGTGAAGAAATGTCAGATCTAGGCCAGGAGTTCTTAATCTGCAGGAAGGGACTTGGGGAGTAGTTTCTGGAAGGTTTCAGGAAGTCAACGTCAAGGGCTTCTCTTAAACTCCCAAAACTCCATGCAATTTGCCATTCGTGCATGTATGCTTCTTTCCAGGATGAAGGCCTGTAACGCTGTTAGATTCTCAAAGGGGTTCATGTTCCAAGAGATTAACAATGGCCCTAGACCACCAACCCTCTCAGTTTTCAGGAATTATCTGAGCAACAGTCTTATTTACCTAGGATTATACATCTACTTAGTAGCCCAACAGAGACCAGAACCTAAGGCACACAATTCCTTCTCAGTTTAGTACTGCTTCTTCTGCATTAAGCTGCTTCTAAAAAAAGTGTCTGAACCCCTCACAACCCCACAGAAAGAAAGACTTGTTACTTCCTTGTGATCATCTCCCCTATCCTTAAATTCCTTCTCTCCTTTTCCTAAAGGGTACTTTGTTCTTATCTTCTCTCCCCTCCCCTCCCTTCCTTGTACTTGATTATTTGCAGATTGGTAATATAAAGGTAATTATTTGCTTTGGATCAGAGCTGGAAGAGTTTCAGAAACTGTTGATAAGAGATGCTATTATAAGCTGTTGACTAAGTAGTATAGCATAAGGTCCTTTAGTTTGAGATTTTACTGCAGATGTTTTAAACATAGTGTTATCGCTTTGTCCCCAAATACTTCTAAGTATTCTGAGATCGTTTAGCAGATTTTCATGGAGGATTCTTCCTGTCATTAAAGTTTAACTTTTAGTTCAAATATGATCCCAAATCGGCTTTACTGTACAGTGTTCAGGAACAAAGCTGTAGGTCCCTGCTTCTATTTCATTCGTGCTCTTAGTTTTATCTGTTATATCAGAGGCAAGCGTCTCCAAGCTCCTGAGAATAGTAATATATTCAGCAAGTATTTTTGATTCATATTATGTGTTAGACACTAGATTTTAAAAAGACCAAAAATTCTTTTTCTTCAAGTATTATAGAATAAATAAAGTAGGAGGTAAGCTTTTAGGGGATTCTAGGGTTGTTTTAACTTAATCCTTATTCCTGACTCTATTTTTCTTTTGTATTTCTTTATGATATGTATTTCTTTGTCTTCTTTTCTCAGCTCTTTTTTTTTTTTTTTTTAAACATTTTATTTATTTATTTATTTATGGCTGTGTTGGGTCTTCGTTTCTGTGTGAGGGCTTTCTCCAGTTGCGGAGAGCGGGGGCCACTCTTCATCGCGGTGCGCAGGCCTCTCACTATCGCGGCCTCTCTTGTTGCGGAGCACAGGCTCCAGACGCGCAGGCTCAGTAATTGTGGCTCACGGGCCCAGTCGCTCCGCGGCATGTGGGATCTTCCCAGACAAGGGCTGGAACCCGTGTCCCCTGCATTGGCAGGCAGATTCTCAACCACTGCGCCACCAGGGAAGCCCTCAGCTCATTTTTTAATATGCCCTTCTGGGTGATTCCATCTTGGAAAGTCATGTAATCAGTGATGAGTTTTGAATACTATTCAGGTTTTCCTATGTAAATTTAAGTTTGGAGTAGACAATGCTGTTGACAGAAAAAAAGAGAAAAAAAAAAAAACCTCAAAGGGAAGCTCAATACAAAAAGGCTAGAGTCTGAGCATGAATGATCCTAGGCAGAATTGAAGGATAAGACATTTCAATTTTCTGTGTATTTTTGCACCATTTAATGTATTTCCCTTTGTGTTTTCAGGAGAAAGGCCCTTTAAATGTCACTTTGAAGGCTGTGGTCGGTCTTTCACAACATCGAATATCAGAAAAGTGCATATTAGGACACACACAGGAGAAAGACCTTATTACTGCACAGAACCAGGATGTGGGAGGGCATTTGCCAGTGCAACCAATTATAAAAACCATGTGAGGATACACACAGGTAACGGTCTCTAGTTCTTGGTCTTCTGTCTTTCAAGGCTCAGTTGAACTCCTGCCTCTCCTATAAACCATTTACAAGTAATCTCTTCCCTCCTTCCTGCCACTTGGCATGGTAGAAATGGATTATGCAACTTGAAAAAACTTCACCTTAGCATTTTTACATTTATTTATTCAATAGTTATTGACCATCTGCTGTGTGTTCCCCTGCCAGACACCAGAAATACAGAGACAGACAAGATATTGTCCAGGACAGTTGATTTAGGGAGGGATAGTAGACATAATTATTGCAGAGTGTCTATGGATATATATTTTTTAACAGCTTTATTGAGATATAATTCACGTACTGTACAGTTCATCCATTTAAAGTATATGATTCAGTGTTTTTTATTATATTCATAGGGTTGTACCACCATCACCAAAATCCAGTTTTAGAACATTTTCATCTCACCTGAAAGAAACTCCATACTTGTTAGCAGTCTTCTCCCACTCTACCCCTGAGCCATAAGCAATTATGGATTTTCCCATTCTGAATATTTCATATAGATGTACAGTATATGGTATTTATTGTCTGGTTTCTTTCCCTTAGCATAATAGTACTGAGGTTCAGCCATGTCATATCAGTAGTTCTTTCCTTTTTAATTACTGACTAGTATTCCTTTACATGAATGCATCAAATTTTATTTATCAATTTACCAGTTATTTTCACTTTTTGGCTATTATGAATAATGCTGGAGTATTCATGTACAGTTTTTTGTGTGGATGTGTGGTGTTTTCTTTTGGCTGCACCACACAGCTCTTGGGATCTTAGTTCCCTTGCCAGGGATTGAACCTGGGCCCTCAGCAGTGAGAACGCAGAGTCCTAACCACTGGACAGCCAGGGAATTCCCTTTTTTTTTTCTTTTTGGATATATGTTTTTATTCCTCTTGGGTATATACCTAGGAGTGGAATTGTTGGATCTTATGATAACTTTGTTTAACATTTTGAGGAACTGCCAAACTGTTTTCCAAAGTGGCTGCAACATTTTACATTCTCACCAGCAATGTATGAGGGTTCCAGTTTCTCCACATCCTAGTGAACAGTTGTTGTTATCTCTCTTTTTGATTATAGCCGTCATAGTGTGTGTGAAGTGATATCTACCTCATTGTGCTTTTGATTTGTATTTTCCTAGTGTGCTAATGATGTTGAGCATCTTTTTATGTGCTTATTGGCCATTTGTATGTATTTTGGGGGGAAATGTCTTTTCAAATTCTTTGCCCATTTTTTAAATTGGGTTGTCTTTCTTTGTTGTTGGGTTACAAGAATTCTTTATTATATTCTGCATACAAGTCCCTTGTTAGGTATGTGATTTACAGATATTTTCTCCTGTTATTGTGGGGGTTTTTGTTGTTGTGTTTTTTTTCAATTTCTTGATGGTGTCATTTGCAGCTCAAAAGTTTTTAATTTTTTTTTTTTTTTTTTTTTTTGACCGTGCTGCATGGTTTGTGGGATTCCTAGTTCCCCAACCAGGGATCATATCCGGCCCCCTGCAGTGAAAGCGCCGAGTCCTAACCACTGGACTGCTGGGGAATTCCCCAAAACTTAAAATTTTTTTTTTTTAATTGGAGTATAATTGTTTTACAATGTTGTGTTAGTTTCTGCTGTACAATGAAGTGAATCAGCTATATGTATACCTATATCCCCTCCCTCTTGGACCTCCCTCCCACCCTCCCCCATGCTACCCATCTAGGTCGCCACAGAGCACCGAGCTGAGCTTCCTGTGCTTTATAGCACGTTCCTGTTAGGTATCTGTTTTACGCATGGTACTGTATATATATCAATCCTAGTCTCCCAATTCATCCCACCCTCCCCTTAAAACGTTTTAATTTTGATTCTCCACTTTGTGGTTGTATTTTTTTTTATTTGAAGTATGGTTGATTTATAATATTGTGTTAGTTTCAGATGGTTGTATTTTTGATGTGAATGGAAAGGTGAATGAGAGGAAGAATTTTAATATATTGTTTTTATTACTGATATTAAGAGTAAACTTGTGATAATTCAAAATGAAAAGACATTTTTGTAGAATGGAACTTTAGTTGTGCAAGTTAGTCTGCATTCTGCAGACCCCTGGATGTCTCTGGAAATGTTTTCGGGCATTTACAACAATCCCTTTCCTTTGAAAATGGTACATTAACAAGTTTTGAATACTGCTATGGACAGAGGGGAAGCCTTAAGAGGATTTAAAGAAAATTTGCTTTTTTAAGAAAAAAAATCACTCTGTCAATACCATAGAAAGAAGTTAAAGGGAGGTGAAACCATAAGCAAGGAGACTGATTAAGGGCCATTCGAATATTTGAAGTGAGTGAGATGGAGAAGGATAAAAATGAAAGACATTGAAGAGGTATCAGCAAAGGACCTGGTGACCAAGTTAGTCATGAGGAATGAGGAGAACCTATCATTCTGACTTGTGTGATGGATTAGATGATAATGCTAAGATGAGGAAGAGAAGGTTGAGAAGGGAAGATAATAGTGTCGGTTTGCAATATACAGATCTCTGGGTTTCCCTCACACCTGAACTCTAACCATCTGTATGTTTGCTGTAATGGTTGGTAAAATTTTTCCTCAAAATTTATGATTCAAATTGAAAACCCACTATAATGAATCTACTTGTACATGCATTTTCCTGTAAAAGGAAAAAATTTTAAGTTGCATGTGAGTCTATGTGAGATAACATAGAATACACTGAAGTCATATTTGTGATACATTCATACCTTATGCTTACATTGTATATTATACATTATTGCTATCATCTTCCCTACATTATTTGTATGTTTCCTAAGAAAGTGGAAAAGGCTGTGAAAACCTAAGAGGCCTAGAAAAGAAGGCTGTAGGTTAGAAGAAAAATTGTATTTTGCTAATATAATTTGCATTCCTTTATATCTTTAAGATATTTCATTTTAAAATTATAGTACGTTTGTGGTGTAGAAAGAAACAAAATTCCTGTTTGATACTGCACTATCATTGTGTATTACACACAAACATATACCGGCTACTGAGTTCATTGAGTGTTAAATAATTAGATAATTGGTATTTTAAGTGCTTCATATTATGCAGACATTTTTGGTGTGTTGTAACGTGGGTGCTTAAGAGCCTTTTTGTGATATTTGGGAAAATTGGCTGGGATTTTCAGATGGGCTGGGAAAACTATTTTTCCCATTTAAAGTAATGGAATATAGACTCATTATCTGAAAGTTAGTGATTCAACATGTTTTATGGACAAATTAGACTCTAATAAGAGGGATGCCTACATTAAGTTTGGCCATACCGATCTTTGGAACATGTAGGTAGAGTAGTGCTTTCAAATGTGGCTGTACATTGAATTCACCTTTTTAAAATAGACTGGCTTCCCAGATCCTATCTGCAAAGACTCTGACATAATTTTATTGAGGTGAGGCCCAGACATCAGTATATATTAAAAACTCTCCAGGTCTTTTATATGCATATATGGTTAAGAATCATTGAAGTAGAGATATCCAGTAGATAGTTATAAATGGTGGTCTGACCCAAGAGGTAGGTCTGGGCTGGAAGAAACGACTGGCTAATGATCATCAAGTAGATAATACCATAAAAGCCCACATTATGCTATAAGTGCAGTGTAAAGATTCAGCTGTGTAAAATGCAGTCCATTTTGGAAGGTTGGTCAGATGACCCAGTTGAGACTGTACAGCTAGCCATTAGGGAGCTCAAAAGTGCAATTCAACTCTATTTATGTCTTCATGAAAAGATGCTCAGCATCACTAATTAATCAGGGAAATGCTAATTAAAACCACAATGAGGGGCTTCCCTGGTGGCGCAGTGGTTGAGAATCTGCCTGCCAATGCAGGGCACAAGGGTTCGAGCCCTGGTCTGGGAAGATCCCACATGCCGTGGAGCAACTAGGCCCGTGAGCCACAATTACTGAGCCTGCGCGTCTGGAGCCTGTGCTCCGCAACAAGAGAGGCCGCAATAATGAAAGGCCCGCGCACCGTGATGAAGAGTGGCCCCCACTTGCCGCAACTAGAGAAAGCCCTCGCACAGAAACGAAGACCCAACACAACCATAAATAAATAAATAAATAAATAAATAAATTAAATTGTATAACTTAAAAAAAAAAAAAACCACAATGAGATATCACCTCACACCTGTCAGAATAGCTGTTATCAAAAAGACAGTAAATAACAAGTGTTGGCAAGGATGTGGAGAAGAGAAAATCCTATTGCACTGTTGGTGGAAATGTAAATTGGTACAGCCACTATGGAAAACAGTATGGAGGTTCCTCAAAAAATTAAAAGTAGAACTACCATACGATCCAGCAATTCCACTTCTGGGTATTTTAATGAAGAAAACAAAAACACTAATTCAAAAAGGTATATACACCCCTGTGTTCATTGCAGCATTATTTACAGTAGCCAAGATATGGAAGCAACCTAAGTATCCATTGATAGATGAATGGATAAAGATGTGATACACACAGGGACTTCCCTGGTGGTCCAGTGGCTAAGACTCCATGCTCCCAATGCAGGGGGCCCGGGTTCAATCCCTGGTCAGGGAACTAGATCCCACATGCCTCAACTAAGAGTTTGCATGCCGCAATTAAAGACCCTGCATGCCACAACTAAAAGATCCCACATGCTGCAACTAAAGATCCCACATGCTGCAACTAAAAGATCCCGCATGCTGCAACTAAGACCCGGTGCAGCCAAATAAATAAATATTAAAAAAAAAAAAGATGTGATACACATACAATGGAATATTAGCCATAAAAAAGAATGAAATCTTGCCATTTGTGACAACATGGATACCTAGAGGGTATTAAGCTAAGTGAAATAAGTCAGACAGAGAAAGACAAATACCATATAATTTCACTTATGTGGAGCTTAAAAATAAAACAGACAAACATAAAACAAAAACAGACACATGGATAGAGAAAACAAACTTGGTAGTTGCCAGAGGGGAGGGGGTTGGGGGATGAGTGAAGTAGGCGAGGGAGATTAAGAGGTACAGACTTCCAGGTATAAAATAAATGAGTCATGGGATATACAGCATAGGGAATATAGTCAATAATATTGTAATAACTTGGTACGTTGATAGATGGTAACTAGACTTATCGTGGTGATCATTTCGTAATGTATAAAAATATTGAATCAGTATGCTATACACCTGAAACTAATGTAATATTGTAAGTCAATTATACTTCAATTTAAAAAAGTATAATTTCAAGACAAAAACACAAAACAACCCCCCTCCCACCAAAAATACAAATTCATTTCCATCTTGACTCTGGTTTGGTGCCACCTAGTGGCAGTTTCTGCTCCAGCCTAAATATGAATAGGGCTGGTTCTCTGAGTTGGAATTGCCTGACATTTCCCTGCCTGGCCTTGCCCTTGTCATATCTCCCCCACAACCATTCCGCAAGATAAGAACTTTAACCTGCCCTGCTTTGAGAATGCAGGCTGGGCAAAGGACGGAAGCAATCTCAATTACTAATGTCTAAGACGTATATTACAGATTACATTAGTGATTTTATTATTTGTGGTTGGTTTTACTGTGTTTAGAACCATGGAAAGAGATGGAGTTAACCCAAGAAAGGTGTAAAATGAGAACAGACTGGTATATGCGTATGTATACACACATAAGCACATTTTAGAGATTATATGAGTTCACACCAGTACCTCCAATTCCAGCTCATCTTACAGAGCTCTTTTCTTCCCTCATTCCGTATTTGTATGTCCCTTCTTCCATAGTAAGAGCTCTGGCTTCCAACAGCATTGACACATTTATTCATCGCTTAATCCTTTATTATACCTAAAATAGTTTCAGAGTTGTTTTGCCCATAGCACTACAATAAACAAGCCTACCAAGAAGAATTGAAGATTTGTTTGCAGTTTTCCCTACTCCAGCCTAGTCCAAGACTGAGGGCATTAGTAAAATACTGTGTGTATGAGTTACCTTAATTAGTTTATTCTCCCCCCGCTACCCCCAACCCTGGCCCTGGCCCCCATACCCCTTCTAAGTGGTTACAAGTATTCATTTAAACTAAGGTTAGGGGGACTTCGCTGGTGGCGCAGTGCTTAAGAATCTGCCTGCCAATGCAGGGGACACAGGTTTGAGCCCTGGTCCTGGAAGATGCCACATGCCGCGGAGCAGCTAAGCCCGTGCGCCACAACTACTGAGCCTGCGCTCTAGAGCCCGTGCTCCGCAGCAAGAGAAGCCACCGCAATGAGAAGCCTGCACACCACAACAAAGAGTAGCCCCCACTCACCGCAGCTAGAGAAAGCCCGAGCGCCCAACAAAGACCCAACGCAGCCAAAATTAAATAAATAAATAAATTTATAAAAGAAAAAAAACTACAGTTAGGTTAATTTCTTCCAGTTTGCTCTCAGTGTTAGATTCCCCCCACTACATGTTAACAGTGTCTAGGTATTTTATGATATTAAATAATTATTGTTAATTTTGTTATTTAAAAAAAGCATCCATCTTTTATACAATCTGAAATATTTATAGATGAGATAGAATGCTATCTGGAGCTGTTTCAGAATAATCCAGGGTGGCAAGAGGGGGTAGAAATGTGTGGTGAATAAATGAAACTATATTGTCCATGAATTGATAGTTGAAGCTAGATGATTGGTACATGGGGGTTTATTGCACTGTTTCTCTATACTTTTGTGTATGTTTGAAATTTTCTATAATGAAAAGTTGTAAAAATATATGTACTGCCTACATTGTTCTCAGACTGTTTCATGGAAAAAGAATTACTTTGTATTGAGTTGGTTTTAGTGACTATTTAATAGCTTTTGATTGGATGCAAGAAGTCAACTGAAGTTAATATAAAATGTGTGTCCTTTTAGATTTACTGAAGTGTCCAAACTATGTCTCATAGACTTTTCAGAAAATCTTTGTTTATTATCCTTATAAAACCCTTAGGGTGGGATTTCCCTGGTGGCACAGTGGTTAAGACTCTGCGCTCCCAGTGCAGGGGGCCTGGTTTCAATCCCTGGTCAGGGAACTAGATCCCACATGCATGCCACAACTAAGAGTTCGCATGCCACAGCTAAGGAGCCCACTTGCCGCAACTAAGGAGCCCTTCTGCCACAACTAAGGAGCCCACGTGCCACAACTAAGACCCGGTGCAACCAAATAGAATAAATAAATAAATATTGGGACTTCCCTGGTAGTGCAGTGGATAAGACTGCGCTCCCAATGCAGGGGGCCTGGGTTTGATATCTGGTCAGGGAACTAGGTCCCACATGCATGCCGCAACTAAAAGTTCGCATGCCACACAACTAAGGAGCCCGCCTGCTGCAACTAAGGAGCCCTGGAGCCCCAACTAAGGAACCCGCCTTCCACAACTAAGACTCGGTGCAACCAAATAAATAAATAAAAATTTTTAGAAAATAAATAAATATTTTTTAAAAAACCCTTAGGGTAAGCTACATTAGTTATACTAATAATTGCATTTATTATTGCCATTATTAGTAAAGTATCACTAATGATATCTAGATTATCTAGTTACAGGTAACAATAACAGTTTCACCAAATCTTAGAGTTAACTGGGCAATAAACATCTCCATCCTTATTTTTTCACATCCCTTGAAATTAAGGGGAAAGTGGTATTCAGGCATGGGATGAGACTCAGGGTGCAGACCACCTTTTGAGCCAAGTTGAAACCATAGTTAAGGAGTCTTTTCTTGTGCACTGCCTCCTAGCAGGATAGAAAGGGATTTGACAACTATTTTTGCCACTAGAGGTTCCCCCTCTCTGCCCCCTCCCCCACTCCCATCCCCCCTCCCCCCCCAGAAGGTATGGAATGATTATGCCTTCGTAGGTAAAAGTTGATTTTTTTTGTATGTGTGTGCTGTTCTTTACTTAGGGGAAAAGCCATATGTTTGTACAGTCCCTGGGTGTGACAAAAGGTTCACAGAATATTCCAGTTTGTACAAACATCATGTTGTTCACACTCACTCCAAACCGTACAACTGTAACCACTGTGGGAAGACATACAAGCAGATCTCCACGCTGGCCATGCACAAACGGACAGCTCACAATGACACTGAGCCCATCGAGGAGGAGCAGGAAGCCTTCTTTGAGCCTCCTCCAGGTAAGGGTTTTTTCCAGTATGTCTATGTCTGTGTTTGAAAAGCAACAGTTATGAACATAATTTATGACTTAAAGCATTTTCTCAAATCATAAAGTTTTTCAAATAGTCACACAAACATATCATTTACAGCTGTGATAATTGCTATCAAAGAAAGGTGCTTAATGCTCTGGGATATAAGAGGGGAAGTTAGTCTAGCCTCGTAGGTCAGAGGACGCTCCCCTGAGGAAGTGATTTTTGGAGAGATCTACAGGGTGAATAGGGGTTAACTTGGTGTAGAGTCAGGGATGTGGTGGGTTGGGGGGGTGGTAAACAGGGAGCAAAGGCAAAAGAACATTCCAGATAGAGGGATTGGCACAAGCAAAAAGCCCTGAGGTGGGAGAGAGCAAAGTAAATTGGAGAGACTGAAAGAAGCCTGGCCAGCATGGCACTTCTGCCTGGGAAGGTGGTATGCAATGAGACTGCACAGCAAGGCACGGGCAGCCTAGACTATTTGGGTGTATTAAGATGTTGGTCTTAATCATAAGAGTGGTGAAGCACTCCCAGATAACTCTTAGTTGATTCATGTGCTATTCAGTAGTGTTGTAGGAGACAAAAACATTCATTTCAATGAGGATAAACTCTTGGAAAAAATATTTTAGAGAATTAGAGTCTATGATTTCAGTTAAATAAATCAGCATAGTTAAATAGGTAAAATGAAGTAGGTTTTTCTAAAACAAAAACATATGTTGTCCTGTTTCATTGAGTACCTCCTAAATGGAGTAAATTTGAAAATTAAAACATCTTTACCCATTCTTAACAACTAGTATTGAAGAGTTGAAAAACATTTAGGTAGGAAAAAAATGGTTGGAGAATAAGGAAAAGAACAGATCATTCACTGTCTACTCAAATAATTCCGTGTAGTTCTAATTTGTCTTTTCAGATATCAGTCATGTGATAGTAAGAAAATAACAGTTCCTTCACTCTTTTATTTTTTAATTTTTTTAATTTTTGGCCATGCCACGTGGCTTGTGGGATCTTAGTTCCCTGACCAGGGATTGAACCCGGGTCCCTGGTAGTGAAAGTGCCTAACCACTGGACCACCAGGGAATTCCCCAAAATTCCTTCACTCTTGAATGCTATACTGTTTTCTAGCCAAAGCAGTGTAAGTGTGCATGGTTAGATATTACAACAGCTGCTAAATCGTTGCAATTAGAAAGCAGACTTTCATGATGTCAAACTTAGGTTTAAGACTGTTCCTCTTTTAAGCTTCCTCAATCTCTTCCTTAAATGTTGATATTTCAGATTGTCAGAATTTCTTGTGTTCTAGAAGATAATCTATAATATAATAATACACATTTTGTTAAAAAAATTAAAGTAAGATTGTTTTTCTAAGAATAAGGATGGGTTTATGTTCCTTTTCTCCCATATGGTCCCCTAGGTTTTGAACCCATTGGAATAATGGTATAATAATAAATATAATAAATAGCCATGGAACAGAACAAAAAGAAATGAAGTAGTGAGTGTCATAGAGATTACACCATGATGACTATAGCTGTATGAGTGTAGGCATCAACCATAACTTTGAGAAGTACTCATAAATTAGCATATAAAGTCCTTTGAAGGAAGAAAAAATATTTACCCTTTTTCTGGCATCATGAGAGGTGGAAAGCAATAGAAGAGAGGGATCAATAATCTTCCTGGTTGCCAAGTATGGCAGTAATTGACTATTGAAATTGCTGTTTACTTGCTGGTTCTTTGTGAAATAAAGAAGCGGAGGGGGGCTCCTGTTCTGTTACTTACTAAATGGTTAACCTTAACCCAGATAATATGCCATTACGTTGTCTTTACACAATGATGTCACTGTGTACTGATGACTTATAATCAGTCACTTGTGTTAAAAGAGTAAGTAACTTAGTGTTAGTACGTTGTGCTTACATACCATTCTGGTTTTGTGGTTAATGTTTATGAAGGTTGTCTTATCATTTTTAGCAGCTTCTTAAGTGACTGCAAGGACTTAGTGCATACTTGCCATGTTGGAAGGGTTATTTGCCAGTTAGTCTCCCTGTACAGTTCCCCCACTCCCCGCCCCAGCACACATGCATGGTATCACATAATTACTCCAAATAAGAGAATAAGCAAGGTCTCTCAAAATTAGAACAGTTACACTTTATGTGGAAAAGTTTGGTTTGGTCTGCTTTGATTTGGTTTGGCTTTGCAAAAGAGGAGGTGGAGAAATTGGCAGGAGGTGCTGGAAGCCATTTTCATGGTTTAGAATTTAGGGACTTCCCTGGTGGTCCAATGGTTAAGACTGCACTTCCAATGCAAGGGCCTCGGGTTCAATCCTTAGTCAGGGAACTAAGATCCCACATGCCACATGGCCAAAGAAAAAAAAACATGATTTAGAATTTAATACACATGCCATTTAATTTTTGTCAGTTTTCTCTGTAATATTTAAAATCTCCTCTCTTTTCTAAACAGCTTGGTTGTTTGATCAAATAAATAATTCATTTGTTTTAAACAGGTCAAAGTGAAGATGTTCTTAAAGGGCCCCAGATCACGTATGTTACAGGTGTAGAAGGGGACGATGTTGTGTCTACACAAGTAGCCACAGTAACCCAGTCTGGGTTGAGTCAACAGGTTACTCTCATATCCCAGGACGGGACTCAGCATGTAAGTACCCACCAAAAGTCAAACAAGTTAAATAATATTTCTCTGAGCCTGGGCTTGAAAGGCAGGTTGGGTCCCAATTGAGGAAAGCCTTGAATTGGGGCACAGAGTTTGGAGTTTAGCTTGTAGGCAGTGCTGGATCTCCTGGAGGCTTTCCAGTAGCCTGTTGAAAGCGACTACATGCAGGGAGATTAGTAAAGAGAGAAGGTTTGTGACTCTCTAGAATTCAAATGGTGTTATGGGTATAGTTCAAATGTGAGGTGGTGAAGGTCAGAACCACAGTGAAATTGAGGGCTTGAAAAGTAATAGATCCATGTGAAACCCGATTCAGAGAAGGGATAGGATTGAGAAGTCAGCAGAGGTTTGGCTGAGGTGACAAGGACATCATTAAAACATCCTGGCAAGTCAGTGATGGGCACATCTGTAAAATTTCCTGAGTGTGACTCTCTCCCTACCTGGAATCATGGGAGTTTACTTAACTAGCTTCACAGAATTAATAGAAGAGGTATCTTGATTTCCCCAGGAAAAGCAATGTGTAATGGCTATTGTTCAATAGTCAAACTTGTCATTGTTTTCTAGGTGCCACTAGCCTAAAATAATTCAGACTTGATTTCATTTTTAAGCTCTAGCTAAGGTTGTCTTAATAACTGGTGGAAATAGACATATGGGGTTCTTTATCCTTCTATATCTACCTCTTCCATGGAGAACTCTCTTCTTACCTGTCTCTCTCGGACCTTCACCTCCCATGATTAATTTGCCCTTTGTGTTGATAACTGTTAATGTGCTGATGTTAGCTAGAAGGCAGAACGTATTCAGGATAGGAAAATACAAAGCACTTGTACCATCCCATTCATCCCTCTTCCCCTTACTTTTGACATCACTAATTCTACACAGCACTCTTTGTCCACTGATTGGCATATAAGATTTAACATATTTACTAACACAATTTTAATTCAGCATCAACCCTAAGCCTTTTTTAAAAATTAGGTCATCACAGATAGGCTCTGTGGAGGTCATTTGATCTAACCTCCTTCCCTCCTTATACTGGAGAAATTCCCTCTACAGCAGCCCCCATATAGATGAGGCAGTTTCTCTCTTAAGAGACAGTCTATTCCATTGCTGGATAATTTGAGGGTTTATCAGACTGGAACCTACCACTGTGTCATCCACTCATGGCTTTTCTCTGACCATATAGAATGAGTCTAATCCCTCTTCATATGTTTTAAAGCAGCTATTTTCCCCATCCCAATGTTGTATTTTCTCTAGATATAATCTTCCCATTTACTTTAGGGATTTCTATTCCATTCCTTTGGTCAATTAAAAAACAAACATTTATTGAACCCAATGACAGATATTTTGGTAAAGTTAGTGTGGGGAGTACTGGAAGGGGGGGTATCGTAGTCTAGTAGGAGAGGGACGTTCCTAAAATGAACAATAATTTCTCATAATGATGGGTATATAATCGACAGGTATGTAAAGTGTTGTGGCAACCTGGAGGAAGGAGTAAATGATGCTTCCTGAAGGAATCTTGGAGGCCCTTGTAGAGAATGGCCATTCAGCTGGATCTTGAAGAATTTTTATGAGTTAGCCAGGCAGAGAGTGAAGGAAAGGGCAAAGTCACAAAAATATAACAGAATATGACATTCCCCGGGATGCAAATGATTTGTTGTGGCTGGAGTGCCAGATTTGTGTGCTGGTTTGGAAGTAGTGAAAGATGAGTCTGGAGAAGCTGTTAAGGCCAGATGATGAAAGGTCATGAGTGCCATGTAAGAAGTCTGAACTGTAGTGATGGGGAGTCACTGGGGATTTGAGCAGGGAGCATAATGAAATTTGTTTGTTTTTTAGAAAGGTGACAAGGTAGAGGATGATTAGGGACGGGTTAGACTAGGTATTTGGAAAGACATTGTATTGCAGAAAATTAGATGAGAGAAAAATAAGGGTCTAAATTGGCAGTAGAGATGGAGAGGAGTAAATGCATTTAAGGAATATTCAGTTTTTCCAATAAAGATATTAAAAAAAAAAAAGGAATATGCAGTTTTTCTGATGACCTCTTTCCATTGTAAAATGCTTATTTGCTCCCAGAGTAGACTTATACAAGGATTAGGCCTAGCCTTTAATAAAGACTGCCAGATAAAACAATAAACATTGCCTGATTGTAAAATGCATTGTATTGCAGGTCAACATATCTCAAGCTGACATGCAGGCCATTGGCAATACCATCACAATGGTAACACAGGACGGAACGCCCATCACAGTACCTGCTCATGATGCAGTCATCTCCTCAGCAGGAACACACTCTGTTGCTATGGTTACCGCCGAGGGTACAGAAGGGCAGCAGGTAATTGCTTTTTTCGTTTATATCAGTCAATACATATATCAATATCAAAACCATTACATAGATGTACAGTGTGATATAGTGGTTAAGCACACAAACCTCAGATTGAATCCCAATTTTACAACTTCTTAGCTACATAAGCCTCTGAGTCTCAGTTTTTCCTCATCTGTAAAATAGGAGTGATTATTGCATCTACCCCATGAGGTTAATAGAAGGATTAAGCAAGATAATGCATATAAAGTAGTCAGCCCAAGTATATATTAAGTGTTCATTAATGGTTGCTCTTCCTATCATCATTATCATCATCAGATACTTAGAAAAAAAATTCATTTGCAAAATTTAATTTTTTGAATATGTAATATATTCACATAATTCAAAAATCAAAAAGTATATACAGATATGCAGTGAAAAGTCTTCTTTCCACCCCTGCCCCCATAGATATAATCCACTTTTATCAGTTTCTTGCATAATTTTCCCAACAACTCATTAAGCATATACAAACAAATACAAATAAATAGTCATCTTCCCCCCCTTCCCTTTTTATGGTAGTAAATTCTATACTCGTCTTCACCTTTTTTCTTTTTTAACCTTAATAATACATCTAGAAAATCTTTCTATTTCATTATAGAGAGAGTTTTCTCTTTTTTTTTTTCCTGCCGTGCAGCATGGCTTGAGGGATCTTAGTTATCTTAGTTCTCCAACTAGGGATCGAACCCGGGCCCCAGCAGTGAAAGCACCAAGTCCTAACCACTGGACTACCAGGGAATTACCTCCTCATTCTTTTTTTAAGCTATATCATATTCCACTGTATCGGACATGCCATACTTTATTTAAAGTCTTTTGCTGTTTCAAACAACACATAACCTTGTGCACACGTGATTTTGCATGTGTGTGAGTACATCTGCTACTAGATAAATCCCTAGAGTGGAATTGCTGGGTGAAAAGACATATGCATTGGTAATTGTTATAGATATTCCCAGACTTCCCTTCTAGGGTTGTACCCATCTACATTCCTAGCTGCAGCCTTTGAGAGTGCCTCCTCCCCTTCTGATAGTCAACATAGTGGTAAAACCTTTGGATTTTTGCCAATCTAATGTATCTCTTTGTAGTTTAATTTTTCATTTCTTTTAAAATAAATGATATTGGTTAATAACATTTAAAAACTCTTCTTGTGCTATGCTGAAGGCAGTGCGGGGTTTCACTGCAGCTACCTTACCCTGTTCAGTGAAAAAGTCTGTCAATTAGTAGCTGTCATTCTTCCTAAATTCAGTTATAGATTCAATACCATCACAATAAAAATTCCAGCAGGCATTTTTGAAGATACAGATAATCTGATTCTAAAATTTACATGAAAATACAAAGGACCTAAAATAGCCAAAACAGTCCTGAAAAAAGGAACAAAATTGAAGGTTTTCTACACCTTGAAATACAAAACTCAGAATCATAAAGCTTCTAGAAGAAAAGTGAATGTTTTTGCAACATTAAGGTAAAGATTTCTTGGACAGGGTACAAAATGCACTAATAATAAAATTTTTCTTTTCTGATAAATTGGACTTCTTCAAAATTAGTTCTGCTCACCAAAAGACAATGTGTAGTAAAAGATTAGATAAGCCCCAAACTGGGAAAAAGATATTCACACTATATCTGACAGTGGACTTGTATTGAAAATATATGACAAACTTCTATAAATCAACAATAAAAAGGTGAACAACCCATTAAAAATGAGCAAATCATCTGATTGCTTATTTGAACAGACCCCTCACAAAAAAAGGTACATGAAAGGCAATAACACAAAAAAGTGCTCAACATCTTTAATCATCAAAGAAATGCAAGTTAAAATCACAAAGAGATACCATTTCAGACACAGGGAAATGGCTAAAATAAAAAAGACAAACAAAACCAAATGTTGGCAAAGATATGAAGCAACTAGGACATTTAGCACACTAGTGAGTATAAAATGTTACAACCACTTTGAAGAACTGTTTGGCAGTTTCTTATGAAGTTGAACATACCTCTACTCTATGACTCAGCAATTCCATCTAGAATATATACCAGATGATTCCACTTACACGAAATCCAAGAACAGACAAGATGATCCATGGTGATAGAAATCAGAAAGTGCTGCTTGGCGGGGGAGGAAATTGATGGAATGAAATCTGAAGGAACTGTTCTACATCTTGTTTTAAGTGGTGGTTTCACAGTTGTATCTAACTGTCAAAACTCAACAGAACACCTAAGATCCATGCATTTTTATTGTTTCTAATTTTACCTTATGCCAAAACAAACAAACAAAAAACGCAACCACTAGCTTTCAGGCTGTCTTATGGAATGGTCCCACCTAATCAGTTTGCAGTCATTTCCGTGGCTTTAGGATTCCTGGATGGGTTTATAGCCCAGCTTGGGTAAATACACCTTGTACAGTTGCAGGTCTGGAAAGATAGTGACCCTAAAGCACACATTCTCATGTAGCTTATCTGTAGCCTGTGAGCTAGAAAAGTTCTCAAGAGAGAAGGCTTTGAGAGCTAGAATGAAGCCAGGCAGCTTCCAGCAACTAGGGATATGACAACAGGGATGGGGTTTCACTTGCGGACCTGCTGCTGCTACTGCTCCTTCTGCTGTTAACTGCATGTAG
Source organism: Balaenoptera acutorostrata (assembly GCF_949987535.1). NCBI lineage: Eukaryota > Metazoa > Chordata > Mammalia > Artiodactyla > Balaenopteridae > Balaenoptera > Balaenoptera acutorostrata. Next base: position 47,674,663 of record NC_080072.1, on the reverse strand, counting down.
GCCATCGGGCAAACGTTGGCTATCCACTGGCGTGTTTGGACCCACCTGTGAATTATCTGTAACACTTAAATTGGTTGTAACCATTTCTTTACATGCATGGGAAGAAAGTAGTCAGTCCTTCCCTAAGTCTTTTTTTTTTTTTTGGTCATTAAGGTAATTGCATTTCTGAGACTCATTTTTCCAGATGCCTTTGGAAGCCTAGTTAGGTATAGACTAAAGAGTCAGTGCTTTCCATCTATTTTAGTTAGTTAATTTCAGATTACAAAAGTAATACATATTCCCAATGGAATAAAATAGAGAATCTAGAAATAAACCCTCACATATATAGTCAACTAAATTTTGACAGTCAGAATTTGATCATTCAGTGGGAAAGGGCTTTTCATTTGTCTTTTCAACAAATGGTGCTGGGAAACCTGTATATCCACATGCGAAAAAATGAAGTTGGACCCTTATATTATACCATATATAAAAATTAGCTCAAGATGGATTAAAGACCTAAACTTAAGAGCTAAAACTATGAAACTCTTAGAATAAAACATAGGTGAAAATCTTCATGGTCTTATTTCTTATGTATGACACCAAATGCACAGGCAATGAAAGAAAAAATAGATAAATTGGATTAGGAGATTAGTTCTTACATATGACACCAAAATGATAAGTGATGAAAGAAAAAAATTAATTGAACTTCTTCAAAATTAAAAACACTCGGAAGTTCCCTGGTGGCCTAGTGGTTAGGATTCCAGGCTTTCACTGCCGTCGCCCGGCTTCAATCCATGGTCAGGAAACTGAAATCCCACAAGCCACGAGGAATGGCCAAAAAAAAAAAATTAAAAACACTTGTGGGGTTTCCCTGGTGGCACAGTGGTTGAGAATCTGCCTGCCAATGCAGGAGACACGGGTTCGAGCCCTGGGCTGGGAAGATCCCACATGCCGCGGAGCAACTAGGCCCGTGAGCCACAACTACTGAGCCTGCGCGTCTGGAGCCTGTGCTCCACAACAAGATAGGCCGCGATAGTGAGAGGCCCGTGCACCGCGATGAAGAGTGGCCCCCACTTGCCACAACTAGAGAAAGCCCTCGCACAGAAACGAAGACCCAACACAGCCATAAATAAATAAATAAATAAAAATTAAAAAAAAAATTATTAAAAAAAAAAAAAAAAACACTTGTGGGTCTTCCCTGGTGGCGCAGTGATTGAGAATCTGCCTGCCAATACAGGGGACACGGGTTCGAGCCCTGGTCTGGGAAGATCCCACATGCTGCAGAGTGACTAGGCCCGTGAGCCACAATTACTGAGCCTGCGCATCTGGAGCCTGTGCTCTGCAACAAGAGAGGCCGCGATAGTGAGAGGCCCGCGCACCGTGATGAAGAGTGGCCCCCGCTTGCCCCAACTAGAGAAAGCCCTTGCACAGAAACGAAGACCCAACACAGCCAAAAATAAATAAATAAATTAATTAATTAATTAAAAAAAAAAAAAACAAAAAAAACACTTGTGCATCAAAAGCCACTACCAAGAAAGTGAAAAGACAATCTACAGAATGAGGGAAAATATTTGCAAATCATATATCTAATAAGGGATTAATATCTAGAATATATATATATATATTTTTTTTTTAAGATTTTTTTGATGTGGACCATTTTTAAAGTCTTTATTGAACTTGTTACAATATTGCTTCTGTTTTCTGTTTTGGTTTTTTGGCGGAGAGGACTGTGGGATCTTAGCTCCCCGACCAGGGATCGAACCCTCACCCCCTGCATTGGAAGGCGAAGTCTTAACCACTGGACTGCCAGGGAAGTCCCTAGAATATATTTTAAAATAATAAAATAAAATAAAAATAATATTATGAGGGGAAAATTATCTAGAGTATATAAAGAATTCCTATAACTCAACAAGAAAAAAGCAAGCAAACCAATTTAAAAATGAGTGAAGGGGACTTCCCTGGTGGCGCAGTGGTTAAGAATCCGCCTGCCAATGCAGGGAACACAGGTTCGAGCCCTGGTCCGGGAAGATCCCACATGCCGTGGAGCAACTAAGCCCGTGCACCACAACTACTGAGCCTGTGCTCTAGAGCCCGCGAGCCACAACTACTGAGCCCGCGTGTCACAACTACTGAAGTCCGCACGCCTACAGCCCATGCTCCGCAACAAGAGAAGCCACCACAATGAGAAGCCCGCACACTGCAATGAAGAGTAGCCCCGGCCTGCCGCAACTAGAGAAAGCCCAAGTGCAGCAACAAAGACCCAATGCGGCTAAAATTAAATAAATTAAAAAAAAAAATGAGTGAAGGACTTGAATAGACATTTCTCCAAGAAGATTTACAGATGGTCAATTAGCACATGAAAAGATATTCAACATCATTAGCATTAGGGAAGTACAAATAAAAACCACAATGAGATCCCACTTCACCTACATTAGGATGACCGTTATCCAAAAAACAGAAAATAACAAGTTTTGGGGATGATGTGGAGAAATTGGAACTCTTGTGCATTGCTCATGGGAATGTAAAATGGTGCAGCTGCTGTGGAAAACAGTGTGGCAGTTCCTTAAAAAGTTGAACATAGAATTACATATGATCCAGTAATTCCACTTAAAGGTATCTACCCAAAAGAATTTGAAAATAGAGACTCAAACTAAATCAGCTATTTACCTTGATGTTAAAATAACCAGTCTCAACATTTAAGACTATTTACTTCATCTTTTTTTCTGTGTGTGTGCGCATGTGAACAAAGTTAGGATTATAATACAATTTTGTATGCTTGTCATCCACTTAACACTACATCCTGAGTACTTTCTCATATCAATCAAATGTTCTTTTTTTAATATTTTATTTATTTATATTTGGTTGTGCCGGGTCTTAGTTGCGGCCGGTGGGCTCCTTAGTTGTGGCTCGCCTTTTCCTTAGTTGCGGCTCACAGGCTTCTTAGTTGCGGCATGCATGTGGGATCTAGTTCCCTGACCAGGGGTTGAACCCAGGCCCCCTGCATTGGGAGCTTGGAGTCTTAACCACTGTGACACCAGGGAAGTCCCTAAACGTTCTTTTAAAAGGATTTTTAATATTTATAAAATAATCCATAAAATGGATATGCATAATATACTAACTCATTCCACATTCATAAATTGTGCAAGCCTCTGATTATTTTCATAGGAAACAAATTCTAGACATGGAATTATTAGATTAATGGTATGAACTATTTTAAGCTTCTTGCTACATATTGCCAAATTATTTTCTGGAAAGTTTTAGCAATCATGCCATGGATCTAAAAGTGTTCTTGTTTTCACTGTATTCTCACTAGCATTAGGATTTTTTTTTTATATTTGCATAATTCACAAGCCAAGGATAAATTATATTTTTACTTTCATTTGTTTGGTGAGGTTGAACATGTTTTTCATATTAGCCTGCAATCTGTTTTTTCTTCATTGAGGTAAAATTTACATACAGTGAAATGCACAGGATTTTTGTTTGTTTGTTTGTTTTTTGGGTTTTTTTGGCCACAGTGCGCTGTTTGTGGGATCTTAGTTCCCCAACCAAGGATTAAATCCGGGCCCCTGGCAGTGGAAGCACAGAGTCCTAACCACTGGATTGCCAGGGAATTCTCTGCACAGATCTTAAGTTTACAGTTCAGTGAGTTATTAACATACACACCCATCCCATCCCAAACAAGATCTAGAACATTTCTGTCGCCCCAGAAAGTTCTCTTGAGACCCCTTCCAGTCAGTCTCCACCTAGTTATTCTGATTGTATTATTTTGTTTGTTCTTAAACTTTGCAAAGTGGAGCCAGAGTATGAACTCTTCTGTTTTTGGGTTTTTTCTTTTAACATAATATTTTGGAGATTTATCCATGTTCTTGTTTATAACATCAGTTCATTGTTTTTTATTGCTGATCAGTATTCTGTGGTAGGAATATATCACAATTTGTTGATAGATTCTCCCCTTAATGAACATTTGGGATGCTTCCAATTTTTGATTATTGTGAATAAGGTGGCGGTGAAAATTCTAGTACAAGTATATTTGTAGACATATGGTCTCATTCTCTTAGATAAACACCTGTTAGTGGAATTGCTGGGCCATGGGGTAGAGGTATATTTAACTTTATATGAAAGTGCCAAACAGTCCTCCAAAGTGGTCTGACCATCATACACTCCCACTAGCAATGTATAAGACTTCTGTTTGGGACTTCCCTGGTGGCGCAGTGGTTGAGAATCTGCCTGCCAATGCAGGGCACACGGGTTCGAGCCCTGGTCCGGGAAGATCCCACATGCCATGGAGCAACTAAGTCCGTGCACCACAACTACTGAGTCTGCGCTCTACAGCCTGCAAGCCACAACTACTGAGCCCGCGTGCCACAACTACTGAAGCCTGCGTGCCTAGAGCCCGCGCTCTGCAACAAGAGAAGCCACTGCAATGAGAAGCCCACGCACCACTACGAAGAGTAGCCCCCGCTCGCCGCAACTAGAGAAAGCTTGTGCGCAGCCATGAAGACCCAACATCAAAGACCCAATGCAGCCAAAAATAAATAAACAAATAAATAAATTTATTTAAAAAAAAGACTTCTGTTTGTTTCACAACATCAACATCTTGTGTTGTTACTTTAAAAAATCTTAGCCATTCTAGTGGATGTGAAATGATATATCATTGTGGTTTTAATTTGCATGAAGGTTGCTTAATTTCTTAATATCTGGTACTTCTCTAGATACCTGTTGTTCTTTTTTTTTTAATAAGAAAATGTGTGTTTTTTTTAATAAATTTATTTTATTATTTATTTTTGGCTGCATTGGGTCTTCGTTGCTGTACACGGGCTCTTTAGTTGTGGCGAGCGGGGGCTCCTCTTCCTTGGGGCGCGCGGGCTTCTCATTGTGGTGGCTTCTCTTGTTGCAGAGCACAGGCTCTAGGCATGCAGGCTTCAGTAGTTGTGGCACACAGGCTTAGTAGTTGTGGCTAGCGGGCTTAGTTGCACCGCGGCACATGGGATCTTCTCGGATCAGGACTCAAACCCGTGTCCCCTGCTTTGGCAGGCGGATTCCTAACCACTGTGCCACCAGGGAATTCCAAGATACCTGTTGTTCTTGATTTTTAATTTAAATCTGTTATGGACAGAGAACATATTCTGTAAGATTTCATTATTTTGAAATTTGAGACTTGTTTTCCCTGTCTTTCATTGATTTCCCATTGTATTCCATATGTATTTGAAAAGAATGTGTGTTCTGCACTTGTTGGGTGTAGCATACTACACATTAGGTTAAGGTGGTTGATAGTGTTGTTCAAATATTCTATAACCTTATTAATCATTTCTATATTTGTTCTACTAGTTACTAAGAAAAAGGAATTAATATCTCCAACTATGATTGTGGATTTGTATTTCTCCCTTTTAGTTGTTAGGGGTTTTTTTACTTCCAGTATTTTAAATCTCTGTTATTAGGTGCATATTTCATTTTAATTTCTCAAATAACCTCCTAATAATACCCTTCTGTGTTACTTTTTTGTGGTTGCTCCGGGGATTAAAATGTGCATCCTTAAGGTATTGAAGTCTACTTAGACTTAACATTGTACTACTTTACATGAAATCTAAGAACCTTGCAACAGTATATTTTCATTCATGCCCCTACTCTTTGTGCTGCTGTGATATATTTTACATTTACATGTTATAACCCTGACAATGCAACATTATATTTTAGCATTAAACAGTTAATCTTTTAAGTAAGTTATAGGATGACAGGAAACATAATATTTTATACTTACCCACTAATTTATCATTTCTAGTGCCTTTTATTCCTTTCTGTAGATTTGAGTTTCCATATGGAATCATCCCTTTTGCCTGAAGGATATGCTTCAGCATTATTTGTAGTGCAGATGTACAGTGACAAATTCTGTTTTTGTTTATTTGAAAATATATTATTTCACCCTTCTTTTTGAAACATTTTTGTTTTGAAGGATATTTTTGCTAGATATGGGATTTTTGGTTGGCAGTTAATTTTTTTCTTTCAGCACTTTAAATTGTCTCTGTCCTTCATTGTTTCTGATGAGAAATCAGCCATCTTCATATCATTGTTCCCCTGTATATAATATATCAGTTTTCCTCTGGCTATTTTCTAGATTTTTTTAGCAATGTGATTATGGTGTGATCTTCTTTGTATTTATCTACTAGGTTTCTTATATATAATTATAAGACAATATATATAATATTATAGAACATTATATAATAATTTTGGGGGGCTATTTCTTTCTTACCGGATTTAGGAAAAGTCTGGCCATAATTTCATCAAAAGTTTTTATTCTGCCTCATTCTGTTTCTCTTTTCCTTCTGGGTCTCTAATTACATGTATATTAACTTGGTATTGTCCCACAAGTTGCTGGGGAGCCATTCTTTTTTTTTTTTTTTAATCTTTTTTCTTGGTTCTTCAGATGGATAATTCCTATTGATCTTAGAGTTCACTGACCTTTTCTTTTGACATCATCATCTTCTATTAGGCCCATTCAGATAATTTTAGATATTCTCATTTTTCGATTGTAGAATTTACTTTTTTTTTTATAGTTTTCATTTATTTACTGAGATTTCCTCTTGTGTGCATTCCATAAGCCTTTTAACATATTTATAATAACTGTGTTAAAGTCCCTGTTTGCTAACTCTAACGTTTTGGTCATCTCATGGTCCGTTTCTACTGACTTCATTTTCTCTTGACTCTGGGTTACATTTTCCTCTTCTTATGTGTTGTAATTTTTTTTATTGTATTCTGGACATTATGGATGATACATTATAGAGATTCTTAATTTTGTTATATTTCTCTGAAGAATGTTGATTTTGCTTTGTCAGGTAGTTAAGTTACTTGTAGAGGCTGGGTTTTATACTTTATTAAAGTAGTTCTGTTTTAGTTTTGCCATTTAGTCTCAGGGTGAATCTTCAGTCCTGGGATACAATCTTTACTCCTAAAGTGTGGCTCTTAGGGTTTCAATGGAAAGCCTGAGGTATTTTCCAAACCCCTCTAACTTGGTGGGATTGAAATTCTAAATCCTATCTGTCCTGTGGTATCGCTGAAATCTCTTCTCAGCTTTTCAGCCTTCTAGCTGCTGCTTTCTACCGGATTTATTGGAACCTCCCCAACACGTTTGCAGTTCTGAGGTCTTAAAGAATTGAGGGGAGTTTATACACAGGTTTGGGAGCCCCCCTCCCTCTGGCTTTCTCCTTTCTAGGATATCCCTCTCAATACATAGCCATTCTGGCAGCCATAGACTCCATTATCTGATACCTTAAGTTGCCCTGTGCTGCTCAGACTGGTGAGTGCCCTCAGTGGAAAAGCTATTTAAACATAGATGTGACCCAGTGTGGTTCCCTTCTTTTGAGAATCCCCTCCGTTTCCTGCCTGCTTTTCGTCATTCACCACTGCCTTCAAATGGTTGCTTTTTCATATTTTTTTCCACACTTTATGATTGTTATCTGCAGGAAGGGTTAGTCCAATATAAGCTACTCCCCCACTGCCATACTGAAATCTGTTGCTGGACTATGGAACATTACTGGAATTGATCCAAGCTAAATATCTATTAGCTCTAAAATCTAGCATTTTTAATGGATTAATGGCCAAGTAAAATAGTAGTTTCAGTTTTTAACTTATTCTTTCTCTGAGTTTGGCTGGACAAAATTCTTAAATATCATATAACAGAAGTAATTGATGCCATTTTCTTTGTTATCCACATAGCAAAAGCTATATTTGTGGTTTAAGAGCCACAAAAGCACTTTTAACCACTTTGACTAGATGCTTCAGGAACAAGATGGAAAGATTCCATGGAATCTAAAAGAGGAAGTGAGTATAACAAGATGTGTTGCTTGGAATTCCCTGGCGGTCCAGTGGTTAGGACTCTGCGCTTCCACTGCAGGGGTCATGGGTTCGATCCCTGGTCGGAACTAAGATCCCTCAGGCCATGGTGAGGCCCCCCCGACACACAAAAAAAAGATAGTTGCTATTTTGTCAGGAATGCTACTGGTACTTTGTCTTCCTAGTTAATGGAAATCTTTTTTTTGTTGTTTTTTTTGGCCGCACCATGCAGCTTGCCGGGATCTTAGTTCCCTGGCCAGGGATCGAACCTGGGCCCTTGGCAGTGAAAGCACCGAGTCCTAACCACTGGACCGCCAGGGAATTCCCAATGGAAATCTAATTTTATTTTTATTTTTTATTCTTTTGTCTTATTTTTTATTTTTAAAATTTTTAATTGTTTTTTATTATTTTTTAATTTTTTAATTTTTAATTTTTTTATGGAAATCTAATTTTTTAAAAAATAAATTTATTTATTTATTTTTGGCTGCGTTGTGTCTTCGTTGCTGCACGCGGGCTTTCTCTAGTTGCGGTGAACGGAGGCTGCTCCTCATTGCAGTGTGTGGGCCTCTCACTGCTGTGGCCTCTCCCGTCGCGGAACATGGGCTCTAGGCGGGCGGGCTTCAGTAGTTGCGGCGCACGGGCTTAGCCGCTCCACGGCATGTGGGATCCTCCCAGACCAGGGATCGAACCCGTGTCCCCCGCATTGGCAGGTGGATTCCCAACCACTGCGCCACCAGGGAAGTCCAGAAATCTAATTTTAAATGCAACAGATAAACAGGAGAAAATAGTATATCTACCAATGATCCAAACTCGGGAATAAATAGACATTTGAGGTGTGAATTAGTCCACGTGTGTAACTTCCCAGGCAGCCGCTTAGGGATAATAGAATCTAGGCACAGTCATGTCTCTCCTGGTTAATGGAGCCTGACATAGCAAATCCACTTTTTCAGTGTCCTCTACTCTGTTTTGCCATTGGCTCACTTCATAACCTTAGATACGTCCCTTCTATCTGAGCCTCAACTTGCTCAAATAAAAAAGAGGAGTCCATGGGAATTCCCTGGTGGTCCAATGGTTAGGACTGCCGCTTCACTGCCAAGGGCCCGGGTTCAATCCCTGGTCGGAGAACTAAAATCCCACAAGCTGCGTGGCACAGCCAAAAAAAAAAAAAGAGTCCAGAAGAGACAATATGTAAGGTCTTTTCCAGCTTTAGGCTTCTACAAGTGTATGGTCAGAAGGGAGGTTTTCCTTTTGAATTTGAAGACAGTCCCTGTGTTAAATGGATTTTAACCTATTTAAATCATAGTTTTAATTTTTCTGTGTATTTTTTAAGGTTGCGATTGTGGCTCAGGACTTGGCAGCATTCCATACTGCATCATCAGAAATGGGGCACCAACAGCATAGCCATCACTTAGTAACCACAGAAACCAGACCTTTGACCTTAGTGGCAACATCCAACGGCACCCAGATTGCAGTTCAGGTGGGTACAATGGCAACTGTCCTCCATCGACAGCAGTGCCGCTCAGCTCTCAGCCTTGTACACTCTGCTTTATGCGTAACCTTCACAGAGGCAGGGCACAGAATCATCTGTATTACTTAGCCACATTAAGGAAATTGCTGTGTTTGAAGTAGACTCAAAGAGACTAAAACTTTGTTTTCTACCATCCTTGTATATTCTAGGGGAATTTATAACAAGAAAAATAAAGCTCCTGGTATATATATATACCTGTGTGTACCTGGCCAGCCATCTTTACTCTCAGAATAAAAGTCTAATTAGGCAGGACTCTATAAAGCACTTAAGAGTTATTCCTTGGAAATGAACCTCCTGTGAACATAGACCCCAAGTTAGTCCTCTGAGAATCACTGCACAGCTGTATTTTATGGTGGGGAATGTCAGAAGACTGTGAAGAACACATTGTCTGGGAAGTCACTGCATTCAGGCAGAGAATCTAGAATGCTAGGTGTAGATTACCTTTCCTTGGGAAGATTTTTTTTTTAATGTATTTACTTGGAAAAGGGTTAGAACATACTCAGGAAAATGCCAGCTGGTTTTAATTTAGTTTATGGGCATAAAAGCTAAAGGCTCAGGAAGCTCTCTATCTCCACTGGAAAAGATGAGCATCTTTTGTTCCTTGCATGTGTGAAGGTTTATCAAAATCCTAAATAAAGAAACTATCCCTGGCAGGAATTTGTTTTTATGTTTTGTGGATCAGCAGTAGTACCTTAACAAGCCCAGGTGTCAGAGTTACAGAGAGAAATTTTACTTCTGGTATGTTATATTTCTTTGGCATCTTGACTGCAGTTTTGTGTATGTTCCTGTTTCAGCTTGGAGAACAGCCATCTCTGGAAGAAGCCATCAGAATAGCATCCAGGATCCAACAAGGAGAAACGCCAGGGTTGGATGATTAATCCTCAGAACAATGGAGCAATAAAGCAAGAGGAGCCTTTCATCTTCAGGCAGCAGAGATCCATGAAGCCCGGGCCCAGGAAAATTAGAAATTTTCCATTCCTGAAACACTGTACACATTTTTATGCAAGAGTGGAGAACATTTTATTCTTGACACTTTTGTGTATATAACCCTTGGAATAGATTTCCCAAACTGATTCATTGTGTACAAGGAAGTATGAAATTAGGGCAATACAGTAAATTTTTATGTTACTCTTTTATCAAATTGCAAAGTCCTAGAGTCTACATGCAAGACCAGTGAAGTCTTATGGAGTCTTATGATAGATTTTTAACTTACTGTGAAAAATTAAAGGCTGTATCTAAAATGTCAAAGGTTCTATACATCAAACAATCATAATTCCAAAAGCCATCATGGATAATAAAGGATGTAAAGCCTTCACATATTTCCCTCAGCTAGTAGAGTGTCTGCAGTTTTTGTTCTACTGTATATTTGTCCATTTTTATTTGTATCTCACGGTTTGAAGACTATTCACTATAGTTTTCCATCCCTGTTAAATACCAGCTCTTCAAGCTGAAGTGCTAATTGTATTAGCATTACATTGGATTATGTATAAAATTACAAAGTTTGGTTATTTAAAATTAAAAAGTTAAATCCAGTACTTTGGTTTTGTTAAAGATTTTCCTTAGCGTTCAGTTTCTTGTTACTGTTTTTTTAAAATACTGAACTATCAAAGTTTGACCACAGGCTGGAGCCCGGGATAATAGTGCTGTAATTGGAAATGGCTTTACTCTGAAAATTAGGTTAGTGGGTTGGTGTAAATTATTTATTTTTGCTTATGTACTTTTGTTTTAAAGCTTATTTACCCTAAAGTTTATTATTAATTTTGAATACAGCAATTTTTTAAATGTTACCTTTATATTTGTTTCATTAAATTGGTATGGAGGTGGGGGGAAGTGTTGTAGAAAATACCACGAACATAATAAAATACAACACATATATTGAGAGTATATTGTGTATCAAGCACAAAATAAGTACATTTCCATACATTTTTATCTACTCATAACAATTTTGTGAGATATGTGGGATTTACTACTCCTGTTTGTACCTAAGGAAGCTGAAGGTCCAAAGAGGTTAAGTGTCTACCCAGGCCTTACAGCTGTGGTGAGGCAGGGCAAAGACTTAAGAACCCAGACTTTCTGACTCCCAAGTCCAGGGTGTTTTTTCACCACACCACAACTGCCTTCTCAGATGATAACCTGTGGCAGAGATTATCAAGATGAGCTATGGTGATCTCGATTGCCCAATGACCTGAGCACCTGAAAAACCATCTCTAATGTTGGAAAATCAGTGTAGGCTCTACCAAGGTCCAAAAAAAAGGGGGGGAGGGTGTGTGAGGGTTGTCCTGCAACAATCACTTCTTTGCTGTTGTTCACCATGCTTTGTTTGCCAGGGAGCTGAAATGTGGCTGTTTTTCATTTCAAGCCTTACAGTAAAAAGGAAAAAATGTTGTGCTGTTTTATTTAATATAAATGTTATCTTTGATCAGGTTCTTTGAAGTCTTGCTAAAAAGGGTCATGATTTAGTCATTTGAAATGGGAAACCCTTCAGGGTTGGGCGGGGGGATTGGCTGCTTTCCCTTCAAAGCTCTTCATGGATAGATAATGTTAGAAAAGGTCTCAGTCACCCACAGTCTCAGTCTCCATTCTTGACAGAGACATTTAAACACACCCATAACTCCCAGCTGAGGCTCAGAAAGGGGCCAGCATGGGGGGATAGAGGAAGCACAGAATCTCAGACTCACGGGGTGGTGCTCCCGCCTCCCGGTCCCAGGTCTGGCTGCTGACAGGGAGCTCCTCAGCTGGGCCCAGCTGGGTCTGCTGTGCTTCCCAGAACCAAAACCCAAGCTCAGCCTCCTTAGGCTTTGCCTTCCATCTGCCTTTGTTCAGGTTCCAGGGTGTTTCTCCCTCGCCCCAGCTCCTTTGCCAGCTGGATTGGGCAGTGCAGAGCTGGACGCAGCTGGTGGGCCTGATTATACCTCAGCTCAAAAGAAAATTCCTTCCTACTAGCACCAGAGAAAAGGGCAGAGGGGTGCTGCTGGTTTGTCCCCTATCTGCCTTCCTGCGAAGGGACCTCAGGAGCATAGGAAGGTGGTATATTGCCCCAAGGGAAGACTCCAGCTGATGTACTGAGAGTTGCTAGTAAAGCTGGTGTGGGCTTTCTTAGCGCAGGGTGCAGAAAGGAGCCCTCTGAAGTTGTAGAGTCCCCCAAGACCCTTGATGAAAGCAGAGTACACTTTTTTTTTTTTTTTGGCCGCTCCACGTCTTGCAGGATCTTAGTTCCCCGACCAGGGATTGAACTTGGGGCCACGGCAGAGAAAGCCCCGAGTCCTAAACCCTGGACTGCCAGGGAATTCCCCCAGAGTACATTCTAGCAGATGGAGCTAGTTGAAGCATAACTCTGCAATATGATCCAGGCGATGCTCAAGGCAAACATTTCAGTCTGAGAAAGACACCTCCACTCTATCCCAGACACAAATTGAGGCCACTGCAGTCCGCACTCATAAGAATTTAGAAAATAAAGAAAAGGATTTGGCTTCCCTAATCCTCTACAGGTGGCAGCTCTCCAGAGGGCCACACTGCTCTGTGGGCCCCCCACTTCACCCCCAGGCCATTAGGGGCAAACTAACCTTGGACAGTCTCATGTGCCGCCTTCCTGTATGGCAGTCCTGGGACTAGGTAACTCGGGAAGCCATGCACTCAGCGCTGAAACGGGCTGGATTCCATGTCTCATCCCAAAGAATTTACATTTCCTGGCATGGATTAGTTGTAGACCAGTTGACCAACAGTGAGCAGGGAGTGGGGAGCTGAAAGGAAAGGGGCACAGATGGAGTCTGTTGTCAAGGAGGGAAAGGAAAGGGAAAGGCTGCTTCAGCCCCTCCACTGTGGGCACTTATACACTTAGTTAGGTTTCCTTTAGGGATGAGGGGGTCTTTCAAAGAATACCCTAGCCAAACATGCTCTTTTCTTTGGCCTGAGGAACGGGACATGTGACAGGTACCGTTGAGGACCCTGCACTTGGGATTTAATGCACTGTGGTTGCAGTCTTGAAATTCTTAATCACTTTAACTTTGGGTTAAGGGAATTCTCATGGAACAGTGGAGCAGGCACTGGGGGCTTGGAGCCTGAACTTACACACATTCCCACCCCTGCGGCCTCCGTGGATGGGTTCTCACTGCCACTCCCCTGCCTGGCAGGGGCCTGGTGCCAGTGCAGGAAGGTGGGTGCTGGGGGCACGCATGCTGTGGAGTGGGGCATGGTGGCAGCCATCCTCACCCCAGCCTGGCGGCACCACGGTGCTCCTGGTGGGCGGCCGACGTTAGCGGAGTCTTGACAGGGGCAAGCTCTTGCCCACGCTTGTACTGAGTGCGTCTGAGTTTTGAGGATACCTGGGAGTAGCCTGTTTGCTGTGGGCTGAGGTGGCAGGCCTGTGGGAAGGGGAAGCTGGCAGCTGTCAGGCCGAAGAGACCACCCGCCTCAGGCACCCATGGGGTCCTATGCCCTGGAGGGTCCTTTCTCCTGGCTCTGCGCCAGGGGGATCCTCACTTCTTCCTTCCACTTTTCCTGAGGCTGGCTCTGTTTTTCTCTTCTAGCCAGCTCAAGGTACCCTCCTGGAATGAGCCACAAAATTCAAATTGTGTAATTTCAATGATTCCAAATACAACTTAAATACTCTTGACATTTTCATCTAAAACTGGCATTGCATAATATAAAGATGAAGGGTAAAATTCATGCTAAAAATTTGTCTTTAATTTTTCTTTACTTAGGACGACATTGAATAGCAAATAAAAAACATCATGACAAGTCGAGAGAGTCTGCAAAAGGAGGAAAAAGCTTATGTATTTCTTTATGTGTATGGGGGGGCGGGCTAAAATATACATAACATAAAATTTACCATTTTAACCGTTTTTGAGTGTGCAGTTCAGTGTCATTAAGTACATTCACATTGTTGCGCAAACATCACCACCATCCATCTCCAGAACTTTTTCATCTTCCTAAACTGAAATTGTACCCATTAAACAAAAACTCCCTCTCCCCGCCCCCTCCAGCCCCGGGCAACCACCATTCTACTTTCTCTTTCTATGACTTTGACTACTCTAGGTACTTCACAGAAGTGGAATCATATGCTATTTATATCTGGCTTTATGCATACCTTTAACAGCCCTTTTTTCCTGCTTTTTGACCAAGAATCCCCATATTGTCTTTTTGTACTAAGCCCCACAGATTATGTAGCCTGCCCTGCTGAGGAAAGCTCTTCAATTCTCTTTTTGCTGTCACACAAGAGGTGTGACTCGTGTTTGGGGAATATATCATACTCTTTTATGGGCTCCCTTAGGGTAACTGGGAACTTCTACTTCCCCATAACTCCTGGAGGTCCTGCAAAGCAGGTCACCTCTGGCTGTTCCCTCCAGCTCTAAACTCACCTGGCTTGAGAGGTACAGCGTCCTCAATTCTCCATACAGGAATTTCATTTTGCTTCCAGAGCACGGCTAAAATTGAAAGACAGAAAGCAAGTCATGTTGAGAATAAAGAACACTCAAGAATCAGGATAATTGCATGAATAGGTAAAATGAAAATTAGCTGGCAAAAGCTTTTTCTTTTCACTTTTCTGCATTCAAATGACAGAAAATAGGATTCTTGCTCTAATGTCAATCCCAAATTTCTCCCAGTTTGTTTCCCTTCTGCAGAGTTTCCCTGGACACACAGGAGGCATCCAAAAAAGCTCTCCAGAAGACAGAGCACCTTCACTAATCTGTCCAGAAGCCCATCTGCCTAAGAAAGGATGTGGAAAACAGCTCTAATCTGAGTTGCAGACTCAGTCCCAGTGCCCTCCAGATAAATTCTGCAATTTCTAAGGAAAAAGGAAAGAGGTAAAATCTCTGCTTCCGCAAGGGAGTTGCCTTATCTTTTTAAATAGGGAGCTTTTGCTCCAAGCCAGTGACAGGACTTTTGCACCGATGAGGACCCTGGGAGGGCAATGGGTCCCAGTTGGGAGCAGCTCTTACACTCACCAGACCTTTTACCCAGATGAAACTGATCAGCCAAGCGGTTTCCCCACTGCATTAGAGCTTTTCTAACATTCTGAAATTACTTAATGTTCTTTTAAACGGAAAATCAGGAACAACAGAAAAGTGGACCATTTTTTTCTGCGAAGGTGATCTTCACTATTGTGAAGCTGGTGAAATATTGTGGGTATATCAAAGTCAAAAAGAAAGCAATTAGTTAAGGATGAAAGGCTATGGCAAGCCTTGGGGTCAGCCACCAGCAGGAGGCGCTAAGTAGGTTCAGGGAGCAATCGACAGCTACACACTGCTTCACCACCTCCTTCTGGAACAAATCAACCGGCTGTGCCTGGGTGAGGGCAGTCCTTAATCTTGAAGGAAGTCATTTCATGCTAGGAGAAAACAGGGTTAGTGATAGGAAGAGAAGGACCCTGACTGCCTTCTCAGGTCACAGAGTTTGACATTAGGAGGAAATGCCCACACCAGACCTTGGAGACTAGTTTTGTGTCTTGGCTCAACCTGGCAACCACTTTTGGCTTTATAACCAGTGTTGACCAAAGAAATACTTCTGAGGGCATCTGAGATTCAGTTCTGAGATGCCAGCTGCAATCCTTGTGACCAGAAGGTGCTGAGGACTAAATATTCTCACACATGCACTTACAGGGCAAATCTCTGCCAGGCCTAAGAGTCCCAAGTCCTAGTCACTTATTCCTACCAATATTCAACACTCCTTAGCCCACTCCTAATTAATGCATGGGCAGGTTGTTGGCAGTGTTTGGCATCCTGCATCACACTGCACAGTCTCAGGGAAAGGTCTATAGGGTCACCTTCCTCCATCCCCACAGGAAAAGTCACTTGCTCACCCAAAGGTAGAGCCCAGTCCAGGGCCCCAGTGTCAACCATGATTGGATGCAACACGGTGCTGAAGCTCCTACCCCATGTTCTTAGACAGCAACCACTGGGATAAATGCCCTTTGCTGCCCTACCCTTGGATCCCAGTCTAACAAGCAGGCTCTGACCTTGTTCCCAAGGGTTGCATCTGCTACTACTCTGGAGAAGTTTTTAAAAGCTGTTGCCTTTAACTACCCTCTTTGGCTAGCTTTCTTCCTCTTTCTTCCTCATTGCGTATCAGAAGAAGATGAGGAGGAGCTTTTTATTCCAAAGCTGACTCTTCCTTATTCATACTATATGTGCTCTGACTAAGGACTTGCTCATTCGGAGGAAGAAGAGCCTGTTTCTAGCTCCACCTCTGAGACTAGGAAGTTAGAACTTAGTCAGTCTAATGCACTCAATCACTAAGAAAAATTTTCAAGTTTTCCTAAACAACTCTTCAATCAGTGACAGACCAAAACTAAATTATAGACTAGTTTTAAGTACACAGCAATGAGAATGTATGATCTTCAACTGCATGTAAAAGTATGAATGATCCTTATAAATATAATGTTCAGCAAAGGAAGCTGGACCTAAGAGTGCGGACCAAACCATTCTCATTATTTGAAGTCAGGACAGTGGATACTCTTGGTAGGGAGGGGAGCTGGGGGTGAGAAGAAAGCCCAGAGGGAAGCTGAAGCTCTAGCTTCATGGGCATGTCCATAGGGCCCTGCACTTAGAAAGGCCTCACTGGTGGTTTAATGCTCTGCTGTCACCATCTTAAAGTTCTTAATAAAACTAGAACATTGCATTTTCATTTCTCATTGGACCCTGTAAACTATGTAGCTGTAATGTTCTATTTCTTAATCTGAGTGTTGAATTTGTGAATATTCACCAAAGTGTACATATTTTGATATGTTTGCTTTTCTGTATGTGTATTATACCTCAACATGAAGTTTAAAAAAGTTGAATTATAGATTATTTTAAAAATAAGTCAATGAAACATTACTTATGGAATGCAGCCAAAGTTGTATTCACAAGAAAACTCATGACCTTAAACACTTTTACTACTGAATAAGAAAAAATAAAAGTTCATTAACAAAGCAGACAATGCAGGACCTCAAACAAAAAAAAAAGCAATACCTCAAAAAAAAAAAAAGCTGGGCTTCCCTGGTGGCGCAGTGGTTGAGAATCTGCCTGCTAATGCAGGGGACACGGGTTCGAGCCCTGGTCTGGGAAGATCCCACATGCCACGGAGCAGCTGGGCCCGTGAGCCACAATTGCTGAGCCTGCGCGTCTGGAGCCTGTGCCCCGCGACGGGAGGGGCCGCGATAGAGAAAGGCCCGCGCACCGCGATGAAGAGCGGTCCCCGCACCGCGATGAAGAGTGGCCCCCGCTTGCCGCAACTGGAGAAAGCCCTCGCACGAACCGAAGACCCAACACAGCCAAAAATAGATAAATAAATAAATAAATAAATAAATAAATAAATAAATAAATAAAAAAGAAAAGAAAATCCTTTAAAAAAAAAAGCTGAACCTAGACACATTAATGAGCAACATCTTTCAAACTTTCACAGAATCAATCATTCTCATACTATTAAAGCTGTTCTAAAGCACAGAGAAAGAAGCAAACATTCCAGTGTTTCATGAAGCCAAAATCCTATTAAGATTGTACAACAGAAAAACTATGGACCAGTTCCATTTATAAATATAGATGCAAAATGCCTACATGAAATACATGAACATAATTTTGCAGTATGTTCTGAAAACAACTTGACTACAGTTTATTTCAGGAAGAATAGAGTGGCATAATAGAAGGAAAATCTACTCATCTCATTCACCACATAAATAATTAAAAAGAGGAAAAAGCATAATAATTAAGAGAAATGCTAAAATGTGATATAATTGAATATTCATTCCTCATAAATATTCTGACAAAAGGAAAAGAATACTTCCCTAACAGATATAAATCATGTCCACATGCACACATACACATAATCGCATCTTATCAACCAATATTCTTCTTCTTTTTTTCCATTATTTTTCTTAATATCCCCATTAAAGTCAGGAGCAAGACAGGAATGCTCTCTACCTCTCCTATAATTAGCACCATGTTCTAACCAACTGAGCTAACCAGCCATTGAACACCTCACCTCTTATTTAATGTTGTTCTGGAAGTGTTAGTTAATGCAATTAGACAACAGAACAAAGTAAGAGTCATAAATACCAGGAAGAAGGACAGAATTATCAATTATATGATTGCCTACTTAGAAATCCAAAATAATCAACTGAAAAATTGTTAGAAGTAATCCAGGAGCACAGAACATGTTTTGTGTCTTTATTTCATCTTCGCCATTTTTCTGTGCTCTTGTTGCTTCTAACCACTGGTTTACAAGCACACAGACACACAGGACCCTGGAAATCAGCAGAGCTTGGTAGTGGTGGGTGGGCATCAAACACAAGGCTGGGCTGCTTCAAAAACCTTGAAGGCAAGGCAGGTGATCCAGTCAGAATTGGCAGGAGCATGTGTGAGCAATCCTACGTCCCAAACTGAGCTCCTGGCTCAGTTAAGATTCTGAAGCTGGTAACCAGGGACAAAGCCTCTTATTCTGTGCTTAAAAGTGAGCCTGTAATAAATCAGAGGGCTCCTGGAAGCCCCTTCCTTATCAGCACCTCACTACAGACTGCAGCCAGAGAACAGAGCTGCTTGTCTGAGACCTGCAGGAAGACCAGTCCAGATGAAGTAACCAGGCTAAGAAAACAGAAGCACAGAGCAAAGCCAGGGGAGGGAGATAGGGAGGTGGGGAAGCGAGGAAAGGGAAGGAGGGCTAGGGCATCAGTGACCAGAAAGAGAGGAGAGCTCTAGTATGTCAGAAAAGGCAGGGTATGGGTCTCCAGGACTTGTGCCATAGTCCACCTTCCCCATCCTGTTTTAGAGCAATGATACAGCCTTCCTCTTGGCTCTCTCTTTAGTTGGTACCTAGGCATTTTGGAAGTGAGATTTTTTGATAATTTTGTATATTTCTCCAAATGTCTTCCCTGTGGTAAATATACTTACTCTAGGTTAATTTTTTAAAATTGAATCATTATACAGTTTTGCAACCTTTTTTTCATATCTTAGATATCTTTTCATTTTGTACATATAGCTCTATCTCATTATTTTGCAAACTGTGGTTACTTATTATTTAATGGACATTCGGGTGGCTTCCAATTTTTGGTATTTTAAACAATGCCTACAACACAATTTCTCCAAATCTCCATTTGGCTGATTCCCTCACTTCATTCAGATTCCTGCTCAAATGCCACCTCCTCAGAAAGGCCTTCCTAGATCATCCTATTTAAAATAGCACCTCCCTCCAACCCTCTACCACTTCTTAATCCCTGACACCTCCCTTTTTCTTATATAGCACTTATCACTACTTGATACTTTTTGTACCTTTGTTTACTTATATATTGTCTGTCTCCACCAGAGGCCTCAAAGTTTTATGAAAGTAAGGACTTTGTTTTGTTTCACTGCTGTGTTCCTAGTGCCCAAAAGGGTGCCAAGCCCATAGGGGAATCTCATTAAGTATTTACTGAATGAATTAATACAACAATAAACATTCTTTTATATATTTTTGCAAACCTGTAGAAATGTTTACTAGCATTGCTGAGTTAAAGATTATAAATATTTAAATTGTAACAGAAATATTCAAAACAATCTTTTAGGGACTTCCCTGGTGGCGCAGTGGTTAAGAATCCACCTAGCAATGCAGGGGACACGGGTTCGATCCCTAGTCCAGGAAGATCCCACATGCCACAACTACTGAGCCTGTGCTCTAGAGCCCGTGAGCCACAACTGCTGAGCCCATGTGCCACAACTACTGAAGCCCACATGCCTAGAGCCTGTGCTCCACAACAAGAGAAGCCACTGCAATGAGAAGCCCACACACCGCAACCAAGAGTAGCCCCCCCTTGCCACAACTAGAGAAAGCCCACACGCAGCAACGAAGACCCAACGCAGCCAAAACTAAATAATTAATTTTTAAAAAATATTAAAAAAATATCTTAAAAGTGGTACCAATTTACACCCACCCCCATAGCAGACAACCCTCTGCAACACAGCATAGTATCAATCTTTATAATCTTTCCTCTTGACTTTAGAATTTAAAATACATGTGGATTTTATGGTATAACAAAAAGGTAGAGGTGCCAAGTCTGACTGTCTCTGTGTCCCACTCCCCTCAATCACGCCGTACAGGAAGTGTGCCCTGCGGTCCAGACTCTAGCAGCACACTGTACAACTAGCCTGGCCCACGGCTGGGTCCTGTGACACTGTCTCCATCAAGTCTCCCAGTGAGTTCTCACCCTCACCTTACCCCATTCCTGACAGGGTAGAAAGAGCTATTCTTTAAGTCAGTAGTAATACAGTCTCAGTAATGCTGGCTCTATGACTGTGTGATACAGGCATTTAACGTGTCTGGGTTTCATTTTCTTCATCCGTAAAATGTGAATAAGAATACCTCTTGGACGGTTCCTATAAAGATTAAATAAGATAAATATGTAAAGCATCTGGCTCGGTGCCTACCATATAGCTGGCACTATAGCCTTCCCAGCTCCCTTCAAAGCACTCCAGCTTTTTGTGGCACTTAGGACATTTCTCATATTCTGACCTGGATAAAAGTAGGGGCAGTGTGTAGGATATGGATGGTGCTTGAACATGGCACGCACCCAATAGAAGATGCCAGGTAGAGTTGATTTTTGCATTCAGGAACTAGTCCATCCTCACTGGTATGTTTTTTTCCATGTACATATTTACACCACCAATCAGCTGATCGTATCCCACACTGCCGCGTATTCTCTATCCAACTAGCTACTGGATGAGCTCATCTCTCAATCCTGTCTGAGCTGAACAAGGCCTTTTACAGAACTTTAAAACTGACTCACCACTGAGTCATCAAAACATAGCAATACCCAAACACACTCCTGTTGCTTCACAAAAGACCAGCATGGGATGTCTGCCTTATCTCCTTTCCCTCTCCTACTGAGACTGGGCCCCTTGTCTCACTGGAGAGGAGTCATCACATCTTTTGTGCGGCAGTAATCTGAACAAAGCTGGTTTAGATAATCACAGTGTGGCCAGCAGACAACTCGTGGTCATCCGGGTCATTTCCTGTGTATGTCACTAACCCAGGAGGAGAGGCAATTAATCAATTACCCGATTGTGTATTTAGCACCGGCATTCTGTTGGGCACTCACTTACTGATTCCTCCTGTTTATAACTGTGGCCACTGTGAAGTGACCTTTTCAGTTATTGAAACTCATGAAGAATAGAGAGAAAAGCAGCCCTTTGCAAGTAATATTGGAGAAAATGGGGCTACTTCGTTCCATTCCAGTAAAAAGAAGTTCTAAAATAGCAAATAGGAAGCATGATGTTTTGGCTAACTGCCTCACAGAGCTGTAATTTTAAATGTGGGTTGAGAACTCCTCTCTTATCTAGAAATAATATGGCCAGTGGTCAGTATTTTCTCTTGGGAAAAGTCTTAAAGTTAGTATTCTTGCCACAGGCCTTACTGATTGCAGTGGACTATCAAGTCGTTGAAGATTAGGGGGGCCTGTGTAAAGGCTGAGATAACTGGGAGCAGGCCTGAAGGCTTCTTTCACTAACAAAACTGGTTATAGCCAAGGTTTTGTGTATGTACAGACGCAACTGTTAAGCACCCCAGCACGGTCTCTCAGTGTTGAAGCCCTCAAGAAAAAACTGAATGAGAATCTTAGATCCTCAAAGTTTTTGTACATAATCTATATAATTGCATGTAATGGAATCTGCCCTTGATCTTATATAAATGTCAGAAGGATAAATGAAAATAGTATGTTAGTAATCCTTAAAGATTCATTAGGCATGAAAATAAATTATGCTCATTTCATTAAAATACAAGCTTTCAAGTGGTCATTCTTCCCTAGCTATACTTTTCAAGTTCTTATCAATACTATCTCTGTTCTGATTTGATTATCCTTGCTGGTTGTACACAAACTTTAACTGTTGATCCACGTTAAGCAAACTTATTTTGGTGACACCAGGAATCACATGTTGCATTTACTGAGTATAAAGCCAGTAACAAGTATGAATATTCTCGAATAACACTGTTATAAGTAAAAGCACACATAACATTTATTGAACACTATTCGTCAGGGACAATGCTAGTCTCACATTTAATCCATTGAACAAAGGAGGAACTGGATTTGATTATTCTGTATCAGAGTAAGCTGATGAACATGTGGTGAAATGGTCAAACAGTGTCATCCATCAGAGGGTATTAAGGCAAGTGACAAAGGAGAGAAATCTAATCTATACCTGAGAAGTCAAACAGGAGCAGTGGTAGGAGTTACCACATTCTAGTTTGAGAACTGGATTCCTGGGGCCAACCAGCAGTTGGTAACAGAGCTGGGTTGAAGTGAGATGAGGTTTGCTGAGAAAACCAGCAGAAGGAGATAGGTAAAGATATTAAGCAAGATGAAGAAAGACAGTTTAACTTTTTTAGCATATTATTTGGTTTTTAAGTGAAAAACAGATTTGACCAACATGGCTTTTAAAAAAAATTAGATATCTATCAGAGTAGGCTCTTCTTTAGAAAAAGTTATTATTTCTCCAGAATCAAAAACATAAACTGGAAAGGATTCAGCTTTGGGTAAAATCTGGCTAGTCTTAACAAACATTCCTAGAGACTACATCAGTGTGAAAAATTAGGTCCTAGTTCTGAAGGACTTTTCATTCAAAAGTTCATGGCTTATGTTAATGAGAATATGCATATATATTTATGTGCTGTATATATTAAAAGTATTTGAGGACTTCCCTGGTGGCGCAGTGGTTAAGAATCGCCTGCCAGTGCAGGGGACACGGGTTTGATCCCTGGTCTGGGAGGATCCCACATTCCGTGGAGGCAACTAAGCCCATGTGCCACAACTACTGAGCCCTCGTGCCACAGCTACTGAAGCCCGCGCACCTAGAGCCTGTGCTCCGCAACAAGAGAAGCCACCGCAATGGGAAGCACGCCCACCGCAATGAAGAGTAGCCCCCGCTCCCTGCAACCAGAGAAAGCCCACATGCAGCAACAAAGACCCAACGCAGCCAAAAATAAAATAAGTAAATTTATTTTAAAAAAAAGTATTTGAGAAGGTGATTCAGGACTCTCAATTATAAATCTTCAGGGCAGGAATCTTGCTTATTTTGCTGCTGAGGAAGATGAATAGGCTGACAACAGTGGCATGAAAAAGCCTTTTACTTGCTAAATCATCAGTCTAAAGGAGATAAACAGGTTAAGTTTGTCCTCCCAATACCCAGAGGCAAAATTTTCGCTCAGTTATTACAATATTACCACAAGCCTGTGGATTCTGCAAAAGTTGCCTAGCAACATTACAGTTAGTAACAACACAGGGTAGGGAAAGAACAGGAAATTTGAATTAGATATGCCCTGGGGCAGGTGGGCGTAACCCTGTCTCTTAGTACAGTGAGTGCTGTACTCTGAGGAGCATGAAATTTTAAAAATCGGAACAATCATTTAGAATTTCAGTTAGGACATTGCTGCAATTAAACCGTAACATTGTGCCTGTTCTCAGCTGGAGGAGGCAGGGCCTGGGTTTCTTACTCATTTTGCCACTTTTGTTTTAAAGAACACTACATTTTAATTATTCCAGAAACATTTATTAAGAACCTTCTTTGGGGCCAAGGCACATTGCTGGTTGCTGGAGCTCTAAAGACAAATAAAACTCGATCTCAGTGCTGGGTGGGAGAGAAGCCAGACAGTAAACAAAGAGTGTTACATAGTCCATGCCGGGTGCAGTGTAAAGTCTGGAGCCGGGAATATCTATTTTACATGGAAGTGGCGAAAGTCAGATGGTTCTTGCCTTGATTACTGCTTTTAACAATACTTAAAAAAAAAAATTCCTTCTTTCCCCCAGTATTTTTATACATTTGTTGGGAATTTACCTCTCCTATTCTGTGTGAGGACCTGGGTGTGAACCAAGAACTCTTCCCTTCCCATCCGGAACCCAGGTCCTTTTGCCCCAGCCAATTTCAAGAACCTCCCAGTTCAGGGAAGCAGACAGGTGGAAAAGTTAAGAGGTGACAAAACCCAAAAAATGTTAGAGGGCTTCCCTGGTGGCGCAGTGGTTGAGAATCCGCCTGCCAATGCAGGGGACACGGGTTCGAGCCCTGGTCTGGGAAGATCCCACATGCCGCGGAGCAACGGGGCCCGTGAGCCACAATTACTGAGCCTGCGCGTCTGGAGCCAGTGCTCCGCAACAAGAGAGGCCACGATAGTGAGAGGCCCGCGCACCGCGATGAAGAGTGGTTCCCGCTCGCCGCAACTAGAGAAAGCCCTCGCACAGAAACGAAGACCCAACACAGCCACAAATAAATAAATTTATCAAAAAAAAAAAAAATGTTGGAAGAGTGTTTTCCTCCAGGAAGGGGACTTGGGCTGGGGGTTGCAGGGGTGAGTCGGAGACTTCTATGCCATTTGAATTAATAATATAGAGAGAAAAATAAGCCAATCAACAAATATTTAAGTAAGGGCTCTGTTATTCACTCAGAAGATATTGTGCACCTAAATCACATCAGAATACTGCAATAAACAAATGGAAAATGTCCCTATACTCAAGGACCTCATTTTCTAGAAGGGAATAGGAGTAAACAATCAACACACTTTGAAACAGATATAAGCCTGTTAAGGAAATAAAGCAGGGTGTTGTGAAAGAGTGAAGGGGGGGTGGCCAGCGTGAGCTTGCATGCGTAGCGATATAGAGGATACAGGATTCCTATACAGGAGAGGCTTAGGGACAAAAACCTCGCTCTGGAGAGGTGTTTACTCAGCTTTAAAGTTTCTGTTTACCTAGGAAGCACACTATTTTTACATACAACGCATGTTACAGATCAATAAAGAGCAGAAGTTTTCTAAAGTTATTTTTATTTACACTTCACATGAAATTGAGAAAATGTCAACTATCCGTATCAAATAATTTATATTTCTCACTAGGAGAGAAGTGTTGGAGGGAGGGTGCTAAAAACCACTCCTTGGCTTTGGCCACGGATCATCAGAGAACACCTCTCTCTGAAATATACAAAAGGGTTGAGTTCCAGTCTTCTGAGAGCTTAAAATTAAGTTTGGACTAACACACAAAAAAGACATTTATACATCAGTTAGCAAATATTTGGAGGAGACGACTGTTTACCCTTCACTGCTTCTTCAGTTATGTGATCTCAGGGAATTTCCCATGTGATAAGTACTAAGATGTGTTTCCATTGTTAAAAACCACCTTGAGTTTAACCTTTGAAAAGTGTTAGAACAACATATATGGTCAGGTGTTAATATCCATAAAGTGCCACAATAAGAAAAACAGACAAGAGAGATAAATGCAAATGGCCATTAAGCCCATGAAAACTGTCCAGTGATACGAATCAAAACAACAAAACTATATCTACAAACATTAAGTACCCACTGATGTCCAGAATTCACCAACGGTGTACTCTAATCCACCGCTTGTGAGAACGTAAATTTTTTTTTTCTGGAAGGCAGTTTGGCAGTTTATATATACTTTGAGCCAGTAATTCTCACTTCTTTGAACGTATCCTAAAGAATAAAAAACAAAACACAGAGGAAAAACAACACGAGAAGGAACAATATGCATTACGGGGTTACTCACAACTGAAAAATTGTCAGAAACTTCTATGTGCGACAGTAAGGGACGGATTAAATCACAATTTGACGGAGTACTAGAGAAATTTTTTCTCAAGTTGCTTTGAAATTTGCAGCGAGCGGAGCCAATCTGTTTTGCCAACACTTGCCCACGTGCTGGCAAACAAATATAAACACCGTGGCCGCGTGGTGGGCACTTGGTTTTGTGCTTAGGGCCGAGTGTGGTGCTGCTTTATTTACTGTGGGCAAGTGGGGGGCGGGCGGTGGAGAGCGGGGACGGCAGAGGGGACCATAGCCTGCGGGCGCTCCCCTCGCTGCGGACACACCGGCCCCTAACAGGCTCTCCGGGGGATAACTGAGGTTCAGAGGTCGCCCCGCATCCAGTGACCTCGCCTCGAGAACTCGAGCGTCCGTCTTCCGGCTGACTTCGGTGTCGGCCTAACCCATTTGCACACGGTTCGCAAGGGTCCAGAGGCCGGAGGCACCATTCCCGGCTCAGCCCTCGATCCTGGAACCAGACTCCCCACAGCCACGCCCACTGAGTCCCAGGGCCCGGCACCAAAGGGATGCGGGACAGGAGGTCGGTCTCCCTGGGCAGCGCCCAAGGGCCACGGCGGTCCCCCGCTCCCCGCTACCCGCAGGGACCCCGAGGCGCTCCCCCATCGCAAGTCCCACTCCTGACTCCGGGGAGCCGGAAGGGCGGCGAAGAGGTCGTGCCCAGGCCGGCGCTACGCTCGGCCTAGTCCAGTCCCCACCCTTCGCTCCTCCCAGAGGGCCGCCTCTGCTCCCCGGCCCGGCCCCATCCGGGCGGTGCCGGACCCAGCTCCCAGCCATCCAGCTCGCTCATAGGTCCGCGGCACCGCGCCCGCCCAGGCCTGGATCCGCGCCGAGCGGGGGGCGGGGGCGGGGGCGGGGGCGGGGGACGGGGGGCCGGAGCCAGCGGGTTCGCGCCAAAATCGCGTAGTTGATCCCTCCCCCGCGGGCTACGTCGCGCCCTCCTTTTTTTTCAAACCCCGGGCTGGGCGGGGATTGGTGGACTGGGCACTCACGTGGTTAACGGTCGCGGGAAGCCGCGGAGCCCGAACTTGCTGCTGGACCTGCGGAGACCCCAGCCTCGGCGCCCGGGCCGCCCCGCCTCTGCAGAAGAGTCCGCGCCGCTGCCGCCGCCCCCGCCGGCCGCCGCCCCGAGCGTCCCGGAGGCGCCGCGCAGGCCCGCCGCCGCGGCCACCGGGCGCGCCCAGTCGCACGTGGCGGACCCGCCCCCTGGGCAGGCCGTGCCCTGGACTCCGCGGGCCCAGGTTCTCCGGTCCTCCGCCCCAGCCCCGTGGGCGCGATGAGCTTCCTGAGCCGGCAGCAGCCGCCGCCGCCCCTCCGCGCCGGGGCCTCCTGCACCTTGCGGCAGAAGCTGATCTTCTCGCCCAGCAGCGACTGTGAGGAGGAGGAGGAGGAAGAGGAGGAGGAAGGCAGCGGCCACAGCACCGGGGAGGACTCGGCCTTTCAGGAGCCTGACTCGCCGCTGCCGCCCGCGCGGAGCCCCACAGAGCCCGGGCCCGAGCGCCGCCGCTCGCCCGGCCCGGCCCCCGGCAGCCCCGGGGAGCTGGAGGAGGACATGCTGCTGCGGGGCGCCTGCCCGGGCGCGGACGCGGCGAGCGGCGGGGCCGAGGGCGACTCGTGGGAGGAGGAGGGCTTCGGCTCCTCGTCGCCGGTCAAGTCGCCTGCGGCCGCTTACTTTCTGGGCAGCTCGTTCTCGCCTGTGCGCTGCGGCGGCCCGGGGGATGCGTCCCCGCGGGGCTGCGGGGAGCGCGGGGCTGGCGAGGGCCCCTGCTCGCCGCTGCCGGACCACCCGGGCACCCCGCCCCACAAGACCTTCCGCAAGCTGCGGCTCTTCGACACGCCGCACACCCCCAAGGTGAGAGGACGCAGCTGCCGGGGCGCCCCGAGCCCGCGCCGGCCCAGCCTTTTAAAAAGGCAGTGGCGCCGGGAGCCGAGCGCGGCGCTGCCCGTGTTCGGTTACATAACCGCCGGGCCGCACCCGCGCTCGCTCTCCTGCGCCGCAACAAAAATGTTGGCAGCCCCTCTTTTGGGCCCTGCCCAGAAGTTGTCCGTTAAGATTATGTAACTGAACAATGGGCCTCGTCTGGAACTTCTTCATCTTTCAAAGGGGCTGATCGGCGCCGTCCAGGTGGCTGACGATTTGACGCCCGCCTAGTCGGGGCCGCCCCGAGCGTGGCAGCCGGGAGTGTGGCACCGATAACGTGGTTTGGAATGATGCTCGAGTGGTCCTGGCCCGGCCACCTGACACTCCCGAGCGCCGCAGCCATCTGGTGCCTTTTAAACGCAGAGATCGGTCCTGTAATTTGGGCGGCGCACGCAGGAGTTCGGTTAAGAAAAAAAAAAAATTCATGCGCTTATCGTTTCGTATCAGGTGGCCTTATGGGGGAAAGTTTGAGATACGGAGGGAGACTGCGCTTCGACTTGGGAGAAAAGGCTGGCCTTCAAGCATTTACAGTCTTAAAAAGATTCGTAAATAACTCAGGGGTAGCGTTTAAGCCTCTTTCCGGACAGAATATTTATTGGGTAAGCGTTTGTTTACAGCATTGGGTTTGCAATTCCCAAGTTTGGTCAGCCTGAGTGTCAGGATTAGGAACGTCCAACTGTTAAAAACCAGCATTGGTGTTGTTGCCTGGATCCTCAGGCTTTCATATACCGTTGATAAGGTATCTTAAAGAAGTAGGTGTTCAGCACCTGTTTGCTGAATGGCTAGTGAGTAAGCCGATGACCACTTCTAGAACTTTAGAAGTAACAGAAGATTTTAAAACGGACACTTCCCGAAATTAAGACAGGTGCCGCATTTATAAGATTAATGCAGGAAATGCACCTTTTTAAGTGAGTCAGTTTCAGTACCGTTACTAGTCATAAACCTCAGGAGGATGTGTGCTTTTGTGCTCTACTGTTTGCTAGCTGACTTGCCCACGGCAAGATCCCTCTGGAAGTGAGGGGAGGAGTCCTACGGAGGAGGCTTTCAAACCCTACTTGGATGGGGGAGGGGAGCTTTTATAGGGCTCCCTGACTGCTTTCCATTTTTAGATGGATTGAAAGGTTTTGTTAACTTTTATCCTCTAGAATGAACTTAATTTTAGTCTGCATTCATATTCTTTTTGGGGTTAGAGACCTTATTTTACTTGGCCTTTTCAGAAAAGGTGGTTAGTATCCAGCTTCAGGCTCCTAAGTTAACCACTGTTTATTTTGCTTGAAAGATAACAAAGGCTTGTGTGTTGCTTTGACCTACACATTCAGCCTCGTGAAAGCCTTGTTGAAAGTTAGGTTGAGAAGGCCGGCTATAGCACTTGGATCCTAAGCATTTGTTTTTTCCCCCTCCTAGAGTTTGCTCTCCAAAGCTCGAGGAATCGATTCCAGTTCTGTTAAACTCCGAGGTGGTTCTCTATTCATGGATACAGAAAAGTCAGGAAAAAGGGAATTTGACATACGACAGACTCCTCAAGTGAATATTAATCCTTTTACTCCAGATTCTGTGTTACTTCATTCCTCAGGACAGTGTCGTAGAAGAAAGAGAACATACTGGAATGAGTAAGTTATTTATTATTCAACAGTTTGGTTCCTCAACCACCCAAGATTGGTTTGGTATACTTATTAAAATTTAGTTTCAACTGAATGACATGGAAGTTTATGCACTGAGAATTTTCTCCATTACTAGCAATTCTCAGTAATCACCTGTGGAAAAGAGTGGTGTGGGAAAGGAAGGAATAAAAAGCCTAGATAGTAGGAAATCTGCTGTCAAAATGAGACAGGCAGAGAAGGTTGATTTACAAAGGCTTTAATTTTGATATGTGTGGTGGTGGTGGTGTATTTAAGCAAGAACAATATTTCCATCAGTTGAGCTGTATCTTGTCATTACACAATTAAATTCTTTTCTGTTTTCATTCATTAAGTTTTCATTTTGTTATATACCTGTTAGATAAAGTTTTGGATCTCTAGTTGATGTATCTGTCAGATATGTTGATGGAAAAAATAATATTTTTTAGTTCCTGTGGTGAAGACATGGAAGCCAGTGATTATGAGTTTGAAGATGAAACAAGACCTGCTAAAGTAAATAGCTTTTGATTTTCTTTTTATTGTTTTTGAAATTTGATTTTCTACATCTTAACAAGCTATCACATATACATGTTAAATAAGCCACATATGCAAGCTACCATATATGCATGTTAAAACGTAAGATATAATTTTTAGGGAGGAGTCAAGATGGAGGATGCGGAATTTGTCACTCCTCACAAGTTCATCGAAAACACATCTACAAATGGAACAATTCCCACAGAGCACCTGCAAAACATAAGATATAATTTTTAAATTTCACACATAGTGCTATCACCATAGTGAAAAAATCATTTTCATACCTTTGTATTTTATATATATATATATATATATATATATATATATATATATATATACATGGATACACTTTTTATTACAGAGAATTACAATTACTGAAAGCAATATGAAGTCACGGTATACAACAGAATTTCATGAGCTAGAGAAGATTGGCTCTGGAGAATTCGGTTCTGTGTTTAAATGTGTGAAGAGGCTGGATGGATGCATTTATGCCATAAAGCGATCAAAAAAGCCATTGGCTGGCTCTGTTGATGAGTATGTATTAAAGATTTTGTCTTCTGCTCTTTTGTTCAGTATGATGTTACAAATGTTAAGGTTTTAGGTGGTCAATCATTGAATTTAATTCTTTAACGTTTGAGAAGTTGTAATGATTTAATCAGATCCATTTCATTTTTTGCCATTAGTTCTTACTGGACTTGGTAGAATAATATAAGGGGTCTGATCTTGGAGCCTAACTTAAATTTCTTATTTCTAGTAGCATCCATGAATTCAAAGTAAAGTGGAGTTTCATCTTTTCTGAATCCTAGGGCCAGCAAGCTTCCTTCTTTCTAACATTCTTTAATGGAAGTCTTTGGAAAAATCTGGTACAGAGTTTTAACTCCCTCTCTTTCAAGCAAGTTGTCATTCAGCATAATGATAGATCCAGAAGTCAAGATTCTTTTATGAACTTTCAGATAAATTAACCAGTTCAGGCTTGAATAAAAATGATTTACCATTCTCTTAATCTCAAACTTCTAGGCAGAACGCTTTGAGAGAAGTATATGCTCATGCAGTGCTTGGACAACATTCTCATGTAGTTCGATATTTCTCTGCATGGGCAGAAGATGATCATATGCTTATACAGAATGAATATTGTAACGGTGAGTAATACAACGGTTCCCCTGTAAACTCGTAAGCTCAAGAAAATGAACACCAAGGAGATACTTCTTTTTATCTAAAGTCTTGCTCTAATTCTGTATATCTTTTATCTCTTGTAAATTCAAAGATCAGAAGCCTGATCTTTGAATTTCAACATGAATTTCAAGTGCAAGTAATTCTTACGTGGAAGTTAATATTGAAAACCTTGTTCTTGCTACCTGGATAGTAGAACCGTGCGTGTTATTTGTGTGCCTTTTACTCAAATTAAACTGATTTTCTTGAGAGGACAGCAGCCTTGCCATATATATTTTGGTATCCCTAGCACTTAGCATAGTGTGTGTGGGGGATATAGTAGTTAATAATCCAGGCTCCCTGCATCTAGCCTTCCCTTTCCATTTCATTTTATGTGCTGCTAAAACTGATATTGGTTACTCATGAAATGACAGTGACTCTCCATTGATATAAATTGAGCCATTTGTTGAATCTTGCTCCCCCTTCCATCTATCCAACCTAGTTTACCACTAGAATCCACTGAGATGTTTCTGTAAAGTAAGAGTTATGCTCTTTTAGTTCCCTAGTTGTGCCTCCCTCCTTCCTTCCCCCCCTAAAACAAGCATTTATAGAGGTTTAACTTTGGACCTTTGTATAGCTTTGAATTTCAGCAGGTCCTTCAGCAATCAACATGTGTCCTTCCTTTTTATTAAAGCTTTACCAGAGTCCCGGCCTCACTTCTGATTCTTACAGACAGCTGTTATTAAATACCTAAATCTTTATATATGATGGATTTTTATTTCTGTTTACCTTCGGTGAATATTAGAGAATTTAGAATTTAATGAACAGTCAAGTAGCAAAGATTATTTTTGTTGATTCTCATTTTTTCTTAAGACCAGCCATTTCATAGCTTGTGAATAAATAAGTGGTATAGGTAGTAGATTCAGGTTTTCTGTATTTGAAAACAATGAACAAAACAGAAGTAAAAGACTCATTTCTCATACCTGACTTCTCATTGAGTTGTCATTTTAATCTCCACCCTTGAAAGAATAAGTGCTCAGTATACAACATTGCTGCTGTTTCGTTTCACACATCTCTTGAAATGTTTCTCTTCATACCATCAAAACATTTATGAAGCTATCGCCCATGGCCTTGTGTTTCTTAACCTCCATTTTTTAGTAACTGCATTTAATAATAGTACAACTTTACCGTAATACCTTCTCCCCTCCATATTTGCTAGACGCCATCTCCTTTTAGTTTCTTTCTCCCTCTCACCTTGTTGGATGTGGCTGGCTGTCTTAAGTATTTCAGCCACAGTCCAGATGCATGGTTGTGTCATTCAGATGATTTTGAGAAAACTCTTGGGCCTGGGAGTTGGGAAGGAATGAGCCATCTTGCTAACCCCCTCAGATTACAGAGACCTTGTCCTGTAATAAAGTTAGATTATAAAATAATCTTTTGAAATAGCTTATTATTTTGGAGCATTGTAAAACACTTAAGGAATATGGATCTTTTTTTTTTTTTTTTTTTAAATTTATTTATTTTATTTTTATTTAATTTTGGCTGCGTTGGGTCTTTATTGCTGCAGGCGGGCTTTCTCTAGTTGCAGAGAGCGGGGGCTACTCTTCATTGCGGTGGCTTCTCTTGTTGCGGAGCACGGGCTCTGGAGCGCAGGCTCAGTAGTTGTGGCGCACAGGCTTAGTTGCTCCGCGGCATGTGGGACCTTCCCGCTGCGCCACCAGGGAAGCCCAGGAATATGGATCTTTAAAAAACAAATAGACCTCTGTAAAGTAGGACTGCCTCTTTGTATGGTTGTTTATTTTGCTTAGATGAAAGACAGTGAGGCTATCTAGATACATTTGTGAGCTCTTCTTTTGTTTCCCTTTTCCACCATTATCTCCACATAAACCCTTGAATGTCCTAATAGGCCTGGTCTTTAGATCCTTTCCTACAGTTTCACAGGGAAGGATTCTGTTATCATTCATTTGTTGTGTTGATTAACTGATATCCTTTATCTTAACTGAATTTCCTTGTTGTCTCAAAAGTAGTTTGCATTTTGAGCCTTTTTTCTTGGTTTGGTGATAGACTGAATTTCTACTCTTGATAAACAAGTGTAGAAAAATGTTGATCGATAGGGGAAGAGAACCTGAAATATCAGATCAGTGGTTTGCTTTTCTTACCTCTTGCCCTTTCAGCAACAAGATAGAAGGAACTGGCCTAGCTATAGTTGCTAGAC
Organism: Balaenoptera acutorostrata; assembly: GCF_949987535.1. Taxonomy (NCBI): domain Eukaryota; kingdom Metazoa; phylum Chordata; class Mammalia; order Artiodactyla; family Balaenopteridae; genus Balaenoptera; species Balaenoptera acutorostrata. The sequence goes on along the minus strand of NC_080072.1, from coordinate 47,641,358 downwards.
CTACTAAAAAGCAGCCATGTTATTTCTTGGTAAACTTGATCTAGGACTCCAAGCTCACCTGTCTGACAGGCTTCTTGACCTGCTCCCTCCTGGAGCCCTCTTCCTGCAGTTCAAGATTTGTTCAAGTTAAGTTCAGAAAACATACTTAATCCTAAGCTCTCCAGGCGTGTGATTTATTTATTTTTTTTAAACACATTTGACGTTTTGTTATTCAGTCTTGTTCAAATTATAGGACCTCCTTTTCTGAGTAGTATATCATTGACCTAGATTTTATTACCTTGGTTCTGATTTTATTATTCCCAACTAAGCTTTAAACAGAAGTGGTTTATTTATTTATTTATTTATTACAATAACTCCTCGTTTCCTCTGAGACAGAGTATAAACAAAGTTTTTAAGTATAAACTTAAAGTTTTTTAAAGTATAAACAAATTAGCTAATTGGTTTGACTGATTCTATAAAAGCAGGCTATGTTCTTATTCATAGTAAGGGTAGTATAAATTAAAACGATACTAAGATACTGTTTTTTACTTACAAAATTTTTAGACTCTGTTGTTAAATGTGTGGGAAAACAGGTATTCTCACACATTAAACATGGTAGTATGAATTGGCACAGCCTTCTCTAAGGGGTACTCTGTGTGTGTGTGTTATTGCCCCAGATTTATCTTCCAAATCCCCAGATTTACATAAGCTTATGCTAGCAGAATTTAAGTATTAGCCATTTTGAAATCAGAAACTGAGTGTACTGTTATTTTATGTGAGCTTTCAGAGGCAATCAGATCTTGGCACTGATGGTGTGAATACCAACCCTAAGCTCTTTTGCAGGATAAACAGAAATGGCCCTCTCAGCTACAGAAATTTATTCTATATATAATAAAACACTGTCTCCCACACACACTATGCATGTGTATATTACATTGTACATACCCTTTGACCCAGCAGTTTGTTTGTAGGAGATATACTAAATATGTGTGAAATGACCAATGTACGAAGTTATTCCTGAGACCACAGTATGTAGTATTAAAGGCTTGGAAATTATTTCTAAATGTCCATCAAATAGGGGATTGGTTAGTGCATTACCATTCAATTATACAGTGGAATTCTGTAGACACAAGAAAGAAAGGGGTAGTTTTGTATATTGGTAGAGAATGATCTTCAAGATAATGAAAATATGTTATTGCTTGTGTAAAAAGGAGTTGAAAAGAATACATAAGAAACTGATAACATTGATTTACTCTGGGAAAGAGAACCAGGTGCATTGCTGAAGTATGTATTCATAAGACAGAGACTTTACATTGTACTTTGTACCCATGTGAGTGTATTACCTACTGAAAGAATAAATAAAATTTTGATTTCACAAACAGGTTGAAGAGAATAGGTTCTATATAAAATGTCACTTTCTTGGTTGAGTGTGGTCATACAGTAAAGGTGGAAGAAAAATAATAGTTCAGGAAGAAGAAAATTCTAATTTTTCTTGTGTTTTTTAGGTGGAAGTTTAGCTGATGCCATAAGTGAAAACTACAGAAGCATGAGTTACTTTACAGAAGCAGAGTTGAAGGATCTCCTTTTGCAAGTTGGCCGGGGCTTGAGGTATATTCATTCAATGTCTTTGGTTCACATGGATATAAAGCCTAGTAAGTATTATAGATCCTCTGACCTGTGTTCTTTAGGGTTATAGAGAATAAATGACTTCATTAAAATAATATGGGAACATAAACATCTTACTATGTTTTTTCATTGTTAGTTTTAAAAGATTTTTGACCCACTTATTAGTATTGTTTTATTTCCCATCACCTCTTCCCTTGTTATCCCAAATTTGAAATAACAAACTCATTTTTACTAAAAGCTGAAAAAAAATGTGCTGCATCTTATGGGAACCACATAGTCTCGGAGTGGGACTCTGGGGAGACTAAAAGAACCTGTGTTTAAAGCCCGTCTCTTGTACTAGGCTATAGAGCCATAATTTTAAATTAATGCTGGTGCCACTAACATGGTTATTAGAATAAAATGAGAAATGTGAAAACGTTTTGAAAACATAGGTGCTACAAACCTGGAGGTATTTCTAGTCTGTAAAAGAAATAATAAAATTGTCACTGTATGACCCAGAAAACAAAATGACAGATGTATTGTGATTATAAATGTATTTAAAATGTTGTAGATAAATAAGCACTGGAGAGTTTAGGAACATAGTGGTTTTATTTTTTTTCTTTTTACCGTTAGATCATTTTAGCTAAAAAAATTGATTTTTATATATAACTGGCTCTAGTAGATCGACCATACTATGGCTCAGAACAACCTCATAGTATTCTTTCAAAGGCTTATGAGGTTTCAAACTAAAGGAGCAGTGGTACGAATCAAGGTGTAGGCCTACATAATTTTAGGTTAAACTGAAACAAAATTGTATTTTACAGAAGTAGTAATTAGTACATTGTAGAATATTTTAAAATATAGACAAGCTGGACTAAAAAAAAAAATTAAATCCCCATTCTTCTATTAATCTTTGGAACTACAATTATAATGTCAGTGCTGCTAACAGGGTTATTAGAATAAACTGAGCTGTGAAGATGCTTTGAAAACTTACGTGCTGTACAAACATGGTGGTATTTCTAGCCTGTAAAATGCCATCAAAATGTTACTGTTTTATTCAGAAAACAAAATGGTACATGTGTTTAGATTATCTTGCATTAAAAAATGTATGCAGGTGAATCCTACACTAACATTTTAGTGCAGATCCCTCTCATTTTATCAAAAACAACATCATAATGTACATACTGTTTTATAACTTTTTTTTAAAGACAACTGTCTCTACCTTTCCATTTCAGTAAATTTTTATCTCATCTAGTAGCCAGATCATATTAAAATTTTTCCTAGTTGACCAAAGTCCTTAACAGTTGATTCGTCCAAACTAGTATCCATTTCAGGACCATGCAATACACCAGGTTAAATCCATTTTTCTTTTTTAGGTTTTACCCTTCCCCTACTTAAATAATAATAATAATACAGACCTTGTCTTGCAAGATATCCTTTCTTCTGGGTTTGACTGGTTGCGTCCTAGCTTATTCCTTTCTCTATCCTATAAATTAGAAGTTATAACTAAAAGGTTGATGGATTTAAGTTAAACATTGTAGGCTAGGTGTTTTTAAGTTGAATTTAATGAGATGGTTTTCTTTTTTCTTTTTTAATCTATGGAAATATGTGTGATTCATGGGAATTTAAATCATTTTGCACAACTTAATTATATGAAGTATGTGAAGAATTTTTGTACATTAACTTACTAAAATGTTTATTTTCAAAAAGGAAAAACTATATTTGAACTGATGGCAGTTAATGTGGATCAGTAAGGTTTGCCCATACTCACTCATAGCTTGTATTAAATGTCAGACAAACATAGTGGATGCTTATATTACAAGTACAAAAGTTGAAAATATTAAGGTGTGTGAAGTTTTAAATTTACAAATACCACCATAAAATAAGTTGTCCTGTAAATAAAGCAAAATTGGAAAGATGACTCTAGTGAATGTAACATTTATAAATTCTATACTATATTGATAAAACTACTAAAATAAAATCTGCCACTAAAACTTATGTTAATCATGAGCTTACCTGAATTAGAAAAAAAAAAAAATGTGTACAGCAGAAATAGTGAACCACAGAACCTCATTGGGATGTAGATGCTGTATGGTCAGCCAAACTCAATAGCTACATGACTTATTCTTTTCACACCAGCCTTGTAGCATTAGATTAAAATTTGTTCTTTGGCAGCATCACAAATTAGTATGTTAATTGCCTTTTGTATTATTTCTGAATAATTAAAACTGCTGAAGACCAGTGTGTAGGTGACAAGGGTCTAATGCAGTGGTTTCCAAGTGTTCAAGGACCAGTGCTAGGTCAGAAAATATAATCCTAGAAAATATAGTCCCAGTTCTTGTCCCCTGAGATTTTCATTCTCACTGGGTTTGGGGTAGAACACATAAGAATCTATATATTTAAAAGCTTTCTGGTTGATTCTGTTATATGACTTGTTTGTGAACTTTGGTTTAACTGTTAACTGTTAGTATGGCTTACCTAAATAACTGTTTGACAGGTAATATTTTCATATCTCGAACTTCAATCCCAAATGCTGCCTCTGAAGAAGGAGATGAAGATGACTGGGTGTCCAACAAAGTTATGTTTAAAATAGGTAAGAAAGAAAAATAACCAGATTATTTCCTCAAAATAAAGAGGGAGAGGCTGGTTTGTTTTAATTCTTGACTGTATTTTTTTCAATACTTCTAGGTGACCTTGGGCATGTAACAAGGATCTCTAGTCCACAAGTTGAAGAGGGTGATAGCCGTTTTCTTGCAAATGAAGTTTTGCAGGAGGTAGTTTTTCTCCTTTAAGCCATTTGCCTTGTAACACTTACCAGTTGCTAGAAAACTATAAATGCAGATGTATTGAAATTTTAAGTTAATAACTGGTAGAAAGGTAATACAAAATAGAAAGTGTAAACTGTTAGCTGTGGATGTATTTAATCTAGTGAAAGTCAGTAAAGGCAAATATTCAGCAGTGGTGGAGTTGCAGTAAAAGAGAAATTTCCATACACTACTGGTGGAACTTTAAAATGGCATTGCCTTTTTGGGGATCAGAGTGTTAGTATTGGGACTTCCCTGGCAGTCCAGTGGTTAAGACTTTGCCTTCCAATGCAGGGGGTGCGGGTTCAATCCCTTGTCGAGGAGCTAAGATCCCACATGCCTCGCGGCAAAACGTAAAACAGGAGCAATATTGTAACAAATTCAGTAAAGACTTTAAAAATTGTCCACATCAAAAAAATCTTTAAAAAAAAAAATGTTAGTATCTTTCAACATTTTAAAATCACAAACTCTTTGACCCAGAATTTCCATTTCTAGGAGTCTCTCCTTCAGAGACAGTCATATACAAGTAAATTGAGAACGAAGTAAATATGTATTTAGCAATAAGGGAATGATTAAGTAAATTATGGCACATAGTTAATAGTGCTATTTCAAAAGGAGTGTTGCAAAATATTTCTTGATAAGAGTTTTGAATGAAAATAGAACAAGTAGAACAAATGAAGTGTATGATTCCATTGTTCTTTTTATATGTATATTTGTGTTTTATATGTATATGCATATTTCTGACTTGTTGATGTATGTATGTTTTGTATTTTCATATGAATGCCCCTAGGGGGATAGGAGTTTCTTCTGAGAGTTGAGTTGGGCTAGTGATAAAGAAGAGGCCTTTTAGAAATGCCTAAATACTTTTAGAAATGTATTTACTTTCCCACCCCAGAGTGTATATTATTTTATCATTAAAAAAAATAATAATCTCCCCAAATTTAGCTTGTTCTCTGAATAGTTCCTAAACGTAAGTGTGGCATTGGACATTTTAATTTCGTTTATTTCGCACCCAAATCATCATTGAGGTGTAATCTTACTTTATTTTGGCCATTTTTATATTCCCTTAAGTTTTTTTTTTTTTTAATTTTACAGAACTATACTCATCTACCAAAAGCGGATATTTTTGCCCTTGCCCTCACAGTGGTATGTGCTGCTGGTGCTGAGCCTCTTCCCAGAAATGGAGACCAATGGCATGAAATCAGACAGGGTAGATTACCTCGGATTCCACAAGTGCTTTCCCAAGAATTTACAGAGTTGCTAAAAGTGAGCATTTTATGTATGAGGCACTTTATTGACATGATTCAATATTTTATTAAATTGCATGTCTTTACATTAATTTTACTTCTCTTTTTAAGGTTATGATTCATCCAGATCCAGAGAGAAGACCTTCAGCAATGGCACTGGTAAAGCATTCAGTATTGCTGTCTGCTTCTAGGAAGAGTGCAGAACAATTACGAATAGAACTGAATGCTGAAAAGTTCAAAAATTCACTTTTGCAGAAGTAAGTGATGGGGTTTTTGTTTGTTTTGTTTTTACTTTCATTTTTATTCTCAAATTTTAATGAGAGATGATTTAGGCTTTCCATCAGTGAAGAATATAGTGGCTTGGCATGTTATATGGTTAAAGTTTGGGGATTTCTGCTTTACATTGGTATTTGACCTATAAATTTGTGTTGTTTCTAAACTTTGAAATTATGGACTTAAAAATTTTTTAAACTTGCATATATTTGCAGTGGTGATAATCCCCAAGCCCCAAACTATCACAAAAACTAAAATGAGCAGGTATCAGTTTTTTCCCTCCAAACTCTCAACCATAAACTAACATTTTCCTTGAAATGTTCTATTCTACTTATTTTTATGAAAGAATGAAATAAATGTCAATTAGGTTAGTAGATGATTCTCATATTTGCTCTGAATGACCTTTGACATTTTTGAAAACTGGTTGGAATGATCATTCTAATTCATTTGCTTTATTGCTGCCGTTTTGATTCTAACCTAATAAAACTGACTTGAAATATTTAAAGGTTCCTTTGCCATTAGTTTGATAGCCATCATAGTTCATATAAAGAGGAAGTAGAATTTTCCTTTTGTCTGTGTTATGTAAAGAGATTTTCACAATATTGTATTTTTTCTTTCCTCAATTGCATCTTAGAGTAATGATGTCATGCAAAGATCTCCCAACTGATAATGTAGTTTGTATTTGGCCTCTTAGGATCCCTTCCTAGGATTAATACAGTAGGTGAAAAGTCTTGTTTCCTGTTTTTACGTTCTTAGAGAACTCAAGAAAGCCCAGATGGCAAAAGCTGCGGCTGAGGAAAGAGCACTCTTCACTGACCGGATGGCCACCAGGTCCACCACCCAGAGTAATAGAACATCTCGACTTATTGGAAAGAAAATGAACCGCTCTGTCAGCCTTACCATATACTGAACTACTCATTTCTCACCCCCCAAAAAAAACTGTGACAAGAGGAAGCTAGGTTGAAATCACTGCTAGAATTCAGTTTGCAATTACTTTCTCAGTCGGTGTCAGTAATTTTACTGAAATATCTTTTAGGACTTTTATTTGTGAATTACAGTTAAAAGCTGTATTTTGACCAGTGCTATATTAGGCTTTTGTCTAGTTTTACCAGTCTGTCTTCTGTAGGATGTCAGTCACTGTTGGATGTTACACCAGCCTTTCCAGGGTTAACCACTGTGGTGGTGTGCTGCTTATAGTTAGCTGTTGCATTGTAATAAAAGGTATCTGTCCCTGTAGTGACTTGTAAAAAAGGACTCAAGGGCTTTATTACATACCTATTCTCCCTTTGAAAAGGGAAATGCTAAGAGACTCAGTACTCCTCAGCCTTCAATGTACCTGTGTGTCAATCTTATATTTCTTTTTTAAAATTGTGAATTATACTTGTATATCCAACTGGGAGCACTTTGTAGGCATTGCATGAACCATGGAATGATAATTCTGTGGAAGTATTGCCTTGTGAATTTGCTGCTATTTTAGTTTTGTCTTTGCTGTAAAATTGTAGCATTAAACAATCATCGTTGTTAATAGGCTTTCTTTTTAAAACAATTATGTGAAATATATAGCTGCTCTTGATGAAAAGCAGCTATTTGCCTTTTTTTTTCTTTGAACTTTGAAGCTAGTGCATTGGAGAAATGCACCTTCCCCCTCCCCCTTTGGAATGCTGTATTAATGTAGTATAATTATTACTGGTTTTGTACTTTTTTCTGATAATGCCCTTCCCTGACTCTTTTTAAAAAATGTTTCCTCCCTCCACCCACATTTTGTACTTGATTATATTGTTAGTTTGTTTTTTAAATGTTTTGCCTGGTTTCTCTTCAATATTTGTGTATATAAACTAATCTTGGTGATACTGTACATAGCTATTTGAAATGCCAGAATGACTTCTGACTGTCCCAAGCTTATCACAAAATATGTTTTATGTGTGATTAGCCATTTGACTAATAATACTGGCTAACAGTTGTTGCAAAAAAATAGAATTTGTCTGTTGTTTGTTTTCCTATTTTGGTTTAAAACATGTTTGCACTAGTCTGTTTGACTTGTGTTTTATTAACATTGATTGGCATATTAAAAGTCACTCTGAGCTTACCTTAATTGTCTAAATCTTTATGATGCCTATTTTCTACTATTTTATCTCCATTATCACTACATTTTAAAATGTAGAGTATAATGTATATGAAATACTAAAAGCAGAGGGCACATTTTTGACAGAATATGAAACACTGATTATTTAATGATGAGCTTTAGTCTACATTAGTTACATTTTGAGATTTAACAAAAATTTACCCATCAACCCTCAATGTTTTTTGTCATAAATAATATCTTTACATCACATTGCATATTATGCATTTGATCTGCTAGAAATGTATAATGTGGTTTAGAATAGCTTTAGATTATTAAGTGAATATAATGGATAGGACTTAATAACATTAATTTGAACTGAGTCACAGAAGAGAGTTTTGAAGTGGGAAGGGTTTTATCTCACTAAACTGGGCTGGATTTTAGAATTGAGAGTGCAAATTTAAGTGATTAACAGTGCTAATTCTATGTGACATCTTTTTCTGCCATAGATTAGAACCAGAGAGTAAGCAGTGAAGGCCTTTTAGCAGGTAAAAATGAACATTGCAAGATCCTTGGGCTTTTTGATCATGGGTACATCGTTTCTCTTGATTAGGGTCTATTTCTGCTATAAACATTTCTAACAAGCTTGATTATTTTAGCTTTTAAGCCCATGGCATGTTAAAAAGTATAATTTAGAGGCACGAGAGGAGTTGGTGCAGATAAATTAGATATAAAAGCTGACAGGTGTGGAAGACAGAAAAACTTAAAGCTGCATAGGCTGGAGCAGGTAATACATTTCAGCCACTGAGGACAAAGCTATAAGAAATATAATAATTGGTGTTTGTGAGCATCACTCACTAAGTCATTAAGGTGCATTTTTCTAGTGCACTAGCTTCAAAGAAAAAAATCAGGTGTTGTTTTTCATCAAGATTTGCAGTAAGTTTTTCACATTGTTTAAGAGTAGTAGATTGAGTAGGAAAAAAATCTGATTTTCAAAGGAAATTCTTAGGCTCTCTGAAAGCTGATATGAGAGTTGGGCTCATATTCAGTACAGTATACTTAGGTTAAGTGCCTTTTATATACTAACTGGTAGACCAAAGAAATAGGTCCACTAGGGACTCGGGATAGAATAGAGGAGATTCATGTAAACACAAAATGACAATAAAATGTGGTAAGTGCTATGTTGGAGGGATGGCTCAAAGGATAATTTATGTATCTATACCTTGGGAAGATGCTGGTGGCAGGTTAGAGAATGGATTGTGGAAATTAGGTTTAGATTGGCCTCAAAGCCATTGTACTAAATCAGTATAAAAGTAAGGAGGGCCTGAACTAGGAGGTCTATGCATGGAAAAAAGGGGATAGGATTTCATTAGATGGGAACACTGCACATGGAACAGGTTTTGTTTGTTTTTATAATGGAATGAGAACTTGTTAGCATAAGGTCAGAATTGGAGAATCAGCTGCAAGTGCTAATATGGAAGCATTGAAGAATTTCCCAGAAACATTAATTAAAATGCAGAGGCCTGTTATTGTTTGAGACAGATATTTAACACTGATAAAATTACTTTTTTGGAAAGCTAACTTCAGTGAGGAAGAAAATTTTAAAATATTGATTATGGGGGCTTCCCTGGTGGCGCAGTGGTTAAGAATCTGCCTGCCAATGCAGGGGACACAGGTTCGAGCCCTGGTCTGGGAAGATCCCACATGCCACGGAGCGACTAAGCCCGTGTGCCACAATTACTGAGCCTGCGCGTCTGGAGCCTGTGCTCCACAACAAGAGAGGCCGCGATAGTGAGAGGCCCGCGCACCGCGATGAAGAGTGGCCCCCACTTGCCGCAACTAGAGAAAGCCCTCGCACAGAAACGAAGACCCAACACAGCCAAAAATAAATAAATTAATTAATTAAAAAAAAATATATTGATTATGCAGTTGAGTAGGAGGAATCCCATACTGCAGTTGACTACAAATTGAAACTGTTGCCTTACCTTTATCTTGCCAAGAATTCAAGGCAGTCCCCTTTAATTAATGAACTAATGTCTTTTGAAGACCCGATTCTTAAGCTTTGATTTTTTTACTCTGTTCCAGAGGGCAAGAAATGGTATTTAAAAAATTGGTAACAGCTGGGTTTGGGTAATGCTTTAGGCTGTTTCCTAATTCTTACGCAGCAGCATCCTGACATTAGTTTTTCTTCCTCCCCAGTTCATATCCACAAAGCGTCTCACTGACTTTAGCCAACAGATCAAAGTTGTTGCATCCTTACGGTATTTTTATTTGTGAAATTATTAAAGGCCAGTTAAAGCAATCAACAAAGAGGATGGATCAAAAGAAATTTTGGAAGTGTTTTGGATATTGTGAAAATCATAACTGAAGCTTGGAACTAGGAATTTGGAGGAAACTGCCTAGTATTTTGAAGGCATTTGTGTAACTGTAAAAAGCATCACTGAAACTGATCGACATTGTGGAGTGAGTGGATCTAGACATTTCTCCTGCAAACCTTGTTGTACTGTTAGACATTTCTCAAGCTCAGCAAAGTAGATTTTTATATAAATGCAAGAGTAAGACATCATTGAAACTGTCCCTCTCCCAGCATTTAACTTTCAAAAACTTTGAGAGGCTTTCATCTGAACGTCATTAAACTTTTTTTTTCTTTGTGGCAGATGACCCTAATTTTCAATGCAGTTTAAAGGTCTCTGGAGTAAGGAAAAATATCTGTGTATGCTCTAGGAAGAGTTACCAGGAAAAGATGGCATGTTCTGTCCAAACTTCGTTAAACTAAGAGCCTAAGAAACCTCAGCCAGTCCAGCCCATGAAGAAAAATGCCTCAAAGGAACATTTATACTATAGTTCATATTGTTTAGTTTTATATGGTTAATAAATATTTTGAAGAGCATTTCTTTGTTTTGAGTTTTGACATTCTTGAGGTATGAAATGAGTTTCTAGGCCTGGAATTCCAGTTTATGGCTACCAATCCATTACACCAATGGGAAATGCAGGTTCAGTGTACAATGACTCTATTTAGGTTGATTATCTAGGAGAGGAGTTACCTTTCCACAGATTAGCATGTGGAGGCTCAGGTGAGTTCAGTAACTTAGGAACTCAATTTGGTAAGTAGGAGAACCAGAATTTCAACTCAGATCTCATAGCAAAGAATCATGCTTTTTCCAGACGCATGAAAGTTGAGGGCAACGCTAATTAAAGGGCAGAGTGAGGCAGCAAAGGAGAACAGGAAGGAACAGTATGAAAATTAGGAAAACTGGGAAGACTCTGGTATCAGGGAGACAGAGAGAAGTTTGAAGGAGAAACTGGTTAACTGTGACTGTTTGCAGAAAAGATTAAGAAATGACTCAAAGCTCCATGAATGCATCTGAAGTTCACTAGATCTTTGGCAAGCAGTGTCAGTGGAGGGGGAACAAAAGACAGATTACAGTGAGTTGGGTGTAAATGGGAGATGGGCAAGTTGAGATAGCAAGTATAAATTATTTTTAAGAAACATGGCTGAAAAAGCAGGGCAAGGGAGGAGAAGGCCATACAGCTAGAGAGGAATCTTTGGGTCTTATGCTATCATTTATTGATCACCTATTATGTGCTAAATGTTTTCCGTACATAATGTCATTAATCCTTATAAGAATTCTACACAAAAATCCCCATTTTACACATGATATTTAGAGTGGTAAAACAAATTTTCCAGATGATATAGGTGCAAAGATTCAGTGTTCAAACCTAAAGTGTTTGGCTGAACTACTAGCCCAATTCACAGCAACTCCTTTGAGCCTGCAGCAGAGGAAGAATGAGTGTGGATGAGACAAGTTTGGAAGTGTTTGGGGGAATGCAGGAAATGGGGGAGGGGAATCCAGTCTGAGGCCTCTTATCGAATCCCGTGAACTGAAAGTGCCTGTGCACAGATGCACACACGTGCGAGGAATGCCGCCCTACCCCACTGCATTCTTTCCTTCTAAATGAGAGAAATACATAGAGAGTATACTATATAACCATTTAAAGCAAAGTTTCAAGGAATTTTTATGACTTAGGGAAATGTTTGAGTTATAATGTTAAAGTGAAAAAAAAAATCAGGAAGCAAAATTGTATAAGATTTTTTTTTAAAGCATTAAAAGAATAGAGGCCTAACAATGTCATTTGAGCGGTGAGATTGTGGGATATTTCCCACTCTTTTCTCCTTTATGAGCCTTCTATATTTTAAACAATGAGCCTTTATTTTGTAATCAGAAAAAATACACTTTAAAAATGTTTGAAGTTATTAGCATGTGCAGTCAGTACAAATTGGGCAAGTCAGCCAGCTTGCAGAGACTTGTCCAGTGATCACACCTGCGGGCCCTAAAATTTCTGGTAATGAGACTACTCCCTTGAATCCAGGGGCACCTATGTGATCTGGGCTGGGTCAAAGGGAGTTTTTCCTGGAACCCTGAAGTTTCTCCAATTGTTATTAACATATAGGCAAAGACGGGAAAGCCAGACTTTCCACTGCTTGGAAAAAGCCTATTGCAGGAGGAGAGAATGAACCAGCACAGAACCAGAACTGAGAAATGAGAAGAGCAAGATCTGACAGTGTTATCAGTCCCTGACGCCAGTCTTAGTTTGGTTCCATTACTGTATTTATTCCTCTTTTTGTCCTAAGCTATACTGAGGTGAGTTTCTGTTGCTTATAATTAAAAGAGCTTGAGTGGTGCAACATATTTCTCTAAACTTGCAGCCATGAATTAAATATTCTAGGCGTTGTATGACTGAGAAATGTATGCCAAAGATTCTAGGGTTCCTGATAAATCCCTTTGTTAAGGCTCCTGCTGGGTCAAGACTCGTGTGTGACGGCAGCAGACTCCGCAGCATACCCCCCTGGCCGGCCTCATTTTTTCTGGTTACATGTGGTTATAGCATCAATTTTCTAGTGGTTCTTTTCTGTGAAGCACCATGCACAGCAGTTCCAGAAAGAATTCTGCTGATAGACTTAACCCCTGCTGAACAGGATTAGAAAACACACAGTTTTATTAACAGCTAAAGAGACTTACCCAGCCTGGTGATTTAGACAATAATTAGACTGTGCAGTCTGTTTTCCTGTCTGCCATTCACTATTGCTATGAGGTCAAAGATGCTTTTTTTTTTTTTTTTCTTGGCTGTGCTGTGCGGCATGCAGGATCGTAGTTACCCGACCAGGGATCGAACCTGTGCACCCTGCACTGGGAGCACAGAGCCTTAACCACTGGACCACCAGGGAAGTCCCAAAGATGCTATTTTTGAATGAAGGACCTGGAGATAAAAACCAGCGAGGAGTCTTAAATTTGTATTTGACATATAAATTTGGGAAAGGATGGTATTTATGCCTCTTCATTCAGAGAGGTGGAGGGAATATTGAAGTTGGAGAAGGAAGAGGACCTAGTTCCCAAACAGATTCCTGGCTCCAGCTTTTTTTTTTTTTTTTTTGGCCGCACAGCGAAACTTGCGGGATCTTAGTTCCCCCACCAGGGACTGAACCCGGGCCACGGCAGTAAAAATGGAGAGTCCTAACCCCTGGACTGCCAGGAAATTCCCTCCTGGCTCCAACATTGAATGGACTGAAGTACATAGTAGAATCGCACCCAGTTTTACTATGTTGATTACATTCTTTGGTTCATTTTTTCAGTCAACGTGTATTTTGAGGACCTGCACTGTGCTGGGGGTTACTAACTAGTGCTAGGCACTGAGATACAAATACAAACAAGGTAATCCCCCACCCTCTCCATTGCACTCAGTTACGTGGAGGTGTTAGAAACATCTAACTATATATACAGTAAAATAAGTGCATTTTTAAAAAACTTTTTTAAAAAATGTATTTATTTTATTTATTTTTGGCTGCATTGGGTCTTCATTGCTGCGTGTGGGCTTTCTCTAGTTGCGGCAAGCTGGGGCTACTCTTCGTTATGGTGCGTGGGATTCTCATTGTGGTGGCTTCTCTTGTTGCGGAGCACGGGCTCTAGGCGCACGGGCTTCAGTAGTTGTGGCACATGGGCTCAGTAGTTATGGCTTGCGGGCTCTAGAGCGCAGGCTCAGTAGTTGTGGCGCACGGGCTTAGTTGCTCCACGGCATGTGGGATCTTCCCGGGCCAGGGCTCAAACCCATGTCCCCTGCATTGGCAGGCGGATTCTTAACCATTGCACCATCAGGGAAGCCCAATAAGTGCTTTTTTAGGGCATGCATAGGCCACTGTGGGGACAAAATGATAAGCAATTAATCCAGTGGAGAGAGGGGTGAATGTTGCTGCTCCCAGGAGAGGTGACATTTCATGTAGGTCTGGAAAGATGAGTAAGAGCGTGCCAAGTGGATAAAGTATCAACAGAAGGGTTTCTTAGGTAGAGGGATTAGCGTAAACAGGTCGCAGAGGAATGGAGCTGTGTGGGGTATTGGGATGGGGAGGATGTACTGTGCGTTACAGGAGAGGAAGTGAGCTAGTGTTGCCCAATTGTACTGGGAACCCAGATTCATTTTGTGATGTTCATGTTTTCCATTTCTGGGTTTCAATTCTGTGATAAACTGCTGAGAAATATGGATTTCTGTTTATTCTTGTTCAGAGAAGAGTTGAAAATAATGATGAATGAACAAATGAAAGAAAAATATATAATAGGTCCTAGGCCTTGTCAGTCAAGGAAAATGACTCTGGGAGGAAAAGGAGAGAAGAGCTTCGATCACCATTGCAACTCTGGCCTCTTCCAAGCCCGCTCTTCTGGCAAGAGCCCAGAGTCCGCTCCTACCGCAACACTGGTCCTGCTGTCTGCTCCGTTAGCAGGCCATTTGCAGGCACTGCTCCTTCTGTCCCCTGTACCATCCTCCTGCCTACAGTGTTCCCGGTACTGCCTCCTCTGTGCCCAGGCCCCTGTGCCTGAGCCTTGGGCATAGCCATTCCCCTGCCCCTTCCTAGCCCCTGGTCCCTGAATGCTGAGCAGCCAGCCCCAGCAGAGACAGGAGTTGGGGCAGGTGGAGGGCAGGGCTGTGCTTTGGAGCTAAGCATCCCTTCGCCTTTGGCAGGGGCCGCTGCTTCTCTTCCTTTCTTATTCCTTGGCCGCTGCTGTTGAGCCCCCGGTGTGTTGCTGTTATGATCTTGGCTGGAGTGCTTGCCAAGCAGGCTGGGGCAGAAGGTTCTATGTAAAGGCTGAAATTAAAGGGGGAAAGATCCTAACCAATGTAGCTAGAAGGTGAGTAAGAGCTAAATCTTAGAGAACTACGAGGGCCTGTGTAGAAAACCAAATTCAACTGCAAGCCAGAAGCAGAAGTTTTGGATCCTGGCTTGGATCAGGCTGGCACAACCCCCATCTACTGCTTCATTGGTTGTCAGTCGTGTGTCACACTGGCTCCACAAGCTCACCCACACTGGCTCGCACATCTGGAGGCCAGAGAATCCCTGGCTTCACCCAGGAGAGAACCAGACCCACCTGGGGAGTCTGCGACACGAGCACTCCTCCCCCTCCCCCTTTCCTCCGCACTTGGTCTGGGAAGGAAATTCTTCCTCAACCACCAGGCTCCTTCTGTGAAACTGGAGCACATGCAGATTTACATCTGTTTGCATTTTCCCTTGGCAGGGAGGCAACTTCAAGTCTCTCCCTTTGGGCATAATAAAAAGAGAGAGCAACTCAGAGATAAGACGGTGTGAGGGAGGGAAATACAGAGGGCAGCTTGTGAAGACACTTTCGGGCAGCTTGGGACAGATGAGAGGGGCTGATGCCTTAGGAGTACAGCAGAGGGAGAGCAGCTGACAGAGCAAGGAGAGAGGGCTCAGCCCTGTTCCCTTGTGCTCTAACCCTTGAACTTAGCATGGGCGATGTGTTAAGGCTATTTGACTGTGTTTTGGGTAAAGATTGAAAAACACTTACTTAACAGTGATGTAGCAATCCTTGCTAGGGGTGAATGCCTGTATTCTAATTATAGTATTGTAATTGTAATGTTCTAATACTTCCTTCTGCCCTGGGAAGTGTTCTTATTACATGGGGTGGGTGCCCAGTGAGTGGGTCCGTGCTTTGGGACTCTGTCTCCTTGGCTCACTTGACTCAAGAGGGCTCTCAGATCTCTTCACAGCCCAGCCATCGGTGGTACTGTTACAAGACCAAACTTGGGTCTGCTTGCCCTCCATGCAGCAAAGCCAATCTACTGACACTGAGTCGTGGTGAAGGAAAGTCTGGCATTCATTGCAGGTGCTAAGCAAGGAGAAAGGGGCCACTCATGCTCAAAAGTCCTAAACTCCTGGATGGCTTTTGGGGAAGGGTTTTCAAAGTCAGAATGCGGGAGGGGGTTTTGGGGTGTGTGATCAGCTTGTGTACATCCTTCGGATTTGTTGGTAGCGAGGTAACAGGGTGGTACTTCAGGAGTCAACATCATCAACTTTCTGGGTCCAACTGGTCTGGGGGCAATGTGCTGGTGGTCAGCAGGCAGTCAACTTCCTCCACCTGCTGGGGTTTTTAGTATCTGCAGAACAACTTAAGAATGTGCGTCAGACTTATCCTTACCTTTGAAACAGAACTGGGGGTCCTTGTGACTGATTTATTGTTTAAGTTATGGCTACTCTCCTGCTTGACTGCCCTATCTTTGTTTCTGCATTCTTTACTTCCCCAAACATTAACTGCTGGGACCTATTCTTTGTTCCACAAGGAGGGCCTAGGAGGTCACAGTGTATTTCCATAGCCTCTTTTCCCGATCAAAAATCAGCGGGGACACAGAGGGGCCTGAGAGAGACTAAGCCCCTACATGGGCCTGCACGGTTTCAGTATGAGGGTCAGTCCCCACCCTGAGCCAGGCCAGAGTCCCTTCTCAGAGACTAAGCCAATTCCTCTCTGCAGGGGCAGGTGGGATGTGAGAGGCCAGGGAGCTATTGGCACTCAGCCTCACTGAGGAGCCTGGTCTGTAGTGGGAAAAGTTGAAGCCAGCATGCAGAGAGAACCCCAGATATTGAATCCTTGGTTCCAGTTATACCTGACCGAGGCCCAAACTCAGGGTTTCCCTCCCATTCCTCTAGTTTGGTTGCTATTGAAACAATCATTTATCCTTCCAGTAAGCCCCACGCCCCTGTTTTTCTTTCTCAAAGTAGTTAGCTAGTTTTTGGTTTCTTTTTTCTTTTTTTTAAAAATTAATTAATTAATTAATTTTTAAAATTTTTGGCTGTGTTGGGTCTTTGTTTCTGTGCAAGGGCTTTCTCTAGTTGTGGCGAGCGGGGGCCACTCTTCATCGCGGTGCGCGGGCCTCTCACTGTCGCGGCCTCTCTTGTTGTGGAGCACAGGCTCCAGACGCGCAGGCTCAGTAATTGTGGCTCACGGCCTAGTTGCTCCGCGGCATGTGGGATCTTCCCAGACCAGGGCTCGAACCCATGTCCCCTGCATTAGCAGGCAGATTCTCAACCACTGTGCCACCAGGGAAGCCCCAGTTTTTGGTTTCTTGCATCATGCACCAAGAGGTCTCTCTTACACAGATGACGGACTGAGTAGGTTAAATTAATCCTATCCAAGCTTTCTTCTTTCTCAGACCTCCGATTACTCTGTATCCCTTGATCACAGTGATACCCAAGGGGAGCTGTGTCAGTAGGGACTGTTTTGCTCCCAGCCAGTTTTGAAAGCTCCATTACCAGAGCTTGCATCTGCCTTTCTAGGAAACTCTCAGTCCTAGAAAGACCTGAGACCTGCCTCTGAGAGCCCACAGTTCAGGAGAGAATACAAGACCCAGAAACCTAGGCACTTTCCTGGAGTGTTCTCATAGGACATCTGTTTTTAGCTTTTTTTTTTTTAAACTTTTTTTTTTTTTTTTTTAATTTATTTATTATTTATGGCTGTATTGGGTCTTCGTTTCTGTGCGAGGGCTTTCTCTAGTTGTGGCAAGCGGGGGCCACTCTTCATCGCGGTGCACGGGCCTCTCACTATCGCGGCCTCTCTTGTTGTGGAGCACAGGCTCCAGACGCGCAGGCTCAGTAATTGTGGCTCACGGGCCCAGTTGCTCCGCGGTATGTGGGATCTTCCCAGACCAGGGCTCGAACCCGTGTCCCCTGCATCGGCAGGCAGATTCTCAACCACTGCGCCACCAGGGAAGCCCCCTAAACTTTTTTTTAAAAGTTAATTACTTTATTTATTTTTGGCTGTGTTGGGTCTTCGTTTCTGTGCAAGGGCTTTCTCTAGTTGTGGCAAGCGGGGGCCACTCTTCATCGCGGTGCGCGGGCCTCTCACTGTCCCGGCCTCTCTTGTTGCGGAGCACACGCTCCAGACGCGCAGGCTCAGTAGTTGTGGCTCACAGGCCTAGTTGCTCCACGGCATGTGGGATCTTCCCAGACCAGGGCTCGAACCCGTGTCCCCTGCATTGGCAGGCAGATTCTCAACCACTGCGCCACCAGGGAAGCCCTAGCTTTACATGTGACCCATCCTCTTCTCATAGAAAGCTGAATATCTGCAATAAAGCAAAACTCATTTTTAACCATGCAGACAAATGCACTGTATCTGCTCACCTAGACCCTGCTCTGTACTGCATGACTCATGTCAACTGCCAACCCAAGATGAGCAACTGGCCAAGGCACCGTATTTCCCCCTGAAATCATCCGTGGGAAAAGAATTTACAGTTGAGCAACTCAGGACTTTAAGAGGAGAATAGGATTGTAAATGATTTTATATTCACCAACGTGCTGAATCAAAGGAAGGTTTGGGACATATTAATGCATCTTAAATTGGTAATAATGAGTACTATTCAAGTTTCCCTTCCTATCCAGGGGAGAGGCAGCATCTGCTGGTCTTAACTTAGACTCTGCCATTTCACACAGAGTATGATGCTTTAGTGAAGAGAAAGGGGAGTTCAAGTTACAGAATAGAAAGTTCAATTTTGGACATATTAAGGTTAAGGTCCCTGAGGGGCACACTGGTGGCAATATCCAATGGGTGATCAGCTATATATCCATGCCCAAGTTTTAGATTTGTGCATCATTGGCATTTGAGTGACCATTGAAACCGGGGCCTGAGAGAGAGAATCTGAGAAGAATTTGTAAAACGAGAGGAGAAGTAAACCCAAAGAACAACAATATTTACGGGGTTGATGGAGGAAAGGGAACTAGTGACAAAGATGGAGAAAGAGCATCCAAGGAGACAGAAGAAGATGAGGAGTGACAGGTGTCTCGGTAGCCCCAGGAGAAGAGAATTTCAAGAATGAGGAAGTGGTCAACGTAGAGAAGGGGAATAATAAGATAAGGACTGAAGTGTCCCTCTAGTTTAGCAACATAGAAGTCTCATGACATTAGAGGGAGCAGCTTTGGAAGTGTGGTAGAGAATCCAGATGTCAGGGGGCTGGAACTGGAGACCCTGGTCCCAGTCCAAAGGGGAATGGAATTTTCCCCACCACTGCTTAGCAGTATGTGTTGACAAGAAGATGGAAGGATAAGGAGACAAAGGAGGTGGTGAGGTAAGGGAAGGAGAGCTACAAGTATGGCCATGTTTGGAGAACGGGGGTTTTGTCAGACAGTGGAGCCCTTCAAGGTGATGACAAGGCTCAGAGTGTGCCCAAAGGATGAGTGGCCTAAGTGGCAAGAAGGGCCAAATTCGTTGGAGACACGGGAGTCAGAGACTTCAAGATGTAGAAGGTATTACCCACAGAGACACTAAGTTATCCAGGCTGATGGCAATATTTCCCAGTGAATGTTGGGAGGTGGGAAGATGGCAGTGCCAATGAAGGGAGACTCAAAGCAGAGTGATGGTCCAAAAGAGGCGGTGAGAGGTGGAAAGATGCTGACCACCATCCTCATTGTCCCATGGTAGGTGGGCAATGGGAATGAGTTGGCATCTCTCAAGAGATCAGCAAGGGAAACCATGTCCTCAGCCAGATTTCAGTTAAGGCAGAAAGTGGAGGGCGCTTCTTTCTGTAGGTGAACAAAGGTTGCAGGTGATACAGGCTCAGGAGGCTGAGAGTAGCGGCAGGAAGGACAGAGGGCAACACCACCCAAGACTAAGGGAGGGGCCAGGTAACTGGACTGACTTGCATTTTGAGAGTTAGCCTGAGATGACAGGGAGGGAGGGAGGCACAGTGGGACTGACTGACCAGGACCAAAGGAGACCATGATTGAAGTGGCCTCTATGATTGTACAAACCAAGACCCTAGGCAACCCAGTGTGTAATTTAGGGCTTTGCACCAGGTTCCCAACAAAAATTTGGTGATGTTCTTTGGGAGCCTCTGCAGGACCTGGCCCTGGTGAAGGGATGGGTAACTAGACCTGCATCAGAATAGAAGTAGACAATGATCTCCTGCACCCCAGCCCTTGGTGCATATTCCTTTGTCATGGATCCCGTGGCTGGTCCACCGCATCCATTCCACTCTCTCTTCTCTATGGAGAAGCCATGCTCTTTAGATAGGATTGACTTCACTTCCAGCCCCAGTGGTGTGTTTCAACTAGCTAGAGAAAGCCCATACCCCTGGCCCAGTGACTGACTCAGGGGAGGGGCCTAAGGCAGCTTCCTCCCAAAACCCTAACCCCCCATCTGCATGTTGGCTTTTCTCTGGCCACAGGGGTTTCTTTGGGCACATGGCAGACACTGACCCAAACAGACTGAAGCCTGGAATCTGTATGCATGGGGTGGTCTAAGAATGTACAGTCTGAAAACACTGGAGCCATTCCTGCTCCCACAAGGGAAAACAGTCTAAGGACAAAGCCGACACACAGAGGAGGGCAGAGCTGAGAGATAGTCCAGAGAAACAAGCCCCTGAAGTTGTTGAGAACTTCTGGATCAAACAAATGGTCAGATCCTCATTGCTTCTGAAACAGTAATGTCTTTTTATTATTTAAACCAGTTTGAGTTGAGATTTCTGTTACCTTACCTTACTTGAGAGTATCCTAAATGAGACAAACATTGTCTTAGGCATCCCCTTGTCCCATCAGCCCCTCCATGCCACCTTCCGGGGCCAGGGTATGTATTTAGGGCAGGGCATGGTGCAGATTCTGGCATTCTTACCCTTCAGGGGACTGATTCTGAAGATGGAGCCTGATGTAAAGTACGAACTAGGGAGGGAGCCAGTCTTCTTTGTCAGAGAATATTTGGCCTCCAGCCTTTATCTTGGTGACCCAGACACCTATTTATATTTTGTAGAACCTTTTGTACTACCACACCTGTATTCTTTTTATTTTTTTAATTAAAAAAAATTTTTTTTTTGGCTGTGCTGTTCGGCTTGGGATCTTAGTTCCCCGACCAGGGATTGAACCTGCATCCTCGGCAGTGAAAGCTCGGAGTCCTAACCACTGGACCGCCAGGGAATTCCCACACCTGTATTCTTAATAATCTCCCTAAGCTAGTTTTCTGGGTTTTTGTTTGTTTGTTTGTTTCGGTTTTCTGTTAATGAGAATGTTTCCTCCTGTCTCTGATCTTTACCACATTGTATTACCTTCTTTCCTTTCCCCTCTAATTTATACAGTGAACATTTATCCACTGCCTACCATGTGGTGGCAGGCACTGTTCTGGGCACTGTGGATACGTCAGTGAACAAAACAGACAACCATCTCTGCCCTCAGAGGCTTACATTCTAAGGAAATATAGATAATATACAAAATACACAAGTGAAAGATATATATATATATATATATATATATATATATACACTTTTAGATAGTGATAAAGTAGAAAATCCAAAGCAGGGAGTTTTTTGTGTGTTTGTTTCACTGAGAAAGTTGTTTTGGCTTTTGGGTAAAGATCTGCAGGCAGTGAGGCATGTACCACATTTGAGTATGGAGGGGAAAACATTCCTGGCTGAGGAAACAGGTCCTTCAGGTGGGCACGTGCCTGGTGTATTTGAGGAACAGCAAGGAGGCCAGTCTGACCAAGAGGAGTGATGGGAGGGGAGAGGCGTAGGAGAAAAGGTCAGAGAGGTGGTGGGGCCTTTAGGGAACAGTGAGCAGTTCAGCTTTTACAGATATGATAGATGGAGAGACATGGTAGGTTTTAAGTAGAGAACTGATGACCTGATTCAGCTTTTAAAGGAAAGGGAGGACTCAAGGATGACTCCAAGTTTGGAGCCTGAGCAATTGAAAGAATTGACTTGCTATTAACAGATGAAGACTGTTAGAGAAACTACTTTGTCCGTGGTGTGTGTGTGTGTGTGTGTTTGGGGGAGGAGGGATGGAGAACAGGTGGTCAGTTTTGGACAGTTACATTTGACATCCATTTGGAGAGGTCACATGGACAGACAAATGTTTGAGTCTGAAGTTCAGGGCAGAGGTTCGGGTTAGGAATCTGTTTTGAGAATCATTAACATAGTGATGGTATTGAAAACCACAAAAGTGGATAAACTCACTCAAGACCTTTTTTTGCTTTTACTTTGAAGACCCTTTCCCTAAACTGTGGCAGTACTTTAATTCATATCTTTAGATACTTTATTTTGAAACGGACTGAGTGTACTGAAAATGAAGAAGTGGCATTTTATGTCTGGCTAACTCCAGCTCTGGAGGAGGATGGGGTGAAGCAATCTTTTTGCAATGTCACCTTCCATTGAGGTTAAGGTTTTGTTAATTTAGTGAAGATAAAATGACACATATTTGACTATATCACTTCAGCTTAATGAATTTATCATTGTCTTAATATGTATGTAAAATAAATCAATTTTTAAAATATTCATAGTATTAGTGTGACTCCATTATTTTTCTGTTTTGCTAACATTATGCATTATAATTTTAAAACATTTTTGCAACTTTAGTAGATGTAAAGTGCTATGTCAAGGTTTTTTTAAAAATTAAAGTATAATTGATTTATGATATTATATTAGTTCTAGGTGTACAACATAATGATTCAATATTTTTCAAGGTTGTTTTAAGTTTAAAATGTTTGATTTTCAAGGACAATGAACGTTTCCCCATGCACTTGTGTAGTAATTTTATTTCTCCTCATGAATTACACACTTAACTTCTTTGTCTATTTAGTTATTGATATCTTGGTTGTTTTTATGTATTTAAACAAGCTTTTATACGTTTGAGGGGTTTTCTGCTTGTTGTTTGGTGTCAATATTTTTCTTTTAAAAATCCTGTTCAGTTTTTGTATTTTTGAAAGTTAGTTTTCCTTTGCATTCTTCTATTGCTTTACAGCTTTGAGAATGCTGACATTTAGCCATAATTCGGTTTTATCCTATTTGATATAGTGTTTCTATGACTGTTCTTTAAAATATTTAGAATTTTAATCCACATGGAGTTTATTTTGATGTATAATGTGGAACTTACATTTTTTTCTCCAAGTTTTCATGCATTTATCCGAGCATTCCTTACTAAGTAATCCCGCCTTACAGCCGTGTTTGGGAATATTACTTTATTGTGTGTCCCATCAGGATTTTAGACACACGCATATGTTTGTTCAGTCTCATTCCTTTCGGTTGATCTCAGCTTCTATTTTTGGCTCTGGTTTCACCCGCAGCCCAGCAGGAGAAAGGAACGTTTCGCCCCCTGCAGGCTGACATTACCCCGCAGGACCTGAGCAGCCTGGGTCAGTGCCACAGGGACGCTCGCCCACTGGTATCTGCCCTCCGAGCCCGCAGGCCGAGGGGAATGTGTCGCTCTGTCTCTGCAGGGAGATTTGGGGCCCCTTTGACCGGCTTCCTTGTGTTCAGGTCTCTTGGGGTCTCTAGTATCTCTTAGAGCTGGGCCTGTATCCAGCTGTCGGGTGGGGACTGTCCCCTTCGGGCTCTCCCTTTAGCGTCTTTTTTTTTCCAATTCCGTGACCCCAGGGCCCGTGGCCCGCGGCTCTGGCCGACTGCGCGGAATTCCGCGGCAGCCAGGCGCTGCGCCCGGATGGCTTCTGGGCGCTGACTTTCCAGCTCACTCAGAGGCTGCTCGCTGGGCCCGCGTATCTCCCCTCACTTCCCGGGCCGCCCCCATCCTTCTCGGCACATCACTGACTGTACCTACTCTTCACAAGGAGCTCACTGTTGAAGTGCTGTTGAAGCAGACACAGTTCAAACATGAAAAATAAAATATTTATTTATTCAGCAGATGCACACATACCTACTGTGCGCCAGGTACTATTGTCAGATGAGTCCCAGACTGAGCCAACCCGGGGCTTCTAGAACCAACCAAGTTTGGCTGCCGAAGTCGAAATCAGGTCTTGGAGCATCTCAGGGAATGAGTATAGAGCCGGGAGGGGGATCGTCCTGGAGCCGTCAGTGATGGGGAATGGGCTGGGCCGTACGCCCCTCTCCTCCCACTATCCCCTTCAATCCGCGAGCCGCCAGGCCGGGGAGGAGGGTGTCCAGGAACCGCACAAGTCACGGGCCTGGCGCCGCTCCGCCCGAGGCCGAGGCCTGCCGGGAGCCGGAGCCCGACAGCGGCCTCCACGCCGCGCCGCCCGGTGTGCCCCTCGGGCCGGAAGGCGGCTCACTCCCGGGTCCGGTCAGGCCTCCGGGCGCGCCCAGGAGGGGGAGCTCGCGGGCAGGACATTCCGCGGCTCGCCGCAGCAGTGACGGCCGCCTACGCCCGGGCCCCGCGGGGCTCTACTCAGGGGAGCTCACCCGGAGCGCCCTGGAGGGCTGCGCTACTTGCTCAGGCCCGCGCTGCTTACTGTTTTAGACACGCGCCGACGATCTACGTCCGGAAAACCCGCTGATAACTGGAGAGTAAAACTTAAATACAGGTGAGCCAACCAGCGGCTGCAGCATTTCCGTGAAAAAACCCCGAAAAGCAGAGGCGCCCTCCAATGCCTGGGCCCTGGGACCGGGGAGAGGCGGCAGGCCCCACTCTCTTGGAAAGGACACTTGGACGACAGCTTTGCTGCAGGGATAGGGGACCCGCGGGGTAGAAGACCCCCTTTAACATGCTCCTGGACCTGCAGGGGAGTTTACTGTCTGCCTGGAGAACATACATAACATCAACAACAACAAAGTCTGTGAATTCAGTATTTCTTTTAAATTAGTTGGTACTTATTCATCACAAACCTATCAAGAGACGAAAAACAGCGCTCACGTTGTACACATTGTATGTAAAATGTATTTATTGAGACCCAGCAGCAGTTCTTAATCTGGGGGTACAGGGCCAAGTAAGCTTGTCTAGGATTTAGGGAGTCCATGACAACCCTGAAATTGTTTCCAATTTGGCGGGTGATGTGCCTTTTTCTAGTAAGAAATTTTGTATCTTTTATGCTGACCAATGTTCATAACCTTAGTTTGGTTAAGAAAAGCTTGTTTAAAGTTGACATTCAGTGCGTTTCTAGTTTCAGAACCCTTGGCACTAACACAGAGGTCTCCCTGAGGGCCCGAGGCCCATGAATCTGGACCCCAGTGTAAGAGTTTGGTTCTCCAGTGAGGGTCATTAGAGCTTGGACTTGACTTTCTCTCCTTACAGAAGCTCCTCCCCACCTCCACCAACCCCCCAAAAAATACCCTCCAGGGGCACTGTTGGTTTCGTTTTAAAGCCAACTTGGGTTCAAGTAGATTTACTTCTGCATTTCTCTGCGCTTAAATAGAAATAACTCTCTGGTGGGTTTTTTCCCCGGGTTAGTCATGCAAACGCTCTATGCCTCACTTACCACTGGGTTTCAGCCTCTGGGGCAGCCCTCGGCGTAGGCGTGGCCCAGGACCCCTCTTCCGCCCGCTGGAGTCTCTGGGGGAACTTGGGTACTGACTTCACTGGGCTGGGATTTTCCTCAGTCAATGTGCCCAGGGAGTTAAAACGTGTTCCTTTTAAGGAAAAAGAATACAAGAATTTCTTTTTTAATTGTGAAGGAAAAAAAAGATTACAAAACCACCACAATCCCATTAATAGGCCTAACGAAATAATTTGTTTTAAACATCAGCTCTCCTGTGTGCATGCATTTTGCATTGCTGTGATTATAGTAGCACAATAATTGTATATTGAGAGCTGTTCTATTTCACAATCTACTACTTTTCCTTAACATACCATAAACATTTTACTATCTTCATAATTAGTGTTTTTAATGGCTATATACTTTTCCACCCCACAAGCATATTTCATCATCTCCCTTTGTTGTACATTTTCATGGGTTTCAGGTTATTGAGGGTTTGTGTGTGTGTGTGTGTGTGTGTGTGTGTTGTTATGCTATGAACTTGTGTTCAGAGAGTTCATGCTGAGGTCTTTTTTCTCCAGCCAATTTCTGGTGTCATGATGAACCCTTAAGCTCCAAAGAAGCCGGCCTTCCTTCCTTCCTTCCTTCATCCAGCAAATATTTAATGAATGTCTACTACATGCCAGGCACTGGTCCAAGCACTGAGGATAGAGAAGCGAACAAAACAAAGTCTGTGCTACTATGGAGCTCAAATTCTAGTTAAGAGAGACATACAATAAACATATATATTAAATATTAAGTATTATATATTATATTGTCAGATAATCATAAGTGCAACAGAGAGAAATGAAGCCAGGTGAGGGAGATCAGGTGTACTCCTTTTTTATAGAGTAGTCAGGGCAGATTTTTTTTTGATAAGGTAACATTTGAGCAGAGATATGAAGGAGGTGAAAGAGCAGTCCTTTTGCAAATCTGGAGAAAGGGTTTTCTAGGCAGAAGAAACACAAGTGCAAAGGCCCTGAGGCAGAGGCGTGTGCTTGGCATGTTGGAGGAGGCCAGTGTGATAGAAGTGGAGTGAGTGGGAAAGATGAAAGTGGATGTGAGCAGAAAGGTGGATTGTACCACACCCTATGATAGTGGAGCCATTAGAGGGTTTTGAGCAGAGGAATGAGATGCTCTGATTTACCTCTTAAAAGAATCAATTTTGTTGTTGTGCAGAACAGACTATCAGAGTTCAGAGGTTAATAATCTAGGCAAGAGATGATACAGTGCTTTGGACTAGGGTGCACTGGTAAAGGTGGTACAGTTAGCCTGGGCGTGGATCCAGTAGGATTTGTTGATGGTTTGAATGTGAAATTTGAAAGGAACCGTCAGTGATGAGTTAAAGCTTTAAGAAGAATGGAATTGCCTTTTTTTTTGTTTGTTTTGAGTTTTGCTGTTTGTTCATTTGTTTGTGTTTTGTAGAGGGAGACAGGGAATTAGGAACGTAGTTTTGGACATGTTAAATTTGAGATGTCTGTTAGAAAGCTAAATGATTAAGTCAAATAGGCGGTGGAATATAGGAGCTTGCAGCTTAGGGGAGAAGTCAGAGCAGATTTTGGAGATGTCAGTGAACTCATGATATTAAAGCATGAGAAGACATGAGCTCTAGTTCAGACCTCTCTCCCCATTTATCCAGTTGACATCTACTTGACATCTCCACTTAAAAGTCTGAACGACAACCCAAGGTCAGCGTGTCCACACCCAAAATCTGATCTTACCCCCTAAACTGCTCTACCCACAGCCTCCCCTGCCTCAGTTGATGAGGGTGACATTCTTCCATTGCTCAGACTAAAACCTGAGAGTCATACTTTACTTTTTCTCTCACCTCCCACATCCAATCTGTCAGGAAATCCTGTTGGCTCTGCCTTCAAACTATATCCAGAATTGAATCCAAACACTTCTCACCACCTGCACTGCCTCCATCCTGGTCAGACCTTCTTTTAGTTATTTGTTGCCTGGGTTACTACCGTAGTAGCCTCCTACAATTTCCTCTGTTTCTACACACCCCTCCACCCCCCGCAGTCTCTTCTCAGCACAGGAGCCAGAGGGATTCTTTCAAAACATGTCAGAGCAAGTCCCTCCTCTGCTCAGAACCCTCCAACAAAGTCCTTATAAGAACCCACGAGGCCCTGTGCGGTCTGACGCCGAGGACTGCACCTCTGTCTCCTACTGTTCTCTTCATTCACTTTGCTCCAGCGACACGGGTCCCCTTGTTGTTTCTCAAACATTCCAGACACACTCCCACCTCAGTTCTCTCCATTTAGAACATTCTTCTCTCAGCTACCCTCCTATCCCATTCCCTCACCTTCTTAAGATTTTTCTTGGCTCACTTTCTCAGTGGGACTGTCCCTGGCAGCATCTTTCTGCCTGCACTCTGACCCTGCTTTCCCTGCTCTACCTTTTTCTTTTTTATCTAACTTTTTAACCACATAACCTATGTATTCAAATACATAAATATTTGAATATGAGCTTTTGCAGAGCAGGAATCTTTGTTTTGTCTTTTTTTTTTTTTAAAGATTTATTTATTATTTATTTATTTATTTCATTTATTTTTGGCTGTGTTGGGTGTTAGTTGCGGCATGCGGGATCTTCACTGTGGTGCGCGGGCTTCTCTCTAGTTGTGGCGTGTGGGTTTTCTCTTCTCTAGCTGTGACGCGTAGGCTCCAGGGCGTGTGGGCTCTGTGGTTGTGGTGCATGGGTTCCAGAGCACATGGGCCCTGTGGTTTGCTGCATGCAGGCTCTCTAGTTGAGGTGCGTGGGCTCAGTAGTTGTGGTTTGTGGGCTTAGTTGCCCCGCGGCGTGTGGTATCTTAATTCCCTGGCCAGGGATCGAACCCAGGTCCCCTGCATTGGAAGGAGGATTCTTTAGCACTGGACCACGAGGGAAGTCCCTGTTTTGTCTTTTTTAATTACTGATGTGTCCCAAGTACCCAGAGCAGTGCCTGAAACATGGTGGATGCTCAGTACATGTTTGTTGAATGATTGAATGGTTGAATGTAGAGCATAATGAGATGAGCCTGAGGGTCTCCAAGGCAGATTGTGATGCTGAAGCTGAAATGTGGGAGTGATGGAAGCTGCCAAGAGCCGGTATAAGTATAATGCTGAGACCCCTGGGCTGGGTGAAGGGTACAGGTAAAAGATTATGAGGACCTGAACCAAGACAGGGAATGGAAGGATATTTTAAAAGTGACAGTCTTGGGACTTCCCCAGCGGTCCAGTGGTTAAGACTCCACCTTCCAATGCACGGGGCGCAGGTTCGATCCTTGGTTGGGGAACTAAGATCCCACATGCCTGTGTAGTGTGGCCAAAAAAAAAAAAAAGTGACAATCTTAAAAAACTGGAACTTACAGAGACCATGTAGTTATTTGTTCATTTATTCATTCACTCAGTCATTCATTCATCAAATGCGTTCTCTGCTCCTACAATACGGAAAATAGGGAGAAAATCAATGCTGTATCCAGTCAGAGCTTTCCTGAGTTAAAAGGTGAAGTGTCCAAGTGAATGAAAGAGCTAGCGTATTCCCTGAGTAGGGCATTTGTCTCAGTCTCATAGGGTTACCAACACTTATATGAGCTGCCAAGGTGGGAGAAGTGAAAGCAGAGTGAACTGAATTTGCTGGTGCTCCTGTGGCAAATCCACTTGCTCTTTGCTGCCCAGAACCTCTGGGCCTGCCTTGGGTCAAGGAGGCACAAATATGGGACCAGAGCTCTAAAGCTTCCCAAACAGCCGTGTAAGCTGAGACCCTGCTTACTGCCCCCCACTCCTGCCTGCTGTGTACTGTCTAAGGTGGGTCAGCTCCTGGGGCAGGACGTGTTGGCCAGTGGAGGGGGTGCTGGGAAGACCTACCAATTAGACCAATTTTGAGATTCATCTGGGTTAACCAGCGGGATTTTCAAATATACAAGTCCCTGAAAGGACTGATACGGATGGGGCCTAGGGTTAGCAGAGCCCTGGGAGGGGGAATCGGCTTGCAGGGGCTATGCACAAACAAATGCACTGGGCCCTGGAGTCCAGAGGCAGCTGGAAACACAAGGGTGTCACAGTTTCATCTTTCACAATCCTGAGTGTGTCCGTGTGTGCGTAACTTGCCACGTTGCTTTAGACCTTCAAGGCAAGCAAAGACCTGGATCCAGGGCAGCATGACACAGGAGTCTGGCCCCCTCACCTTTGACTCCTGTCCACATCCTCTCCCACTTGGGGTCTGGCATCATAAAAATCATCCCATTTTGTAACTGCAGTTGCTTTACGGAAATGAGATTGGATGGGACAAAGAGGCTAACTTTTCACTTTTACACTTTGGTGTTACTTGAATTCTTAAAATGAGCAGGAGTTATTTTTGTTATTTAAAAAATTGGTGGTGGGTGGAGCCTGGGTCATAAAATCACTCAGTTTCAAGAAGGCCCTGCATTTGCGTCCTCAGTATTTGGACTTAGACTTTCAGCAAGTTAGTCTTATTTTTTATTTTGTATTTCATATATATTCATGTACTTCATTTATATATTCATGTACTTTATTTATTTATTTATTTATTTTTGGCTGCCTTGAGTCTTTGTTGCTGAGCGTGGGCTTTTCTCTAGTTGTGGCAAGGGGGCGCTACTCTTTATTGCGGTGCACAGGCTTCTCATTGCAGTGGCTTCTCTTGTTGTGGGGCACGGGCTCTAGGCGTGTGGGCTTCAGTAGTTGTGGCACACGGGCTGAATAGTTGTGGCTCGTGGGCTCTAGAGCGCAGGCTCAGTAGTTGTGGCGCACGGCCTTAGTTGCTCTGCGACATGTGGGATCTTCCTGGACCAGGGATCGAACCCGTGTCCCCTGCATTGGCAGGCGAATTTTTTTTTTTTTTTTTAATTTTTTATTTTATTTTATTTTTATTTATGGCTGTGTTGGGTCTTCATTTCTGTGCGAGGGCTTTCTCCAGTTGCGGCAAGTGGGGGCCACTCTTCATCGCGGTGCGCGGGCCTCTCACTATCGCGGCTCCTCCCATTGCAGAGCACAGGCTCCAGACGCGCAGGCTCAGCAATTGTGGCTCACGGGCTTAGTCGCTCCGCGGCATGTGGGATCTTCCCAGACCAGGGCTCGAACCCGTGTCCCCTGCATTGGCAGGCAGATTCTCAACCACTGCGCCACCAGGGAAGCCCCCGAATTTTTTTTTTAATATTTATTTATTTATTTATTTTTGGCTGTGTTGGGTCTTCGTTTCTGTGCGAGGGCTTTCTCTAGTTGTGGCGAGCGGGGGCCACTCTTCATCGCGGTGCACGGGCCTCTCACTATCGCGGCCTCTCTTGTTGCAGAGCACAGGCTCCAGACGCGCAGGCTCAGTAATTGTGGCTCACGGGCCCATTTGCTCCGCGGCATGTGGGATCTTCCCAGACCAGGGCTCGAACCCGTGTCCCCTGCATTGGCAGGCAGATTCTCAACCACTGCGCCACCAGGGAAGCCCTGGCAGGCGGATTCTTAACCACTGTGCCACCAGGGAAGTCCCAGTCTTATTTTTTAAAAAAGGAAGACATGGAATAAAGACATGTAGATAAGCCAGCAAGTGTCAGTATTACTGACATCTATCCCCTCACCTCTACCCTCGATGCTACTGCCTTGGTTTAGGCCTCATTGCCTTTCTCCAGGCCTGTCAACTTGACAAGGGCAGGGCCGTGGTTACTATTTGATCTCCAGATCATAGTACAGTTCCCAATTCAGAGAAGCCAGTCCATTAATAAAATTAAAAGTGAATGGACTGTGGTAACAATCTCCTCATGGTCTCCCTGCCTCTAGTCTTAGTCTCCCTGCCTCTTACTGCTAATTAAATTCAACAAAGATTCATTGATACACCTACTATGGGTAGGTATTTCCTGCTGTTGTCTTTAGCCAGCAGTCCTGAAACTTTTGAGCTGCTGTATTCCCCACAATCATTTTTAGAATTTGTATTAGAAGTTTAAATAATTTCGAAGGATGTAATTTCTGGTTGCACATACTGAATTTTTTTTTTTTTTTGGTAGCGCCGCGCGGCTTGTGGGATTTTAGTTCCCCAGCCAGGGACTGAACCCGGCCCTCAGCAGTGAGAGCACGGAGTCCTAACCACTGGACCGCCAGGGAATTCCTGCATATATTGACACCTTAAAAAATGTATCAATAGGATCTAAATACCATGGCAGTTTGATGCCCACCATTATTCATTAAAAAAAAAAGAAAACAAGGTCTTCTTTAAAGTTGGAATTGTATCTTGCATCTTCTCCTTGGACTTGTAAAATCCATTGCACTTCTCCCCATGGAATTTTATCCTGATATAACATATTTTTATCCTTAAAAGTTTTTTATTGATTACTTTATTATCCTTTTCTGCAACAAAAAACCATATGAATTGAAATTTAAAAAATATTTCCTATGATTATCAGATTATAGATGTTAAATTTCTTCTGGACTCAGCATCATAATTATTAGTAGCACATAATTGGTCAGAACAATATAGATGTTATAAATTATGATAAATAATTATTAAACATGAAAAATTTTAGTAAAAATGTTTTCCTCAATGGGATGATATGCCTATGTTTTTATTTGGCCTATGTTTTATTTGGTGGTTAAATATTACATTGTTCACAAAAATAAGTAAATGAGAATGGAAGTTTTCTTTTTAATTTATTCTATTGAAGTATCATTGATTTACAAAGTTGTGCTAATTTCTACTGTACAGCAAAGTGATTCAGTTATAATATATATATATTCATTTTCATATTCTTTTCCATTATGGTTTATCACAGGATATTGAATATAGTTCCCCGTGCTATACAGTAGGACCTTGTTGTTTATCCATTCTAAATGTAATAGTTTGCATCTACTAATCCCAAACTCCCAATCCATCCGTCCCCTCCCCTCCCTCCTTGGCAACCACAAGTCTGTTCTCTATGTCTGTGAGTCTGTTTCTGTTTCGTAGATAAGTTCATTTGTGTCATATTTTAGATTCCACATATAAGTGATATCATATGGTATTTGTCTTTCTCTTTCTGACTTACTTCACTTAGTATGATAATATCTAGGTCCATCCATGTTGCTGCAAATGACATTGTTTCATTCTTTTTTATGGCTGAGTAGTATTCCATTGTATACATGTACCACATCTTCTTTATCCATTCATTTGTCAGTGGACATTTAGGTTGTTTCCATGTCTTGGCTATTGTAAATAGTGCTGCTATGAACATAGGGGTGTGTGTACCTTTTCGAATTAAGTTTTCTCCAGATAAATGCCCAGGACTAGGATTGCTGGATTATATGGCAACTCTATCTCTAGTGTTTTGAGGAGTCTCCATACTGTTTTCCATAGTGGCTGTACCAATTTACATCCCCACCAACAGTGTAGGAGAGTTCCCTTTTCTCTACACCCTCTCCAGCATTTGTTATTTGGAGATGTTTTAATGATGGCCATTCTGACCAGTGAAGGTGGTATATCATTGTGGTTTTGATTTGCATTTCTCTAATAATTAGCGATGTTGAGTATCTTTTCATGTGCCTGTTGGCCATCTGTAGGTCTTTTTTGGAAAATGTCTATTTAGGTCTTCTGCCCATTTTTTGATTGGGTTGTTTTTTTGTTATTGAGTTGTATGAGCTGTTTGTATATTTTGGAAATTAAGCCCTTGTTTGTCACATCATTTGCAAATATATTCTCCTATTCCATAGGTTGTCTTTTCATTTTGTTTATGGTTTCCTTTGCTGTGCAAAAGCTTGTAAGTTTGATTAGGTCCCATTTGTTTATTTTTGTTTTTATTCCTATTGCCTTGGGGCACTGACCTAAGAAAACATTGGTCCGATTTATGTCAGAGAACGTTTTGCCTATGTTCTAAGAGTTTTATGGTGTCATGTCTTATATTTAAGTCTTTAAGCCATTTTGAGCTTATTTTTGTGTATGGTGTGAGGGTGTGTTATAATTTCATTGATGTATGTGACTGTCCAACTTTCCCAACACCACTTGCTGAAGACTGTCTTTTCTCCATTGTATATCCTTGCCTCCTTTGTTGAAGATTAATTGACCATAGGTGTGGGGGGTAAGGAGTTTTGATATTGTAGACTTTCTCAATTATTTGAGCCCCTTCTGAATTAAATGCCAAAAATCACATAGCAATCTTTTAACAAAAATTATTTTTAATAATCTATCGGTTGACACCTCAATTTTCAGTTTTGTTGAAAGCAAAAGAGTTGGAAACCACCTAACTTTCAAAAGGACTGTTACCCAGTTAGAATCATTCACTTTTCAATTTCTGGGAAGCATACCAGAAAGGCTTTACCAAGACTTAACAAATTAATATTACTTATATATTTTATTCTTTCAGATAGAAAGAATTCTTATTTAACTTTTAACCCAATACACTCAGAAGGAACTGGGAACATAAAAAATGAATTTTAATATGCCTTGCCCATTCAGCTCACCCTTGAACAACATGACTTTGTGTGGGTCCACTTATACGCAGATTTTTTCAATAGATATATTGGAAAATTGTTTTGAGATCTGTGACAATTTGAAAAAATTCTCAGACAAACCACGTGGCCTAGAAATATTGAAACATTTTTTAAAAAGTTAGGTATGTCATGAATGCATAAAATATATGTAGATACTAGTCTATTTTACCACTTACTACCGTAAAATTTATACAGATCTATTATAAAAAATTAAAATTTATCAAAACTTAGGTACACAAACACTTACAGATCATACATGGCGCCATTCGCAGGCCAGAGAAGTGTAAACAAACATAAAGAGGCAGTATTAAATCATAGTTGCATAAAATTAACCGTAGTACTAACTGTACTACTCTAATAATTTCGTAGCCACATCCTGTTGCTATTGCAGTAAGGTCAAGTGTTGTGAGAATCTGCTTAAAAGGCTTTGTGAGGATAATCATCTCCACATGAGCAGCTACTAACTGCTCTCTCCAGTAAGAAACATATCACAGTAAAAAGTGATCTCTCATGGTTCTCACGTATTTTCCATTGTGTTTAAGGCAATACTGTAAACCTTGAGTAACATCATAGGACCCATACGAAGTGCTACCAGTGATGCCGGAAGTGCTCCCAAGAAGCAGAGAAAAGTCATGACATTACAAGAAAAAGTTGAATGGCTTGATATGTACCGTAAATCGAGGTCTGCAGCTGTGATTGTCCACCATTTCAAGACAAATGAATCCAGCGTACGGAGCATTGCAAAAAAAGAAAAAGAATTTCGTGAAGCCCATCGCTGCAGCTACTCTAGCAGGAGTGAAAACCTTGCACTTTTTGCGAAATGCCTTTTTATCTTGTATTGAAAATGCAGCTTTTATGTGGGGGCAGGATTGCTGTAAGAAAGGCACACCTGTAAACTCAAATGTGATTCAAGAAAAAGTGGTCATTACATGACAACTTAAAGCAAAAGGAAGATGAAGGATCCAAGGCTGGAGAATTTAATGCCAGCAAAGGATGGTTTGATCATTTTAGAAAGAGGTTTCGCTTAAAAAATGTCAAGACAACAGGAGAAACAGCTTCTGCTCACCAGAGGCAGCAGACAGGTTTCCAGAAGCCATTAAGAAAATCATTGAAGAGAAAGGATATCCACCTGAACAGATTTTTAATGCAGTTGAAAGTGCCCTATTCTGAAAAAAAAAATGCCACAAAGGACATTTATTAGTAAGGAACAGAATTGAGCAGCAGAATTTAAGGCAGGAAGGGGTAGGTTAACTCTACTGTTTTGCACAAATGCAATGGGGTTTACGACCAGGACTGCCCTTATCTGCAGAGCTTCTAACCCCTGAGTCTTGAAGAGAAAAGATAAACACCAGCTGCCAGTCTTTTGGTTGTACGACAAGAAGGTCTGGACAACGAGAACCCTTTTTCTGGATTGGTTCCATGGGTACTCTGTCCCTGAAGTCAGGAAATACCTTGCCAGTAAGGGACTGCCTTTTATATTCTTTCGATATGGGACAATGCCCCTGGCCACCTGGAACCCTATGAGGTCAACACTGAAGGCGTCAGTGTGGTCTACTCACCCCCAAACACAACGTCTCTAATTCAGCCTCTGGATCAAGGGGTCATAAGGACCTTTAAGGCTCATTACACACGGTACTCTATGGAAAGGATTGTCAACTCTGTGGAAGAGGACCCTGATAGACAAAACATCATGACAGTCTGGAAATGTTACACCATTGAAGATGGGAAAGCCATCAGTCCCCAAACAATAAATTCCTGCTACAGAAAACTGTGTCCAGGTGTTGTGCATGACTTCACAGGATTTACGACAGAGCCCGTCAAGGAAATCATGAAGAACATTGTGGATGTGGCAAAAAAGGTGGGAGAGTGAAGGGTTTCAGGATATGGATCTTGGAGAAATTCAAGAGCTAATAGACACCACACCGGAGGCGTTCACAGAAGATGACTTGATGGAGGTGAGTGCTTCTGAACCAGTGTCATACGAGGAGGAAGAAGACACAGAAGAAGCAGTGCCAGAAAACAAATTGACGTTAGACAATCTGGCAGAAGCGTTCTGATTAATTAAGACTGCTTTTGACTTATTTTACAACATAGACCCTTCTGTGATATGGGCACTGAAACTAAAGCAAATGGTGGAAGAGGATTGGTACCGCACGGAAACATTTTTAGAGAAACGAAAAAAGCAAAAACGTCAGACAAATTATGTTGTGTTTCCATAAAGTTACACCGAGTGTGCCTGCCTCTCCTGCCTCTGCCACCCCTGAGACAGCAAGACCAACCCCTCTTCTTCCCCCTCCCGCTCAGCCTGCTCAACGCGAAGATGACAAGGATGAAGACCTTTATGATGATCCACTTCCACTTAATGTACAGTAAATAATCATCATGTGGTACAGTTAATAAACTTATCTGTTGTGTATGTTGGTGTCTTTGTATGAAAGTCTAATAACTGCACAGCAAGAACTGTATGATATATTTTTGTGTCAGCATCAACATCTCCGAAGTATTCGTCTTGTAGAACATCGTGTGCAAGACTGGTATTGAAGAGGATACCCTATCCTTACGTAGGCATAAGGTGAGTGATATTTACTATAAAATTAATAATGTGTTAGTTTTCTTACTGTTTTATAACTTTGCTTTCAAAGAATTACATTACTGTATGGTATGCCTCTCTGATAATTGGAGAAACTAGGTATCAGGCTATCATCACAGGTAAGTTGTTTTTAAAAAAATGTAACAATGTTTCCAATACTATATTATGAATATGACTGTAATACTATATGCTATAAAAATTTTATAACAGTTCATTAGTGTATAGGCTAGGCTACTGTGAAGCAATTGTATCAATTATACTAGACTACCATAAAGCAATCATATTGCTGCTTCTTCATTATCAATGCATGAATACCTGTAAATAAAAATTTCTTTTTTACATTATCTTTTCATTTTTCATGTCTGTTATTAGTGATACTTATAACACCTACAGTGTTTTGTATCATATAAGACAATACTGATGAAGGTGCTGACAGATGATTCATCCTGTAAACAGAGGATGTAAGTTCATGGTATTGATAAATAAAGTAAAATACTGTAAATGTATTTTCTCTTCCTTATGATATCTTTTTGTTTTAATTAATTAATTTATTTGGCTGCATCAGGTCTTAGTTGCTGCACACGGGATCTTCGTTGAGGCATGCGGGATCTTTTATTGCGGCATGCAGCCTCTTCGTTGCAGTGTGTGGGCTTCTCTCTAGTTGTGGCGCTCAGGCTCCAGACTGCGTGGGCTCAGTAGTTGCAGCGCACGGGCTCTCTAGTTGTGGTGTGCAGGCTCCAAAGCACATGGGCTCAGTAGTTGTGGTGCACTGGTTCTCTAGTTGTGGCATGTGGGCTCTAGAGCATGTGGGCTCAGTGGTTGCAGCGCACAGGCTTAGTTGCCCCACGGCATGTGGGATCTTAGTTCCCCCACCAGGGATTGAACCCGCGTCCCCTGCATTGGAAGGTGGATTCTTAACCACTGGACCACCAGGGAAGTCCCCTGTGATTTCTTAAATAACATTTTCTTTTCTCTAGCTTACTTTATTGTAAGAATACAGTATATAATACATATAACATATAAAATATGTGTTAATCGACCATTTATATTATAGGTAAGGCTTCCGGCCAACATTAGGCTATGAGTAGTTAAGTTTTGGGGGAGTTACAACTATATAATGTGATTTTTGACTCTGCGGCTGGGGGCGGTGCTGGCACACCCAACCCTCACACTGTTCAACTATATAATTTTTAAAAATAAAATGTGTATATAGGGTCAACTATATAATTTTTTAAAATAAAGTGTGGTTTTTTTTCTTATTATGGGCTTTAACTATAATTTGTTAAAACCTTGGAGCTGCAGATTTGATGCATTCAATTTAAGGGAAATGTCTGTCATATAAAAATATTGGCAAACCCAGATATTATCAAATTAATTATCCCATTAGTCTTCATTTTTCAATTTCAGTAAACATGTGTTTCCCTATGGAACACATATCTCATCTGAATTCTAGCTCCAAACGAACGGCTAGATAAGGCAGAGAGCCTTGCCCTGAGCTTGCTTCCCTTTACTCCTCCCTACTCTTATGGATTCACCTGAGATCTTACCACCAGAATCTTCACCACTTGTGAAATCTCTACCTTCCAGTTCTCCAGCTCACTTGTTCTAGTCACTTGATGTTGTGGTGGGCAGAACAGAGGTCCCCCAAAGATGTTCACATTCTAAACCCAGGAACTTGTGAATATACTACCTTACATGGCAAAATGGACTTTGCAGATGTAAAAAAGTTACAAAGTTTAAGATAGCTAGGTTATCCTGGTTTGTCTAGGTGGGCCCAGCCTAATCCCATGAAGCCTTAAAAGCAGAGAACTTTCTCTGGCTGGAGTCAGAGAAATGCAACAAAGAAGTAAAGCAGAAGAGATGTGGCAAAAGGAGCAGTCAGAGATATTTGAAGTGTGAGGAGGACTCCATGTGCTGTTGCTGGTTGGAGGATAGAAGAGACAACATAACAAGGAATGCAGGAGTTTCAAGAAGTTATAGAGGACTTCCCTGGTGGTCCAGTGGCTAAGACTCTGTGCTCCCAATGCAGGGGGCTCAGGTTTGATCCCTGGTCAGGGAACTAGATCCCTCATGCTGCAACTAAGAGTTCGCATGCTGCAAATAAAGGTCCCACATGCACAACTAAAAAAAAGATCCCTCGTGCTGCAACTAAAAAAAAAAAAGATCCTACATGCCCCAACAACGATCCTGCACGCAGCAACGAAGATCCTGCGTGCTGTAACTAAGACCCGGTGCAGCCAAATAAATAAATAAATAAATATTTTAAAAAAATAAAGAGCTGATGCTAGAAATTAAAAAGAAAAAAAGAAGTTATACAGACTCCTGGCTGACAGCCAGAAAGGAAATGGGGACCTGAGCCCTACAACCACAAGGAACTGAGTTCTTTTTTTTTAAAGTGAAGTATAATTGACTTACAATACAATTGACTTACAATATTATATCAGCTTCAGGTGTACAACATAGTGATTCGATATTTTTATACATTGCAAAATGATCACCAAGATAAGTCTAGTTACCATCTGTCAGTATACAAAGTTATTAAAATATTATTGACTATATTCATGCTGAACATTACATCCCTATGACTTATTTATCTTATAACTGGAAGTCTGTGCCTCTTAATCTTCCTCGCCTATTTCACACATCTGCCCCTCCCCCACCCCACCACTGGCAACCACCAATTTCTTCTCTTGTATCTATGAGTCTGTTTCATGTTTATTCCTTTGTTTCATTGTTTGGATTCCACATATAACTGAAATCATATGGTATTTGTCTTTCTCTGTCTGAGAGTTCACTGAGCATAATACCCTCTACATCCATCCATGCTGTCGCAAATGGGAAGATTTAATTCCTTTTTATGTTTTAAAAAAAAAATTATTTATTTATTTATTTATTTTTGTCTGCGTTGGGTCTTCATCGCTGCTCGTGGGCTTTCTCTAGTTGCATTGAGCGGGGGCTACTCTTCGTTGCGGTGCACGGGCTTCTCATTGTGGTGGCTTCTCTTGTTGCGGAGCACAGGCTCCAGGCACGTGGGCTTCAGTAGTTGTGGTATGCGGGCTCAGAAGTTGTGGCGCACGGGCTTAGTTGCTCCACGGCATGTGGAATCTTCCTGGTCCAGGGATTGAACCCATGTCCCCTGCATTGGCAGGTGGATTCTTAACCACTGCGCCACCAGGGAAGTCCCTCATTCTTTTTTATGGTTGGGTGTATATATATATATTTTACATCTTATTTATCCACTTACCTACCAATTGGCACTTAAGTTGCTTCCATTATGTTGGCTATTGCAAATAATGCTGCAGTGAACATAGGGGTGCATATATCTTTTCAAATTAGTGTTTTTGGTTTCTTTGAAAAAATACCCAGAAATGGAATTGCTGGATTGTATGGTAGTTCTATTTTTAATTTTTTGAGGTAATGTCATACTGTTTTTCATAGGGCTGCACCAATTTATATTCCTACCACCAGTGTACAAGTGTTCCCTTTCCTCAATATACTCACCAACACTTATTATTTGTTGTCTTTTTGACAATAACCATTCTGACAAGTGTGAAGTGATATCTCATGGTTTTGATTTTCATTTCCCTGATGATTAGAGATGTTTAGCATCTTTACATGTGTTTGTTGGCCATTTGTATGTCTTCTCTGGGGAAATGTTCAGGTCCTCTGCCTATTTTTTTTTTAAATTAAATTAAATTAATTAATTAATTAATTATTTTCTGCGTTGGGTCTTCGTTGCTGTGCGCGGGCTTTCTCTAGTTGAGGCAAGCGGGGGCTACTCTTCGTTGCGATGCACAGGCTTCTCATTGCAGTGGCTTCTCTTGTTGCAGAGCACGGGCTCTAGGCATGTGAGCTTCAGTAATTGTGGCACATGGGCTCAGTAGTTGTGGCTCACGGTCTTAGTTGCTCCACGGCATGTGAGATCTTCTCAGACCAGGGCTTAAACCCGTGTCCCCTGCATTGGCAGGCGTATTGTTAACCACTGCGCCACCAGGGAAGTCCCTCTGCCCATTTTAAAATTTTTTTTTTTAATATGTTGAGCTGCAGGAATTCTTTGTATATTTTGGATATTAACCCCTTATAGGATATATCATTTGCAAATATCTTTTCCCATTCAAGAGTCTGTCTTTTTATTTTTAACATTTATTTATTTTTTGGCTGTGCCATGTGGTTCTTGGGATCTTAGTTCCCCGACCAGGGATTGAACCCAGGCCCACAGCTGTGAAAGCACGGCGTCCTAACCACTGGACTGCCAGGGAATTCCCTCTGTCTTTTCATTTTGTTGGTAGTTTCCGTCACTGTGCACAAGCTTTTTAGTTTGATGTAGTCTCATTTGTTTGTTTTTGCTCTTGTTTCCCTTGCCAGAGGAGATATATCCAAAAAAATATTGCTATGGTTTATATCAAACAATGTATCGGCTATGTTTTCTTCTCAGGGTTTTGTAAAAGTTTCAGTTCTTACATTTAAGTCTTTATTCACTCTGAATTTATATTTGTGCATTGTATGAGAGAGTAGTCCAGTTTGATACTTTTCTTTTCTTTTTTACAATTTATTTATTTATTTTTGGCTGTGCCGGGTCTTAGTTGCAGCATGCATGTGGGATATAGTTCCCCGACCAGGGATCAAACCTGGGCCCCCTGCATTGGGAGCACTGAGTCTTACCCACTGGACCACCAGGGAAGTCCCTAGTTTGATACTTTTGCATGTAGCTGTGCAGTTTTCCCAACACCACTTATTGAAGAGACTGTCTTTCCCCCATTGTATATTCTTGCCTCCTTTGTTGTAGATTAATTGCCCATATAAGTGTGGGTTTATCTCTGGGCTGTCTATTCTCTTCCATTGATCTATGTGTCTGTTTTTTGTGCCAGTACCATACTGTTTTGATGACTGTAGCTTTGCAGTATAGTTTGAAACCAGGGAGAGTGATACCTCCAGCTTTGTTCTTCTTTCTCAAGATTGTTTTGGCTCTTTGGGGTCTTTTGTGTTTCCATACAAATTTTGGAATTATTTGTTCTAGTTCTGTGAAAAATGCCATTGGTATTTTGATAGGGATTGCATTAAATCTGTAGATTGCCTTAGGGAGTATGGTCATCTTAATAATATTAATTCTTCCAA
Organism: Balaenoptera acutorostrata; assembly: GCF_949987535.1. Lineage (NCBI taxonomy): Eukaryota > Metazoa > Chordata > Mammalia > Artiodactyla > Balaenopteridae > Balaenoptera > Balaenoptera acutorostrata. Next base: position 47,599,723 of record NC_080072.1, on the reverse strand, counting down.
TCCATGAGCATGGTATATCTTTCCATTTGTTTGTGTCATCTTTGATTTCTTTCATCAATGTCTTATAGTTTTCCAAGTATAGATCTTTCACCTCCATGGTTAGATTTATTCCTAGGTATTTTATTCTTTTTGATGCAATTGTAAATGGGATTGTTTTATTAATTTCTCTTTCTTGTATTTTGTTGTTAGTGTAAAGAAATGTAACGGATTTCTGTATATTAATTTTGTATCCTGCTATTTTACTGAATTCACTTATTAGTTCTAATAGTTTTTTGGTGGTGTCTAGCATTTTCTGTATATAGTATTATGTCATCTGCAAATGGTGACAGTTTCCTTATTGATTTTCTGTCTGGATAATCTGTCCATTGATGTAAGTGGGGTGTTTAAGTCTCCTACTATTATTGTGTTAGTGTCAAAATTTCCCTTTGTTCTTGTTGATATTTGCTCTATGTATATGTGCCTCCCTATGTTGGGCACATAATATTTACAATGGTTATGTCTTCTTCCTGGATCTTTCCCTTTATCATAATGTAATGTCCTTCTTTGTCTCTTGTTACAGTCTTTGTTTTGTTTTTTTTTCAATATTTATTTATTTATTTGGTTGCGCCAGGTCTTAGTTGTGGCATGTGGGCTCCTTTAGTTGCAGCAGGCAGGCTCCTCAGTTGCGGCTTGAGAGCTGCTTAGTTGCAGCTCACCTGCTCCTTAGTTGTGGCACCAGTCTTTGTTTTAAAGTCTATTTTGTCTGATATAAGTATTACTACCCTAGCTTTTTTTTTTAATGAATTTATTTATTGTATTTATATATTTTTGGCTGTGTTGGGTCTTCGTTGCTGCGTGCAGGGTTTCTCTAGTTGCAGTGAGTGGGGGCTACTCTTCATTGCGGTGCACGGGCTTCTCATTGCAGTGGCTTCTCTTGTTGTGCAAAATGGGCTCTAGGCATGTGGGCTTCAGTAGTTGTGGCACGCAGGCTCAGTAGTTGTGGCTCATGGGCTCTAGAGCGCAAGTTCAGTAGTTGTGGCGTATGGGCTTAGTTGCTCTGCAGCATGTGGGATCTTCCCAGACCAGGGCTCGAACCTGTGTCCCCTGCATTGGCAGGCAGATTCTCAACCACTGCCCCAACCCTAGCTTTTGCTTGTTTGTTTGTTTCCATTTGTATGGAATACCTTTACCCAATCATCTCACTTTCTGTCTGTGTCTTTAGATCCAAAGTGAGTTTCTTGTAGGCAGTATGTTTATGGGTCTTGTGTTTTTATCCAATTAGCCACTCTATATCTGTTGATTGGAGCATATAGTCTATTTACATTTAAAGTAGTTATTGATAGGTATGTACTTATTGACATTTTGTTAATTGTTTTCTGATTTTTTTTGTAGTTTTTTTTTTTTTTTTTCCTTTCTTCTTGTTTTGCTTTCTTCCCTTCTGATTTGATGACTATCTTTTAGTGTTATGTTTGGATTCTGGTCTCTTTTTTGTGTATCTATTATAGGTTTTTGATTTGTGGTTACCATGAGGTTCATATATAACAACTTATAAATATACATGATTATTTTAAGTTGTTAATCTAAGTTTGAACACATTCTAACAACCCTACATTTTTACCCCCCCATGTTTAATGTTTTTGACATCATATTTTACATCATTTTGTTTTGTGTATCCTTTAATTACTTATTGTGGATATAGGTGATTTTACTACTTTTGTCTTTTAATTACTAGCCTTGTAAGTGGTTGATCTACTACCTTTACTGTATAATTACCGTTACCAATGAGATTTTTCCTTTTATAATTTTCATAATTCTGGTTGTGATCTTTTCTGCTTAGAGAAGTCCATTTTATATTTCTTGTAAAGCCAGTTTAGTGCTGTTTAACTCTTTTAGCTTTTGCTTGTCTGTAAAACTCTTTATCTCTCATGCAAATCTGAATGATAGCCTTGCCAGGTAGTGTATTCTTCACTGTAGTTTTTATCCTTCATCACTTTGAATATGTCAGGTAGCTCCCTTCTGACCTGCAAAGTTTCTGCTGAAAAGTCAGCTGATAGCTTTATGGGAGTTCCTTTGTATGTAACTAGTTGCTTTTCTCTTGCTGCTTTTAAGATTCTTTCTTTATCTTTAATTTTTGCCATTTTAATTATAACGTGTCTTGGTGTGAACCTGTTTGGGTTCATCTTGTTTGGAACTCTCTGTGCTTCTGAGACCTGTTTTCTTCCCTAGGTTAGGAAAATTTTCAGCTATTATTTCTTCAAATAAGTTCTCTGCCCTCTTTCTCTCTTTCTTCTTCTTTTGGGACCCCTAAATGCAAATGTTGGTACACTTGATGTTGTCTCAGAGGTCTTTTTTTTTTTTAAAGATTTTTTGATGTGGACCATTTTTAAAAGTCTTTATTGAATTGGTTACAATATTGCTTCTGTTTTATGTTTTGGTTTTTTGGCCCCAAGTCATGTGGGATCTTAGCTCCCTGACCAGGGATCAAACCCGCACCTGCTGCATTGGAAGGCAAAGTCTTTTTTTTTTTTTTTTTTTAAATTTAATTATTTATTTATTTATTTTTGGTGTGTTGGGTCTTCGTTTCTGTGCGAGGGCTTTCTCTAGTTGCAGCGAGCAGGGGCCACTCTTCATCGTGGTGCGCGGGCCTCTCACTGTCGCAGCCTCTCTTGTTGCGGAGCACAGGCTCCAGACACGCAGGCTCAGTAGTTGTGGCTCACAGGCCTAGTTGCTCCGCGGCACGTGGGATCTTCCCAGACCAGGGCTCAAACCCGTGTCCTCTGCATTGGCAGGCAGACTCTCAACCACTGCACCACCAGGGAAGCCCCTGGAAGGCAAAGTCTTAACCACTGGACAACCAGGGAAGTCCCCTCAGAGGTCTCTTAAACTACCCTCATTTTTAAAAGTTCTTTTTTTGGGACTTCCCTTGTGGTGCAGTGGTTAAGAATCTGCCTGCCAATGCAGGGGACACGGGTTCGAGCCCTGGTCTGGGAAGATCCCACATGCCGCAGAGCAACTAAGCCTGTGTGCCACAACTACTGAGCCTGTGCTCTAGAGCCTGCAAGCCACAACTACTGAGCCCGTATGCCACAACTACTGAGCCCACGTGCTGCAACTACTGAAGCCCGCATGCTCTAGGGCCCACCTACCACAACTACTGAGCCTGAGTGCTGCAACTACTGAAGTCTGTGCACCTAGAGCCTGTGCTCCGCAACAAGAGAAGCCACCGCAATGAGAAGCCTGTGCACTGCAACGAAGAGTAGCCCCTGCTCACCACAGCTAGAGAAAAGCCCATGTGCAGCAACGAAGACCCAACGCAGCCCCCCCAAAAAATTCTTTTTTCTGTTCAGCTTGGGTGACTTTTACTACTCTTCCAGTTTGCTGATCCATCTCTCTGTATCATCTAATCTACTATTGATTTTTTTCTAGTGTATTTTTTATTCAGTTATTGTATTCTTCAGCTCTGTTTGTTTCTTCTTTATATTTTCTCTTTGTTAAACTTCTCATTGTGTTCATCCATTCTTCTCCCGAGTTCATTGAGCATCTTTATGATGATTATGTTGAATTCTTTATCTACCCAGATTACTTATCTCCATTTCACTTAGTTCTTCTTCTAGAATTTTGTCTTGTTCCTTAGTTTGGAACATATTCCTCTGTCTCCTCATTTTGCCTAATTCTTTGTGTTTATTTCTATGTATTAGGTAGGTTGGTTACATTTCCCAATCTTGGAGAAGTGGCCTTATGTAGAAGATGTCTTATGAGCCCCAGCAGCACACTCCCCTCTTATCACCAGAGCTATATGCTCTAGGGGTGCCCCCTATGTGGGCTGTGCTGGCCCACTGGTGGGAGGGGATGGGTCCTTGTGTGACTGGCTGCATGGCCCAGGGGGCGTGGGGCTGGTGCCAGCCTGCTGATTGGGGAGCCAGGACCTGGTGGGGCAGGCTGTGTGGCCCGGGGGTCCCAGGACTGGTGCTGGTGAGTGGGTAAGTTCACAGCTAATAAGCTAGAGGCAGTACTCCAAAAAGTCACTTGCCAGAACCAGTGTCCTCATGGTAGAAAAAGCTCCCAAAATTGGTTGTGGCCAGCATCTATGCCCCAGGGAGTCCCAGTTGCTTCCTGCCTCTCCAGGAGGCTCTCCAAGGTCAGCAAGTGGATCTGACCCAGGATCCTTTAAGATTACTGCCTCTGCTCTGGGACCTGAAGCATGTGACATTTTGCATGTGCCTTTTGAGAGCAGAGCCTCTGTTTCCTACAGCCCTCTGGCTCTCTGTACACAAGCCCTGCTGGCCTTCAAGGCCAGATGTTCTGGGGGCTCATCTTCCTGGTGCAGGACCGCTGAGCTGGGAGCCTAATATGGGGCTTGGACCTTTCACTCCTTAGGGAGAACCTCTGCAGTTGTGATGATCCTCCCGTTTGTAGGTCACCTCCCTGGGGGTGTGGGTCTTGACTATACTGTGTCTCCATTTCTCCCACCCATCTCATTGTAATTCCTTCTTTATATCTTTAGTGCTGGAAAATCTTTTCTGCTGATCTTCAGATCGTTCTCATAGATAGTTGCTCAGTAAATGGTTGTGTGCTTGTGGGAGGAAGTGAGTTCAAGCTTTTCCGAGTTCACCGTCCACACCTCCTACCTCAAGGAACTAAATTTAGTTAGCAACCTGTATTATCTCAGGAGATTTCTCCTTAGAATCTCCTGAGAGGAATGCAGTCCAACCAACACTTTTTTTTTTTTTTAATTATTTATTTATTTATTTATGGCCGTGTTGGCTCTTCATTGCTGCGCGGGCTTTGTCTAGTTGCAGCGAGCTGGGGCTACTCTGCGTTGCAGTGCGTGGGCTTCTCATTGCGGTGACTTCTCTTGTTGCAGAGCACGGGCTCTAGGCGCGTAGGCTTCAGTAGTTGTGGCTCGCAGGCTCAGTAGTTGTGGCGCACGGGCTTAGTTGCTCCGCGGCATGTGGGATCTTCCCAGACCAGGGCTCGAACCCGTGTCCCTTGCATTGGCAGGCGGATTCTTAACCACTGTGTCACCAGGGAAGTCCCCCCAACCAACACTTTGATTTCAGCTTTTATGAGACTCTGAGGAGAGAACCCAGTTGAGCCATGTTGTACCTGTACTTCTGACATACAGAACTATGTGATAATCAGTGGGTATTGTTTCAAGCAACTTAGTTTGTAGTAATTTGTCTGGCAGCAATATTAATAGAAAATGAATATGCTGTACTACAATTATTTACATTATATTCTTTTTTTAAAAAGATTGATTGATTGATTGATTGATTGATTGCTGTGTTGGGTCTTCATTTCTGTGCTAGGTCTTTCTCTAGTTGCGGCAAGCGGGAACCACTCTTCATCACGGTGCGCGGGCCTCTCACTATCGCGGCCTCTCTTGTTGCGGAGCACAGGCTCCAGACGCGCAGGCTCAGTAGTTGTGGCTCATGGGCCTAGTTGCTTGGCGGCATGTGGGATCTTCCCAGACCAGGGCTCAAACCCATGTCCCCTGCATTAGCAGGCAGACTCTCAACTGCTGCGCCACCAGGGAAGCCCCAACATTGTATTCTTTTAAAAAATTTATTTCATTTATTTATTTTTGGCTGTGTTGGGTCTTCGTTGCCACGCGGGCTTTCTCAAGTTGCAGCGAGCGGGGGCTACTCTTCATTGTGGTGCGCGGGCTTCTCATTGCGATGGATTCTCTTGTTGCGCAGCACAGGCTCTAGGTGCACGGGCTTCAGTAGTTGTGGCACGTGGGCTCAGTAGTTGTGGTGCACGGGCTTAGTTTTCCGCGGCATGTGGGATCTTCCCAGACCAGGGATCGAACCCGTGTCCCCTGCATTGGCAGGCGGATTCTTAACCACTGCGCCACCAGGGAAGTCCCAATTCACGTTATATTCTAAGCCATTGATCCCCACCACTTTATCACTATTGGTCAATCCCTCAGGCCTTTATTTCCTTTCTTTTCCAGTTTAGACTCTCCAGTCTGTCATTATAATTATTTCCTTATAAGCACCCTCATGTCTCTTGTTCTTTCCCTTTATTGCAGTGCTGCTCAAACTTGACTGGGCGTAGCATAAGCCTCACCTGAAGGGCTTGTTAAAACACAGATGGCTGGGCCCTACCTGCTGAGTTTCTGATTCAGGACATATGGAATGAGGCATGAGACTTTACATTTCTTACCAGTTTTCAGTGAGTCTGATGCTGCTGGTCTGGAGACCACACAATGAGAACCACTGCTTTGCTACAATCACCCTGATTCAACTCCGCTCTGTCTTTTCTGCACCTGCAACCAAGTAGCTGGATGTTGCTCAAGAGAAATCACCAACTGGGCTCACTGCTTTTGTTTAAATTTGTGATTACAGACTCCAAATGGGCCCTCAACAACTGCCTAGCTGTCCTCTCACATTTCCCTAGTAAGGTCTCTAACTTTTCTCTCTTCTCAAACCTCCAATATCCTGCTCACCCTTAGTTTCAGCAGATAACCTCACCTCCCACACTTCATTCAGGAAGCCGAAGCCAGGAGATGGGAACTCCCTCATCTTCCCACCTACATACGAGGCTCTAACTCTGCTGGAGGCTGCTCCTTCTTCCCTCCCATTACCAGCCAACCTCTCCTCCTATGCTCTGCATCCCACTGCTCTCACCTCTCCAAGAACTCTGCTTCTTTAATCCCCTCCTTTCTCCTATGCTACTGATTGTGTCAATCTGGTTATGCCTTGTATCCCCATTTTTAACGCTCCCTTGATCCTATTTGCTCTCCCGGCCACCATCCCATTTCTCCACTCCCATTCACAGCAAAAATTCTTGAGAAGGTTGTCTACTTACTGTGTTTCTACCTCCTCACTTCCCATTTCCTCTTTTAAAAGATGCATGGGAGGTGTATTTGTTTATTGACTAAATATTACATTGAATACTTTATATCTGTTGAGCATTGTTCTGTGGTCCCCACTATCATGAGTTGGTGGACAAACCCCAAAATATGGTATTTAGAGCGAGTGACAAGTGCTACGCAGAAAACAGAAGAAAGTGGTGGTTTTCATGATTCATAGGGCATTCAAGAAATATATATTGAGCACCTACAATGCACCAGGAATAGTTTTAGGCCCTGAGAATGCATCAGTGAAAAAGCAAAGGTTTCTGTCCATATGGAGTTTACATTGTATTGGAGAATATAGAAAATAAACAATGATAACAAAAAGTTAAAAGTATATATTCATGTTATGTGATACAAGGAAAAGTAAAGCAGAGAGAGGGAGTGTCTGCAGGGGGACTGTAATTTTAAATAACGTGGTCAGATAAGGCCCCACTGAGAAGGTGACTTGAGGAAAGACCTGAGGAAGCTAGAGGAGTTAGCTGGGCAAATACCTGGGGGAAGAAAGGGCAGGCCTCAGGGCATGAACATGCCTGGTTGGTTAGTGTAACTGCAAGAAACTGCAAGGAATGATGAGGAGGAGTTGGCCTGGAGCTAGCGGAGCAAAGGGAATGACCAAGAGTCATAGAGGAGCCAGACTGTGAAGGGCAGAGTTTGGTAAACTTCTCTGTAAAGTGCCAGATAGTAAATATTTTAAGCTTTGCAGGCCACACATGGTCTGTCACATATTCTTCCTTTAAATTTTTTTTTTAACTTATTTTTATTTTATATTTATTTTATATTTATTTTTTGGCTGTGTGGGGTCTCTGTTGCTGCGCGCGGGCTTCCTCTAGTTGCGGCGAGTGGGGGCTACTCTTCGTTGCGGTGCGCGGGCTTCTCATTGCGGTGGCTTCTCTTGTTGCAGAGCACGGGCTCTAGGTGCGCAGGCTTCAGTAGTTGTAGCACTCGGGCTCAGTAGCTGTGGCTTGCGGGCTCCAGAGCACAGGCTCAGTAGTTGTGGCGCACGGGCTTAGTTGCTCCGCAGCATGTGGGATCTTCCCGGACCAGGGCACGAACCCGTGTCCCCTGCATTGGCAGGCGGATTCTCAACCACTGCGCCACCAGGGAAGCCCCCCTTTAAAATTTTTAAACAACTTTTAAAAAGTGTAGTAGTCTTCTTTCCTGTGCAGTACAAGGGTCTGGCCCTCTGGCCTTAGTTTGCCACCCTCTGAGACCTTGTAGGCCGTTGTAAAGATTTTGCTTTTACCCTGAGTGAGATGAGAGGCACTGGAGGATTCTGAGCAGAGGAGTGACAGGACCTCGTTTAGATTTTAAAGGATCTCTCCCACTGTTGTGTGGAGAACAGACTGAAGGGGCGGGGAGGGGAGTTGTGTGAAGGAGGAAGCAGGGACACTAGAGTTTATGTTATATGTGGGGCAAAATAAACCACCCCATAACTTAGAGGCTGAAACAACAAACTTTTATTGTTACTCATGGTGCTGTGGGTCAGGAATTCAGACAAAGCACAGCAGGGCTAGCAATTTCAGGGGGCCTGGAATGTCCCATATGGCTCCTTTGCTCACATGTGTTCACACACAGTCGGGGTCTGGCTGCAACAGCAGCACTGGGGTCACAGTTCTGACGGTTTAGTTCTTGCTGTTGGCTGGATTCCTTGGTTCACCTCCATATGGTCTTATAGCTTCTCCCTCTTCAGGTGACCTCTCTAACAGGGTAGCCAGACTTCTTTTTTTTATTTTTGCTCTTGGCCATGCCGTGTGGCTTGCGGGATCTTAGTTCCCCGACCAGGGATCGAACCCGCGCCCCCTGCAGTGGAAGCGCGGAGTCTTAACCGCTGGACCGCCAGGGAAGTCCCAAAGCCAGACTTCTTACATGACAGTGCAGGGCTTCCAGAAGTGTAAAATTAAAAGCTGGCACACCTTCTAAAGACTTAGGCTCAGCGCTGGCAAGCATCAGTTCTGCCACATTCTCTTATTTAAAGCAGGTACAGGGCCACCTTGGTTTTGAGGGGAGGAACCATTCAAGGACATGAATACAGGAGCTGTAGTTCACTGGGGGCACCAAAGTGATAGTCCAGCACCACTGAAAGCTATTTTAATAATTGAGGCAAGATGTGATGGTGGTTTGGACCAAGGTGTTAGCAACGGAGACGGTAAGAATTCACTGGTTTCTGGATATGTTTTGAAGGTAGAGCTGAGAGGATTTGCTGATGGCATTTTATGCAGGTGTGAGACAGAGAGTCCAAGGTAACTCTGAGGTTTTCAGGTTGAGCACCTGGAAGAATGCCATTTACTGAGAAGCAAAAGACTGGGGGAGGGGCAGGGTTAAGGGGGCTGTCAGGAGTTCCAGCTTGGAATTTTAAATTTGAGATTTCTATTGTGGATACTCAAGTGAGATATGAAGGAACAGTTGAATATGCAGGTTTGGAGAGGTCTGTTGTAGATATATAATTTTCAAGTTGTCAGTGTATAGATGGTATTTTAAGACCATGAGACAGGATGATATCACCAAGGCAGATTAAAAGCAAGAAAGGGAAATTTCCAGGAGGCAGAAACCAAAAAGGAGCCCAAAGCTAGTATGATGAGCAGAATTAGAAGCTGGGACAAGGTAGGCCTCAGGCACTAAGGATGGGATTTAATGTTGTTACGGCAACAGGAGATGAGGCTTTGGACTTGGTAAGACTTGGAGCTGGAATGAAGGTCCCATCATAAAGTATGAAAGAGTCCACTAAAAGTCTAGCAGGGTGAATAAAAATCCGTACTCCATGGAGAAATTTCAGAACAGTGTGGACAAGGAGGTCTTCCTAAAACCTTTCAGAGAGAAAGAACTGTTTTCTACAAAGCCTCAAAGATCAGAAGGCATCTGAATTCTCACCTTTCTTATGGAAAGCTAGGAGGCAATGGAAAAATGCCTTCAAAATACTGAGAAAAAATAATTTTCAACTTAGAATTCAAACCCTACCAAACTATCAAGTATTTTCAGACATGCAAAAATCTCAAAAAATGTTACTTCCAATGCAATTTTCGGACACAACAGGTGAATTTGCTCCAGTAAAGCAAGGGGTTAAACCAAAAGGGAGAAAGAATGGGAACTAGAGGACCAGGTCTTCATCATGAGAGAGAGCTGAAGGAAATCCCCAAAATGATGGTGAATGGAGAATCCAAGATGACGATGCTGCTGCTAGCTTAGGGGACAACCAGCTTCCACTGGAACAAGTCAGAAGGCTCCAGAGGAGATTTCAAGGAGATGGGATAGATAGCGTGCCTAAAGGGAAGAAGTATACTTGAGAGGAGATATACACAGCTGATGGAACATTTGAAGATACATTAGGATAAGGACATAGAAAACTAAGCAAGCAAAAATCTAGACTTAAAAATTTTTTTTTTAATTAGTTAATTTATTTTTGGCTGTGCTGGGTCTCTGTTGCTGTGCGCGGGCTTGCTCTAGTTGTGGCGAGTGGGGGCTACTCTTCATTGTGGTGCGCAGGCTTCACATTGCGATGGCTTCTCTTTGTTGCAGAGCACGGGCTCTAGGCGCGCGGGCTTCAGTAGTTGCAGCACGTGGGCTCAGTAGTTGTGGCTCGCAGGATCTAGAGAGCAGGCTCAGTAGTTGTGGCACACGGGCTTAGTTGCTCCACGGCATGTGGGATCTTCCCGGGCCAGGGCTCGAACCCGTGTCCCCTGCATTGGTAGGTGGATTCTTAACCACTGCACCACCAGGGAAGCCCTAGACTTATTTTTAAAAAGGGAAAACAAAACTAAAACTAAAAATTGCCAATTGATTGTAATATGCGTCATGATTTCAGAGATGTTAAAATGTGAACAAATGTACATGTTAGAATCAAAACCCAGTTGTTCATTAGGAATGGCCTGTGAGTGGTAAGAATTTCTTAATTTTTATATGCTGAGATTCACCTCCCCTAATACTCTTGAATAATAATTTGGCAGAGTCTAAATTTCTTTCATTCCTAAGGCTTTTCCTTCAATTCTGGAAAAAACATACCCAGTACTTTTCAAATATTGCTTTCTCTGCCATTTCTTTCAATTCTCTGGAACTCCTATTATATAAATATGTAAACCTTTTAATCTGTTCTCCATATTTTAACTACTGTTTCTTTCTGTTTATCTCATGTTATACTGTGAGTGAGTTCCTGAGTTCTCTCTTCCAATTCTCTAATTCACTCTCCGAGTGTGTTCAATCTAGAGTTTCTCCCGTTATGGCCTTTTTTTATTTTTTATTTTTGGCCACCTTGTGTGGCTTGCGGGATCTTAGTTCCTTGACCAGGGATTGAAACTGGCCCTCTGCAGTGAAAGCGTGAAGTCCTAACCACTGGACCTCCAGGGATTCCCCTGTTACGGCCTTTTAGATTTCAATTAGGGTATTTTTCATTTCAAGGATTTCTAATTGGTTATTGTTCATATTGTTTCATTTCAGTCTATTTTTGCTTAATAATTTCCTTTTGAAATGGAAGGTGTGCATTCATCTCTGAACATTTTCAACATCCTATTTTAAAGTCTTCCTATACTCTTTTACAAATTTCCAGTGGAAATTTAAGAAAATTTCTGATCTGATGGTTAATTTCAAAGGCCATCTTTCTCACCAAGTAGCTTCTTTCATATGTTTTGGAATTATGGTTCGAGTGAGAAAAGATTTGTTTTTGTTTGATTTCTCTCTCTTTCTGACTTTCCTCTCATCCCTTCTCAGGATGCCACCATCTGGCCCTCTGGACCTCAACCTAGAGCCAGGGCTGTGGATTATGATCCTCCAGCCCCAGATATTAGGGATATGGCATATCTAGTCAAGGGCCAGTAGACAACTTGACAATCCCTGGTAGCAAGGTGTCCTCACCTCCCCAGGCTCTAATAAAGTCAGAGTTCCTAGATTGACAGCTGTTTTCTTCAACTTCTTTTCCCAAGCAGTGGAACCCACATCAGCCTCTGCTATCAAGCCGTGAGTTTCAGTCCCTCACATTGAGGGGAGCACTTTACCACCACAGGAGCTGAACGCCCACCCAGCTGCCAAAGTCCAGCTTCCAGACTTGGAGCCCACAAGCCTGAGACATGGGCCCCACTGATCTTACTGTGTTTCTATTTCATTTCTGGCTCATGGAGATATGTGAGGGTCCAGCTATATCTTTCTATTTATTTATTTATTTTTGGCTGTGTTGGGGCTTCGTTGCTTTCTCTAGTTACGTCAAGCAGGGGCTACTCTTCCTTGCGGTGCACAGGCTTCTCATTGCGGTGGCTTCTCTCGTTGCAGAGCACGGACTCTAGGTGCACGGGCTCAGTAGCTGTGGCTCGCGGGCTCTAGAGCGCAGGCTCAGTAGTTGTGGCGCACAGGCTTAGTTGCTCCGCAACATGTGGGATCTTCCCAGACCAGGGCTCGAACCCGTGTCCCCTGCATTGGTAGGCGGATTCGTAACCACTGTGCCACCAGGGAAGTCCCAGCTATATCTTTTTTAAAATTCATTTTTATAATTTTAAATGTCATGGCTGGCTATGTGTTTGAAGTAAAGGGGTTTTGGGAGATAAAAACTCACTTCCTTGTGTTGACTTCAATCTCCTCACACCTGCTTTCTGCCCCCCACCCCTCTACTGAAACCACTAAGTCACATCCACTGATGCGGGGCTTCCCTGGTGGCGCAGTGGTTGGGAATCTGCCTGCCAATGAAGGGGACACGGGTTCGAGCCCTGGTCTGGGAAGATCCCACATGCCGCGGAGCAGCTGGGCCTGTGAGCCACGATTACTGAGCCTGCGCGTCTGGAGCCTGTGCTCCGCAACAAGGGAGGCCGCGATAGTGAGAGGCCCGCGCACCGCGATGAAGAGTGGCCTCCGCTTGCCACAACTAGAGAAAGCCCTTGCACAGAAACGAAGACCCAACACAGCCATAAAAAAAAAAAAAATTAATTAATTAAAAAAAAAAAAGCCACTGATGCTTTTCAAGTTGCCAAATCCAATGCATGTTTCTCTCTCCTAATCGTACTTGACTATTTGGCAGCTTTTGTCATAACTTCTCCGTTCTTAAAACATCGCTCTCTGTTTGGCTACCCAACAGTCTCATGATTCTCATTCTCTTTGTCATTTGAAGCTCAGTAGATCAGCTATTTTAAGATATTCCTTTGTCTTCTGCCATTTATTGTTGCTCATGATGACCTGCTAAAGCCTGTTCATCTTTTGTAGGTAGTCTGTCTTTTTCCATAGGTTGCTTTTAAGATTTTTGTTTCTTATATTTGATGTTCTCCAGTTTTACCATGATGTCTAGGTAGGCATTTATTTGTATTTTGCTCAACATTTTGTGACCCGCACCTGATGGATAATGTGAATTTGGGTCCCACATTGGTGCAGAACAGGCTTGGGGTTCTAATTTATCATTGGTGATTCCTTTTCTGCCTGTCACCCAGGCCAATGGCAGACTTTATTGCTCCTTCCCCAGGCTGGTAAGCAGAGTTTTTCTATCCTCCTGTGGGGAGTAGATAGGATTTTTATTCTAATTCCAGGCCTTGTCAGGGCTCAAGGCCTCATCTTCTGCTGCCACAGCAACATTAAAATCCCATCCCTAATGCCTAAGACCTATCCTGTCTCAGCTTCGCATTCTGCTTACCATGCTAACTTTGGGTTCCCTTTTGATTTCTGGCACCTGGGAATTTCCCTTTGTGGTTTTCAATCTCAGATACATCTTAAGAAAAAATTATCCAGCATTTTCTTTGTGTGAGCAGTGAGTCCTGCTTCAGTTGTGTCAGCTTGTCTTGGTTTCAAGACACTGTTTTGGAACTCAAAGCCAAAAATTTGACTCTTTCTCCTCACTGGATTCGAGTCTTCTTTCCTGTGTCAATAAACCTCATCTACAAGATCTAGTACAACTAAGCTGGCGAAAATTGAGTTTCGGTCAATTGAAGCCAATGTTTAATACAGTGGGATTTGGGAATTTCTGACCTTCAGGATAAAGTTCAAGTTCCCCAAATGTTCTTTTTTTTTAAATTGAAGTGTAGTTCATTTACAAAATTATATTAGTTTCAGGTGTACAGCATAGTGATTCAATATTTTTATAGATTGTTCCCCAAACATTCTGATCCTATATATGTTCCTAACTCTATTTCCTGTTATGCTCCCTTATACACCCAATGCTTTTTTAAAAATATAAATTTATTTTATTTATTTATTATTTTTGGCTACGTTGGGTCTTCGTTGCTGCGTGCAGGCTTTCTCTAGTTGTGGCGAGTGGGGGCTACTCTTCCTTGCGGTGCACGGGCTTCTCACTGCAGTGGCTTCTCTTGTTGCGGAGCACGGGCTCTTGTGGCGCACGGGCTTCAGTAGTTCTGGCTCGCGGGCTTCAGTAGTTGTGGCTTGCGGGCTCTAGAGCGCAGGCTCTGTAGTTGTGGCACACAGGCTTAGTTGCTCCGCGGCATGTGGGATCTTCCCGGACCAGGGCTCAAACCTGTGTCCCCTGCATTGGCAGGCAGATTCTTAACCACTGCGACACCAGGAAAGCCCACACCCAATGCTTTTGACACACCCAAGTACCTGTTATTCTCCATATGCCCCTGAGATTTCTCACATCCACGACCTTGCATGTTACCCTTTACCCAGAATATTTTTGCCATCACTTCAGGCCAAATCCAACCTGTCTTTCAAAGTCCAGCTCAACTGGTGCTCCTACAAAGACTGGCTAATCTTTCCAGCCTAAAGTTATCTGCGTTTCCTCTGGATTTCTGTCACTGAGGGAGGCAGCTATGGTATAAATGACTGAATCTGTGAATTGATATCAGGACCTGGTTCTGCTACTCCTTAGCTATCTCTTTTTACCTCTCTGAGCTTCAATTTTTCTTATATAAAACAGAGATAGAAATATCTACCCCATGGAGTTAAAATTTCTTTTGGCTCTTTTGATTTTGAGTGGCAACAAAACCCAACCCAAACTGGCTTCTGACGAAACAGCATTTATTGATTTATATAGGTGAAAAGTCTAGGGGCAGAGATGGCTTCAGGCATGGGTGAAGTCAAAGCTCAAATGATATAATCAAGACTCTGTATCTTTCCTTCTTTCAGTTCTGCTTTTCGCTCTGTCACCTTCAGGCTCAGGTTCAAAGAGTGGCAAGATGGTTGGCAGCATTCCCAGAACCCACAGTCTTCGTGCTTCAAGTCCAGCAGACAAACTTGAGAATCTCTTTCTCAGAAGTCCCAACTAGGGAATTCCCTGGCGGCCCAGTGGTTAGGACTCCGCGCTTTCACTTTCACTGCCGAGGGCCCGAGTTGGATCCCTCGTCGAGGGAATTAAGATCCTGCAAACTGTGCAGTGTGGCCAAAAAAAAAGAAAGAAAGAAGTACCAACTGAATTTTCATTGCTCTCAGTGGGTCATGTTCCCATCCCTGAGGTGGTCACTATGGCCAGGAGAACTTGATGCATGGGTTGGCTGCGGCCCAGGAGACTTGTTCTGCCTCAGACCCTGGGTGCAGCCCTGGCAGCAGCACACAGGATCAGAGTGGGTGGCTGGAGATTCTTCACTGAGAAGTTAGGGCACACTTACCAGAAGGGGGAAAGGATGCTGAATGAGAATAACGGCAGATGTCCATCACAAGTATGTCGAGGATCAAATGAGATAATATACGGAAACTGACCTCAGAAAGCCCCATTCAAATATAAATGATGATTATTCTTTGGTTATCTCTCTCTTGTGGCATGAAGCACTTTCTTCCTTTGATTACAGTCATCAAGTTCATGCTTTATCTTCCCTACTGCACCCTGAGCAGTTAGGGAGCAGGGTATGTGTCCTAGTCATCTCTGGGGCATTTCACCACTTCTAACTCAGCACCCAGAAAATAGGAAGTACTCAAAAATTGATTACGGAGTAACTGAATGAGTCTAAATTCCAAAGCAT
This sequence comes from Balaenoptera acutorostrata, assembly GCF_949987535.1. NCBI lineage: Eukaryota > Metazoa > Chordata > Mammalia > Artiodactyla > Balaenopteridae > Balaenoptera > Balaenoptera acutorostrata. Next base: position 47,584,012 of record NC_080072.1, on the reverse strand, counting down.
TCCCCAGAATTGTGCTAATCCCTAGGCCAAACTCTTGAAGGCCTGGGAGAACTTTACACTTTCATTGCAGTCATAGGTAAGTCAGCTCTAGCTTTCTTCGTAGTGGGTGGGGGTTAGCATGAGAAATACTTTCAGGAAGGTGTGTCCTTGCATTGATTTGTTGACATGGCCAACCAAAGGCCATTCAGAGAAAAGAAAAGTCCTTCTGGTTTGTTTATATTTTGACTTATTTGATTTCTGGTTTATTTTTCTCTTCCTGCCCTCACTGTTAGCAGGGTGAGCTTCAGGAAAGTACAGACTGAATGAAAGAATTTCCCAAAGGCACTGACCAGCAGAACAGGTTTGGGGTTCCCTCCTGCTTCTTGAGGCCTGAGCGTCCAGGAAGTTTTGAGTTTAATTAAGGGAACTGGGTATCAGATCTAGTTGAGCAGCTGGAAGACCAGCCCAGTGAATCTGTTCTGTGTCTCTGCAGTTGTATTCATTTCCTTAGATTTCCTATCTGAACACAGAGACTGGAGCTACTGGGGCCATACTGGAGTTTAGGAAACGAACTCTTAAAGAGAGAGGATGAAGGACCCAAATCACTTCTTGAAATAGTCTACAGCTGACTGCTGCTCCAAAGTTGGCCTGGACCTGCTTTTTTGGCTGATTTTGCAATAAAAACACTAACTCTTCAGCCACAAGTGTTAAGTAGGAAAGGCGATATGGCTTAACATATAATAAATATATGGAGGCTGTAGGGACCCACTAATTTTCAACCTGCCCTCTCTTTTGTGGTAGCAATAATCCTAATCCAGAAACCTGGGCCCTAACAGGGCAGAAACAACAGAGACAGTTTTTTAGAGAAGGAAAGTTACATGATTATAGGTATTGTGAACGTGGACATAAGCACTTGACTCAATTGCAGTCATTGTTGGAAACAGTGTTTTAGCTCCTGTATATCAAAGAAAATTGCTGATGGGCGGGGGAGTGGGAATGAGAATTGTCCAAGGGTACTGTTAGGAGGTGAGGAGTCATCAAAGGAAAATCTGATCTGGGCGGGTCAGCAGCACCCAGCCTCTGCTTGGTGGGCTTGAGAACACAGGCTGGGTGTTGCTTAAAAGGAACTCCCTGTTCTCTATCTTCACTTCCTGGACTGTCCAAGTCAGTGCAGATTCATTTCTGGAAGGATATCCCTTGACCTTACCTCCCCTTCGTGTCTCTGTCACTTCCCCAGTTGGCATTTTATCTCTCTTCCTGACACTGGCTTCCTCTTCGGGCCTCAGCAGTGTTCTCACAACTCTTTTGCGTAACACTCTTCTTGCCTGAACCTGCTGTTTGGTCTCCCTTCCCCACAGGTAGCCACAGGTGTTCTGCCCAGGCACCTGCAGCAGCACAGCCTTAGAGAAAGGGCCTGGACTTGGAAGCTACACAGAGGTGAGTTCTAATCCTAGTTCTGCCATTTATTAACAGGATGAACTTGAGCAAGTTATTTCATTTCCCTGAGGTTTCAGTGTCCTCATCTGTAAAATGGGGATAATTTTTCTTACTGGGTTTCTATGAGGATTTGATAAGATAAAGGACCTAGGACAGTGAACAGGTTGACCCTCTGTAAATAGCAGCTCTTGTTAAGAGTGAAGGGCAGGCTGGCGAGGACACATTATTCAAATGCCACCTTCCCACCTCGCCAGTGATAGCATCTGACCAACAGAATCAGGCGTTTACCCTAGCGGAAAACTCCTGCAGAGACGGAGCCTCCACTTCCTCATTTGTAATGTGCTGTAATATTTCACAGTCTGTTAGTCCGGAAATTGTTCTTACTATCTAGCCTAAGTTCCTCCTGCTACCGTGTGTCATATCACAATTTTTAAAAAATGACACACAAACAGACCCATGAAAATGAGCAGATTTTTCTGTGAGTCAGAGGCATTCACAGGCCTTGGGTTTACTCTTATCTTCGAGAAACCAGGGAATATTTGTTGTGTGACCCTTGCAGACCAGAAACTTGTGCTGGGCTTTTCTGGGAAGCTCCAGGGAGGTGTGACAAGACTCTCTTGGGACTCATGTCTCGTTTGGACCAGTGGTCTCAGTCTTTCTCCCTCTCTTTTAATTTTTTGGTTACAGATGAATGACTAATCCTAATTTATAAAGCCTGGGAAGACAGCAAAGCAATTTAGTAGGACTGATCATGCTGGTAGCTAATCACAAATATGCAACTTGGCTCTGACAAGGATTGAAATAAAAATTGTCTTTGTCTTTGAGATTTAAGCAGAAGACACCAACCAGCCCCATGGAACAGATTATTTTGTTTAACTATGCGTGTGCATTTTGCAGCTAATCCTTCTTACTGGGCTATTACTATGAATCACGTCTTTTCAGCTATGTAGACCCAGATCTCAGTGTCTGAGAAGCTCCTGTGGGAAGAAAACGTTTGCAGACTTCCACGTGTCTACCCTCTGGATGTACTCTAAAGTTATGGGCTGAGCTGCAAACTGGCTGCCTGTGGACCACAGACGGCCCGTAGATGTGTGCTGTTTCGTTTTTGTTCTTTTAGTTCAACTGGTTGCCCTAATCTAAAACTCCACAAGATTCACATGATCCAGTTTTTTGGCTTCTCTTGAAAAAGGGAAGATCTGGCAACACTGAAGCTGCATTTCCTCACAGCAGCATCACCTGGGCCTGAGCGGAGGTGCTCCCTGTAGACGGGAGCACCGTTTCCCACTGCTTCATTCCCACTCATTTTCCTTCATGCACGGATCCTGCCTGGGCCTTGAAGGCATTTAAACTGGGGGCCCCTGGCCTGTGAAGTCCCCTTTGGTCACTGATAGCACAGCTGCTAGTGATCTGTTCCTTTGGACACTCTAACCTCTCTTCCTACACCAGAAACCAATGTTTGTAATTTCTACAGATACCAGCAGAAATCAGTTGTGATCCCAGCATAAGTCAGTGTTTGTGATTCTTGCAGCTATGTCTTCCCTGAGTTTATAATCAATGCCACAGTTGAAGACACGTGTCACGTTACCAGTAGGTTCTCATATGAGGATCAACGGCATGAACCCCTGTTTGAAATTTGCCTCACCACACTGTTTCTAGGTCGTTCAAAGTCCAGGGGGCTTCTGTCTGTGCAGAGGAACATTCTCTACAACTTCCGGTATAACTGATGCTCAATTTATCCAATTTATATGCCTAATAAACAAAACTAATAAATTTTTTTGGGGGGATTTCATTTTACTTTATTTTTTCTTTAACATCTTTGTTGGAGTGTAATTGCTTTACAATGGTGTGTTAGTTTCTGCTGTATAACAAAGTGAATCAGCTATACATATACATATATCCCCATATCTCCTCCCTCTTGCGTCTCCCTCCCACCCTCCCTATCCCACCCCTCTAGGTGGTCAAAAAGCATCGAGCTGATCTCCCTGTGCTATGCGGCTGCTTCCCACTAGCTATCTATTTTACATTTGGTAGTGCATATATGTCCATGCCATGCTCTCACTTCGTCCCAGCTTACCCTTCCCCCTCCCCGTGCCCTCAAGTCCATTCTCTATGTCTGCATCTTTATTCCTGTCCTGCCCCTAGGTTCTTAAGAACGTTTTTTTTTTTTTTTAGATTCCATATATATGTGTTAGCCTAAGATATTTGTTTTTCTCTTTCTGACTTGCTTCACTCTGTATGACAGACTCTAGGTCCATACACCTCACTACAAATAACTCAATTTTGTTTCTTTTTATGGCTGAGTAATATTCCATTGTATATATGTGCCACATCTTCATTATCCATTCATCTGTCGATGGACACTTAGGTTGCTTCCATATCCTGGCTATTGTAAATAGAGCTGCAGTGAACATTGTGGTACATGACTCTTTTTTTTTTTTTTTTACATGACTCTTTTTGAATTATGGTTTTCTCAGGGCATATCCTCAGTACTGGGATTGCTGGGTCGTATGGTAGTTCTATTTTAAGGAACTTCCATACTGTTCTCCATAGTGGCTGTATCAATTTACATTCCCACCAACAGTGCAAGAGGGTTCCTTTTTCTCCACACCCTCTCCAGCATTTATTGTTTGTAGATTTTTTGATGATGGCCATTCTGACTGGTGTGAGGTGATACCTCATTGTAGTTTTGATTTGCATTTCTCTAATGATTAGTGATGTTGAGCATTCTTTCATGTATTTGTTGGCAATCTGTGTATCTTCTTTGGAGAAGTGTCTATTTAGGTCTTCTGCCCATTTTTGGATTGGGTTGTTTGTTTTTTTGATATTGAGCTGCATGAGCTGCTTGTAACTTTTGGAGATTAATCCTTTGTCAGTTGCTTCATTTGCAAATGTTTTCTCCCATTCTGAGGGTTGTCTTTTCATCTTGTTTATGGTTTCCTTTGCTGTGCAAAAGCTTTTAAGTTTCATTAGGTCCCATTTGTTTATTTTTAAAACTAATACATTTTTAAAAGTTTCTTAAACTACAGTTTTACATTTAAATCCCGTTATAAAATGTTTCTTTTGGGTGAAAATAAAAGAAAGCCCTGACTCAAAATGGCTTAAACAATAAGGAAATGTATTATCTCACATGATATGAAGCTCTGAGGTGGGATGGGCTGTGGGCATGGTGGGCCCAGGCTGCAGCTCCACTTTATTATGATTCTCTTGGTTCTGCCCTTCTCTGTGTCCTGGTAGAAGCCTCAGGCTTGTAGCAGTGTGGCTGCAGCAATGACATTATCATATCCAGACACAACAATTCAGAGAAAGTGGGACTTTTATTTCCCTTTTTTGGGACTGTGGAAACCTCTCTCAGAAGCCCCACATGGACTTTAACTCCCATCTCATTGGCCAGAGTTGTGTCACATGCCTGTTCCTAAACCAATCACTGGCAAGGAGAATGGGACCACCCATTGGCTTTTACTAATTATCTCAGAGTGAAATGAGTGCTGAGAAGTCCATGATAATGATCACCTCATCACTTAAATTCCCTTAAACAATCCAAGTTATAATCACAAATCCAATAAGACTGATTTCTCAAACACCGAACATCCCAACACACCAAACAGCAGACAGAATCACGAAAATAAAATAATCACAAAGGCTATAACCACATTTAAGTCTCACTTCAAAATATTAAAACCATGGATTTAATTTCTTTTTCATTACTTCTATACTTATTTGTAGAAGTAATATTTATTTTGATACTTTTCTATGTTACAGTGATTTTACTAGACCCCAAATTAAAATAATACCATTTCATACTGGCCACGGTTGTAGGTTATTTATGTAGGTTGGGGTTATTTATAATTATTCTTGGCTGGAGCAGGGGATTTGGTGGCACCTTCTAAACTTGAGCTGGCATGCATCAGGCTGCCCTCCCCCCTTTTATAACAGCTTTATTGTGATAAAATTTACATACCATACCATTCACCATTTAAAGTATACAATTCAATAGCTTTTAGTATACTCATAGAGTTATGCCACCATCACCCAATCAATTTTAGAGCATTTTCATCATTCCAATGGGAAACCCATTAGGAGTGACTCCCCATTTCCCCCCTCCTCTAAGCCCCAGGCAACCATCAATCTAATTTCTGTCTCTATGGATTTGCCTATTCTGGAAGTTTCATACAAATGGAATCATACACCCTGTGGAGGCTGGGTCCCTTTTAATCATTACACTTAACTTGCTCCATCAGTGGCATTTGTCATGCCTATACCTTTCATGGGGGATTTCCTGAAATTATGTATTTTATAGTTTTGCTTAGTTAGTACAGGCATACCTCATTTTATTGTGCTTTGCTTATTGCACTTCACAGATACTGTGCTTTTTATAAATTGAAGGTTTGTGGCGACCTTATGTTGAACAAGTCTATCAGCACCATTTTCCCCACAGCATTTGCTCACTTCACATCTCTGTGTCACATTTCAATAATTCTCCCAATATTTCAAACTTTTTCATTCTTTTTTTTTTTTTTTAAATTTTATTTATTTATTTATTTATTTATTTATTTATTTATTTATGGCTGTGTTGGGTCTTCGTTTCTGTGCTAGGGCTTTCTCTAGTTGCGGCGAGCGGGGGCCACTCTTCATCGCGATGCGCGGGCCTCTCACTATCGCGGCCTCTCCTGTTGCGGAGCACAGGCTCCAGACGCGCAGGCTCAGTAATTGTGGCTCACGGGCCCAGTTGCTCCGCGGCATGTGGGATCTTCCCAGACCAGGGCTCGAACCCGTGTCCCCTGCATTGGCAGGCAGATTCTCAACCACTGCGCCACCAGGGAAGCCCCTTTCATTCTTATTATATTTTTTATGGTAAGCTGTGGACAGTGATCTTTGATATTACTATTGCATAAAAATTATGACTCACTGAAGGTTCAGGTGATGGTTAGCATTTTTTAGCAATAAAATATTTTGTAATGAAGGTAGGTACATTGGGTTTTTAGACAATGCTATTATTGCACACTTAATAGACTAAATATAGTGTGAACATAACTTTTCTATGCACTGGGAAACCAAAAAATTCATGTGACTCGCTTTATTGCAATATATGCTTTTTTGTGGTGGCTGGAACTGAACCCACAGTATCTCTGAAGTATGCTTCTATTATATAATTGGTTGTACTGCCTTTGTTATGTATTTACACAGTTGTTTGGAATGATTGGAAATATAAACGTGACTTATATATTAAGCATTCACTCCCTTCTTTTCTTCCTCCATGCCTTCCTTCCTTTCTTTCTTCCTTCCACAAATAAGTGTTGAGCATCTTCTCTGTATCAGGTATTGTGCCAGGCACTTCGAGTCCAACAATGAACATGCGGGTAGGCCCGTCCCTTCATGACTTAGAATTGGGTGGAGGTCCTGTCCTTTCTGCTGATGACAAGGAGGCCATGGCATGTGGGTGCTGCTGAGCGCCATTCCAGGACTGTTCAGGGTCCTCAGAATAGCTTCCTGCTCCTTCTCATATTTCCAATCTTCCCCTACCTCTCCTACCATCTAACCTTTGACATACTATCTTCAGGTGTATACTTACCACCATTTATGCAAACTTTTCCATATATGCTTAATTATCTTATTATCACAATAACAACTCATGAAATATGTATCAGATTTGCTTTGTTACCAAGTTTTATTTGATTACAACACTAAGCTGTTCATTTGTTTCATATTTATATCTAGATTCTTCTCCAAAAAGGGAAGAAACAGAAAATTGAAACAGAACACGGGTCATTTATAAATAGCCAAGGTATAGATGTTAACAGCTAAGAAAATCTTTCTTACAGCTGAGCACTAAATTTATTTTGGACCAAAAAAAGAATGCAAACAAATTTGCATCAATGAAGAGACTTCTGAATGGTGATAGATGATTCAAATAAAGATTATAAAAGAGAAGAGATTATAATCATAGATTTGGTGTGGGGTTAAAAATTAAGGAAGCAGAAGGTATATTAAATAACTATATTTTTACATTAGAATAATTAAGAGTTGGATAAAAGTGGAAAGATTTAATGCAAACTGATGTGGACTTAGAAAGAAAGATATTCGTCACATTTGTCACCTGGAAACAACTTTACTCACTACCAAATTGATTTGCACACCCAACATCCAGATTTTGGATTCTACTATGCTCCTTAAAAAAAGCCAAGACTTTAAAAGCATAGCCAATTCCATGTCTTGGAACAGGGAAAGACAAGGAGGAGCCTGTAACATCTGAGAAAAGGATGCTTCCAAAAATATTTGAAATAGTGCTGATTGGACATTGAAGCCAATATAACAGGGTTCTCAGCGGTCGTGTTGTGATTCTTTTGAGCATCAAAAAAGAATAATAATTACAGTTAATTATAACATTTCTAAAGTCTATGATTCAAAGTGAAAAGTTTTAAAGAGGCATATAAAAAGGTAATTATAACACCAAACGGGACTTCCCTGGTGGCGCAGTGGTTAAGAATCCGCCTGCCAATGCAGGGGACCCAGGTTCAATCCCTGGTCTGGGAAGATCCCACATACCGCGGAGCAACTAAGCCCATGCACCACGAGCCACACCCTAGAGCCTGCGAGCCACAACTACTGAGACTGCACGCCACAACTACTGAAGGCTGCACGACCTAGAGCCTGCGTGCTGCAACTACTGAACCTGCACGCCACAACTACTGAAGCCCTTGCACCTAGAACCCGTGCTCCGCAACAAGGGAAGCCACCACAATGAGAAGCCTGCGCACCTCAATGACAAGTAGTCCCCGCTCGCTGCAACTAGAGAAAGCCCGTGCTCAGCAACAAAAACCCAACACAGCCAAAACACAAAAACAAAAACAAACAAAAAACACAAAATGAGGCTAAATATAATAAAATATATTTAAATTCTTATTAATTTTCAAAGTAGGTGTTACTATTTTGGGCCACTTTGTTTCTTCTAGTAAATACATTTTGTGTATTTCTGGGGCTCAGGGCAGGCCACCCCAAAATGTGCCTCAATGGCATATAGATTATTTTGAATTAAAGTTACTTAAGAAACGGCCAACATAAGAGGGACACTCTGACTCTCCCCTCGGTCTCCCTGAAAGCAGGAAATCAGTCTCTCACATGAAAGGTGCCCTCTCTGCATCTGGAGGTAGAAGGGACCCTTATTACTAGCGGTAAGGAAGTCAGGCCAGGAAGCCTGTATAGACAAACCTTGTTACTTCTTTAATGTACTCCCCCAAGCCCAACTCTGTTTAGATTCTTCACTAATTGAGCAGCCAACACATAAGTTTCTTTGTTCTGTCACCTCTTCACAAATTTATTGTTTTGTTTTGTTTTTTTGTCTAAAAAGTATAAAAGTTGCCTGCTTTGGCCACTTCTTAAGTCTCATTTCTATGGCACCTCCAGTGCATGAATTAAAATTTGTTTCTTTTTCTCCTGTTAATTTATTTTGTGTCAGTTTTATTATTAGTCCCACAGGAACTCAAGAGGGGTAAAGGGGAAATTTCCACTTCCCCAACAGTATAAAAGTATAAGTATATATTTCTCTCAGTGTAATGAGGGACAAATGTATACAGGGAACAAAAAGCAAGCCAAAGAATTATGTAAAAAGCAGAAATTGTACTAAGAACAGGAAAATAGGATTAACCTGATGGTCACACAATGACCAGGTAAACAGGGGATCTGATAACATGTTACAAGATGGTGCATCAATCAAATATCATAAAGAAAGAAAGCTGACTCTAAAGTTTCCATCCTTTGTTTCCTGGGAAGTAAAATCTTCTGATGATTCTACTCATGTATCAAAGGTTAGATGATGGGAGAGATGGGGAAAGATTGGAAATATGAGAAGGAGCAGGAAGCTATTCTGAGGACCCTGAACAGTCCAGGAGTGGTAAACTCAGCAGCACCCACATGGCATGGCCTCCTCAAGTCATCAGCAGAAAGGACAGGACCTCCACCCAGCTCTAAGTCCATGAGGGGAAGGGCCAACCTGCATGTTCATTGTTGGACTCCCAGTGCCTGGCACAATACCTGATACAGAGAAGATGCTCAACACTTATTTGTGGAAGGAAAAAAGAAAGAAGGAAAGGAAGGAAGGCACTGAGGAAGAAAGGAAGAGAGTGAAGAATGGAAGTTTTTTTTTCTTTTTGACATTGCTTATTTTCCCTCCATTTTTATTGAGGTATAATTGACAAATAAAAATAGTATATGTTTAAGGTATATGACTTGAATTTTTTTTTATAAATTTATTTATTTTATTTTATTTTTGGCTGTGTTGGGTCTTTGTTGCTGCGCGTGGGCTTTCTCTAGTTGCGGTGAGCGGGGGCTACTCTTCGTTGCGGTGCACAGGTTTCTCATTGTGGTGGCTTCTCTTGTTGCGGAGCACAGGCTGTAGGAGCAGAGGCTTCAGTAGTTGTGGCTCACGGGTTCTAGAGCGCAGGCTCAGTAGTTGTGGCGCACCGGCTTAGTTGGTTCGCGGCATGTGAGATCTTCCCAGACCAGGGCTCAAACCCGTGTCTCCTGCATTGGCAGGCGGATTCTTAACCACTGCACCACCAGGGAAGCCCTGACTTGATGTTTTGATATATGTATACATTGTGAAATAATTCCTCCAGTCAAGCTAATTAACATATCCATCACCTCACATAGTTAACCAGTTACCGTTTTTTTTTTTTTGGTGATAAGAACTCTTAAGATCTACCCTCTTAGCAAATTTCAAGTATACACTACAGTACTGTTAACTATATTCACATTTCTGTACATCAGATCTCCAGAACTTATTCATCTTGTAAAACTGAAACTTTGTGCCCTTGATCAACATTTCCCTACTTCTCCCTCCCCCCAGCCCCTGGCAACTATCATTCGCCTCTTACAGTCTATGAGTTTGAGTATGTTAGAGTCACATACAAGTGAGATCATGCAGTATTTGGCTTTCTGTGTCTGGCTTATTTCACTTATCGTAATGTCTTCCAGGTTCACGCATGTTATTGCAAATGTCAAGGTTTCCTTCTTTGTAATGGCTGAATAATATTCCATTGTATATGTATATATAGGTATATGCCACATTCTTTATCCACTCCCCATCAATGGATATTTAGGTTGTTTTCGTATCTTGGCTGCTGTGAATAATTCTGCATTGAACATGAGAGTGTAGATATCTCTTCAAGATGCTGATTTCAATTCTGATGTGTGAGTGTTTTCCCTACACCAAGCAATCCTCCAACACCAGCTGGTGTCAATTCCAACACTATCTACCTGGAGATAGCATCACATCTCATAGGTTAAAGGCTCAGACCCACAAGACTCACATGACTTCAGATGCCAATTCCAAGTCCAAGTTGTTACCTGTGCTTCTGACCCACTGGCTCTATATCAGAGGTTCCCACGACCCCCTCCTTGGCGATTTGATTGATTTGCTAGAATGGCTCACAGAAGTCAGGAAACCAGTTTACTTATTAGATTACTGGTTTATCACAGAAGTTATTAAAGGATACGAATGAACAGATGAAGAGATACACAGGGTGAGTTTCCGAAAACAGGAACTTCTGTTTCTGTGGAGTTTGGGGCCTGCATGTGGATGTGTTCTGGTTCACCAACCAGGAAGCTCTCCAAATCCTGTGTCTGTTGGTTTTTGTGTTTTTATTTATTTGGCTGCATCAGGTCTTAGTTGTGGCATGTGGGATCTTAGTTGCGGCATGTGGGATCTTTTGTTGCACTGCGCGGGCTCTTCGTTGTGGTGCGCGGGCTTCTCTCTAGTTGTGGTAAGTGGGCTCAGTAGTTGCAGCGCGTGGGCTCCAGAGCATGCGGGCTCAGTAGTTGCAGCACATGGGCTCTCTAGTTGTGGCGCATAGGCTCCAGAGCACACGGGCTCAGTAGTTGTGGCACGCGGGCTCTAGAGTGCGCGGGCTTAGTTGCCCTGCGGCATGTGGGATCTTAGTTCCCCGACCAGGGATCCAACCCACGTCCCCTGCATTGGAAGGAGGATTCTTAACCACTGGACCACCAGGGAACTCCCTCCTTTTGGGTTTTTATGGAAGCTCCATTACATAGGAACAATTGATTAAGTCATTGGCCACTGGTGATTGAACTCAATCTCTAACCCCTCTCCTGTCCCCAGAGGTCAAAAGGGGTGGGAGTGAAGGTTCCAACCCTCTAATCAAATGGTTGGTTCCTCTGGCAGTCAGCCCTTATCCTTAGGTTCTTTCCAAAATTCACCTCATTAACATAACAAACGACACTATTATGGCTCTCAACACTTAGGAAATTCTAAGGGTTTTAGGAGCTCTGTGCCAGAAATGGGACAAAGAGCAGATGTATTTATTATAAATCACGATATCACATAGCCAAAGCACCATTCTTTTTTTTTTTTTTTTTTCTTTCGTACTTCTGTGCATGCAGCTAGCTACCTCTTTCTTTCTGGAATGTCCTTCCTTCTCTTGTACAGCTATCTGTGAACTTTCACTAATTCTCAAGACTCAATCTCCATGTCTAACAAGGGCTTAATCTCTGAAATATACAAACAGCTCATACAACTCAACAACAAAAAAACAAACAACCCAATGGAAAAATGGGCAGAAGACCTTAATAGACATTTCTCCAAAGGAGACATACAGACGACCAGTAGGCACATGAAAAGATGCTCAACATCATTAAGTATTAGAGAAATGCAAATCAAAACTACCATGAGGTATCACCTCACACCGGTCAGAATGGCCATCATTAAAAAGTCTACAAATAACAAATGCTGGAGAGGGTGTGGAGAAAAGGGAACCCTCCTACACTGTTGGTGGGAATGTAAGTTGGTACAGCCACTATGGAAAACAGTATGGAGGTTCCTCAGAAAACTAAAAATAAAATTACCATATGATCCAGCAATCCCACTCCTGGGAATATACCCAGACAAAACTGTAATTCAAAAGATACATACACCACTATGTTCACAGCAGCACTATTCACAATAGCCAAAACAAGGAAACAAGCTAAATGTCCATCAACAGATGAATGGGTAAAGAAGATGTGGTACATATATACAATGGAATATTCAACCATAAAAAAGAATGAAATAATGCCATTTGCAGCAACATGGATGCAACTAGAGATTATCACACTAAGTGAAGTAAGTCAGAAAGAGAAAGACAAATACCATATGATATCACTTATATGTGGAATCTAAAGTATGGCACAAATGAACTTATCTACAAAACAGAAACAGACTCACAGACATGGAGAACAAACTTGGGGTTGCCAAGGGGGAGGAGGTAGGGGGGAGGGAGAGGGATGGACTGGGAGTTTGGGGCTGGTAGATGCAAACTGTTACATTTAGAATGGATAAACAAGGTCCTGTCGCATAGCACAGGGAACTATATTCAATATCCTGTAATAGACCATAATGGAAAACAATATAAAAAAAGAATGTATATATGTGTATAACTGAGTCACTTTGCTGTACAGCAGAGATTGGCACAGCATTGTAAATCAACTATACTTCAATAAATTGAAAAAAAAAAGACTCAATCTCCACATCTGAGAAGCTTCTAACTCTACCCTCATCCCTATTCTTAATGGGTCAGGCTGACATGGAGTTTTCATGCATTCCATGAGGCAATAGATATGGCCTTGGTCTCAGTGACAGATGATTAAATCAGGATTTTCATTGGAACATGGGGTTCAGCCTAAACTCCAGCTAGTGATGTTGGAGGAGGCTTTCAGAGTTAACCCTGTCACACAATTCTTACAGTTACAAGATCAGATTTTGCTGCTTTTGCACCTTGAGCAAACCACCCAACCCTAAGGCCTCAGAGGGTTTTGTCCTTGTTGGCATCAGAGTTCCATTATTCTCCTCCTTCCTGTTTTTCATGATTGCCCCTCCCATTTGGATGGGCTTTAGTGACTATGCCATGCTTTCACAGCTGTTATTTTATTTGATCCTCACAATAACCCCATGAGGCGGAGAGAGCTGTTTTCACCAGTTGAGGAGACTGCAATTTGTCCTGGTTCTGAGAACTTAAATCCTGGCATTGGTTTATGAAACTTCCCATGGAACCAGAAGCTTCCTCTCAGGAAAGCTTTGGGGTAATGGCAGTCACAAAGATGCTATCAGCCGCTGAGTGGCCAGGGGCCGGACACCACTCCCACATCTGCCGGCTTCAGGCACAGTTGCTCAGCATTTCTGCTTCTTGTTGCCAGATTGTGCCCACTGATTACAGGGCATTTCAGTGATGGGATAAAATTCATATTTTATTTAAAAATTTTCTCCATCTGTTTGGGCCTCTTCCTTCCCCTTTAGTGTGTGTTGTGCATCTGCATTACCCAGACCTCCTTAGGAGAATTTTTTTTAAAATTTATTTTATTTATTTTTGGCTGCGTTGGGTCTTCGTTGCTGTGCGCAGGCTTTCTCTAGTTGTGGTGAGCGGGGGCTACTCTTCGTTGCGGTGTGCGGGCTTCTCATTGCGGTGGCTTCTCATTGTGGAGTACGGGCTCTAGGCACGCGGGCTTCAGTAGTTGTGGCACATGGGCTCAGCAGTTGTGGTTCGCGGGCTCTAGAGCGCAGGCTCAGTATTTGTGGCGCACGGGCTTAGTTGCTCCGCGGCATGTGAGATCTTCTCGGACCAGAGCTGGAACCCATGTCCTCTGCATTGGCAGGCGGATTCTTAACCACTGCACCACCAGGGAAGCCCTAGGAGAATGTTTTCCTTCTTAATCTTATAAGGGGTCATGATGACCCACTTCGTATGTGCAGATCTGATTGTGTCCACTGTCAGTATGTCTTTTGATGTAGAACCCTTTGTCTCAAAAACTTATATACCTGTGCTTTGACCTCTAACAGGCAGAACAGTCCTCAGAGCTTTCTGAGAGACTGCTTCCTGCATTATAATCCTCAGGTTGGCTTGAATAAAATCTTCCATTTCTTTCTTAGACTGACTATGAGTTGATTTTTTTCTTCGACACAGGCCTTTGGCCAAGATAAGATGAGAGCTCGATAGAGCTCACTGGCAGGCCTAGTGCTCCTTGTCGGTTACCAGGAGAGACTGGGGATTAGGAAGAATTTTATTTTTGAAACCAGCATATCTTGGCTCCTTTACAGTCCCTCTAGATTCTACTTGAAAATTGAACAATTCAAACTTAGTTCCACTCCCTTTTTGTATTTTGTCTTAGAGGAATAGTAGAAGCCAGTTGGCAATTTCAGTGTTATGATTGGAAATCTCCTTAGCCAGATCCACAGAATCATTAAGTATCTTTACTAGTTTTCATTAGATACTCTTCCTAGTTTTTACATTATCTCAGGCAACAGTGTTGCCGAACTTTTCACCAGCTATAACGTTTTGTCCAACTCTATTAGTTTGCTAGGGGTGCAACAGAAATTTATTGTCTCACAGTTCTGGAAGCTAGAAATACAAGATCAAGCTACCAGCAGGGTTTGTCCCTTCAAAAAGCTATGAGGAAGAATCTTTTCCATGCTTGTCTCCTAGCTTCTGGTGATTTGCTGGCTATCTCTGGTGTTCCTTGGCTTGTAGACCCATCACCCTGATTTCTGTCTTCATGTTCACGTGTCATTCTTCCCGTGTGTGTCCAAATTTCCTCTTTTTATAAGGATACCAGTCATATTGGATTAGGGCCCACCCTAATGACCTCATTTTAACTGGATTACCTCTGTAAAACTTCATCTGAGACACTGGAGATTAAGACTTAAACATATGAATTTTGGGGAGAGACAATTCAACTCAAAGCAGCAACTTTCAACAACAAGTCCCTCACTGTCTTTCAAACCTTCACTTGAGATCCTTTTAGCTTCTGCCACCCCCCTGCCCAAAGCCAGTAACACATGCTTTTTGTTAACAGTATCTAACTTCACAAATTTCAGTATCAGTTAGGGGCTGGTCAGGGAAGCAGCACCACTAAGGAATACAGGATTTATCACAGGGATTAAATATAGCACAATTGTAGGAAAAGCTGGGGGAGAAAAAGTCTGGAAGGAGATGGCTGGAGGATCAAAGGAAACTAACCAGGGATCACAAAGGAAAGCTGGTGAAGAATTCTATGGAAGGTTGTAGCCTCTGCATCTGGAAATGGCCTGAAACTGATAGGTCATCAGGGCTAGCAGTCAGGAAGACAGCTTGGATTGAACTGGGGGAGAGTGAGGGCAAACTAGAATCCACAAGGACAAACTGGAACCTATGAGGACAAAACAGAACCCATAGCTATCTCTCATGCTGCTGATGCAGGTGGTCTGCAGGAGAAGTTGATGCATTTACCACAGAACTACATGTGTGCCTTGCCCCAGAGGCTTGGAGAAGCTGAAATAGGAGATGCGGTGGGAGCTGGAGGAGCTGGGGACCAGTTGCTGCTCTGCACCAACAATGTGCCAGCAGGTCAGTAACAAGTTTACAATCTGCAGCTGGTACCTGGCATCTTCAGAGCACAAGGGCTGCTGCTTCACTTGCTCCTCTCAAATCTTACACAAATTTCTCTTGTGACCAATCCTATCTTGGAACCAGACTGGGAAGGGAAATTTGGGGGACTAAATTTCAGTTTAGTTAAATTGACACAGCACAAAACCACCACATGAGCCAAATATCAACAGTTGCATGGTACCAGGATGCTGTGTCTCATATGTACTAGTATCTCATTTAAGCCTCATCATCACAGTTTTGCAAGATAAATATTAGCCTTCCCACTTTACATATGAAGAAATGAAGACTCATATTTGCTCATAGGTAAGCAAATGGTGGAGTCTGGATTCTGCCCTACATCTGTGTGGTAGCCAGCTTCCAAGATGGGTCCCAGTGGTTCTTGCCTTCTGATACTCATGCTCTTTTGTATTTCCCCTCCCACCTTAAATAGGTCTGACCTGAGTAATCAGTAGAGTATTGCAGAAATGATGATAAGTGACTTTTGAGGCAGGATCATAAAAGACATTGCAGCTTCCACCTTTCTCTTTCTTGGACCACCTGCTCTGGGAAAAGCCAGCTGACATGTTGTAAGGACACTCAAGTAGCCTGTAGGTGGACCCATACAGGGAGGAACTGAGGCCTTTTGTGAACAAGTCCATGTGGGTGAGCCATGGTACAAGTAACTTCTACAGCACCAGCCTCCCCTTCAGATGACTACAGTCCCATATCCTGACTGAAACCTCTCAGGAGACCTCAAGCCAGAACTATATGGCTAAATGGCCTTTAAATTCTGGACCCATAGAAAATATGAGATAATGTTTATTATTGTTTTAAGCTGCTAAATTTTGGGTTAGTTGGTTACACAGCAGTAGATAATTAATATAATCTGTTAGGTTCCAAAGCACAGCTCCTTCCATGACATCATTTTGCTTTAAAATTTGTTCAGATTATGAGAGTGGGGATTGTGGAAGAAGTAGGAATTTTTTTTTTTAATATACATTTATTTATTTATTTATTTTTGGCTGCGCTGGGTCTTTGTTGCTGTGCACGGGCGTTTCTCTAGTTGCGGCGAGCAAGGGCTACTCTTCAATGCAGTGTGCGGGTTTCTCATTGCGGTGGCTTCTCTTGTTGCAGAGCACAGGCTCTAGGCATGTGGGCTTCAGTAGTTGTGGCACGTGGGCTCAGTAGCTGTGGCTTGCGGGCTCTAGAGTGCAGGCTCAGTAGTTGTGGCACACGGGCTTAGTTGCTCTGCGGCATGTGGAATCTTCCCGGACCAGGGCTCGAACCCGTGTCCCCTGCATTGGCAGGCAGATTCTTAACCACTGCACCACCAGGGAAGTCCA
This sequence comes from Balaenoptera acutorostrata, assembly GCF_949987535.1. Lineage (NCBI taxonomy): Eukaryota > Metazoa > Chordata > Mammalia > Artiodactyla > Balaenopteridae > Balaenoptera > Balaenoptera acutorostrata. Next base: position 47,566,866 of record NC_080072.1, on the reverse strand, counting down.
AGAAGTAGGAATTTGAAAGTTCAGAATGTACTGGTCATGTGATCCCCCCCCCCAAAAGTTTTGAAATATCTTTTTTTTTTTTTTTTTTTTTAATTAATTAATTAATTTATTTATTTTTGGCTGTGTTGGGTCTTCGTTTCTGTGCGAGGGCTTTCTCTGGTTGTGGCAAGTGGGGGCCACTCTTCATCGCGCTGCGCAGGCCTCTCACCATCGCGGCCTCTCCCGCTGCGGAGCACAGGCTCCAGACGCGCAGGCTCAGCAACTGTGGCTCACGGGCCCAGCCGCTCCGCGGCACGTGGGATCTTCCCAGGCCAGGGCCCGAACCTGCGTCTCCTGCATTAGCAGGCAGGTTCTCAACCACTGCGCCACCAGGGAAGCCCTTGAAATATCTTTTTGATGCTTCCAGATACAGAGAGAGAAGGAGTGTCATCTAGTGGTTAATCTGAACCTTGAGAATTAGGAGGGTTTCTTTTTTGTCACTACCTAGGGAAAGCTGAGTTGGCATGAAGAAATTAGAGGTTAAATCATGTGTTTTTGTTGACTGGCAGACTTGAGCTGGAGTTGGGGAAGATCATTGATACAGACTGGATTCTGGCAAAGCAAGAAAAGTCCTGACAAATGGAGAAGTGGGGCCTCTAGGGCACTCACACTGAGAGACTGATAGTCCCTCTGCTTTTGCCCCTTCCCTTCAACTGGGCCATCCTTTCCTCTGCCCCACCAAGTTCCCTGTGGCCTGAAGCTCACTGAAGCTGCTCCTTCCTTTTCTGCTCTTTCCAAATCCCCCTTCCTTATGATGCCCTTTTCCTTTTAATAAAGTTCATATATGTGCATTTAGGAACATAAAAGAGGAAAACAAAACCAAACTTCATCTGAGAACCGTTTCCCTTTGAAAACTCTTGGTATTTGTTTTTCTCTCCATTTTATCCAGATTTGGTCTTGGATTGGAGATGCAAGGCACTGTGCCTGGTGACTTAATCAGACTGGAGTCAGCCAGCAATATTTATTATCTTAGGATGTGAGCACTAGGAGAACCCTTCCAGAACATCTGGAGCAACCATGCTCATTTCATACGTGGAACATTTGAAGCCCAAAGAGGTCAAGTGATCATTGTTAACAGATATCAAATGAACATCTACAATGCGGAGGACGCTCTTCCGGGCATAGATAGGTTCTTTTAAATGGTCCACCCAGTCTGATTAGTAAGATAGGTGGAGTGATTTGCTGGGGTCCTTCCAGATCTCCTATTATGCAAGCACAGAAACATCAGGAAACAGCAGCATTACCCACATCAAACCCTTCCTAAATTGTGAACTGTCCCTCAACAGCTGAGAGTTAGAAAAGGTTGCCTGACCCTCTGATTTCGAAACCCACCTTAAACCTCAACTCTTTGCCCCCGGAGACCACTACACAGTAGGCATCAAGAGATGTTTGGGAAATGCATGAACCAACTTCCCTCGAGGCCCTTCCCTGCTTCCCCTCCCCCTCCTCTCCCACTAGGTACTGTGCCAGCATTTGAGCCCCTGACCGGGGACTTTTGGGGATCTTGTCTGGCCTCCTCAGACAGTAACCCCGTCCCCGGGTCAGGAGCAGGGCTCCATTTCTCACTGTGGGACGCCGGCCTCTCATATTTTTTCTCGGGATAGGGGCTCTTGTTTGGGGGGCATGCGAGCACCTAAAATGGCCCGAGCTGGTCTTGGGAGCACTAGGCGGATGCGTGGTGGCGCTTGCCGTTCTAGCCGGGAAAGACGGCCGGGCGTCCCCACAGGCAGGGAGAGGCGGACCACCCGACCCAGCGCTCCCGCTGCACAGCGCGGTCCGCCGCGGGCGCCGAGTGGGCGGGGCCTGTCGGGGGCGGGGCCTGCCGCTGTCAGGTGACAGCGCGGCGGGCGGTGGCGGCAGAGGCCCAGGGGCGTCAGACGCGCCGAGTGGCTGGCAGGACAGTCGCGGCAGCCGGGGTATCAGGGCCGCGGCCATGGGGGGCTTGAAGGACGAGCTGCTCAAGGCCATCTGGCATGCTTTCACCGCGCTCGACCTGGACCACAGCGGCAAGGTCTCCAAGTCCCAGCTCAAGGTGGGCGCACCCGCCTCCCCCGGGCCCGCACTCGCCCCTCCCCGGCGCGTGCTCTACTACCACCGGGTGGAAGCGGGCAGGCGGGCGGTGACCCTAGGGAATGGCGGACCGGAATGCGGCCGAGCGGCCTGCTCGGGGTGGAGGGAGCCGAGACCGGGATTTGGCATTTTTCGCCTCCCTCTTACTTTCGGGCCTCGCGCTCGGACCGGTGCGTTAGTTCCCTTAGGGCTCCTGGTGAGCAAGGGACGGCGCGGCTGGGGGCTCTGAAGGGCGAGCCGGTCTCCCTGTTGGCGCGGGAGGCCCAGAAAGTTTGACTCGGAGAGTGCGGTGGGAAGCTCCCTTAGGAAACCTATCCAAAGTTTCCTCCCCGTTCTGGGAGAGGAAGGGACTTGCCCAAGGTGACTGGTCAGAGCCCTCTAAGGGGCACGCTCCGCACCGGGGCAGTTCTCACAACGACCAGCTGGCAACCAGGCAGTTCCGAGAAGGGAGAAGTGCCCCAGAGCCCGGCCCGCAGCGGCCTCCAATTTTGGGGCGCTTTGGCGGTGGGGTACCCTTTCCGACTAGGGAGGAAGACCTAGCGTCCTCAGGTCTGGAACGAATCGAGGGTGTGCCGTGTCCCGCAGGGACCTTAGTTTCCGGGTGAGGAGCTCTGATCTGGCACTTTGCAAAAGCAAGTGCTTTTGCAGAGTCTTTATTGTGACTGCCAAAGACCCCATCATTAAATGAGCGTATAAGGTATAAATAAAGGAATGCTTGTAAATTGAGTAACCCCAAGCAGGGTAAGTGGCATTTAGCCAGGAGAAATTGGCAGCTTCTTGAAAGTGTAAAATATGGAAACAGACAAGAAGAGCCATTCATAGGCATTTAAAAATATACACATTTTGGATCTGAATGTCTGGTTTTCTTAGCCTCTTCTGGGAGTGAATTTCTGAAGATTGAGTTTGCTTTGTATACTTTGTTCAGTAATCAGGAGGTTCTTATGACTAGTGGCTTTTATGCCAGTAGGACTTAGCATTCTGCCTGTTTTCCTTTTACCCTCTTCTTTTTTTCTCATTCATAAAGTCATAGTCTGGAAGAATTCATAGAGATCATCCATTTAATCTTTATTTGACTTTATTTTTAAAATTAACATAGAGTAAAATTGACTATTTTGGTGGATGGTTCTGAGTTTTAACATATATAGATTTGTATAACTACTACCAAAATCAGGGTTCCATCAGTTCCGTCATCCCCCAAAATTCCCTCATGCTGCCCCCCTCTTCCTCAACTGCTGGCAATCAATGATCTGTTCTTAATTGCTATAGTTTTGTCTCTTCTACAGTGTCATAAAAATGGAGTCATACAGTATGTAACCTTTTGACAGTGACTTCTTTTGCTCAGCATAATGCCTGAGAGATTCACCTATGTTGTTGTGTATCAATAATTCTTTTTATTGCTAAGCAATATTCCATTGTATGGATGTACCGTAGTTAATCCATTCACCCTTGAAGAACATTTGTGTTATTTCCATTTTTGGTGATTATGAATAGAGTTGCATTTTACTCTTCACTCTTTTTACTTTTAATTTACCTATACCACTATGTTTAAAGTGAGTTTCTTATAGATGGCATGTAGTTGGGTCTTGTTTTTTTTTAATCCATTCTGACAATCTTTTAATTGGTGTGTTTAGACCAATTACATTTAATTATTGATGTTCGATTTAGGGTTACCATTTTACTATTTGGTTTCTGTTTGTTTTCACTATTTTTTCTCTTCCAATTGATGGCATTAACGAAATATTTTCTATTACTTTTGTTGTACACCATTCAAAATTGTCTTTGTGGCTGCTTATGGAAAAAGTGTCCAGAGGATTCTTGACTGCAGGCTTGGCAGGAAGTATTAAATCCTAGTTCAGAGCTTTTACCCACAGGATGTTGATAATGCAAATGTGCAGTTGTATTTTGTCTCTTTGTCTGCTTAACTGAGAGATTTTGGGATTGATTCAGTTCTGTTCATCTTGCCAGTGTTTCTGGAATTGGAAATATTAAAAAGTTTCTATTTAGTTCTCTCCTTTTTGGAGTTTTGACTCTAAAGTTCGAGGTTCATTGATCCATTGGCTAGGAATAGAGATTTTGCCTTAATTTGCTCATTCATTCATTTGTTCATAAATAACCTTTTGCATATACTTTGTGTAAGGTACCATGCTAATTTCATAAAAAGATCAGTATTTTTAGGCTCTTAAGAGTTAATATCTCCTTGGAGGAAATATCATACAATTGATTTATTAAATAGCAGACTAAAAATTACATACCCAAATTGAGGTTAAAATTTATCGCTTTGGAAAACTGTATGGGCATTCTAAAATAGTTTTGACACTTGTCTTTTTGAATTACCTTCACAGTTTTTGACGTGAGTGGTGACACTTCATGTGTTAGATACTGTGCCTAATTCTAAGGGTGATATGATAGTGAAGGTGGCGGAAAAAGAAACATACGAATTTTTGCCTTCAAAGAGTTTAAATGTTAGTAGGCAAACTAAAAGAATAGGCAACCGTTAGAGAAGTCTCTCTGTCTTTCTGTGTATATATATATATAGATTATATTACTTAGACAATTACCCTATCCTTAAAAAATGTAAGATCTGGTGGTAGAGATAAGAAGTACAGGAATACTATGGAGAGGAAGATGTTGAATGTGATAGAAGATAAGAGCCCATGAGATTTTAGAGGAAGAGACCAGTACTTTTTACTGGTGGAATTACTTCATGAAAAAGCTTTGAAATTGCCTCTGAAGAAAGCTAGAATGTGATTATGTGGAAATGGGGGGAGGATTAAGCCCATCCTATTCATTCATTCATTCACTCATTCTTTCAATGGGTATCTATTGACTGCTTTTAGCTCTAAGGGATCCCTGTGAACTACTGCAGGCCACAGGAATTAATCAGGCATTTATAGGGACTTCTGTGTAACTTATTTTGATTGGAGTGTAGGATATGAGTGTGTTTGTGTGTATGTATAAGAAAGAGTTTTTGATGGATGGACGTTTAGCTGGAGATGATGTCCCTGGGTAAGTGTGGGGCTGTTGGTACAGGATCTTGGTAGTTGAAGCTTGGAAAAAGGAGAGAAGAGGTTCAACAGTGGCCTTGGGGAATGGCTAGAGTAGGTGGTGAGAGGAAGAATGGAAGCCAGGGGACCAGAAATGGGATATAAGAACCACTTTGGGGCAACACTGGCGCTGAGGAAGAAGAGATTTTCAAGGAAAACATCGTCTGTTATCTTTGAGAGTTAATTTATTATTATTATGTACATATATTTTGGAGATTGTAAAGTTATGATATTGATTCTTCCCTGCCGTAGCTCATAAACTACATTATTTCTTCTTTTGTGAAGAGAAGTTGTGAAAAGTTTGGAGTATTGGCATCATCTTGGGAATAAATTTATTTTTGACTTTTAAGGAGATTTCTTTGCAGTACAGTACTCATTTAGATAAATGTGTTTGGGTCACTGATATAATTAGTAAATATTTTCCTTGAGGGCCCCCAGTTTAGTACAAAAATCTTACTATTTTTCTTTTGGCTGCGTTGGGTTTTCCTTGCAGTGCGCGGGCGTCTCATTGCGGTGGCTTCTCTCGTTGTGGAGCACGGGCTCTAGGCGCAACGGGCTTCAGCAGTTGTGGCTTGCGGGCTCTAGAGCGCAGGCTCAGTAGTTTTGGCGCACGGGCTTGGTTGTTACAGGGCATGTGGGATCTTCCCGGACCAGGGCTCGAACCCGTGTCCCCTGCATTGGCAGGCGGATTCTTAACCATTGTGCCGCCAGGGAAATCCCCAAAAAGCTTATTTAAAAAAAATTTTTTTTTAATTTTAAAAATTTACTTTATTGAAGTATAGTTGATTTAGAGTGTTGTGTTAATTTCTGCTGTATAGCAAAGTGATTCAGTTATACATATATTCATTCTTTTTCATATTCTTTTCTATTACGGTTTATCACAAGATATTGAATATAGTTCCCTGTGCTGTACAGTAGGACCTCGTTGTTTATCCATTCTATATATAATAGTTTGCATCTGCTAATCCCAAACCCCCAATCTATCCCTCTCTCACCTCCCCTTCCACTTGGCAACCACAAGCCAAAAAGCTTATTTTTTATACCTAAATTTTATTATTAACTAATAGCATTTTAAAAAACATCTTTATTGGAGTATAATTGCTTTAGAATGGTATGTTAGTTTCTGTTGTATAACAAAGTGAATCAGCTAAATGTATACATATATCCCCATATCCCCTCCCTCTTGCATCTCCCTCCCACCATCCCTATCCCACCCCTCTAGGTGGTCACAAAGCACCGAGCTGATACCCCTGTGCTATGTGGCTGCTTCCTACTAGCTATCTCTTTTACATTTGGTAGTGTATATATGTCCATGCCACTCTCTCACTTTGTCCCAGCTTACCCTTCCCCCTCCCCATGTCCTCAAGTCCATTCTCTACGTCTGCGTCTTTATTCCTGTCCTGCCCCTAGGTTCTTCAGAACCATTTCTTTTTTTTAGATTCTATATATATGTGTTAGCCTATGGTATTTGTTTTTCTCTTTCTGACTTACTTCTGTATGACTTCTGTATTACTCTGTATGACAGTCTCTAGGTCCATCCACCTCACTACAAATAACTCAATTTTGTTCCTTTTTATGGCTGAGTAATATTCCATTGTATATATGTGCCACATCTTCTTTATCCATTCATCTGTTGATGGACACTTAGGTTGCTTCCATGTCCTGGCTATTGTAAATAGAGCTGCAATGAACATTGTGGTACATGACTCTTTTTGAATTATGGTTTTCTCAGGGCATATCCTCAGTACTGGGATTGCTGGGTCGCATGGTAGTTCTATTTTTAGTTTTTTAAGGACCCTCCATACTGTTCTCCATAGTGGCTGTATCAATTTACATTCCCACCAACAGTGCAAGAGGGTTTCCTTTTCTCCACACCTTCTCCAGCATTTATTGTTTGTAGATTTTTTGATGATGGCCATTCTGACTGGTATGAGGTGATACCTCATTGTAGTTTTGATTTGCATTTCTCTAATGATTAGAGATGTTGAGCATCCTTTCATGTGTTTGTTGGCAATCTGTATATCTTCTTTGGAGAAATGTCTGTTTAGGTCTTCCACCCATTTTTGGATTGGGTTGTTTTTTTTTTTTTTTTTTTTTTTTTTTAATTTTATAGCTACTTTATTTATTTATTTATTTATTTTTGGCTGTGTTGGGTCTTCGGTTCGTGCGAGGGCTTTCTCTAGTTGCGGCAAGTGGGGGCCACTCTTCATCGCGGTGTGGGGACCGCTCTTCATCGCGGTGCGCGGGCCTTTCACTATTGCGGCCCCTCCCGTTGCGGGGCACAGGCTCCAGATGCGCAGGCTCAGTAGTTGTGGCTCACGGGCCCAGCTGCTCCGCGGCATGTGGGATCTTCCCAGACCAGGGCTCGAACCCGTGTCCCCTGCATTAGCAGGCAGATTCTCAACCACTGCGCCACCAGGGAAGCCCCTGGGTTGTTTTTTTGTTTCGATATTGAGCAGCTCATCTTAAAGGAGATTAAGCCTTCGTCAGTTGCTTCATTTGCAAATATTTTCTCCCATTCTGAGGGTTGTCTTTTCGTCTTGTTTATGGTTTCCTTTGCTTTGCAAAAGCTTTTAATTTTCATTAGGTCCCATTTGTTTATTTTTGTTTTTATTTCCATTTCTCTAGGAGGTGGGTCAAAAAGGATCTTGCTGTAATTTATGTCATAGAGTGTTCTGCCTGTTTTCCTCTAAGAGTTTTATAATATCTGGCCTTACATTTAGGTCTTTGATCCATTTTGAGTTTATTTTTGTGTATGGTGTTAGGGAGTGTTCTAATTTCATTCTTTTACATGTAGCTGTCCAGTTTTCCCAACACCACTTATTGAAGAGTAATAACATATTTTTGAGTAAAACAAAAATTACCGTCTCTATAAATTTTGAAACTTAAAATATAAGGAAAAAATTAACATAAGAAAGATATTTGTTGGGACTTCCCTGGTGGTGCAGTAGTTAATAATCCGCCTGCCAATGCAGGGGACACGGGTTCAATCCCTGGGAAGATCCCACATGCCACGGAGCAACTAAGCCCGAGCGCCACAACTTCTGAGCCTGTGCTCTAGAGCCCGTGAGCCACAAGTACTGAGCCCGCGTGCCACAAATACTGAAGCCCGTGCGCCTAGAGCCCATGCTCCGCATCAAGAGAAGCCACTGCAAAGAGAAGCCTGCACACTGCAACGAGAAGCCTGCACACTGCAACAAAGAGTAACCCCCGCTCGCCACAACTAGAGAAAGCCCGTGCGCAGCAACGAAGGCCCAACGCAGCCAAAAAGAAAAAAGTTTATTAAAAATAAAACATATTAAAAAAAAAAAATAAAAAAATAAAACATATTTGTTGAGGCAAACATAGATTTTCATTAAACTTATGATTAAGATAAAAATACAGAACACAGAATTTAAAAACTACTTGTGACTTACATAAGCTACTATAGAAGCAGATGTTGGGTTGTCCTCTAGTCCAGCAGTCCCCAACCTTTTTGGCAGTGGGGACTGGTTTTGTGGAAGACAGTATTTCCACAGGGCGGCGGCGGTGGGGGGGGATGGTTCAGGCGGTAATGCGAGCGATGGTTCAGGTGGTAATGCGAACAGTGGGGAGCGATGGGAATGGCAGATGAAGCTTCTCTCGCCTGCCACTCACTTCCTGCTGTGCGGCCAGTTCCTAACAGGCCACGGACCGGTACTGGTCTGCAGCCTGGGGGTTGGGGACCCCTCCTCTAGCCACAGTGACGTTTCTTGTTAAAACAGCTGGACATGAGGTCATTGCAGGTCAATATCTTGATCTTCATTAAAGAACACCCCTTATCACCTCCATGCCCTCCAACAAATACGGAACCAACTCTGCCTCACTTTCCTTACCTTGATTCTTTCTCCTTCTTCCTCCCACATTCCCTGTGATTTCCTTGAGCTTCCTCCTGGCAATTTGTGCACCCTCTCCAGGGTACCTCTGTCTCTTTGGCTCCAGTTGTGGCATTTCTGGCTCCCTACCTGAGTTGTAGCTGTATAGGTCTCCACCGGCACAGTCAGCCCGTGCACCCCCATAGCAGTCATCAGCTGTATTAGCTTAATCTGTAATTGGATTTTTAGAAGGCAACTCATTTTTTTTTTTAATGAATTTATTTATTTTATTTATTTTTATTTTTGACTGTGTTGGGTTTTCATTGCTGTGCGCAGGCTTTCTCTGGTTGCAGCGAGCGGGGGCTACTCTTTGTTGAGGTGCGCGGGCTTCTCATTGCGGTGGCCTCTCTTATGGTGGAGCACAGGCTCTAGGCGCACGGGCTTCAGTAGTTGTGGCATGCGGGCTCAGTAGTTGCGGCATGTGGGTTCTAGAGCGCAGGTTCAGCAGTTGTGGCGCACGGGCTTAGTTGCTCCATGGCATGTGGGATCTTCCCGGGCCAGGGCTCGAACCTGTGTCCCCTGCATTGGCAGGCGGATTCTTAACCACTGTGCCACCAGGGAAGCCCGCAACTCATTTTTGTAATTGTCATTGATTTGCTGTCACTATTTTTCAGGCTGGAATACAGAGGGATACTAAACTAAGTTATTGTTTTAAGTTAAGCTTGTTCTAATTGTGTAGAGATCTACTTTTCAGCTGCTGAAGTAGATAGCAATAGGCTTATGGTGGAAGAGAAATCTTCAGAAACACATTCTTTACTTGCTTTTATACTTGTATTCATTAATAGCCCTTCCTTAGAAAAAACTGTGTAGTTTAAGGCTATGTTCATCTTGAATGCAGTTAAAAACTACTGGGAGAGATTTTGATGGAAACCTTTCTTTATATCTATAGGAAGGTGCTCCATACATGTAGGTGGCTGAGTAAACATTATTGAACTTTTTTTTCACCAATTTTTCCCTTGGTTTTGATGTTTGTGCCCTTCTTTTGTCTTTTTTTTTTTTTTTAGTGAGGGACATTTGTGTGTGGATTCCATATTTTAGTAAACTTTATTAATATGCCATCTGAAACAGACATTGTTACTTTTAGGTTACGTAAATTTGCAAAAGTCATAAGGGAAATAGGTATTGGACATATTATTTGAAGGAGAAGCATTCTTCTCCATTGGTGTTTAAAAATTATTTTCAAATTATTTAGAATTTTGATGGTCTTGCAGAAAGATACTAAATCTCCAGTGTTACTTAGAAATACATGCAATGCCAAGAAGTTGAAAAGATGAAGCCTATCATTTAAACAAATGTACATCAAAAAGAAACTTTTTGAATAGTTCATATATACATATGGTATAAAATGCATAATGTACTAAAGGGCATTTACAAAAGTGAAAAGTAAGTTTCCTCCAACCCCTGGCCCACACTAGTTACCTGCCCCTGAGGTAACCATTGTTACTAGTTTTTTTTGTACTCCTTCCAGAAATCAAAATGTACCTTAAAATTGAACTCTCCTACACTGTTGATGAGAATGTAAGTTGGTGCAGCCACTTGGGGAACAGTATGGAGGTTCCTTAAAAAACTAAAAATAAAATTGCCATATGATCCAGCAATCTCACTCCTGGGCATATATCTGGAGAAAACTATAATTCAAAGAGGTACATGCATCCCAGTGTTTGTTGCAGCACTGTTTACAATGTCCATTGACTGATGAATGAATAAAGAAGATGTAGTGTGTGTGTATATATATATATATATATATATATATATATATATAACACACACACAAACACACACACACAATGGAATATTACTCAGCCATAAAAAAGAATGAAATAGTGCCATTTGCAGCAACATGGATGGACCTAGAGATTATCATACTAAATGAAGTAAGCCAGACAGAGAAAGACAAATATCGTATGATATCACTTATATGTGGAATCTTAAAAAAAAAAACAAATGAACTTATTTACAAAACAGAAACAGACTCACAGACATAGAAAACAAACTTGTGGTTACCAAAAGGGAAAGGAGGAGGGAAGGATAAATTAGGAGGTTGGGATTAACATATGCACACTACTATACATAATATATACAGTATATTCAACATTTTGTAATAACTTATAAGGGAAAAGAACCTGAAAAAGAATATATATCTGTATATATATAACTGAATTACTTTGTTGTACACCTGAAACTAACAGAACATTGTAAATCAACTATACTTCAATAAAAAAGTATCTTAAAATTAGTACTCTTATTGTTATAGTTAGTGTTGTTTTCTTAAATATAGCAAAATCTAGTGATAGTTTTCAAACATCTGTTATAATTTTACTTTACAGTTATGGTTGCAGTGTGAATTACATGTCAGTGCTGGAAATGTCTTGAGTAAGCTTATTGGCTCTGCACTCTTATCCTGTTGTTTTTAGAAATGCAGGGTTTTGTTTTGTTTTAAATTGTGCCCTTTTGAAGTAAAAGAGCTCACAACTAGTGAGGATGTAAATGAAAAAAAACTGAGGAACAACATGGGTAGTTTGAATCTTTATTCATTTCTCAATGATAGATTTTCAACTAAATGTTCTTTAATTTTTGCCCTGCAGTTGATTTGCGTATCTTGTGAATAATGTCATGTGCTCTGTTCCCATGTAGGCATTTAGCTTCAAAATTTTTTAATCTGGCTAGTTACAAAAGTAATTGAGGCTTCCCTGGTGGCGCAGTGGTTGAGAATCTGCCTGCTAATGCAGGGGACACGGGTTCGAGCCCTGGTCTGGGAGGATCCCACATGCCGCAGAGCAACTAGGCCCATGAGCCAGTTACTGAGCCTGCGTGTCTGGAGCCTGTGCTCCGCAACAAGGGAGGCCGCGATGATGAGAGGCCCGCGCACCACGATGAAGAGTGGCCCCCACTTGCCGCAACTAGAGAAAGCCCTCGCACAGAAACGAAGACCCAACACAGCCATAAATAAATAAATAAAAATAAACCCAAAGTTAAAAAAAAAAAAAAAAATTTGAGCTTTAAAAAAAAAAAAAAGTAATTGAGCCAGGCCAGTGGTCTGTTGAAAATATAAAGGAAGCAAGTTGCAGTAAAGGGCTTTTATTGTGTGAAACACAATGTAAAAGATTTGGTTAATTCTTGTGAACTTGGCATGTATAGTATTCCCTCCCTAATCTTTAGTGTTATGTTTCTGTTAACCCCTGTGGTTAAAGTTGTTTCTGTTCTAAAAATCTAATTTAAAAAAAAACCCATTTAGAGAACCAGAGCATGACTCACGAGCGAGCCTGTGAAAGTCTTTGTAAATATTTTTTGTATCTCACCAAAATGAAACAGTAAAGACAGCTCTCCAAATAAAGAGCATGTAAGAGACATTTAAAAATCTTAAAATGGTAATAATGGATTCTGGATTATTTCCTTTTTCCGTTTCTTACTTGCTAGAAACTTTTCAGTAAGATAGACTGGAAGTTTTTGTTTTTTAGAAATATATGTAAACTTTTGCTTTATTGAGGATTATATTCAATCCACGAGGCACTTTTGTGTGTGTGGCCTTCCATCTTAATAGCCAGTGCATTTCTAATCTTATGACTCAGAGGCTCTTAATCTTCCTGGTCCCCATTTTGTATTTCCTTTGGGGTCTTACTGCAGTCCCAGAGGTGCATAGTAACTGGAAGCTAGAGACGGAAGAGGCTTTGAATGACCTTTTCTCACTTATTCAGTTTGCCCTCTCATTCCCCGTCCCACCCCGCCCCCCAGGAGGGTTATTGTAATCCCCTCAGTGATTATTAACACATTGGAATCCAAATCCTGCAACTAAGTCTAAGTTAGTCTTTGCCTCAGCTTCCTTTATGTTTCCCAAGGCTTCATTTCATAAATCTATTTTTCTGCTCTGCTTTCTGCTTTATTTCCTTCTTCTCATTCTACCTTCAGATTCCTTTTTTTTTTAACCCAAAATCTGTGTCTACTTGAAACTGCAGTTTTCAGAAATTAATTTTTAATTGTGGAAAGGTATTTGGGAGTAAATCTGCATATAGTCAAATTTCACATAAGGAGATCTTACAGTTAGGAAGAGATTTCTACAATATCAGAAAAACTAGTTTTTTCGTCTCAAGGTTCTATGCCTTCTTTACCCTTTGCTTCCTTAGGAATATTCAGCTTTACAGCCACAATGGCTTACCAACCAGAAGTGACAGCAGTTAGGATAAAAGTTGTTCTGTCAGATGGACAATGTCGAAGGTATTATATTTCACTGGGTAGGCACCTCTGGGAGGATGGAGCGCTACCTGCATTACCAGGCAGCACATCTCCATCAGTTCTTTTTCTTTTTTTAATTGAAGTATAGTTGATTTACAGTGTTTTGCCAATCTCTGCTCTACAGCAGAGTGACTCAGTTATACACATATATATATTCTTTTTTTATATTCTTTTCCATTATGGTTTATCACAGGATATTGCTATACATGTGGTATACATTAGGACCTTGTTTATTTATTCTAAATGTAATAGTTTGCATCTACCAACCCCAAACTCCCAGTCCATTCCTCATCAGTGCTTTTCGTTCATAGGGTGTTGTATGTCTCAGGCAGATGCTGTTACATTGGAGTTGAGAGCAGGAGCTGGTAGGCAGCTGACTTAACTCTCAGTGACTTCCTTCAGTGATGATTTGAGAAAATGCTGTTAGATAATGGGACACCAGGCTGTTAGATCGAACTAGGTTGGAATTCTGAAGTTCTTCACTGGGGTGATTTTGGGGAATTTGCTTTGCTTGTTGTATTTAGGACTCGCTGTTAAATGGGGATAATAAGACATTTTAACAGTATACTTGCTTGTATAGATGGAGCTCACAACCTCTATGTGTTACAACAGAACATTTACTAGCCAACTGTTTCTTACCAAACACTGATGTTGAAGAAAATTGATCTACAAAACAGTATATAAATTTGAAGGTTTTAGTCTATACCTTTTGCTAGGTACTCTGGGGAAGTGAAAAATATACAGCATTGTCCCTTACCTTGAGGAGTGTGCAGTTTAGTAAAGAAGATAATACATGAAATGACTACAACAAGATAACGTATAAGCAAGTTCTAGAAAGTGTGGAAAATGAGGTCTGTAGGCCATGCTGTCCAGTACATTAGCCGTTAACCACATCTGGCTATTGAGCACTGAAAAGTAGCTAGTCCATGGGACTTCCCTGGTGGCACAGTGGATAAGACTTTGTGCTCCCAAATCAGGGGGCTTGGGTTCCATCCCTGGTCAGGAAACTAGATCCCACGTGCATGCTGCAACTAAGAGTTCGCATGCCGCAACGCCCGCCTGCTGCAACTAAGACCTGGAGCAACCAAATAAATAAATAAATAAATATTTAAAAAAAAAAAGAAAAAAAGAAAAAGTAGCTAGTCTGAAGTGAGATGTGCTGTAAATATAAAATATACACAGGATTTCAGAGACTTAGTACAAGAAAATAACGTAAGATATCTCTTTTAAAAATATTGATTACATGTTGTAGTTATAATATTTTGGATACATTAGTAAAATTAATTTTACCTGTTTCTTTTTGTGTTTTAAAAATGTGGCTATTAAACATTTTTAATTCCATATGTAGTTTGCATGATATTTCCGTCAGATGGAGCTGCTGTAGAAGTTTAAAGGAAATAGAGAAAAAGATGCAGACAGTTTTAGGGGCTTCCCTGGTGGCACAGTGGTTAAGAATCTGCCTGCCAACGCAAGGGACATGGGTTCGAGCCCTGGTCTGGGAAGATCCCACATGCCGTGGAGCAACTAAGCCTGTGTGCCACAACTACTGAGCCTGCGTGCTGCAACTACTGAAGCCCGCGCGCCTAGAGCCCGTGCTCTGCAACAAAAGAAGCCACCACAATGAGAAGCCCGCACACCGCAATGAAGAGTAGCCCCTGCTCGTGCACCTAGAGAAAGCCCACGCACAGCAACGAAGACCCAACTCAGCCAAAAAATAAATAAATAAATAAATAAAATAAATCTGTAAAAAAAAAAGATGCAGACAGTTGTAGACAAGAAGCGTTTCATGGAGGAGATGGAATGTCAGCTGCTTCTGGAGGGAATGGGGCAAATCTTGTCCAGTATAGTCACAGAAAGATGACAGGTATGATGGTGGCATTGTGGATAAGAGCAGGAGCTAAAACTTGGAGTATTTGTGAGCAGTAAGGATATACTCTGGGTGGAGTAGTGTTTAATTTGAGGCATGGTGGAAAATTAGGATTTAAAGGAAGATGGGGTTACATTTTAGACGGTTTCATTCTTGTACAGAATAGATGATTAATATGTATTTGTTGACTATGTTAGAATGAGTAGTTTAGAACTGATCCTGTAAAGAGGGGAAGTTATTAATACTTTTTGGGTAGATATATGACAAAGATAGAGTTTTGAGATTATTCTAACAATGTGGGTGTGTTGACATGAGGGGAGAGGCTGGAGATGGGGAGACCAAGTGGGGGACTGCTGTGAAAGTTGATGCGTGCTAGACTGGGAAGGTGGCAGGGGAATCAAAACCGATATGCTTCCTACCCTCATAGAGCTTGAAGTCTTGTGAGTGATATAGATCAGCAAACCAACATTTCAAATATGATATAAAGTACATAGTGCTGGGAAACACAGAGGAAGGGAACCTACCTAGCCTGTGGTGAGGATTGGAGGAGTTAGGTCAGAGAATGCTTCTAGAGGAACAGTTGTCACTGACCTTAAGAAATGTGTGAAGCTCCTCTATAAGAACAACCGTGATGAAAGATTTGGAAAGTAAATCCCTCAGAGGCACAGGAAAAAGTGTCAGGAGAGAGAACACTGGTTAGGGAGTCAGGAGACTTGTCTCTGCTCTGTTATTTGTGTGACCCTGGAAGGTTTCTTCTCCTTGCTGGGCTTCATTTTCCTCATTTGCGAAATGTGGAATAGCAGACAAGATCTTCAAGGCTTAGCCTTCTAATTGAACTTTGTCAGCTCGATATGTTTACCACAGTCTTATCCTGGTGAGTGGTCTTTGTTAGGGCCTCAGAACGGAGAATGGGAGCTGCTGCTGGGGGCAGGGAGCCCTTGTTTCCCCAGTCCCACATTCTCTGGTTAGCCAACAGAGAAGCTCACTCAGTGGAGAGAGGAATGGCATTGGGCGAGGGGGCTGAATTGGATCCAGAAATAGGACAAACTATAAATTTAAAAAGTACAAGAATAGGAGAGTCCATAGTTTTGTTGTTAAGGGAATGGTGGTACCAAAGTTAGAATCAGGGTGGGAAACCTGTTCTGGGGAGAAAGGTAATGAACTCTCCTTTGGATTTTTTGGATGTGAGGCAAATTTAGCATAGAAATCTTTCATCTTAGTGATATAAACCAGAGCTCAGTTGATAGGTCAAGACCAGAAAGGGATCTGAGAGTCATTAAGGTGACTTAATGTTTTCAGAATTGAAGCACTTTTTTAAGAACTTGGGGCTCAAAATTGGGCTTTGGGAAATGTCCAGATTGGGAGAATGAAGGGTAAGGGAGGTGACCCCATAAAGGTAGACCAAGATAGAGTAAGTTCTTTGAGAAATTTAGAAAATAGTATATCATGGGACCAAAAAAAGTCTTGAGAGGATGATCCAGACTGCCCAGTGCCAGAGACTTGGGAGAGTGAATTGTTTAGAAGGTATCTATCCCAGGTTGGGTTCTCCAGGAAACAGATGCTGAGACAGAGCTGGGAGTGCAAAAGGGTTATTGGGAAGAAATGCTTATGGGAAAAAAGAGAGGAAACAGGATTGGGAAAAGGAGCTGTCCAGTCATGATACAGACTTAACAAAAGCAGGAGCTCTGGAGCAAAGATGGCCTGTTAGAGGACGTCCACCCTGGGCAGAAATGGTGTCACCAGCTTGCTTAGTCATTGGCTGAGGTGGACCCCGGAAGTACTAATAACTAGAGGCTCTCAGCTAACCACAGTCCTTGTAGCTGGGCAGCAGTTCCTTTCTTGAGTGGTGCAGCTCTGTGTCTACCACAGAATCTTTTTGAAAAAGCTATTTCATAACATTGATAGGGATAGAAAGAAGCCATATTATAGTGACTAGAAGGGGACAAGGGGACAGAGTGGTCAGAGGATGGGGCAGCAGAGGTAAACCTCAGATTTGTGATCTTTATCATCACCTTGGGTGTACACTGTGGCTTCAGATCTCCTCTTGGAGAAGAGTGTACTAAATTGAACTACCTAATTTCTCTGTCTTCTGCTATAGACTTCTCTCTCATACACTGTTAATTCCTCTTGAGTCCTTTCCTAAAAAATCTTTAGTGGAATTTTTAGAAACTGGACTGCTTTACTAGATCTCAGGTCAGATGAGTACTGCCTGCTAGTTCTGGTAGTGTTAATAACTAATGGAGGTATTATTTTTTTACTTCAAAAATGACCTGAATTAGAGATTCCAATTAAACAAAAATTCTTCCTGGAAAGAATATACTGGTAGTATAGTGAAATACATTGAAAGACTCACATCTAAATAAAGGTGATAGAGAAGCAAACTAAATGAAACTAAACAACAGCAACAAAAAAAAAAAACAAAAAAAGAAAGAAAGAAAATTCTTAAATGGGACTCATTTAGCAAACATTTGTTGACATCAGGCACTCTCCCCTTGGCACTTTATTAGGTTTTGATATTGCAGGATAGATACAATAAAGATCTTCTCTTTAAGGAGCTTACAGAGTAGTGGGAGAAATAGAAACAGAAACTTACTGGAGTTAAATCTTCTTATACGTGATTTATCTTCCTTTTTAAATAAAATATTTATTTATTTAGGCTGCTCTAGGTCTTTGTTGTGGCACGCAGGATCCTTTTTTTTTTTTAATATTTATTTATTTCTTTGGTTGCTCTGGGTCTTAGTTGTGGCAGGCGGGCTCCTTAGTTGCGGCATGTGGGCTCCTTAGTTGTGGCATGCAAATCTTAGTTGTGGCATGCATGTGGGATCTAGTTCCCTGGCCAGGGATAGAACCCGGGTCCTCTGCATTGGGAGTGTGGAATCTTACCCACTGGACCACCAGGGAAGTCCCTGATTTATCTTCTTAAAGACATTTGTTTATGCTGTGATCCAGTGGGAGGCTGGAATCTAAGGAGGCTGCCCAGATCAGGAGACTTTGTTGCCCATAGTGTGACTTCTTCAAGAGGCATGGCAAAGCATAGTTCTTTGTGAATGACTCAAGTGAGTTAATTTCATCAACTTTATAGTCCTACAATGATGTCTTCATATTTTATAATTTTATTGGTGCTCTCTAGCTGAAACCCCAGATAGAGAGCACTAATAAAATTAATTTAAAAAATTAATTTAAAAATTTTACATAAATATAAAAGCTTCACTTTTTCTGATTATAAAGGCAGAACATAGAATATTCAAACAACACTTTAAGGCAGAGGTCCCCAACCTTTTTGGCACCAGGGACCGGTTTCATGGAAGCCAATTTTTCCACGGAATGGGGGCGTTGGGGAGGGTATGGTTCAGGCAGTAATGTGAGCGATAGGGAGCTACGGGGAGCAACAGATGAAGCTTTGCTTGCTCCCCTGCTGCTTACCTCCTGCTGTGCAGCCTGGTTTCTAACAGGCCGCGGACTGGTACTGGTCCATGGCCTGGGGGTTGGGGACCCCTGTTTTAAAGTATAGAGACAGGGACTTCCCTGGTGGTCCAGTGGTAGAGAATCCGCCTTACAATGCAGGGGACGTGGGTTTGATCCCTGGTCAGGGAACTATGATCCCACATGCCGCGGGGCAACTAAGCCTGTGTGCTACAACTGCTGAGCTCGTGTGCCTCAACTAGAGAACCTACGTGCCGCAAACTACAGAGCCCAGGTGCCCTGGAGCCTGCGTGCCACAGCTAGAGAAGAGAAAACCCACCACCACAACTAGAGAGAAGCCTGGGCACCACAACAAAAGATCCCGCATGCCTCAATGAAGATCCCACGTGCCACAGCTAAGACCCGATGCAGCCAAAAATAAATAAAATAAATAAATATTAAACAAATCTTTAAAAAAAAATAAAGTATAGAGACAAAGGTAAAAGTACCTGAAATTCTACCACCAAAGGCAGATGCAGTTAACTTTGCAATGATTTTCTAACATCTTTCTCTCACCATCCTTCCTCCCTCTTTCTCCCTCTGTCTCCCTTGCTTCCTACATGTATACACATGCATGCACATATGTGCATATACTCATACATATATATCCTTTTATATAAATAGGATCCTATTTCATATGCTTTTGTAGCCTATTTTCTTAAACAGTGTGTTAGGGTCATGTTTCCATGTCAGTGCACATAGATACAGACACCATCATCCTTTATGGCTATGAGCTATTTCACTGTGTTGATGAGTTATGCTTTGTTTAACTACTTTACTATTCACAGATATTCGAGATGTTTTGATGTTTTCAGCCAGGGATGCTGCTAAACTTCCTACAATGCATAGGACACCTCCCCCTGCTCCCCAGCAAAGAATTATCTGGCCTAAAATGTCAGCAGCGACAGAGAAAACCTGCTCTATACCTTCTCCAGTGTTGGGTGTCGGCAATTTTTACTCCCCTGTGTCTGCTTAAACACCAGGTGTTGTTTTTCAGGCAAAAAGTAGTAGCTCTTTTAGTTTGCATTATGTTGATCACTAGCGAAGTTAAGCATCATTTCCTATACTTATTAGTCATTAGCTTCTTTTGTGAATTTTCTATTCGTGTCCATGGTCCATTTTTTTTTTTTTTTAATTTTATTTATTTATTTATTTATTTATGGCTGTGTTGGGTCTTCGTTTCTGTGCGAGGGCTTTCTCTAGTTGCGGCAAGCGGGGGCCACTCTTCATCGCGGTGCGCGGGCCTCTCACTACCGTGGCCCCTCTTGTTGCGGAGCACAGGCACCAGACGCGCAGGCTCAGCAATTGTGGCTCACGGGCCTAGCTGCTCCGCGGCATGTGGGATCTTCCCAGACCAGGGCTCGAACCTGTATCTCCTGCATTGGCAGGCAAATTCTCAACCACTGCGCCACCAGGGAAGCCCCCGTGGTCCATTTTTAAAATTAGGTGTTCACCTTTTATTTAATAATTTCTAGGAGTAATTTGAATATTGGAGCTATTAGCCTTTTTTGTTTGTTTGTTTATAGTGTCTCTTTTTAAAGGGAAATTTAAGAATTTTTATGTGGTCAAATTTACCAGTATTTTCTTTCTGTTTTCTGAAGAGGGCTAACTTAGTGAATTATCCAAAATAACTTATTAAAGGTAGCCTATTTAGAATGTAATCCAGTGGCATATACTGTAGTTCAATGGTATACGTTCCGTGGACACATCACAACAGACGGTTTTGAGTTAGACATCCTTCCTTAATGTGTCCATAAGTGTTATGCTCCCACTGAGTCCTCCCTTAACCCTCTGCTGGTCACCGTAAAGGATATGGAAGAACAACATTAGGCAGGGTTTCCTCCCTTACTGAGCTGCAGTTAGGTATTTGAGATATTACTGGTATGTGAAACAGAATTCACGTAAGTGCTGAATAGGAGTTCAGTGGACAGAGGGGGCGGTGAAGGTTTCCTAGAGCTTATGAAGAATAACCCAGTCTTGAAGGATGTGACTAGGCAAAAGAGAATGTTTCCAGGACAGGGCACGATTGTGGGACAGGCAGTTAGGAGACCTGGGTTCTTGTTGTTGATTTGTTACTAATCGGTTTGTGACTTAGGCAAGTCTCAGGCCTCAGTCTTTTTATCAGTGAAATAAGGAGATAGCGGTAGGATATTTCCTAAGAGCATTGTCATTGTTAAAGTATTATGGTTTTACTGTGAAAAGAGGATTTTTAGAAAGAATTTGTTCAGCATTTATTGAAAGCTGTCTGCAGGATTCTGAGTAGCACGTTAAGTGCTGTGGGGATGCAAGCGTAGGTGAGACATGGGCCTTTCAGAAATTTCCAGTCTTATGGGAGAGAGAAAATCATGTGTGGTAGTGTAAGATAAGAAATACATAGTGCTTGGGAAATGCAGAGTGGGGAAGACCATCTTGATTTTGGGTGGTGGAGGCTTCAGAAAGGGATGGCAGTTATGTTAGGTAGAAATGGAGGTGTAGGGGTGATTAGAGCAGAGGCCTGGAGGGGGCAGGGGAGTGATACAGGGTTTGTTTGGGGTGCTGTGAGTAAGCTTGTTTGACTAGATTTGTACAGTTGGTGCAGAGGGGTGGGAAAAAATAAGGCTAGAAATGTAAAGTGGGGCTGGCTTGCCAAGTGACTTAAATGCAGAGCTCAGATACCTCTTTGGTTTTTACTTCCATAGGCTTTTGATGACTTTCAGACAAGGTGATAATGTGAGGTCAGCAGCCTTTGAAGATTAATTTGGTAAAAGTGTCTAGGATGGTGATTGATTGCATTCAGGGACTGAGTCAGAAGATGACTGAGATTTCTGAGGCTGAGTATGATAAAAGATAATTTAACAGAAAGCAAGCAGGCCTTAAGCAGTGACAAGCAGGATGAAAAGATATTGTCGGGAAAGGGAAAATGAGTCCTTGTGGTAAGGGGCGGGACTTCTATTAAGACAATGCTCTTAAGGCAGGGCATAGCACTGGTAGGAAGTTGGTCATTCTGTTAGGAAGAGTTTTCTGGTAATTCGCCATGAGCTTGAAATTTTATAAATCAGACAGGAATTTTCACATTTAAAAAAAAAGGTTGCCCATTATGAATTATAGTTCTGTAATTGTGTCGGTTCAGATAAGCTTGTCGGAATAGCGATCCCTACCCCCCTTTTTTTCAGTGTTGAATTTTGCCCATTGCGCACATCCTGTAAAGGGAAACAGTCTGTGACTGGGGGGCTCATTTCAGAGAACCTTTGTAATCTCTACATCTTTGGGAGGGAGGAGGGTAAGCATTAGGCACTCATGTGTGTTAAAATACTGTTTAGTCATTCATCATCCTTGATATCGTTTCAGGATAGTTGGAGCAAAATGCTTAAAAAGGGTAAATGGCAAACTGCTGAAAAGGAACAGACCACACGAGCAGTTAATTAGTCATCTCTTGTCAGCGGAGGCCCTGCAGAGGCACTAGCAGACAGCTATGAAGGAACTGGAGAGATGAGGGTCTGGCATGGATATGGATCTTTTATTGTAGTAACAATAGTTTATTCTTCAAATTGGGGCCTGAGAGCAAAGTTGCTTAGCAATTATGTGGGCGTTGAAAGAATGGCCTTTGGAGGAGCAGGCATTTGAAGTAGGGTAAATTCAACTTTCTCAAGAAACTTGCAAACACTGATTAGAGTGATTCAGGGGCAGTCCTTTTACAAATCAAGAACTTGTAGTCCTATTTCCTCCTGATTGCTTTTGTCCTCATCTGTTTTCCAGCTTCCTCATCTGGAGAGGATGCTAGTACCTCTTGGAACAGTTTCCCCCAAAGGCGGGTGCTGAGAGATGAGGGCTTCCAGAGAGAGAGTGGTCCCAGATTTCTAGACGGATGTGTTCTTCACCACTGGATTTAAGTTGGCTCCGCTGAATAGCTCCAGCCATGTTGCTGGGTGCTGGAGAACTGACCGGGTGGGCACCAGTCCATCACTGCACCTTAGCAATAACATACATGCATGGCCACAGCATGCATGTCACTTTTGTATAGTCAGGGCTCTCTGTTTTTCCAGGAGGAGAGGGAATGTGGCAGGGCAGGGAAAGGGCACCAAAGTATAAGGTTTGGGTTCTAGACCTAGTTTCACGGCACATAAAACTCTGTCATCTGGGGGACATCTCCTTATCTCTCACTCAGCCTCTTCATCTGTAAAGTAGCCATACCATATACTTTCCAGGGGTGAGACTAAAACCAACTAATGGATGAGGTGAGTCTACTCTAAAAAAGCATAAACTGCTGTTTAAGCTTATGGAGATTTTACTTCTTGTTATTAGTTTATATTCTGACCTTCAAGAATTTGTTTTTTTAAATACATGTTACTTTAAAAAAAAAACTTGAGATACTGTCTAGGCTTTTAAAAAAGTTACTGATAAATTTTTTTTAAAGTTTAAAAGATGGCACTTTTTTTTTTCTTTTAGTTACAAAACTTTTCTAGTTATCTATTATTCAGTTTGTTATTTTGTTTGAAGAAGACTTCCCAGTTCTAGGCCTTACTAACAATGAAAAAAGCCGAATTTCTGATCTAAATTAAAGTTCTTTCTGTTGAGTTCATGAAATGAGTTTGGGTTGATAGTTAAGGATTGAGCTTTTAAAAACATTATTTTTAGAGACAAGTCACCAACTCTTCCTTTTGCAGTGAGGATACTGAGACTAAGCGAGTAAGTAGCAAAATATTCTAATATTTAAAAAGGGTAAATGGCAAACCACTGTACAGGAACAGACCACATGAAT
This sequence comes from Balaenoptera acutorostrata, assembly GCF_949987535.1. Taxonomy (NCBI): domain Eukaryota; kingdom Metazoa; phylum Chordata; class Mammalia; order Artiodactyla; family Balaenopteridae; genus Balaenoptera; species Balaenoptera acutorostrata. The sequence goes on along the minus strand of NC_080072.1, from coordinate 47,543,523 downwards.
AGGGCTGGTACTCAGGTCTCCTCCTCCAGAGTCCTTTAATATAATCTGCTGCCTCCCTCACAGTTTGCTTAACTAAATGAATGTGGTTGAGAAAGTTATCACTGAATTCAGTTATCCCTGTATTTAATTGTCCAAGGCTGAAGTCTAGAGTTTAAATCTAAATCTTCAGTGGGATCACTGGTTGAACTAAAGCAGCTACGCAAAGATGTTGTTGACTTTAGAAAACTGGAAACATAATGTTCCTTGTTACTAGAGAGTGTTGGACCAGCAATTACAAAACCTGACTTCTAGTCTCAGTTCTCCTAAGTAACCTTAGTCAAGAAAAACAAATTTAATCTCTTTGAGCCAGTACTCACCATCTATAAGATGAGAAGGATGACAATATGGCATCTAAGGCCCCTGCCAGGGCTTTAGTTGGAGGATCTGTGAAACCCAAAGGCAAAGAAAGGGATGGGTGTGAGAGAGATTGGTGTCTGCTTTTTGTACCCTGAGGATTTTGCATTAATCAGTTACTTTTCTCATGTTATTTCTCTATTGGAAAGCTTTCCAATTGCCCTTTTCCTATCCAAAAGCTCTTTTTATTTTAAGGCCTAGGTTACATTTCACTTAATCTGTGAAGTCATTGTAGCACACACTATTCTCTCTGAGCTCATTTATTGCCCTTACATCTTATTCATCCATTAGTCATGGTACATTGCTGTGGAATATGTCTTCCTTTTATACCTAAACTCTAGGGAGTAAGTTAATGTAGAAGAAAAAGTGTAGAGTTCAAATATAAGTAGATTTAGCTGTATGGGCTTAAGCTGGCCATTAAGAAAAGTGTGTGTGTGTGTGTGTGTGTATGTGTGTGTGTGTGTATGTGCGTGTGTATGTATACGTGTGTGTATATATGTCTCTGTGTATGTGTGTGTATATGTCTGTGTATATGTGTGTATGTGTGTATATATACGTGTGTGTATGTGTGTGTGTGTTTACTTTTTAAAATAGTTATTATGTTTTTGAATACGTAAAATTTTTTCCTAAACTTAATGAAAAGGGAGATACAGTAAGAAATCTTTTGCTCCTGGTCTGCAGTCATACTAGTTTTCTCCCCATGGTTACTCGTTTCTTATATATCCTTCTAGAGTATCTTATTTCTTCTTCCTTTTTCTTTTACACAAAAGATAACACACTATATGTAGTCTTAGGTACATTGCTTTTTTCACTTAAGTTATCTTGTAGATCTTTATGTATCACTACCTAGTGAGTTCCTCACTGTTCTTAACGTTTTATGGACATACCATAGGTTAACCTGTGGTTGGGAATTTTTACTTGAAAAAAGTCCCAAGTAATTTTAAAATGTGAATGACTGTTGAGCCTTATGTGAGGAGTATGCTCTATATTTCCATGGTATGTTGCAGTTTTTAAGCTCCTTACATTCCTGAAGTTGATTCTCACAAAACCTTTTTGAAGGTAGATAATTACTCTGTAGGTTTTACTAGGTAAATAGAGAAAGGAAATGTCTAGGATTTTGCTGACTGTGGTGCAAGATTCTGTAAAAGCTCCACCGTGCCCTTTTCATGTGCTCTACTACTGGCAAATAGAAGTTTTACTTGAGAAAAACAACCTGCTTTGTAGGGGCTGATAGAAGTCTTCATTACTTCATTTATAACCATTTGTGAGTTTACTTCCTTTACTTTACTTACTTCCTTAAAACCAGTAGAGCATGTAGAAAAGGATCTCCACATAAATGAAGCTTTGAGAAACAAAACAAATGTACAAAGAAGATATGCAAATGTTTTTTTATAGGTTAATTTTTTTAATCTTAAAAAATTCTAACGAAATATGTGTATGTAGAAAAAAGTAACTTGCTTTATGGAATTGAAAGTATTCATTGAGATGAATTTGGCTCCTTAAGCGATTAAATGGGTAGGGCTGAGACAAATAGGGAAGATTTCAACCTGGGATTTAACATCTAATAAGATTCTGTGTCAGAGGCAGCATGGCCTTAGCTATGTAATTTGACCTGTTTAGAATGCACAAATGGGATGGAAGGGATTTAAGTTTTATATTTAGATGTTCATTTATAAATTTATTTATTTATTTTAGCTGTGTTGGGTCTTCGTTTCTGTGCGAGGGCTTTCTCTAGTTGCGGCGAGCGGGGGCCACTCTTCATCGCGGTGCGCGGGCCTCTCACTGTCGCGGCCTCTCTTGTTGCGGAGCACAGGCTCCAGACGCGCAGGCTCAGTAGTTGTGGCTCACAGGCCCGGTTGCTCCGCGGCATGTGGGATCTTCCCAGACCAGAGCTCGAACCCGTGTCCCCTGCATTGGCAGGCAGATTCTCAACCACTGTGCCACCAGGGAAGCCCTAGATTTTCATTTAATAAGAAACAAGATGAGTACTGAAAGAGCCCAGACTGCCCACTCAACTATCTGAATGTTAAAGTGTGCACTTCGATTATTGCAAGACCAGGACGCAGATTTTCGACAGAATGTTTTCAACCATTTTGGTGACTGCTGAGATTTTTTTGCTATTGATTTTTCATGTATTTCTAAATTGGGCCCTTGATTTCTTTCTCTTTTTATATTTATACTCTTTTATACTCATCCTGAAAACTTAGCCTAGCATCATAGAATTTTAGAGATGTTTGGATGCTTAGAGATTACTAATTAATATCTGGTATATTTGTATATTAACTTGGCCCTTTATATTGAACAAAGGAGAGAATTGAAGCCCATAGAGGTTGTGGCTGGGCCCAGGTCAGCCACCTTGTCCAGAACCCCCAGCTGCAGCTGTTCAGAACCAGGTTCTTTCTCTTACAGCTCTACTTGACGGACTGCTTTACTCGGGGAGAAGTTTAATTTTAAACACATTCTCTTGCTCTTTCCCCCCTTTTTCTTTCTAATGTGGGCCAATTAATAAAAGACTACAAGCAGTCTGGTAGTCACAGATCTTGCCTGGAGCCTGGCTCATTGTAAGGCATGTAAGAGAGACTTGTTTGAAGTGGACCAAAACTGGGGAGGGAATGAGACACTATGGGTAACAGGTGGGGAGCTGGCAGCTGGCAATTTATTCTTCATCTTTCTCTCCCCAGGACAGGGAGCAGCCAGTTGTGTTCGGACAGTGAAGGTGCCACGTGCTGGTTAGTGGATGCCTCTAAACTACCCTCTTTCTCCCTTAGGTTCTTTCCCATAACCTGTGCACAGTGCTGAAGGTTCCACACGACCCTGTTGCCCTTGAAGAGCACTTCCGGGATGATGATGAGGGGCCTGTCTCCAATCAGGGCTACATGCCGTATTTAAACAAGTTCATTTTGGAAAAGGTATGACTCTAATCTTTTCTTGCTTACAGCATTGTTCAGATTGCACATTTCAAGTGGGCCCCATAGCCCCTTGTTGGTGAGTTCACTAAGGAGTTTAGGTGTGAAGCATCACGAGATAAATCAGAAAGGAAAGAAAGAATGAGACTGACAGTACTTCCTATTTCTCTCTCTTCTCCAGTGTCTTCTAAAACTTCGTTCGGTATTTTTACGACTTGGCTCTTTTTTGGAAATTAAGTATTTTGTATTAATCTGTACCTGTCTTCTCTTAGGGAGCTGTTTTTTCTTTTTAAATTCTGGTTCCACATGTACTGGCAATGATTGTTAAAGCATGGATATGATGGGGTAAAATGTGATGTTAATTATCTTTATAGATATCATACAGCAAAGCTTTCATCCTAGACTTTTTCGGGTGCCACTTGGATGTTTCCTCTGGGATATGTTATGAGTAAAGATGCTGTAAAAAATGATTATGTGTTTGGAAGCCATACTGGTATTTTCTGCTGGGTTTGGTTTCTCCCTTGGTTTGGATAATTAAAAATTGACACATTAAAGTTTTGACTTTAATGTTCTTTTATTTTTTTTAAAGAAAATCTAAATTGATGGCACATTTAATTAAAAACATTGGTGATTAAAAAATTACAAAAGGTAGCTTTGTTATTAAATAGGCAATTAATACAAATATATGAAATAAAAAGTAAAATCTCTTTACCGTTTTTAGTCTGACTCTACAGGAGTAACCACTTTTAACTGTTTGATGAATATCTTTGCTGACCTTTTTATAGACATGCAAATACACACCTATACAATACATAGTGTTTTGTTTCTGTACCAATAGGGTCATGCTACACATAGTTCAACTTACTTTTTTAACTGAACAATATATTAGTGTCATCTTTCCATATCATGTACATTTAGTTTAGGTATGAAAGTAATCATATATGCACATGAAGGGTTGGGAATTACTGCTTTTGCTTATTTTTATAACACCAAGCTTGAAATTTTTGGATATATGTCAAAAATGTCTTTCAAAAAGTGACAGTAATAATACTTTTAAATTAAAAATAAAACACATTAAAAAGCCTGTTTTCCAATCACCTAAATGCCATAACTATTGACATATTTTTTTCTGTTGACTCTTTTGGGATTTTTATAGCTATTTATATGTATAAATTCTTTTTATAGTTAAGTGTCTTTTTTATAATAGCAAAGTACAGTAATTAAAATTTATAATAATAATTTAAGTTACTGGTATGGAAAATACCAAAATGTTGGTCAGCATTCTTTTTAAAAATCACATTATATCTTTCAGAAATTTTGCAGCAAAGATTGTCAAAATTACAGTGTATTCATCTAAGTAGTATTCTTTGTACCTATATCTATTATTCCATATCAGCCTCACAATACAATTTTTTGCTCTTTATTTGTGTGTGTATGTTTTATACATATACTTGGTCATGCTTTAATTAGAAACAACTGCAGAGGGAGAAACCACACCATAATGAAATGAAAGACTTGATCAAACTCACAAAAGCCACATATTGTGTGATCCAATTTATGTGAAATGTCCAAAATAGGCAAACACATAGAGATATAGAATAGATTAGTGGTTGCCAGAGGCTGATGGGAAGTGGGAATGGTGAGTGACTACTGATGGGTTTGGGATTTCTTTTTGGGGTGATGAAAATGTTCTAGAGTTACATAGTGATGATGGTTGCAAAACCTTGTGAATATACTAAAAACTACTAAAATGTACACTTTAAGGGTGAATTTTATGGAATGTGAGTTATATCACGATAAAAAAGATCCAAACAAATTATACAGAAACTGATGTGTGAGGTTTCAAAACTTCACAGTATGATGCTGTACTATTTTCTAAAGCTTTTTTGGGCTGCCTTTCTGTTTACTAATCAGGTAGCTCATTTGTGTTTGTAGTTGTATTATAAGTAAATATGTCTTTTTTTGTGAAGAAATTCTTTTTATTTATAAAAAATTCCCCCAGCTTTATTGAGATATTATTGACGCCTAATGTATGTAAATTGAAGGTGTACAACGTGATTGTTTTTAATATAAATATTTAAAAAATTTTATTTATTTTTGTCTGCGTTGGGTCTTCGTTGTGGTGCATGGGCTTCTCTTGGCGGTGGCTTCTCTTGTTGTGGAGCACGGGTTCTAAGTGTGTGGGCTTCAGTAGTTGTGACTCTCGGGCTCTAGAGCACAGGCTCGGTAGTTTTGGTGCATGCGCTTAGTTGCTCCATGGCATGTGGGATCTTCCTGGACCAGGGCTCGAACCCATGTCCCCTGCATTGGCAGGCGGAGTCTTAACCACTGCACCACTAGGGAAGTCCCCCAACATGATGATTTGATATATGTATATATTGCGAAATGATTACCACGGTAAGGTTAGTTGTGTTATCGTTGTCTCCCATAGTTACCTTTTCTTTTTCCCCTGTGGTTATAGCTTTTAAGATCTACTCTCTTAACAACATTCAAGTATATAGTCCTGTATTGTTAATTATTGTCACAATGCTGTGCACTAGATCCCAGATCTCATTCATCTTAAAGCTGGAAGTTTGTACCCTTTGACCAACATCTCGCCATTTCCCCTACCCACCAGCTCCTGACAACCACCATTCTACTCTCTTAGTTCTTTGAGTTCATTGTTTTAAATATTCTACATATAACTGAGAACATATAGTATTTGTTTTTCTGTATCTTAAAGAAATTCTCTTAACCATGATTAGTTACAACAGCTTCAGAATCCTTGAGTTTACCGTTTGATATTTCTGCACTAATTTAAATAAAAGACAAGAGGTTTTGAATACAACCATAGTGGTGAGAACATTTACACTCCATTAACAACCCCTAAGACAAGTGGTTAGGATATGGTGCATGCCCAGATCCCACAGAAGGGGTTAAAATTAGGTATATCCCTTTTTTTTTCTCCCAATATCTATTTTAATCAAATTTAGGCCCTATGAACTAGAAACAAGACAGTCAGTCTGCAATGGACCATCAAACCCAAAGGACTCCCTTTTCTCTGTGCATCTAGGACAAACAACGGCTAGTTCCCTAATTTTTTCCCCTAAAGTATGTGTTAGCACTCTGGCATCATGGACTTTAAATAAATAAAAATAAAAACTTATTGTCTTCCCTACTTTTAAAATACAAAAATGTATTTGGAACAGATAGTATAACCTCATCATATTTTTACTTTTTAAAAAATTTCCATTTATTTAAACTAAAATCAAAACCAAAGACAGTTCACATAGTAAATATGTCTTATATTCAGCAAATGTTTGATGACCTACTGTGTGCATGTGTTTAATCTTAAAAACTAAAGACAATAAGCAGAATTATGTCTGTTATTAAAATATATAGAACACGGACTTCCCTGCTGGCACAGTGGTTAAGAATCTGCCTGCCAATGCAGGCGACACGGGTTTGAGCCCTGGTCCGGGAAGATCCCACATGCTGCAGAGCAACTAAGCCCGTGCACCACAACTACTGAGCCTGTGCTATAGAGCCCAGGAGCCACGACTATTGAAGCCCGCGCACCTAGATCCCGTGCTCCGCAGCAAGAGAAGCCACCACAATGAGAAGCTTGCGCACCGCAATGAAGAGTGGCCCCCGCTCACCACAGCTAGAGAAAACCCGCACGCAGCAACAAAGACCCAATGCAGCCAAAAATAAATAAAATAAAATAAATTTATATATATTAAAAATATATATATACACATATATATAAATAAAACATACAGGGGGATTCTCAGAAATCTGGAAATTGCTTTGTTTTTCAGTGCTAGAATTTGTGTGGGCTGGACTAGTAGATAGAGAAACATGGTTGAATATCTTGAAGTGCTGTACCCTGATACCACATTTTGTTCTCCTTGATGTAACTCTCTTTAAACATCTTGAATTTTAAAGTTTTAAAATGTTCTTTGTTTTAGTATTTAGGTATTTAAAAGTTTTGTAACTGGGGGAGAAAATACAGCAGTATTTAAAAAGTCCAAAATTAGCCACAAAATTTGGAGAAAAACTTTATTCACAGAGCAAGTGAGGATGTGATGAAACAGTGAGCCCTTGTTTATTATTGCTAAGCCACCTGGAGTGGAATTTTGCCTGGCCTTCAATCCAAATAAAGCAGGCAAGGTTTTCGTGGTGTGGGTTTAAATTGAGCAAAGATTTGTGCCTTGTTTTGAAACTTGGTTGAAAAAAATGCCAATAGTGACTGAAGAATGTTAACATAAAAACTTAGAGATTGTCATCAGTTATGCAATGAAAATATGAAATAATTAAACATTTGCAAGATGTGCTTTCCTATATATATATGTGTGTGTGTGTATAAAGTCTCATTTGATCCTCATGGTAATCCTGTGATGATGCATAACTGGAATTCTTATCCCCATTTAACTCGGGAGGAAATAGAATGCATAAGGTTGCCTAGCTAAAAAGGGGTAGATAGATTTTGAACCTAAGCCATTTCACTTCTAGACCAGTGTTCTTTTAACTATATGTACTATTGAGGGATTAGTTACTCCCTTCCAGAATTAATGTGTTCCAGTTACTGGATATGTAGGGGCAGGGGTAGAATGGTTTAAAAGCCATTCTGATCATCTCAAACTATCTCAGCCTCCTTCTAGTTCTCTTAGGTTCTTTCTCAAGTGTTTTAAGGTGATTTTTTTCTTCTTAATTAGTATCTGGTGTCCCTCAGTGTTCATTTTGGTCATTTTTCCTCCAGGTTATTTGAGAGATTTTCTGCCTTTGCCTAAGAGAATTACTCAGAAGGGGTTGAGACCAAGAGATAAATTATAATGAAACTTGCTTTGCAGAAATTAATTTTTCTATTTGGTTTCTATATTTGCTTCTTCAGAGAGAAAAATTCCTGTTTTTCTTCACATTGATAGAATTTATTTTCAGCTTTCCTGAGGCTTCAGATGATTAACATGTGTGTTCTTGTAGCAAATATTTTGCCTCCGCTGATTGTTAACTTTTTTTTTTCTTATTTGTTAAATTTCTTCTTTAGTAAATAGGATTCTGGGGACTTCCCAGGTGGCGCAGTGGTTAAGAATCCACCTGCCAATGCAGGGGACATGGGTTTGAGCCCTGGTCCGGGAAGATCCCACATGCCGCGGAGCAGCTAAGTCCGTGTGCCACAACTACTGAGCCCGCGTGCTTAGAGCCCATGCTCTGCAGCAGGAGAAGCCACCGCAATGAGAAACCTGCACACCACAACAAACAGTAGCCCCTGCTCGCCACAACTAGAGAAAGCTTGCGCACAGCAACGAAGACCTGACGCAGCCATACATACATACATAAATAAATAAAAGAATAGGATTCTGTGAACATCTAGGAAGAATTTTTTGTGAGCTTCCCCCCACCCCCCTTTTTTTTGGGTAAAAAAACCACTGCCTGGCTTATCTGATAATAATTGAAGAAAGTGTTATATTGTTAACTTTTTACTATTGAGCCCTAGTAGACTACATAAAAAACTAGTTCTGCCTCAGCATGTTTATGAGGCAAACTAAGCCTTTCATGAGATTTAATAGCCTAATAGGCTTTTTGGTCCAAATCATGGTCAGTTATTTTCCCTGATTCTACACATTAAAGGTTGGTCTGGGCTATTTGATGATTAAAAACCAGTAATCCATTGGCAATAAGCCAAGTCCTAATTGGGGAATTTGCTGCTTTCTAACATAATCCTTTTTGTTTGTTTGTTTTTTTGGGAAACATACACACACACACACAAAAGAAAAACACACAAAGAGAAAAATTTTTGTTCAATATAATGTCCCTTTTCTAGAGTCTAGCAGTCTCTGCTTTCTGTTTTCCTAGGCCTGGACATTTTTACTTTCTTACCGGATGCTTGCTCTTCCTGTGTTAGTTATAGTTCTCCCATAAAATGAGTTTTCAAATTCCTTTTAGTGGAATGAATATGCCTTTGCACTCAAAATGTTGTCAAATGTATGCCTAACAAGTGTCATTTAATAGGAAGGGGTACTGCTCTTAATTAAGTTCCCCAAACCATGCTTTTGTACAGTTCTTTCTTATTGTCCTATAGCCTATGTTACTTTTTTCTTTCATTGTTGCTTGAAAGTTATATGGTATTAATTTGGTACAGTGGTCAAGGTGGACTCTACATTTTGATCAGATTTGTAAAGTTATACAGGACTAAAAACTTCAGAGTGATTAAAGAGGTTCCATGCTGAGAATATGGATGACTTTATGTCATTGAATACTTTGGCCAGCAATATAAATCTAAGGGTGATATAGTTTAAAGAAATATTGTTTTCAAAAATAGCAGCTTTACTGAGATGTAATTCATATACCATACAGTTTAACTACTTAAAGTGTACAATTTGGTGGTTTTTAGTGTAGTCACATTTTTGTGCAACCATCACTAAAATCAGTTTTAGAAGATTTCATTACCCTCCCTCAAAAAAACTGTACCCATTAGCCCTTACTCTCGTCTCCCACAGCCCTAGGCAACCACTAATCTACTTTCTACCTCTATGGATTTACCTATTCTGAACTCATACAATATGACTGGAATCATAATATGTGGCCTTTTGTGTATGTCTTCTTTCACTTAGCATCATGTTTTCAAAATTCATCCATGTTGTAGTACATAACAGTACTTCATTTCTTTTTATGGCTGAATAATATTTCATTATGGATATACCATATTTTGTTTGCACATTGGGTGATGGACATTTGAGTTTTTCCCACTTTTTGGTTATTATGAATTTACTGCTGTGAGCATGCATGTTCAAGTTTTTGTGTGGATGTATATTTTCAGTTCTCTGGTATATACCTAGGAATGGAATTGCTGGGTCATGTGGCAACTCTATGTTTAACCTTTTGAGAAACTGCCAAGCTGTTTTCCAAAGCAGCTAGGCATTTTACTTTTCTACCAGCAATGGCTGAGTGGTCCAATTTCTTCATATCCTCACCAACATTTTTTTTTTATTATAGGCATTCCAGTGGGTATGAATCTTACTGTGTTTTGATTTGCATCTCCATGATAATTAATGTAAAATACTGTTTTTAAAGTTTTTTTTTATTATGAAGGCAATAACAGGATATTGTTGAAATTAAGAAAAAAAAGGAACTTATTAAGAAAATATGTATCACCCATAACTTTAACATATAGAGGTGGTTACTGTTAACATTTTGATATGTTTGCTTTGAGTTTTTATTTTTTATTTTATTTATTTTTTTGGCTGCGCTGCATGGCTTGCGGGATCTTGGTTCCCCAACCAGGGATCGAACCCAGGCCCTTGGCAGTGACAGCACAGAGTCCTAACCACTGGACTGCCAGGGAATTCCCAAGTTTTTATTTTTTAAAATATGTTTTTATATATTATTTTTCAAGTTGGGATCATATTGAACACTTAACATTAATATTGTCTGTTCCATATCATTAAATTTTTTTAAAAAGACGTTGAGTATACAGATGCTAACATTTATTTAGAGTCTATTGTGTATCAGGTACTAAATGTTTTAAACAGGTTTCTAATTAAGTCTTTATGTCAACTCTGTAGGTTAAGTACCATCATTACCACCATTTTAAAGATGAAACGGACCTTGGGTTAAATTGCTTGCCCAAGGTCACCCAAGTACTAAGTGGTATTCAGTGACTGTATAATAGTTTTGTACTGTGACTTTATAACCATTCCCTTTTTGGTGGACTTTTAATTTTTTTTCCCACTCTTATAAATAATAGTGACTATCCTAGATAAATCTTTATCTGACTCGGATTCACTTGTTAGGATAGATTATTTGAAGTAGAATCACTAATCAAAGAGTTTGAATGCTTTCTGAGAAAAAAAATTTCTGCCATCAATTTCTAAAGCGTCAAATTGGCCAGTTTCCCTGTCTTCTGAGAACTGTCTCTGTTCCACAGCCACTTTAGTCTTGAGCTGGTTTGTATGAAATTTCTAGTTCAGAGAACATGTGAGTTTAGTTTTGTAAATACTTTTAGTGCTTTGAGTCAGAATTGAGGTGATACCTTATTCTTCATATGTATGAATTTTGGTGTAAAGTAATTATATGTTAAAAATAAGAACGACTCTACACTTTCTTTCTGGGAAATTATCCTCCATTTGGGCACCTTGAAACCACTAGCAGCCATTATTATTAAATGTGAGACTATTGATTTAATATGTGTGATACAAACTGGAATTTTGGAGCACAGTTTGTAATTGTAGATGAGATGGAGTATGGAATCATAGATTTCTAGACCTTTTGTAGTTAGAACAGACCTAGAGACCATTTCAATTTATGGATTTATTTTCATTGAGGTAATATTGAATATTGAATCCATACCCTTCAATGCCTTGCTGTTGTTTTAAGGTAAGTCCAACATCTTTATCAGGGCACACAGGGCCATGTTCAGTACGGCCTCTGCAACCTCTCTAGCCTCCTCTTCTTCCTCTCTCCTCCCTTCTTGTTCACTTCAGTCCAGCCACCTTGACCTTCCTCAGATTACTAAGACCCTTCCTGCCACAGTCTTCAGACATGCTGCTTCCTCTGCTGTAAAGTTTCCTCCACCCGTAATGTGGAGGTCTTGGCTTGATTGTCACTTCCTCAACGAGGTTTCTCCAGGTAGCACCCCACCCATTCTAGACCTAACCAGCTTTCCTGTAATGTATGCTTGCAACGTTTTGTGCTTTTCCTTTTTGCCACAGTTTTCACCACATAGGTGGTTGTGTTATTGCTGTATAGTTTGATATCTTATTACCCGCCTGGAGTGTAAGTTCTGGGATGGCAAGGACTGTTTCACCCATGTCCCACACTGTTGATTGTTTCCTTTGTGTGCAGGAGTTTTTAAGTTTGATGTAGTTTTGTCTGTTTTTGCTTTTGTTGCCTGTGCTTTTAGAATCATACCCAATAAATCATTGCCCATTCCAATGTCATGAAGCTTTTCCCCTATATTTTCTTCTTGGAGTTTTATACTTTCAGGTCTTACATTTAGATCTTTACTCCGTTTTGGACTTAATTTCTGAACATGGTGTAAGATAAGGGTCCATCTTCATTCTATTGCATGTGGATATTCAGTTTTACCAATACCACTGTTGAAGAGATGGTCCTTTCCTCATTGTGTGGTCTTGGCACCCTTCTTAAAGCTCACTTGACAGTATACATTAGGGTTTATTTCTGGGCTCTCTATTCTGTTCTATTGGTCTGTATGTCTGTTTTTATGCCAGTACCATACTGTTTTTTGTTTTGTTTGTTTTGGTTTTTTTTGGCTGTGCCACATGGCTTGTGGGATCTTAGTTCCCCGACCAGGGATCAAACCCATGCCTCCTGCAGTGGAAGCGTGGAGTCCTAACCACTGGACTGCCCGGGAATTCCCCAGTACCATACTGTTTTGATTTCCTATTAGCTTTGTAATAGGTTTTGAAATCAAGAAGAATAAGGCCTCCAACTTTGTTCTTCTCAAGATTGTTTTTTGTTTTTTTAATTTTTTGGCTGTGCCGCAGGGCATATGGAATCATAGTTCCCCAACCAGGGATCGAACCCACACCCCCTGCATTGGAAGCGCGGAGTCTTAACTGCTGGACTGCAGTTAAGGGAAGTCCCATCTCAAGATTGTTTTGACTATCATGGACCTTTGAGATTCCATATGAATTTTAGGATGATGTTTTTTGTTTCTGCAAAAAAAAAAAAAAATGCCTTTGAGATTTTGACAGGGATTGTGTTGAATCTGTAAATTGCCTTGGATAGTATAGACGTTTTAATAATATTAAGTCTTCTAGTCCATGAGCATAGAGTGTTTTTCTATTTATTTGTGTCATCTTTAATTTCTTTGAGTAATGTTTTGTAGTTTTCAATGTACAAGTCTTTTGCCTCCTTGGTTAAGTTTATTCCTGAGTATTTTATTCATTTTGATGCTATTGCAAATGGGATTGTTTTCTTAATTTTCTTTTCTGATTGTGATTGTTAGTGTATAGAAACACAACTGATTTTTGAGGGTTGATTTTGTGTCCTGGAAGTTTGCTGAATTGGTTTATTAGTTTTAATAAACCAATTATTGGGTGGAATCTCGAGAGTTTTCTACATAAGAAAAAGCATTTTATCGGCAAACAGAGATAATTTTGCTTCTTTCTTTCCAATTTGGATGCCTTTTATTTCTTTTTCTTGCCTAATCTCTCTGGCTGAGTCTTTCTGAACTGTGTTGAATAGAAGTGGTCAGAGTGGGCATCCTTGTCTTGTTCCTCATCTCTTCTCTAAGAGAAGAGAAAAGCTTTCAGTTTCTCATCATTGAGTATGATGTTAGTTGTGGACTTTTCATATATGATCTGATATTTTCTTTTTTTAAAGGTGTAAATGCCATCATTTGATATACTTCTACCTTTGATCATGATTAAACTAAAGAATAGTAGATTAGAATATAGAGAAGTAATGAGCCAAACAGACAATTTATTAAAATTAAATAAGACACGGAGAACTTGCACCAAAAAGCCACTATTTATTTCCTGGGAAAACTAACTGATGGAGAATTTGCTTGGTTTCTGATCCCATTGCAGTCTGACTTATATCCAGACTTCTCAGCTGTCTTGAAGGTAACTAACTAGTGACCACTGAATTGCAAAACCAGTAGTCTTTTCTTAAACGACTCCTCCTTAATTTCTCTGTAGCATTTGGCACTGCAGTAGCCCCTTCTTATCCGTAGTTCCTTTTTCCATGGTTTCAGTTACCTGTGGTCAACCGTGGTCTGAAAATATTAAATAGAAAATTCCAGAAATAAAGAATTCATAAATTTTAAATTGTGCGCTGTCCTGAGTAGCGTGATGAAACTTTGTGCCTTTCTGCCCTGTCCTGCCTAGGACACCAGAACATGAATTGTCCCTTTGTCCAGTGTATCCCACCCATTAGTCACTTAATAGCTATCTGAGTTATAAGATCAACTGTTGGGGTATTGCAGTCCTTGTGTTCAAATAACTCTTTTTTTTTTGGTTGTGCCGCGAGCCTTGCAGGATTTTAGTTCCCCAACCAGGGGTTAAATCGGGGCCACAGCAGTGAAAGCGCCAAGTCCTAACCACTGGACTGCCAGGGAATTCCCAAGTAACTCTTATTTTACTTAAAAATGGCCCCAAAGCACAAGAGTGGTGATGCTGGCAATTCAGATAGCCAAAGAGAAGCTTTAAAGTGCTTCCTTTAAGTGAAAAGGTGAAACTTCTATACTTAATAAGGAAAAAAAAAAAAACCTGTATGCCGAGTTTGCTAATATCTATGGTAAGAACGAATCTTCTATCCGTGAAATTGTGAAGAAGGAAAAAGAAATTCTGCTGGTTTTCTTGTTGCACCTCAAAATGCAAAGGTTATGGCCAAGTACATGATAAGTGCTTAAAGATGGAAAAGGCATTAAATTTGTACAGTAAGAGACTTCCCTGTTAGTACAGTGGTTAAGAATCCGCCTGCCAGTGCAGGGGACATGGGTTCGATCCCTGGTCCGGGAAGATCCCACATGCCGCGGAGCAACTAAGCCCTAGTGCCACAACTGCTGAAGCCCACGCACCTAGAGTCCATGCTCCACAACAAGAGAAGCCACCATAATGAGAAGCCTGAGCACCGCAATGAAGAGTAGCCCCCGCTTGCTGCAACTAGAGAAAGCCTGCGTGCAGCAATGAAGAACCAACACAGCCAAAAATAAATAAATAAATTTATTTTATTTTATTTTATTTTTATTATTTATTTATTTATGACTGTGTTGAGTCTTCGTTTCTGTGCGAGGGCTTTCTCTAGTTGCGGCAAGTGGGGGCCACTCTTCATCGCGGTGCGCGGGCCTCTCACCATCACGGCCTCTCTTGTTGCGGAGCACAGGCTCCAGACGCGCAGGCTCAGTAATTGTGGCTCACGGGCCCAGTTGCTCCGTGGCATGTGGGATCTTCCCAGACCAGGGCTCGAACCCGTGTCCCCTGCATTGGCAGGCAGATTCTCAACCACTGCGCCACCAGGGAAGCCCAAATAAATTTATTAAAAAAAGTTTTGTACAGTAAGGTATTTTGAGAGGGAGAGAGACCACAGTCACATAACTTTTATTACAATATATTATTTGTAATTGTTCTATTTTATTACTAATTATTGTTGTCAATCTCTTATTGTACCTAATTTATAAATTAAACTTTATCATAGATTTATATGTATAGGAAAAAACACGTGTATATAGGGTTCAGTACTACCTGTGGTTTCAGGCATCTACTGGGGTCTTGGAATTTATCCCTTGTGGATAAGGGGAGACTCCTGGGTTGATCAAACCTTCCTCTTACTGTTTCCTCACTCAGTTTTCATGTCTTTGTGGTACTCCTACCACTTTGACTGTTCTTCCAGTCATAATTCCTCTTCCTCCTCTTGCTTTGCAAATGTGCACGAGTCCCTTGAGGTTCTGTTTTTGATTCCATCTGTTTTCTCACTTTACATTTTCTCTCAGTGATCTCACTGACCATTGTGGCTTCAGTCATTGTCGACATGCAGTTGATTCACAAACCTGCCTCTTCTGTTAGGTTACAGTTCCTTCCTTGAGTGTCTTTGGACACCTCCATCTAAATGTCTTCCCAGAACTGCAGGTTGAAGATTCACATAATTGAACACCTGTCTTTCTTTCTCCCTTGTTTTTGTCCCCTTCATGCTGTGGCCATCCCCAAACATGGTTGGTGTGCTGCTCCTGCCATGCCTTTGCTCGTGGCATTTCCTTTCCTATCCTTTGGAGTACTTTTCCTTGTACTCTTCAATATACTTCAAGGTCTGCCTCAAATACCATCTTTTCTGCAAAGTACTAATGTAGGCTGCAGATGACCTGCTTGTTCTTTGCTCTAAACTTGGGAGTTTCCTACAGGCTATTTCTTAAAACTATAAAGCTCTTTGTGATTTTTGTCTGTGTTTGCTTTTCTAGCCATAAATCTAGCCACTTCCCCTCAGGAACTCAATAATTCACCTCATGATTCACAGAGAATCACTTCTTGTTCCTCGGGGCAAGACTGTATGCTTTCATGCACATGTCATTTCCCCTGGTGGCATATCTTCCACTTAGTGCTTTTTAGGGGTGTGGGTGGATAGAGTTGATAGTAGTGGCCTTTCAAACTAGTCCTGTAGAGATGTCTTCCATCACATAGATAGATGTCCTCCATCTACTGAATTCTACAAGCAGTTTGGCATAGAGAAAAGAGACAGAATTTGAGCTTTGATTTTAAACCCTGGTTTTGATATTTACTAGCCATGTAAACTTGGTACTCAACTTTTCTGAACCTCTATTTCCTGATCTGTAAAATTGGGAAAGTATTTAACCTTATGGGGCCAATATAAAGTTTAAATAAGAAACTGCATATAAAATGCCAAGCAACTTGGTTTTTTTTATTCTGTTTTCTTACGATGGCTCGAACTAAACAAACTGCGCGTAAGTCCACCGGCGGTAAGGCGCCGCGCAAGCAGCTGGCAACCAAGGCGGCCTGCAATAAAAAAAAGAAAAAAAAAAAGGGCTTCCCTGGTGGCGCAGTGGTTGAGAATCTGCCTGCCAATTCAGTGGACACGGGTTCGAGCCCTGGTCTGGGAAGATCCCACATGCCGCGGAGCAACTAGGCCCGTGAGCCACAACTACTGAGCCTGCGCATCTGGAGCCTGTGCTCCGCAACAAGAGAGGCCACGATAGTGAGAGGCCCGCACACCGTCATGAAGAGTGGTCCCCGCTTGCCACAACTAGGGAAAGCCCTCGCACAGAAACAAAGACCCAACACAGCCATAAATAAATAAATTAAAAAAAAAAAATGCCAAGCATATGCTAAGTCCTCAGTAAATGGTGTTAAAAAAAAAATGAAAAGAGAAGCAGCAGCTATTACTTTCCCTTCATGGGGTCATTTGTGTACGATGGGGGCATGGGAAATGGTGTCAGACTGAGACAGGGTGCTCAAGGCAGAGCACAAAGGATATATCTTCTTACTTGTGGGGAACTGGTTTACTAATGACAAATTCTAGCTAGAGAATGAGAGAAACTTCTTCCTGCAGCCAACTAGTGACTTCTTCCTTACATTACACACAACATTCATCTTTCTCTAAAAAGAAATGCTTTGCTCATGTTGTCCTGTCACCCGCTCTGCCTCCTCCCGTACATTTTCCATATTGTCCCCAATATGGCTTTTAAAATGCAGGTTGTATATGTTGCCCCCTCCCTCTCTTTCAGTACAGATAAATCCTAACTCCTTACTGTGAATTATAAGGCTCTTCGTGATCTGGTCTTGACCTACCTCTCTAGCCTAGTCTTTCACTGTGCCCCATGCAGTGGACATTTGTCAGTTTTTCATCTGACCAGTATCAACTCTTTTCTTATGTCTGGGAAATTCCATAGTGTCTTGGTGGAGGACAGGACCTATCTCACATCTCAGATATTGAAAAGTTTAGATCCTCATTTTCCCTGCTCCCTGGCAGCTAGGGCATAGGAATGTGACCTGGTGGGACTTTGAATCTGCATTGAGGGACACGGAGGATCAAGGACTGGGTCAGTAGCAACAGTGATGGCCTCATGTTATATTGGCAGTTGTGTCTTCACCCGCTGGTACCATGAGTAGTTTCAATTGCAGTTCTGACTGCCTAGCCTAGATTGGTAACGGCTTAGTTTCAGAGTCTAGATTTTTCAGCCCTTGTGTTGGATCTTTGAGGTTACCCATTGCTTTTCCAATAAATTCCTTATCTGTTTAAAGGAACTCAGGATCATTTCTCTTATTTGCACTTATAAAGAGCCTTGACTCATACCGCCCTCTAGTACCAAGTGCCCCATTCACATTAACCTTCCTGCAGTTCTTCCAAACTAACCATGGTTGTTTCTACCTCTGGGCTTTCTCACATTCTGTTCTACCTGAAACACTCTTTACCTCATTCTCAAATTGTTTTGACTCTTGGTGGTCCTTTAGGACTCAGCTCTGTTATGTCACTTTTTCTGCAAAACTTCCCCCAATTCTTTTTTTTTTTTTTTTTTTTTAATATCTGTGCTGGGTCTTCGTTTCTGTGCGAGGGCTTTCTCTAGTTGTGGCAAGCGGGGGCCACTCTTCATCGCGGTGCGCGGGCCTCTCACTATCGCGACCTCTCTTGTTGCGGAGCACAGGCTCCAGACGCGCAGGTTCAGCAATTGTGGCTCACGGGCCCAGCTGCTCCGCAGCATGTGGGATCCTCCCAGACCAGGGCTCGAACCCGTGCTCCCTGCATTGGCAGGCAGATTCTCAACCACCGCACCACCAGGGAAGCCCTCCCCCAATTCTTAAGATTGGGTTAGCTTCTCAGTGTTCCCACAGAATCCTCTGCTTACCTCTATATAATACTTATCACACTATATTGTAATTGCCTTGACATCCCTTGGAGACATGGGCTAGTAGTATATTCAGTATCTTTGCATTGTCCCTGGCAGATAATAATTACTATCTAAATTTTATCTGTTGAATGAGTGAAAAACTATTGAATTATGCACTGTGTTATGTTAAAATTTGTCTATTTGCATGTCTGTTTTTCTTAATAAACTGTGACTATTCTAAGAGCAGTGGCCAAGTTCTTCTTCACCTTTATATCCTTAATTTGTAGCATAGTATTTGGCTCATAGTAGACACTGAGAGAATGTTGAATGCATAACTGAATGACTGAGTGGCAGAGCTGTCTTTTTAGAATTTCAGTTCAACAGTTTTTCCCAAGAGAAAGTATCTTCTTTGACCATATAGGTAAAGATGAGATATCTGCATGTGGCTCATATTGAGTAATTGACATTCTCAACTTCTCTGTATCAGGATTGGTAATCTGTTTAGAAGATAATGTTTATACATGAAAAAAAACCTATTTGACAAGCCAGTATTTTATGTGCCGACTGAGTGATATGGGCAGATGTTGCTTCAGTGTCAGGCTCAATATAACATTCTTTTTTTTTCTTAATATTTATTTATTTTGGCTGTGCCGGGTCTTAGTTGTGGCTCATGGGATCTTCGTTGTGGCATGTTTAGTTGCGGCCTGCGTGTGGGATCTAGTTCCCTGACCCGGGGTCGAACCCGGGCCGCCTGCATTGGGAGCACAGAGTGTTACCCACTGGACCACCAGGGAAGTCCCTCAATATAACATTCTTAATCGAGCCTTTGAAAGTGTGGTACCTAAGCAACTACTTAGGAAATGGTTATTGGTTAATTGGATTGATTAAAATAGAAGCCTGTAGTAGGTTTTGTCTTTCTGTTTTACTTGGTTTACATGCTGCTTATTTTGGACTGGTTCATTGGAATTTTTCCTCGTTCCTTTTTAGGTCCAAGACAACTTTGACAAGATTGAATTCAATAGGATGTGTTGGACCCTCTGTGTCAAAAAAAACCTCGCAAAGAGTCTCCTGCTCATTACAGAAGACGATGCATTTAAAGTATGGGTTATTTTCAACTTTTTATCTGAGGACAAGTACCCGCTAATTATTGTGCCAGAAGAGGTAAGTGTGGCTCTGGGAAGTTTTACAGGGCCATCTTAGCATTTAATAGATCTAACTTGGAAGTATTTGTGTTATTTCAGTGTAGACATGGAAGGAGATCCTGTACTAGTGTTTTTGGATCAGAGGCAAAAAAGCTTGGATCCAAAAAAGTCCAAAACTTAGTGATTTAGGGTCATGCAATAACCATGGAGATTTGCACACAGGGTGGGACTCTTCCTCTCTAAACTGCTATAATTATAGACAAATCCATCCTCATGTTCAAAGAGTCTTTATTCAGTACAAGTCACAACATAATTTTCTGTCTACTTACATACTCGCAAAACCATAAGAAATGGCTGAGTGATGCTATATGGGAAACACGTAGGATCCAGAATGTTGTTCCCAAGGCTGATTTATGTGAGGAAATAACTATTCTTGTTTCAAAGTCAAGGATGGAGACTTTTTTTTTTTTAATTCTTTTTTTTAAAATTTATTTTATTTATTTATTTTTGGCTGTGTTGGTTCTTCGTTGCGGTGCACGGGCTTCTCACTGAGGTGGCTTCTTTTGTTGCGGAGCACAGGCTCTAGGCACGCGGGCTTCAGTAGTTGTGGCTCACAGGCTAAGTTCCTCCGTGGCATGTGGGATCTTCCCGGACCAGGGCTTGAACCCGTGTCCCCTGCATTGGCAGGCGGATTCTTAACCACTGAGCCACCAGGGAAGCCCAAGGATGGAGACTTTTGTAAAACCATACTTTCTAAAGTAAATGAAAAAGGACATTTGCTTGTTTTGTTCTGGGTTATTTTCCCTGAGCTTCCAAGGGGCGGGGGGATGGGGGGGGGACAGGGGGAATACAGGAGTAAGGATTCTGTGCTCTCTTACTGCCCTAAAAAATGATCCATGTAATCCATGCTTATTACAGTAGTAAATTTAGAAAAGACTAATAATATGCAGATTAATCAACTATAGTCCTCCCCTTAAAAAAAGTCATTTGCAATCCCCTAACCTTGGACAAATGATTTAACCTCTTGAGTTTTAATTTCCTCATCTATAAAATGGGGCTCATAAAAATGTTTATTCCAAGGGTTGTGAAGCTCTGTATTTAAAGGACTTAGTTCAGTAAGTGAAATAAGTCAGAGAATGAGGAATACTGTATGATTTTATGCATATATGGAATATAAACAGACAAAATAATCGAACAAACCAAACCAAACAAAAACATGTAGTTACAGGGAACAGAATAGTGGCTACCAGAGGGGAAGTGGGGTTGAGAAGGTTGAAAGGGATAAAGAGGGTCAACTTTTTGGAAACTAAATTTTTGCTGGTGAGCACACTATAGTGCATGTAGCAGTAGACATACAGTGTTGTATACATGAAACTTATATAATGTTATGAACCAATGTTACCTCAATAAAAAATCTAAAATTAAAAAAAATAATTGCGACTAGGGGGAGAAAATAAAAGACTTAGCTCAGTGCCTGGCACGTGATATGTACTCAGTAAATGTTAGCTCCTATGACTAATATTATTGCATACATTTTTGCACACTAGGATAAATTTCCAGCAGTGGAATTCTAAGTCCTAAAAAATGCCCACTTTCAGGGTATGAGATGAACGAAGCAGAATTGCCCTTCAGAAAGGCTGTACCATTTATATACCTACAGTAGTGATTGAGGGTGCCCATTATTATCCATCCTGCCAGCATGAGTCTAGTCTGTGATTTATTTGTATGATTCATGTTCATATTAGGAAAATCTGTTTAAAAGTTCACACTGCAATATTTTATTTCAAGTCAGCAAGGATTTACCGACTGGCAACAGTAAATGAGGCAATAAGAGGAATACAAAGTGAAAAAGAAGACTTCCTGCCTTCAAGGAATATGCAGTCTGCTCAAGGAAAAGAAAAAAATCAAGAGTAATTCAAAGCAAAATAAACTACCTGTTATAAGAGAGATGCAAATGCCATGCAAATACAGAGAAGGAAACGATTTATTCCAGCTTGAGGGAGGTCAGGGATCAGGGAAGGCTTTTTAAGAGAGGCAGTATAATGTAGTGGTTAAAAGCAGGGTCTTAAACTTTTTCAGTAAAGGGCCAGACAGAAAATATTTGAGGTTTTGTGGGCTTCCTGGGCCATATTGTCTCTGTTGTAGCTACTCAACTCTGCTGTTAATAGCGTGAAAGCAGCCACAAGACAATATGTTCCTGTGCTTTAATAAAACTTTTACTTATGGATGTTGAAATTTGAGTTTCATATAATTTTAATGGACCATGAAGTATTATTATTCTTTTGATTTTACCCCCTCCAACTGCTGAAAAATGTAAAAACCGTTCTTGGAGCAAGGGTATATAAAAACAGGCTGAGAGCCAGATTTGGCAGCTGGGGTAGATTTGACTCATGGGCTGTAATTTGGTGTTCCTTGGTTAAGAGCAGGAATCTGGAGTCAGATTTCTTGGATTTGAATTCTGGCTTCATCACTGCTCACTAGCTGTGTGACCTTGGGCCATTTACTTCATTAGTTTTTGCTGCAGTTTCCTCAACTGTAAAATAAGGCTAATGCTAGTATCTGCCTCCTAACTGCCCTTGTGAATATCAAATGAGAAGACTGCCTGGCCCTTAGAAAGTACTCATTAAGTGTTACTTATTATATTTAGTGGGAAAGTAGCATTTATGCTGGGCCTTAAAAGACGGAAGAATTTTGACTAATGGAGAAGGGAGAGGAGAAGACTTCCGGTTGGAGGGAACAGTGGGCAAGGTTATATGAGGCAGGAAAGGAAAGGAAGGGCATGTCGGAGATGAGTGAGGTATCCAGCTTGACTGAATTGCCAGTCTTTGAAACAGCTGGATTGACTGATTTACGCCAAAAAGGGAATTTTAAAAAGGATATTGGGTAGCTTACAGAATGGCTATGATGGCTGAAAAACCAGGTGTGGAGGCTATGCAGTGAGGAACCACAGGGAAAATGCGTGTTGCACCACGGAACACCTCTGGCCCTGCACACTGGGTGCTGTCCAGGAACTCAAATCTTCCTGCAAGTAACTGTTCTTGCTACCATGGAGAGTTTTCTGTGCCTATTTCTCAATCACAGTCAGGGCATGATGCATCTAACTGTTATGACCTAGGTCACATGCCATGAACTAGCTGCAAAGGAGGCCTGGAAAGTGTCCAATTGTGTTTTTAGCTTCCATATGGGGAATTCCCCAGACATAAGAAGGGGGTTAGGTGCTGGGCAGTCAAAAAGAATGACATGCCCTTTCTAACTAGAACATGATGGCTGTACAGAGATAGAGACAAGTTTCAGGTCTGGGCGACTGGGAGGTAATATAGTTGTTTAAAGCATGGTCTTTCAAATCAGACTGCCTGGTTTAAATCCCTACTTGACCACTTTTTAGTTCTGTGACTGTGAACAGATTACTTAATCTCCCTGTTTGGGTTTCCCCATCTGGAAAATGGGGATCACTACTTCCTTCACTGGACTCTTGTGGGGACTGATAGTTGATGTATGTGAAGCATTTAACTTAATGTCTGGCTCCATGATAAATGTTCACTAAACTGTGTGTGTGTGTGTGTGTGTGTGTGTGTGTGTGTGTGTGTGTGTGTATGAATGAATGACAGGGTGATGAACAAATTGGGGATATGATGTATGATGATGGGTTTGGTACATTTGGCATTTTGAGTGGATCATCCTTGTGGAGCTGTCCTGTTTGAACTGAAAGAGTACGTTTAGAGCTGTGAGAGGCCAGGGCTGGAGACAGAGACAGGGAAGCCATGGGAGTAGGTTAGATCAGGGAAGAAGAGACAGTAGTGGGAGAAGCGAGGGCTGAAGACAGAACCTTGGGCCCATTTCTGTAGCACGGGGAGGAAGTAGATTTGGTAAAGGAAGCAGAATTGGATAGTCTGTGAGGTTGGTGGAGAACTGGGAGAGTGTTGAGTCATGGGTGCCAAAGAAAGAAAAGGTTCTAAGAAGCAGAAAAGTAGTTCCTAGCATTAGATTCTATAGAAAAATTAGAGGGTAATGAGTGAGAAGTTGTCCTTGGATTTAACAATTAGGTGGTCATTGGTAAGCAAGGAAAAGGCAGTTTCACTGTAGCGGTGGGGACAGTTTCTTAGTGTTTAATAATAATAATAATAATGTAATTGTGCACGTATGTGAAAGGGGAAATAAAAAATAAAACATGCTATGGAATTTTTGTCCACAAAAATTTTGTTAATACAGAAACATATAGAAGGGAATAGAATGCTGATAGATGTAGAAAAAGATATGCTAATGGTATTTTTAAAACCTAGCTGCTGCTTAGGGAGAGTGGGAGGGAGACGCAAGAGGGAGGGAATTTGGGATTATATGTATACATATAGCTGATTCCCTTTGTTATATAGCAGAAACTAACACAATATTGTAAAGCAATTGTACTCCAATAAAGATGTTAAAAAAAACAACTATATTACAACAGTGACTATAAGGAAATCTTTCAAAAAAAAAAAAAAGAAAAACCTAGCTGCTGCTTGGAAGAATTGTGCTAATAAATCCCCAGTATTGTCTTTTAAGACATTTTGTAGTTACGCTTAGTGTTCTAAATTTATTTGCGTTTTCTTTAGAACTGGAAATGGGGTGGGTCTCTTACCTGTGATCTTTCGGTTCTTTCCATCCCTAAAATATTCACGGTGGACTTGAAAGCGGCTTTGTCCTGATTTCAGAATTAGAAATTAGTTTGTAAGGAGACTTAGCATATTCCTCAAAGCAGCTCTTACTTGATGTGGAGGACTTGTCATTAGCTTTAGATTATCACTGAGTCACAGGCTATGGAGGGAGCCAGTCAGCATCAGCTTCCTGACTGCTCTGCCTATGACACTCAAAAGATTTATGCTCGGGACTTCCCTGGTGGCGCAGTGGTTAAGAATCCGCCTACCAAGGCGGGGGCACGGGTTCAAGCCCTGGTGCAGGAAGATCCCACATGCCGCGGAGCAACTAAGCCCGTGCGCCACGACTACTGAGCCTGTGCTCTAGAGCCCACATGCCACAACTACTGAAGCCCTCACACCTAGAGCCCGTGCGCCACAACAAGAGAAGCCTCCGCAACGAGAAGCCCGCGCACCACAACGAAGAGTAGCCCCCGCTCGCTGCAACTAAAGAAAGCCCGCACCCCAACGCAGCCAAAAATAAATAAATAAATAAATTTATTAAAAAAAAAAAAAAGGGCTTCCCTGGTGGCGCAGTGGTTGAGAATCTGCTTGCCAATGCAGGGAACACGGGTTCGAGCCCCGGTCTGGGAGGATCCCACATGCTGCGGAGTGACTAGGCCCGTGAGCCACAATTGCTGAGCCTGCGCGTCTGGAGCCTGTGCTCCATGGCAAGAGAGGCTGCGATAGTAAGAGGCCCGCGCACCGCGATGAAGAGTGGCCCCCACTTGCTGCAACTGGAGAAAGCCCTCACACAGAAACGAAGACCCAACACAGCCACAAATAAATAAATAAATAATTTTAAAAAAAAGAAGCTTAAAAAAAAAAAAGATTTCTGCTCTAGGTGGCCGAAAAACTGGGACCTACATAAGACTTGATGTGGGCCATGACTTTATTTTTATGCACCCAGAGCCCAGCCAAGACTTCACTGCTTGCTTGCCTTCCTCTTTGCAGGCTGACAGGAATGTCTTCGTCCTCTCCTAAACAAGTTAATCTTATTTGAGAAGGGAATGGCCTTTTTTTGACTTGTCAGGATAGTCAAGTAGCATACCTTGTCATGTCATTGTTTGGACTTAACTCTGTTGTTTTGATGTCCTTAGCTCCCTCAGCATTCTTCTGATTAGAAGTAGAAATAGAGTTAGTTTTACAGATTATTCCTCTGTGGCCAGGAGTACTTGTGGGGGGAAAGAAGGGATCATTAAAACAGATTTATGTGGAACTGCTTTGTCTGGCTGCTGAACCGGCCTCCTAAGGTTTAAAATATGGCCTTGTATTTATTGAGCTCCTAGCTCATCTCCTGGCCTTTGCCAAGCACTGCAAATTCAAAGTTGCACAGTTTATGAAAAACAGTAGAGTCATTTCTTTAGGTGCCCATTCTCTGTTAGATTTTGTTTCCTTCCTAAGTACTTTAATAGCGTTAAAAAACCTATATTTTGAATGAGTTTTAGACTTATAGATTTTAATAAAATTAAGTATGAAAATGTACATTTAAGAATAAATTTTGAAGTATAATGTCTTAATTTGTCATGAATGAGTTTGATTTGTATTATTACAAACAGTTTTTAGGCTTTATAAATTTAAAGTAATTTTTATGTTTCCAGTAAGTCATTTACCATAATGATGGTTTGCATTTTAAGTCCAAAATATTTTTAAGTTAAGATTTAATTCTCCAGCTTCGATTAATACTATATGAGTTATAAGTAACAGTGGTAGTTACATGAATAACCTAAGTGGGGTTAGTTTGCTTTTGACTCAGTTTCCCATCACCCAGAATATCAATCAATATCAAGAATATTGAATAAATTAAGTGAAAGTGACTTAGTACCAAAAGTCAAGAAATTGCATGTCTCCATTTGAGATGGTTCTGTAATTTTTGTCAAATTATATTCATGGAAATGTGTGTCTGTAAAGTATAGTTTTTACATTAGTATTCATTTCCCACAGAGCCAAGAACAAAACAGGATGTTTGTTGCTTATTTGGAAGAATTGCCTTCTTGCAATTAAATATTAAACCTGAAATAGTTTTAAGAGATCCTTTATTAAGAAATAAAATCTGAATTGTTATTAAGTTAATAAAGGCCCTCTTCAATGATTACAGGGAAACAACTTCTAACAAATAAACTTTGGAGCCAGAGGCCTCAGAAATCACATGCAGCTTGAAAGTTTATTCTTTGTTATTTTTGGTGCAACTTGCCTTGGGAGGAGGAAGTAAGCTGCTTCCTGAAACTGAATGAGCTCTTAGAATTGATGCAGTCCATTCAGACTAACACAGCAGTCCGTGATTTATTATTTAGTATCGTGGAATAGTTACTGAGAATGGGAATGTTTGTCTCTCCTTGGCCCAATATAATGAACTAAGAGGTCCTTAAGTTATTTGGTTATGTTAAGTATATGACTGTGTTGAAAGCCAACAGGAAATGAATCTAGATTAGTTGCCCAGAACAGTCACTGGGAATGCAGAGCAGATGCTGGGTGCTGATGACAAACTCTGGAGGGTTGGGGGAGGGCACCTTCAGAAAGGTTCAGGGTGAACCTGGGAAGCTGCCTCTAGAGCTGAGTTTGCTGCTAACAGGAAACAAGGTTAAAGACATTCCAATATACATGAGGAATTGAAGCTCAGAGTGTGAGGGGCACGGGTTCATTCACAGTGGTAGGTGAGGAAAAGCTAAGCCTGTTTCTTGCCTTGTCATGCCCACGTGTGGCCTCACTACTAAAACTTCCAGTAGTGCCTGTACAACCTTTATCCCAAGTTGTGATCAGGCAGCATGGGCCCTCTTTTTGCTGCCTTAGGGAGATTGAATTTCTGTGCATGGTAACACCTCTAAGTTATTTTACTTTGGTCAATTATTTATATAATTGACTTTTTCTCTCTTGTGTCTTATTGCCTTTAAGCTTTTTTCCTTCTTCTCTTTTCTGTCCTGTTCTCTCCTTCCCTTTTCCCTTTCTTTTCTTCTTAATCATTTTCTTTTTCTCCTTTCCACTGCCTATCCCTATTACTTCTGTTTAAAAGCCAAGAAAATAACATCTGATAAGCTAAACAGCAGATGATACATCTTCAGCAAGAGAAAGGAAAGACCTAAGTGTGTTTTTCTCCAGCAAGTAAACATTTGTTGAATACCTACTGTATGCTAGATTTAGGGTATTAGATAATCTGCATACAAGAGGAGCTTATAATATCTCATCAAATTACAGTAGAACTCTTGATATTTTTTGACCTTGTGATATTTTGCGAATGTATATTTCTTTGCAAACATGTTTTTCCTATTGTTGGCGTTCTTTTTCTGTTAAAGTATGTTATTTCACAAACGACATTATAATCATTATTGGAAGTGCAAAGAAGAGAAAGAAAAAATTAATTCACAATCCTATCTGTAACAAATTAGGCTCTAATATTTTGCTCTAGTATTTTTCAAAATATTTATATAACCTTTGTGCAGTGGAAATCATGGGTAAATTTAATTTTGCCTTCTTCCTCACTTAATGTTATTTCATAAATGCTTTCTTAAATGTAATTTTATTTTTTCTGTTTTTTAAAATTTTAATTTTATTTATTTATTTTTTATACAACAGGTTCTTATTAGTTATCTGTTTTATACATATTAGTATATACATGTCAATCCCAATCTCCCAGTTGATCCCCCCCCATCCCCCCCACTTTCCCCCCTTGGTGTCCATACATTTGTTCTCTACATCTGTGTCTCTATTTCTGCCTTGCAAATTGGTTCATCTGTACCATTTTTCTAGATTCCACATATATGCATTAATATACGATATTTGTTTTTCTCTTTCTGACTTACTTCTCTCTGTAGGACAGTCTCTAGATCCATCCACGTCTCTACAAATGACCCAGTTTCGTTCCTTTTTAATGGCTGAGTAATATTCCATTGTATATATGTACCATATCTTCTTTACCCATTTGTCTGTCAGTGGGCATTTAGGATGCTTCCATGACCTGGCTATTGTAAATAGTGCTGCAATGAACATTGGGATGCATATGTCTTTTTTTTGTTTGTTTGTTTATTGAAACAGAAAGTCACAAAAATTATAATCATCCTCATCAGTTCACTCAGTCCCATGTAATTAATTTTTTTTCATCTTGATCTTTTGTTAGCGCTTTTATGAATTCATCAGTTTTCCATTAGAGTTCTGAAAATGCTTATTCATTCAGTTCAGCAGCATAGTCAGTTACCAGAAACCTGTACTTGTCAGAGTCTTTTCCATGAATTCCTTGAAGGTGAAACCCTTTTATAGGAACATATTTGCAAAAGCATCAGAGTACACCCAGAACTGTCTGTAAAAGACAAAAGACTTAAAAATGACCATGGTTAAAGATTTGATGAAAGTTCATAATAATGCAATTGACTAGGAAATTTAGTTATTTCTGAGATATACATTTTAAAGTAATAACTAGAATTATGACTTATAACATTATACCAGAACCTATAAGATTTTTAGAAATTTCATGTCTGAAACATTTATATTAACATATTTCCATACAAATAACCCAAAGAAAGTTTAGTATTAGTTGTTTTGTTTGTTTGTTTGTTTATACTGCAGGTTCTTATTAGTCATCAATTTTATACACATCAGTGTATACATGTCAATCCCAATCGCCCCATTCAGCACACCACCATCCCTACCCCACCACGGTTTTCTCCCCTTGGTGTCCATATGTCCGTTCTCTACATCTCTGTCTCAACTTCTGCCCTGCAAACCGGCTCATCTGTACCATTTTTCTAGCTTCCACATACATGCGTTAATATACGATATTTGCTTTTCTCTTTCTGACTTACTTCACTTTGTATGACAGTCTCTAGATCCGTACACGTCTCAACAAATGACTCAATTTCGTTCCTTTTTATGGCTGAGTAATATTCCATTGTATATATGTACCACATCTTCTTTATCCATTCGTCTGTTGATGGGCATTTAGGTTGCTTCCATGACCTGCCTATTGTAAATAGTGCTTCAGTGAACATTGGGGTGCATGTGTCTTTTTGAATTATAGTTTTCTCTGGGTATATACCCAGTAGTGGGATTGCTGGATCATATGGTAATTCTATTTTTAGTTTTTTAAGGGACCTCCATACTGTTCTCCTTAGTGGCTGTATCAATTTACATTCCCACCAACAGTGCAAGAGGGTTCCCTTTTCTCCACACCCTCTCCAGAATTTGTTGTTTGTAGATTTTCTGATGATGCCCATTCTAACTGATGTGAGGTGATACCTCATTGTAGTTTTGATTTGCATTTCTCTAATAATTAGTGATGTTGAGCAGCTTTTCTGCCCATTTTTGGATTGGGTTGTTTGTTTCTTTAATATTGAGCTGCATGAGCTGTTTATATATTTTGGAGATTAATCCTTTGTTGATTCATTTGCAAATATTTTCTCCCATTCTGAGGGTTTTCTTTTCATCTTGTTTATGGTTTCCTTTGCTGTGCAAAAGCTTTTAAGTTTCATTAGGTCCCACTTGTTTATTTTTGTTTTTATTTCCATTACTCTAGGAATGGATCAAAAAAGATCTTGCTGTGATTTATGTCAAAGAGTGTTCTTCCTATGTTTTCCTCTAAGAGTTTTATAGTGTCCGGTCTTACATTTAGGTCTCTAATCCATTTTGAGTTTATTTTTGTGTATGGTGTTAGGGAGTATTCTAATTTCATTCTTTTACATGTAGCTGTCCAGTTTTCCCAGCACCACTTATTGAAGAGACTGTCTTTTCTCCATTGTATATCCTTGCCTCCTTTGTCATAGATTAGTTGACCATAGGTGCGTGGGTTTATCTCTGGGCTTTCCATCTTGTTCCATTGATCTATGTTTCTGTTTTTGTGCCAGTACCATATTGTTTTGATTACTGTAGCTTTGTAGTATAGTCTGAAGTCAGGGAGTCTGATTCCTCCAGCTCCATTTTTTTCCCTCAAGACTGCTTTGGCTATTCGGGGTCTTTTGTGTCTCCATACAAATTTTAAAATGAATTGTTCTAGAAAAATGCCATTGGTAATTTGATAGGGATTGCATTGAATCTGTAGATTGCTTTGGGTAGTATAGTCATTTTCACAATATTGATTCTTCCAATCCAAGAACATGGTATATCTCTCCATCTGTTTGTATCATCTTTAATCTCTTTCATCAGTGTCTTATAGTTTTCTGCATACAGGTCTTTTGTCTCCCTAGGTAGGTTTATTCCTAGGTATTTTATTCTTTTTGTTACAATGGTAAATGGGAGTGTTTCCATAATTTCTCTTTCAGATTTTTCATCATTAGTGTGTAGGAATGCAAGAGATTTCTGTGCATTAATTTTGTATCCTGCAACTTTACCAAATTCATTGATTAGCTCTAGTAGTTTTCTGGTGGCATTTTTAGGATCCTCTATGTATAGTATCATGTCATCTGCAAAGCAGTGACAGTTTTACTTCTTCTTTTCCAATTTGTATTCCTTTTATTTCTTTTTCTTCTCTGATTGCTGTGGCTAGGACTTCCAAAACTATGTTGAATAATAGTGGTGAGAGTGGACATCCTTGTCTCATTCCTGATCTTAGTGGAAATGCTTTCAGTTTTTCACCATTGAGAATGATGTTTGCTGTGGGTTTGTCGTATATGGCCTTTATTATGTTGAGATAGTTTCCCTCTATGCCCACTTTCTGCAGAGTTTTTATCATAAATGGGTGTTGAATTTTGTCAAAAACTTTTTCTGCATCTATTGAGATGATCATATGGTTTTTATTCTGCAATTTGTTAATATGGTGTATCACATTGATTGATTTGCATATATTGAAGAATCCTTGCATCCCTGGGATAAAGCCCACTTGATCATGGTGTATGATCCTTTTAACGTTGGATTCTGTTTGCTAGTATTTTGTTGAGGATTTTTGCATCGATATTCATCAGTGATATTGGTCTGTAATTTTCTTTTTTTGTAGTATCTCTGTCTGGTTTTGGTATCAGGGTGATGGTGGCCTCATAGAATGAGTTTGGGAGTGTTCCTTCCTCTGCAATTTTTTGGAAGACTTTGAGAAAGATGGGTGTTATCTCTTCTCTAAATGTTTGATAGAATTCACCTGTGAAGCCATCTGGTCCTGGACTTCTGTTTGTTGGAAGATTTTTAATCACAGTTTTGATTTCATTACTTGTGATTGGTCTGTTCATATTTTCTGTTTCTTCCTGGTTCAGTCTTGGAAGGCTATACCTTTCTAAGAATTTGTCCATTTCTTCCAGGTTGTCCGTTTTATTGGCATAGAGTTGCTTGTAGTAGTCTCTTAGGATGCTTTGTATTTCTGCGGTGTCCGTTGTAACTTCTCCTTTTTCATTTCTAATTTTATTGATTTGAGTCCTCCCCCTCTTTTTCTTGATGAGTCTGACTAATGGTCTATCAAATTTGTTTATCTTCTCAAAGAACCACCTTTTAGTTTTATTGATCTTTGCTATTGTTTCTTTGTTTCTATTTCATTTATTTCTGCTCTGATCTTTATGATTTCTTTCCTTCTACTAACTACGGGTTTTGTTTGTTCTTCTTTCTCTAGTTCCTTTAGGTGTAAGGTTAGGTTGTTTATTTGAGATTTTTCTTGTTTCTTGAGGTAGAATTGTATTGCTGTAAACTTCCCTCTTAGAACTGCTTTTGCTGCATCCCATAGGTTTTGGATCGTCGTGTTTTTCTTGTCATTTGTCTCTAGGTATTTTTTGATTTCCTCTTTGATTTCTTCAGTGATCTCTTGGCTATTTAGTAACTTATTTTTAGCCTCCATGTGTTTGTGTTTTTTACCTTTTTTTCCCCTGTAATTGATTTCTCATCTCATAGCATTGTCGTCAGAAAAGATGCTTGATATGATTTCAGTTTTCTTAAATTTACCGAGGCTTGATTTGTGACCCAAGATGTGATCTATCCTGGAGAATGTTCCATGTGCACTTGAGAAGCAAGTGTAATCTGCTGTTTTTGGATGGAATGTCCTATAAATGTCAATTAAATCTATCTGGTCTGTTGTGTCATTTAAAGCTTGTGTTTCCTTATTAATTTTCTGTCTGGATGATCTGCCCATTAGTGTAAGTGTGGTGTTAAAGTCCCCTACTATTATTGTGTTACTGTCGATTTCCTCTTTTATAGCTGTTAGCATTTGCCTTATGTATTGAGGTCCTCCTATGTTGGGTGCATTTATATTTATAATTGTTATATTTTCTTCTTGGATTGATCCCTTGATCATTATGTGGTGTCCTTCCTTGTCTCTTGTAACATTCTTTTTTAAAGTCTATTTTATCTGATATGAGTATTGCTACTCCAGCTTTCTCTTGATTTCCATTTGCATGGAATATCTTTTTCCATCCCCTCACTTTCAGTCTGTATGTGTCCCTAGGTCTGAAGTGGGTCCTTTGCAGACAGCATATATATGGGTCTTGTTTCTGTATCCATTCAGCGAGCCTGTGTCTTTTGGTTGGAGCATTTAATCCATTCACATTTAAGGTAATTATCGATATGTATGTTCCTGTTACCATTTTCTTAATTGTTTTGGAGGTTTTTTTTGTAGGTCCTTTTCTTGTCTTTTGTTTCCCACTTAGAGAAGTTCCTTTAGCATTTGCTGTAGAGCTGGTTTGGTGGTGCTGAATTCTCTTAGCTTTTGCTTGTCTGTAAAGCTTTTGATTTCTCCATCAAATCTGAATGAGATCCTTGCCAGGTAGAGTAATCTTGGTTGTAGCGTCTTCCCTTTCATCACTTTAAATATATCATGCCACCCCCTTCTGACTTGTAGAGTTTCTGCTGAGAAATCAGCTGTTACCCTTATGGGAGTACTCTTGTATTTTATTTGTTGTTTTTCCCTTGTTGCTTTTAATAATTTTTCTTTGTCTTTTAATTTTTCTCAGTTTGACTACTATGTGTCTTGGCGTGTTTCTCCTTGGGTTTATCCTGCCTGGGACTCTCTGTGCTTCCTGGACTTGGGTGGCTATTTCCTTTCCCATGGTAGGGAAGTTTTTGACTATAATCTCTTCAAATATTTTCTTGGGTCCTTTCTCTCTCTCTTCTCCTTCTGGGGCCCCTATAATGCGAATGTTGGTGCATTTAATGTTGTCCCAGAGGTCTCTTAGATTGTCTTAATTTCTTTTCTTCTTTTTTCTTTTTTCTGTTCCACAGCAGTGAATTCCAGCATTCTGTCTTCCAAGTCACTTTTCCGTTCTTCTGCCTCAGTTATTCTGCTATTGATTCCTTCTAGTGTATTTTTCTTTTCAGTTATTGTATTGTTCATCTCTGTTTGTTCTTTAATTCTTCTAGGTCTTCGTTAAACATTTCTTGCAACTTCGTGATCTTTGCCTCCATTTTTTTCCCGATGTCCTGGATCATCTTCACTATCATTATTCTGAATTCTTTTTCTGGAAGGTTGCCTATCTCCACTTCGTTTAGTTGTTTTTCTGGGATTTTATCTTGTTCCTTCATCTGGTGTATAGTCCTCTGACTTTTCATTTTGTCTTCCTGTGAATGTGGTTTTTGCTGCACAGGCTGCAGGATTGTAGTTCTTCTTGCTTCTGCTGTCTGCCCTCTGGTGGATGAGGCTATCTAAGAGGCTTGTGCAAGCTTCCTGATGGGAGGGACTGGTGGTGGGTAGAGCTGGGTGTTGCTCTGGTGGGCAGAGCTCTGTAAAACTTTAATCTGCTTGTCTGCTGATGGGTAGGGCTGGGTTCCCTCCCTGTTGGTTGTTTGGCCTGAGGCGACTCAGCAGTGGAGGCTACAGGCTCTTTGGTGGGGCTAATGGCGGACTCTGGGAGGGCTCATGCCAAGGAGTACTTCCCAGAATTTCTGCTGCCAGTGTCCTTGTCCTCATAGTGAGACACAGCCACCTCCCGCCTTTGCAGGAGACCCTCCAACACTAGCAGGTAGGTCTGGCTCAGTCTCCTGTGGGGTCACTGCTCCTTTCCCTGGGTCCTGATGTGCACAGTACTTTGTGTCCTCCAAGAGTGGAGTCTCTGTTTTCCCCAGTCCTGTCAAAGTCCTGCAGTCAAATCCCGCTAGCCTTCAAAGTCTGATTCTCTGCGAATTCCTCCTCCTGTTGCGGAACCCCCAGGTTGGGAAGCCTGACATGGGGCTCAGAACCTTCACTCCAGTGTGTGGACTTCTCTGGTATAATTGTTCTCCAGTTTGTGAGTCACCCACCCAGCGGTTATGGGGTTTGATTTTATTGTGATTGTGTCCCTCCTACTGTCTCATTGCAGCTTCTCCTTTGTCTTTGGATGTGGGGTATCTTTTTTGGTGAGTTCCAGTGTCTTCCTGTCGATGGTTGTTCAGCAGTTAGTTGTGATTCCAGTGCGCTCACAAGAAGGAGTGAGTGCACGTCCTTTTACTCCTCCATCTTGAACCAGTCTGCCTTAAATGTAATGTCAGATGGTTGAATAATATTCTACTCAGTGCAGAAGGAAGTAACATTGATGGAGTGCATACTGTGCCAGACATTGTGCACAGTGTTCTATTTTTGTCCCATTTTATCCCTGTAGTAGTTCTGTATGATAGGTGTTATTATACCCATTTCATAGATGAGAAAATTGAGACCTAGCTTAGTTTATTTCCATTTCATTAATTGACCTCTACTACATTCTATGTATGATTCTGAGTTCTGGAGATCCAAAGATGAGTGGGACATTGTCCCTCCTACAAGGATTTCAGAAAATCTACAGGGGGCAGCGTATGAGTATAGAGATAATTTCAATACAGTATGCTGAGTGCAGTGGCACAGAAGAGGAACACCTGACTTGGGTCAGAGCAGTTTTACCAGAGCAGTGCTTCTGAAACTTTAATGTGCATATGGAAGTACTGGGGGTTCTTGTTGAAATGCAGGTTCTGATTTTGGGGTCTTCGGTGCGGTATGAGATTCTTCATTTCCAACAGGCTTCCAGGTGATGCTGATGCTGCTGGTCCACATTTTGGACTATTTTGAGTTGGGAATATTATAGACAATGTAGGATTTGAACAGATACCAGTTAGCTGGGTAGAGAAATGGGGAAAGGTAATCTAGATAGGACAGCATGGGGCAAGGCATAGAAGCATAAAAAAATGTGTTAAATGGGTAGACTACTTATAATCTATAGCAGGTGTTGGCAAACTACAGCTTGCTGGGTGAATTCAGCCCACATAGCCTGTTTTTTTTTAGATAGTTTTTACGTTTTTAAAGGGTTGTTAAAAAAAAAAAAAAACCCGAACAAAGAAGAACATATACCAGAGATGTAGAAAGTCTTAAGTGTTTACAAGCTAGCCCTTTACAGAACATGCTTGGGATCTGTGTTGATGGTGGTTATTGGTGGAGTGTAAAATCTGCAGTAGGGCATGGCAGGAAATATGTTAGAGACAGTAGGCAGGGGTGATCACAGGGGACACAGAGGAGCTTGGCCTTTATCTTTGAGGTGATAGGGAGCTAGGCAGGGTTTAAAGAAGGGAGGTGAAAACAGTAGGATTTTGTCACTGATTTGATGTAAGGGAGTGGGGAAAAGGGTCCTGGCATGGGTGAATGGTGTTGTTCCCAACTGAAATCCATAATTGGAGGAGAAGCCATTTGAAAGGTAGAGATGATTCGTTCATTTTTGGACATGTTGAGTTTGAGAGAGCACTGTAGGATACCCAGGCTTTCCAGAAGATAACAGAGATCAATTCTCATTCAGTATTATTGCATCACTGTTTTGTTCAACTGTTACTATTTCATTTACACTTTTAAAGTACTTTCATGTCACGTGTACATCCATACTCATTCATCTGAGAAAAACAGTCTGTTGGACAGCAGGTGTCTTGTAATCCCTTTCATGCAATGTGATGTGTGTGTGTGTGTAGAGCTGTCTGGAAGGACGCGTGCAGTATTTTCTACTGTTTTTCTATACAAAGCTATGTGTTTTGGCATTTAATAGACTTTTCTGGCCCAGGCTAGGAATTCACCATTGTTTACAACATTGTCAGCATTCTAATGAGAAGCAGCAGCATTAATTTCAAATAATTGGCTTATGTGGAAAATTAATAAATTGGTGACTAACTTTTACATACTTTGAGATGCTTATTGTTCAGTAAAATTAATATTCTGATATATTGAAATCCAACAGAGTAATCAGATCACATCAATTAGTTTGTGTATGATAGTATGTGTGCAGTT
Organism: Balaenoptera acutorostrata; assembly: GCF_949987535.1. NCBI lineage: Eukaryota > Metazoa > Chordata > Mammalia > Artiodactyla > Balaenopteridae > Balaenoptera > Balaenoptera acutorostrata. The sequence goes on along the minus strand of NC_080072.1, from coordinate 47,507,029 downwards.
TGCTTTAGTTCTGTATGCAAATATACTATACTCTTAAAGGTTCCAGTTTTTGATTACTTATTCTAGTTTAATATAGAATCAATGGCATTTTATCCATACCCTTCTCCCTGGTAGTATCATGATTCTTGAAAGATACACTTTTGGAACTATAAAAGAATATTTCCTAAATTGACCTTTCAGTGTAAGTAACACAGGTACATACCTGAGTTTAAAAGTTATTTTTTTGCTATGAAATAATGTTTTAAAAATTCTTTATATAGATTGAATACCTGCTTAAGAAACTTACAGAAGCTATGGGAGGAGGTTGGCAACAAGAAGAATTTGAAAATTATAAAATCAACTTTGATGACAGTAAAGATGGCCTTTCCGTGTGGGAACTGATTGAGCTTATTGGAAATGGACAGTTTAGCAAAGGCATGGATCGGCAGACAGTGTCCATGGCAATTAACGAGGTCTTTAATGAGCTTATATTAGATGTGCTGAAACAGGTAAGAGTCCTATAACACTATTTCTCCTCACCTTTAGAATTTGACATGTTTGAAATAAAACAAATTTGCATCACAAAGATGAGTCTAAGTCACTTATACTTTTACACTGATTTAGAACAGGAATAAAGTTTCTTATTTTCCCAGTCTTGTGTTAGGCTTTCATTGTAAAGAATTATAGTTAAGCATTGGGAAGTTACTATTTTGGAAGAACTGTTTAAATGATCACATTTCTAAACATTTTTAAAGTACTTTTATGTCACGTGTACATCCATACTTATTCATCTGAAAGATCCCATGGCATATAGTTCAGTGAAAAAAACAGGTTGTTGAACAGTAGGTGTCTTGTCATCCCTTTCATGCAAAGTGATTTGTGTTTGTAGAGCTGTCTGGAAGGATGAGTGCCAAAATGTTAAAAGTGATTGCCACTGGATTGTGGGATGTCTGTGAATTTTATATTATTCTTTGTTCTTTTCTTATTATTGGACTTACTATTATATATGTTTATACATGTTGATCTCTCTTTATATATATGATATGTATTATTTTTGTAAAATCATAAAAATATTCTCACTTTTGGGAAAAAATACCTTTATAGAGTAAAGTTTTGTTTATCATATTAGATTGTAAGGTTTGTTTTCTCAGCACCTGCATAGCATCTGATATACATATGGGAGGCTTAATGCTTATTAAGTAGAATTTATATATTTTTAGTGGATTAGATTAGATTTCTTACATTATTACATTGAATAATAGCTCTGATTTGGGATTTCCTTACATTGGTCCTTTCTTTGCTCTGTTAGGTGATATTGTTTTTGCTCTTTTCTTCAAATGGAGCCCATCAAAACAATTAATTGAGGCTTAATTTGTGTAAGCTTTTGGTGCTCCAAAGAGTTATGAGACGTGGTCTCTGTCTGAAGAGAATTTCCAGACAGATTAGGATGGCAGAATATAGAACTACAGATGAATTGCAGTATGAGATAGCTTTGGCTTAAATGTTCAAGGATTAGCAAACTGAACAAGTAATATGATTAGAACTTAGTGTAATAATCAAATGATACAGCCAAGATATTATCATATATTTAACAATGTGTATAGTCTACCACAAGCTATCAGCACCTATAGATTTACTATTTAAAATGTGAGTTATTCTTGAATAGTCCTGAAGCATTTTGGCCTATAATAAGTGTACAGTTTTGCTGAAGTAAAATTTTTTTTTTTTTAATTTATTTATTTATGTATTTATTTTTGGCTGTGTTGTGTCTTCGTTTCTGTGCGAGGGATTTCTCCAGTTGTGGCAAGCGGGGGCCACTCTTCATCGCGGTGCGCGGGCCTCTCACTATCGCGGCCTCTCTTGTTGCGGAGCACGGGCTCCAGACGCGCAGGCTCAGTAATTGTGGCTCACGGGCCTAGTTGCTCCGCGGCATGTGGGATCTTCCCAGACCCGGGCTCAAACCCGTGTGACCTGCATTGGCAGGCAGATTCTCAACCACTGCGCCACCAGGGAAGCCCCCTGAAGTAAAATTTTTAATCACACATCTTTGATGCTGATATATGGGAAGGAAGCAAAGGGCTAGTAAGTGTGAGCATAGAAGCTACACTTAGAAGCCAGTAGCCTAACTACTGGTTCAGTTCTTTTGCTGCTCCTTTGGAGCAGAGTTCATTCTCCAGAATCGTGAGAGGTCAGGTAGAGAGGTACTTTGGTGCCAGAGGGTGACTGGCTGAGAAGATATGCTTGGCCAAGTTGACTGATAGCTTTTAGCATTTTCATTGATGGAGGTCTAGATTTACTGAGAATCACTGTGAGGTCTAGGTCTAGATTTACTGAGAATCTCAGAATCGCTGTGTGTGTGCGTGCGTGCATGTGTTTGTGTTTTCTGTTTTAAAGGGAACAGATAGAATAGTATAATGAACTCTCTTGTATACCCATCACCCAGCCCCAGGAATCACTGATACCTGGTTAATCCTCCCCGCCTACTTTGACCTCTCCTGTCTTATCTTGACATAAATCCAGACATTTCGTTTTATCTATAAATATTTCAGTAGGCATCCCTAAAAGATAAGGTATTAAAAAAAGAAACCCCACAATGCTGTTAACATCAGGGGTCCTGCAGTCTCTTATCTGCATATAGTTTTTGGCGAGGTTGGGGGGTTTGGGTGGGGGGAGGAGATATCTCTGAGTGTCTAAAATTCTACGTAAACTTTTATCTGCACGTGCTTGCATGAATTTGACTGGGTATAGTGCCCTGCCTTTGTAGCTCTTCAAAGGGTTCATGATCCACAAAGGGCAAGAACCTTTGATATTCATGTATTCAAGGCCACACATCAGATAATGGAGTAGGCAAGAATATCAAGGAAGAGGTATCAGCTCTTATAAATAAAAGGACAGGAGTTTATATCAGATTTAATCTTTCATAGGGTTACATGATGAAAAAAGGCCATAGACGGAAAAACTGGACTGAACGCTGGTTTGTACTAAAACCCAACATAATTTCTTACTATGTGAGTGAGGATCTGAAAGATAAGAAAGGAGACATTCTCTTGGATGAGAACTGCTGTGTGGAGGTAAGAGTCAACGCTTACCTCTTTCCAGTGCTGCCCCCTGCTGTTCAAGTAGTTTATCTTCCTTCTTCTAGACTCCAGAGCCTTAAAAATAATCTTAAAATTTACATTTCCAAAATAATATAGGCATACAGTAGCCATAGTTTCTAAACCAAAAAATTAGATACCTGACAACATTTTTTTCTAATGTGAATTCATTTTCTTATACTCGAGAATAAAATATAGGGATTAAATCTCGTTTGTACATTTAAGGGATCATTTCTTGAATAAAATGGAGTCATAAATCAGAAAGCAAAAAAAAATTCAGTAAGAAAGTGTTTGAAATCATGAATATATCAGAAAACCTGGGCCATTTTGAGTGTTGTAATAAATAAACCAAAAGAAGATGTGAGCATTGCGTTGGAATACTTAGGGTGACTTTCAGAATATTTTAGTCTCAGCTGCTAATTCGGTAAAGAAGTGAAGTCCTCAAGAACATAAAGTTTTGAGTTTTTAATTTATAGCTGAACTATTGCCACATCTGTATTTGTTGAAGAACATTTAAAATACCTAAGATCTCATTCATAAACAATAATGTGTTTTGATGGATGAAATGGTATGTATTAATGTCTTAGGGTATGCAGTGCCCAGTAAGGGGTCTTCTTAGATTCAAGTAAACATGGAGACTCACAAGATTACCACAGGCCATACCAGTCTACTTATAAGGATATAGGACAAGAACCACAGCCTGCCAGCAACAATACCCCTGGTGCAAGGAAGGGAGAGACGCATCTGGAGGGTGTGGGAATCACCCTGGGTTAGAAGCCTCATATCCCATAGGAGTCAAGACCTATTGGAACAGTCCATGGGTATATCTTCCAGGGTTCCTGTAAGAGATGTGCTAAGGTACAAGGGTTGCTGTGCTCAGGAAAGCCCAAAGCATGGCCCATCAGGTGGTGCTGGTTCTCCCAGTCTAGGTGTAGTACACTAATCCAGGGTCATTTTTACCATAAGTACTGTTGCCTAGGGGGCAGCATTAGTAAATCAGTAATATTCATTTATAGGTACTTCTTATATAAATAATTAAGATTGAATTTAATCTAAATACTTGAAAATAAGATTTTAAAGACTAATTTTGCTTTCTGTCTTAGTCCTTGCCTGACAAAGATGGAAAGAAATGCCTTTTTCTCATAAAATGTTTTGATAAGACCTTTGAAATCAGTGCTTCAGATAAGAAGAAGAAACAAGAGTGGATTCAGGGTAAGGTAATTTTTATTACTTGTCATAACTTGAGAGCTCTTTCAGCTTTGGATCTCATTAAAGATACTCGGCATTGTTTCCTCATTGTCTATAGTTATTTCTATGTGAAACAGTAGCTAGAAGAAAAACAAATTGAGAGGAGTTCCCAAAATTTTCATCAATTTCATTTGCCTGATGAATTTGTGGGAAAATTATAAACTGGACATTTTAGGTTTTTTTACTCTTACTATTTAAAGAACATGGAATTTCCCCTTTTAAGGACCGTAAAGAATTTTAAAGTAGCCATTTTGAGTATTTAGTAATGTGTAAAACAAAAAAGGAATTGTGCAATAGCTTTTGAATACTTCAGGTAATTTTCAAGATCTGTTACTTTCACAAGAAATCACTAGTTTCAAATAATTATCTCAAGAACGCAAACTTCTATTTAATAACTTTCAAACTAAAGTATTACTCCAAAATTAGTAAAGAATGAAACACTATTTATGAGATTTTATTTTTAATCATGAAAGGGGATTCTGAATGTTATATTCTTGAACATAGGTAAAATTGTTTTATTGAAAGTTATGGTCATTTTGATGTAGTTTAAGAGTTTGAGGCAAGTGTACCTGGGTCTGAATCCTCTCTCCTGGGCTTCTGGGGTTGAGTTAGGAATTCTGTAGCAGCTTTCTTCTTCTGTGGAATGGGGCAAATAATAGTATCGACCTCTCAGGTTGTTGTGAGGGTTCATAATTAGATAATGAAGATATAGTTGCACATTTAAAAAATGACACATCATTGCAGAAATGTTTGTGACAGATTGCAAACAACTTAAATGTCCATTAATTGGGGAGTGGTTGAACAGATTATGGTACAGCTACACAGTGGAGAATTGTGCAGTACTGTGCAGTATGTATTGATATGGAAAGCTCTCCAAGGCTCTGAAGAGTGTGTTATGCCAACATTTGTGTCAACAGAAGATGGAGAACGTATATACATGTTTATTTGTATATGCTTAAAGTATCTCAGGAAAGATGCACAGAAACTGTTAGCATTAGTTGCTAGTGGAGTGGAGAACTCAGTACTGGGGGATAGGAGTAGGAGGGAGACTTCATCTATGTCCTTTCATGCTTTTGGGTTTGAACAGTGTGAAAGTATTAGCTCTTTAAATAATTGAAACAATCAGGAAAGAAATCAGATTTCACGTAAAAATTATATAATGCATGTAAAGGGTGTATATATAGCAAATATTCAATAAATGGTAGCTGCTATTATCACCTCGGGAAGGGAGTATATAGGGAGATGGTTTCATAAGGTGTAGATGAGGGGCAGACTAAATACATCAGGTAGCAAATCAGATACCAGGAACTTTATATCTCAGCCCTTGCTATGTCATGTTCTTACTTGGCCTTTTGGGAAGTATAGGAAAGGGAGTTGGAAGTGTTGGGATTTCCTCAAATGTGTGTGATATTCCCAAATCAAGATCTGTTTAAGCACAGATAGGCAGTTACAGAACTTTGGAGCTGGAAGGGACTTCAGAGATCATCTCTCTCATGTTAGAGATGAGAAACCCATGCTGTAAGAGGTTCTGTGACTTGCTCACGGTCACACCACTGCTCAGTGGCAGGATCAGAATTATCCTGGGTCTCTGGTTTTATTCCCACTATGCCATTTACATGTTAGGCTTACAAAGAATAAAGGGTATTCCCTGTTTTTTCTCCCATGCCTTTCACAGCCATCCATTCTACTATCCATCTGCTGAAGCTGGGCAACCCCCCACCACACAAAGAAGCCCGCCAGCGTCGGAAAGAACTCCGGAAGAAGCTGCTGGCTGAGCAGGAGGAGCTGGAGCGACAGATGAAGGAGCTCCAGGTGGCAAATGAAAACAAGCAGCAGGAGCTGGAGACCGTGAGGAAGGTGGGAGTGGACGCTGGGCTGGGGGCGGGCTCTCATTTCACTGCAGAAGCCACAGCGACCTTACTTACTTGGTAGAGCTTTGGTTCTACCAAGACTAGGTTAATGCAACCGTAGAGAGATTTTTTTTGTGAATGGTGCTCGCAGGAAGTATATCTAGACCACTGAGTGAGACGCCCTGGTTTACCCAGCCCTTGAAAGTATGAGGGTCTCAGGGTAGCAGGGACATTTCATTGACCAGAAAAGAACATTTATAAGAACAATGAGCACAGCTGAATTTTGTCAGAGAAAGATGAGAAATTGTATTCCCCTAAGGATGTCAAGGTCACTTTTGGTGAACTGGACAGGATCTATTGCTTTTTTAGGTTTTCCCCCTTAGCTCCCGTCTTCACTCATGAGGATCTTGGAAGACCCTTAGTGTTAGAATTGTGCGGTTTTACTTATTGTTTGGAGTCAAAGATACAGTCTGGGTCAGCTTCTCTTTCCATCTCAGGGCTAGGAGGTCAAGTACCACAGGCTGTATGAGATAGTTGATGTTCATTGGGAAACTTTCTTCCTCGGTTGTGTATATCACAATTTTGGGTATGGTGCTGAGTCCCCAGTGTGTGGTCATGGTCTTTATTTGGGGCACCTTTGGGTTGATCCTGTCTGCCTTGAATCACTGAGCACCTGCTAACCACAAGCTCAAGCATCCTTTTGTGTCCTCCTTTGCAGCACCTATGCCCTGGGATGTGGCGTAGTTTAAGGCCCCAAATTCCTGGCGGGGTGCTCCCTTTGCACCCCCTAGAAATGCCACACTCTGTGCTGACTTCCTCTGTTTCTGAAGTTGGTTGTCTATCTTACTGCTGTTTTCTGGTGTGTGATGAATCATTTTTCTCTTGTTGCTTTCAAGATTTTCTTTTTGTCTTTGGTTTTCCACCGTTTTACTATGATGTGTATGTCTGTATGATATGAGGTATGTGTTAAACTCTTCGTATTTATCTTAGAGTTCGTTGAACTTATTGGATGTGTAGGTTAATATTTTCCATCAAATTGGGAAAGTTTTCAGTCACTATTTCTTCCAATATTTTTCCTTCTCCTTTCTCTCTTTCCTATCCTGCAGATACTCCTGTTATGTGAATGTTGGTGTACTTAATGGGTGTCTCACATTTCTCTGATGCTGTTTTCTTCTCTGTTCTTCAAATTGCATAATTTCTATCAATCTATCTTTGATAGATTCTTCCTGCAGCCCAAATGTATGTGTGAGAACCTCTAGTGAATTTTTCATTTCAGTTATTGTACTTTTCAACTCCAGAATTTCCATTTGGTCCTTTTTTATAATTTCTGTCTCTTTATTGATGTTGTCTGTTTGATGGGATATCATATCATCTATGACTTCCTTAAGCATGGTTTCCTTAGTTCTTTGAACATATAATAACTTCTTTGAAGTCTTTGCTAAATCCAGTATCTGGGCCCCTTCAAAGTCAGTTTCTGTTGCCTGCTTTTTTCCCCTGCGTATGAGTCACACTTTTCTCTTTCTTTGCACATGTCATAATTTTTTGTTGAAAACTGGATATTTTAGATAATACATTATAGCAACTCTAGATATGGCTTTCGCCCCTCCCCCAAAGGCTTGTTATTGTTGTTTGCTCATTTATTTGTTTCATGATTTGGCTGGATTATTTCAGTGAAGTCTGTTTGCCTCATGGTGTGCAGCCTCTGACTGTCCTCCTCCAAAGCACAACCTGGGGCATGTACACAGTGCCCTGGGGTGACCGAGGTGTCAGCAGGGCTTTTTTTGGCATTCTTTTGTTTTATACAATTTTTAAAGGTTACACTCCATTTACAGTTATTACAAAATACTGGCTATATTCCCCATGTTGTAAAATACATCCTTAAGCCTATCTTACACTCAACAGTTTGTACCTCCCACTTTCCCTACCCCTATCTTGCCCTCCCCCTGTAACCACTAGTTTATTCTCTATATCTGTGAGCCTGCTTCTTTCTTGTTATATTCACTAGTTTGTTGTATGTTTTAGATTCCACATATAAGTGATATCATACCGTATTTGTCTTTCTCTGTCTGACTTATTTCACTTAGCATAATGCCTTCCAAGTCCATCCATGTTGCTGCAAATGGCAGAATTTAATTATTTTTTATGGCTAAGTAGTATTCCATTGTAGATATGTATTCACCACATCTATTTTTTATTCATTCATCTGTTGATAGACACTTAGATTGCTTACATATCTTGACAATTGTAAATAATGCTGCTGTGAACATTGGGATGCATGTATCTTTTCAGATCAGTGCTTTTGTTTTTCTCGGATATAAACCCAGGAGTGGGGACTTCCCTGGTGGTCCAGTGGTTAAGAATCCACCTTCCAATGAGGGGGACACGGGTTCGATCCTTGGTCAGGGAACTAAGCTCCCACATGCTGCAGGGCAACTAAGCCCATGCGCCGCAACTAGAGAGCCCATGCACTGCAGCTACTGAGGCTGCGCGCTCTGCAGCCCGCATGCCACAACTAGAGAGAAGCCCGCGTGCCGCAACGAAAAGACCCTGCATGCTGCAACAAGGATCCTGTGTGCCACAACTAAGACCTGACACAGCCAAATAAATAAATATTAAAACCCAAAAAACCTAGGAGTAGAATTGCTGGGTCATATGGTAGTTCTGCTTTTTAGTTTTTTGAGGAAACTCCATACAGTTTTCCACAGTGGCTGTACCAGTTTACATTCCCACCAACAGTGTACAAGGTTTTGGGTTGTTTTTTTTGTTTTTTTTAAAAAAATTATTTATTTATTTATATTTATTTTTGGCTGTGTTGGGTCTTCGTTTCTGTGCGAGGGCTTTCTCTAGTTGCGGCGAGCGGGGGCCACTCTTCATCGCGGTGCACGGGCCTCTCACTGTTGTGGCCTCTCCCGTTGCGGAGCACAGGCTCCAGACGCGCAGGCTCAGTAGTTGTGGCTCATGGGCCTAGTTGCTCCGCGGCATGTGGGATCTTCCCAGACCAGGGCTCGAACCCGTGTCCCCTGCATTGGCAGGCAGATTCTCAACCACTGCGCCACCAGGGAAGCCCTGGGTTGTTTGTTTTTTTGATGTTGAGTTGTATGAGCTGTTTATATATGTTAGATATTAATCCCTTATTGGTCATATCATTTGCAAATATTTTCTCCCATTTGGTAAGTTGTCTTTTCGCTTTGTCAGTGGCTTCCTTTGTGTGCAAAAGCTTTAAAGTTTAATTAGGTCCCATTTGTTTCTTTTTGCTTTTATTTCTTTTACTTTAGGAGATAAATTAAAAAAAAATTGCTGTGATTTATGTCAAAGAGTATTCTGCCTGTGTTTTCCTCTAGGAGTTTTATAGTAACTGGTCTTACATTTAGGTCTTTAATCTATTTTGAGCTTATTTTTGTATGTGGCAGCAGAGCTCTTTGTCTCCATTTCTGATCTCTGTTAGTCTCTCAGCTCTCTGTTAAGCCGGCTGCCTCTGTTGGTATCACCTCCAGTTGTTCATCTCACAGTGATTGCTCTGTTGTTTTCAACAATGTCCTGGGACCTACCTTGCCCCACAGTCTGATATTTAAATTCTGGCCCACATGTAGTTTTTGAGGCCTGTCTTAGAGACTTGTTCCTTACTACACGGGGGCTCTTTGCTGTCTTCCCCTGGCTTCCCCTGTCAGACTTGTAGCTGGCCTGTGGTTTAGTTTGTTGGTCTCGTCGACTGAAAAAAAACACACAGCCTAAAATCTGAGAGTTAACGTTTTATTCGGGAACTTTGCTGAGGACTCTAGCCAGCCCGGGAGAAAGCTTCTCAGCTCTGAGGAACTGTTCCAAAGAGGTAAGCGGGGAGCCAGGATACATAGGAGTTTTTGTTGAAAAAAACAAAACAAAACATGTAGTTACTGCTAATCACAAAAAACAGATATTTCAAGTTAATGATTTTAGTGCTTTTCAATATATGGGAAGATGCAAATCTGAGCTCATTAAAATTATTCCTTAGATATGCATCTTAACTATCTAGGGCCAGTATCCTGTTTTCCTCCATCCTGAATTCCTCTCAGGGTGCACTGCTGGGACAGCTGCAGTGGCTGATGGCTTGATGGTGGGCAATATTCTTTGTTTATTGGAATGGCAAGCAACATTGTTTTGTCTGCACCCTCCTGTGAGATACCTTAGCCCTAGATTGGAAACTGAGGAGAGAGGGAGCCTTGTGTTCTTGGTTCCATGGCCATGGGGTAGAGCCTCCTTCCGCTGCCATGGCCGGGGGAGCAGTAGGCAGAGAGGGGGCCGCACCGTGGCTCACATGCCGTAGACTTTCACTATTCTTGCTGAGATTTAGTTGATTTTCTTGGATAAGTGTTCTCCGTTTGCTGTATGCCTTTAGGATAATTCCCAGAGACTTTAAATGGTTGTTTTTGCTTTTCTTCTAAATGTTGTTTTGCCAGGGAAAGGGTCTGTGGAGTTCCTCATTCACCCTTTGGGAAGTTGAGCTCTGGTAAAGTTTTAAGGAATAATGTTAAGATGACAAAACTGTATAGGACAAGCTCAAGAAATAGATTCGAACCTCATGAATGCATTTGCAAGTGAATTTAACTTAATGACTGTACTAAAATTTTCTTGGCAAAATGTTGTTCAGAGTTATTAGGAATCATTCATTTACCTAATTTGTTTTGTATGTTGACTGGGAAGATTGTTGGAATGGAATTCCAGTGGATCTACAAGTTTTATTCTGTCTTTATTGAACACTGAGAATGTTTGAGTTCCTCCATAATGTTTAAGTGTGACCATTTCTCTCCAAATGCACTTCCATTGTAATATTCCCTGCTTTTCTGTGGATGGGTTTTTGGGTAGAAACTGGAAGAAGCAGCATCTCGGGCAGCAGAAGAAGAAAAGAAGCGCCTTCAGACTCAAGTGGAACTACAGGCCAGGTTCAGCACGGAGCTGGAGCGGGAGAAGCTTGTGAGTACCACATGCCCAGAGGTGCTGCGGCCTTAACTCACAGAGCCAGCCCCGGTCGGCAGAGGGGCAAAGGCCAGCCTGGGTTGGTGGAGGGTGAAGAGCTGGTTGCCAGCTTGGCTCTGCTGCTGACTTGCAGTGGGCTCCTGGGGAAGCTACATGTTTGTTATTCATTCATTATCAGTTTATTGAGCACCTTCTATATGCCAGGCACCATGCCAAGGATATAAAGGTAAACCTTGCACTCAAGACCCCCTGGTAGAAATTTATGGAATGGGATGATACGTACTGTGGGTAGGAGGACTAAAGTTCTTGGTTTGCCTGCGACAGTCCCTGCCATCCTGGTACAGTTATTAATAGCATCCCCTTCATCCTTCAGTCTTGGCTTGGAAAATAAATAGCTACGGAAAAAGTAAGCATAAGTTCCATGACGTTGCACCTCTGTCATGAGCAAAGTGAGGGTTCTGAAGTCAGGAGAACACATGAATGCTGGTCTGCCGCTCTTGGCAGCTCTGACTCATCATCTGGTTAGAGGTTCTCATCCCCAAGAGACCCAAGGTCCAGGTCGCTTCAGGCAGCGAGCTGGTTAATTGGAACACAGGTCTCCTCACATGAGTTGCAGTGTGTGGGAGAGGGCTGGGCCCAGGGCCTATTAAATAGGCGCTGTGACATTTCCTTTAGCACCTTTTTTTGCTCAGACTTGAAGTGGACATGTTTGTGTCACGAGAAGAAGGCACGTGTGACGTGGGGGGTGCTGCCCTCGCGGCCAGAAGATCTGGGTTCGTGCCCTCTGCTCCTGCTGATGAATAACTCGTTTCTGTTTTTCAAATTAGGGGGATAGTCATATGATCCTTCATGACCCTTTTGAGGGTGAACTAAGCTAATGCAAGTAAAAGTTATAAACTGCAGAGACGTATGCTAATGTGTATGTTATTGCATTTAGGATGTCCTTGTCTTTTAACTTATAAGGCAGAGATTCAAAGCTCTTTAAGCTAGAATGGAGAAACCATAAAAGTGTTAGAACACTAATTAAGTGCTTGAGGTCCCCCGGGCAGGAGGTGCCCTAGGGAGGGAGAAAGGACGGGGTGCTGGGCAGCCAGGTAAGTGCAGAAGGGCTCACTGCAGGCCAGTCTTTCCTTTCCGCCTTATTTTAACCCTTCGGCTGTTCTGACTGGGGAAAGGTTCATTCCCTTTAGAGGAGACTCTTGGTAGAAAGGTGGTGATTTTAAGACAGAAAGGAGTTTAAAGAGAAATTATACAGGGAAATATTTTTTTCTTGAGTCTGAAATGTGGAGTGAAAGGGATGAGAAACATACCAGGGCAGGAGAACAGCGTTTAGGGTGTAGTTTGTGTACCCAGACTCTTCGGTTGTGTTCTTGGGTCTTGGCGTTGGGTGTGGTGCTCTTGCTTCCTCGGTCTTCGGGGAGTGAAGGACGGGGCCCTGCCCACCCTGATGGGCTGCGGCTGTGGGCTGTGCTGCGGCTTCACTCAGGGTGGTGGTGGAGCGGGAGGCTTTCCCTGAGGGCGAAGTCAACCTGAGTTCAAACACGACTCTTTTATACCGTCAGATCAGGCAGCAGATGGAAGAGCAGGTTGCCCAGAAGTCCTCTGAACTGGAACAGTATTTGCAGCGGGTCCGGGAGCTGGAAGACATGTACCTAAAGCTGCAGGAGGCTCTCGAGGATGAGAGGCAGGCCCGGCAAGATGAAGAGACTGTGCGGAAGCTTCAGGCCAGGTGCCGATCGCCTCATCCTCTGTGCTTTATGTGCTTTGCCTGGACTCCTCATACACTTTCTAGGAATGACTAACTCTGCTGGAGAGGGAGGGGTCTCTGACAGATTGGAGAGACCCTGGAGGCTTGGCTGGCTGGGCTGTTTATTCCCAGTCTGGGCCGCTGGGAGACCCTTGCTTCTAGGGCTAAAGACAGGCCTCAGCTACCCTCTCCCAGTTTCTAACTTGCTTCCCCATTTGCTTTCTTTAAGATGTCATGTCAGGGGATGCAGCGCTAAAAACTTCAGCTGGTCAGTGCAGGCATATCTTGTGCTTTAAGCTACGCCCCCTGTTTTAGGAGCACTTGTGGGATGAGCTAGGGTACATTTTCCATGGCTGCCATGCCACACGTGGAGCAGCAACAGGTGTTCTTTTAATCTTCAGGAGGAAAGAAAGAAGGAGGTTTCTTCGTTATGTATGTTGCCAAAAATGACTTCAAAAATAAATGCATTAGGTTTTGAAAAGTTTGATTCTATTAAGGAAAAAATTATCTTCTAAATAGAAAATTAAATGCCTAGCACATTGCCTGGCATTTATGGGTCCCACAAGTGTGTGTTCACCATGGTGTTAACCAGGGGATGGGAACCACCACCCAGTTGTCATTGGGCAGTGATGTTAGCACACCATCCACTGCATGGGAAGGTTTGGGCCCATGTGACTTGCAAAGAGAGACATTCTAAGGGACATTAGACGTTTCTGAACCTCCTCATCATTTGTGATGTGTCAGGAGTTTATAGATCGCCTTGTGCAGAGAATTTACAGGTGGGATACGTTATATATATTTACTTCTCTGAAGCTTTGAGGGAGGTTAATTATGACACGGCAGAGATTAGATAATAAAGGGAACCAGATAACTCTAGAAATTTATTAAAGTATTAGTTATTTCATGTTTATAGAATGACTGATGTTTTGAATAAGACAATTTTGGATAATGGATGCCAGTAGTTTTAAACCAGTGGTAAATATCATCATCGCCTATAAAGCTTTTAAAAAATACTCATGTAGGGCCTGTCACAAATTTACTAAATCAAAATATCTGTGGATAGGAGCCCAGGCATGGGTATTGTTATTTAAAAAGCTCTGTCTAGGGAATTCCCTGGCGATCTCCTGGTTAGAACTCCGTGCTTCCACTGCAGGGGGCACGGGTTCTATCCCTGGTCGGTGAACTAAGATCCCCGCATGCTGTGCAATGTGGCCAAAAAAAAAAAAAAGCTCTGGCTAATTATTTTGTACACTCTGATTTAAGTAAATGGCAAAATGGTTTCAACCTTTTAAATGCAAACATAACTACTACATACAGCTCTGCTCCAATAAGCTGAAATTACTGCACAAAAACTAACTACTTTTTCTTGGGGTATGTAAGGCCATTTTATGAATTTTACTACTCTAAATTGTTTTTCTTTTACCTTAGTTTTTGGAACTTGAAGTGGACAGATTCGCGCCCTCTAGTGGTCATTTTTAAGTGAGGCGAGTCCATCTCTTTCCCAAAGTCACAGGAGGCTGGGCCTGATTCAGAGGGACATTTTGTCAGATTGGCAAAGGGGGCTTTCTCCTTGCTCCCACTCCTCAGGGTAGGCCTTTCTGGGTAGGAAATCAAGGGAAGTCATCGTGGAGTTGAGATAGAAACATTTGAGTCTGGTACTAATGAACTGTAACATGATCTTAGGCTGAGGGTGTATATACAGGGCCTTTTTTTTTTAATATTTAATCATTGGTGCATTTTTTAAAAATTTATTTATTTATTTTTGCTGTGTTGGGTCTTCGTTTCTGTGCGAGGGCTTTCTCTAGTTGCTGCGAGCGGAGGCCACTCTTCATCGCGGTGCGCGGGCCTCTCACTATTGTGGCCTCTGTTGTTGCGGAGAACAGGCTCCAGACGCACAGGCTCAGTAGTTGTGGCTCACGGGCCCAGTTGCTCCGCGGCATGTGGGATCTTCCCAACCCAGGGCTCGAACCCGTGTCACCTGCATTGGCAGGCAGATTCTCAACCACTGCGCCACCAGGGAAGCCCCAGGGCCTTTTTTTTTAAAATTTATTTTTATTTTTGGCTGTGTGTGGGCTTTCTCTAGTTGTGGTGAGTGGGGGCTACTCTTCGTTGCGGTACGTGGGCTTCTCCTTGCAATGGCTTCTCTTGTTGCGGAGCACGGGTTCTAGGCGCGTGGGCTTCAGTAGTTGTGGCACACGGGCTCAGTAGTTGTGGCTTGTGGTCTCTAGAGCGCAGTCTCAGTAGTTGTGGCGCATGGACTTAGTTGCTCCGCAGCTTGTGGGATCTTCCTGGACTAGGGCTCGAACCTGTGTCCCTGCATTGGCAGGCGGATTCTTAACCACTGTGCCACCAGGGAAGCCCTAGAGGGCTTTTTAGTTAGCCTCTGTCCTTTCTTTAAGCAATAGAAAGTCATTCTTGGAACGTTTGGCATCTCATTGTTCTTCCAATGGATGGTGCCTTCTCTGTCAGTGTCTTAAGTTTTCCCAGAGATGTTTTTTATAGTGAATTGTTTAAATACAAGAACTTTGACTTGAGCCATCTGCATCTTGTTTTTTTTTTTTTCCCCCCACTAAAATTGAAGGTTTTTTTTTTTTTTTAATGTGTAATCCTGAAGGTTATCTATCCTCTCCTGAATGGGAACTCGGAAGGAAACTGTTCATTTAACATTTGGACAACTCAATTATTGGAAAGTTCGTGAGACGGAGCCATAGTCTGTCCGATGATAACTTCCGCCCACTAAATGTTTGTGTCTGTGAGGCCTAGGAGCGTACCTTAGGTCTGTATTCCCAGCAGCTAGTACGGTGTATGGCGCACAGTAAGGGACCAGGGAGTCTTTTTTGAATGAATGGAGCCAGGTTCTACTCATGGGGCCATGTGGAACAACAGTCTCTTCCATGCGATAATACTCTTCATGTATTTGAAGGCAGGTTGGCGCTGAGCCCTGGAGTGAGGTCTGGGTTTGATTCCCAGCCCTGGTACTTTCTAGCTGTGTAATTTTAGAAAAGTTAGTTCATTTCTTGCAGCCTTCAGTTCCTTATCTATACAATAAGCTCGTAGGGTTGTTGTGAAGGGTAAAGGAGGGGATGCTTGCAAAGAGTTTCGTGTAACGTCCGGATTTGGTAGTCACTCGGGGTATGTTGGTTTCTGTTCCTTCAGCTCATCTGCAGATGGGGAAGATATGCAATGTATAGAATGTCAAATAAGCATTCAAAAAAGGTGCTGACAGGCTGGAATGATGGTTTTAGAGCAAGAAGATAATTTAAAATATCAACAGAACAAGTATAGGATCCAGGATACTTGGCTTAATAGCAGCTCATTTGAAAAGATTCAGGGTTTTACTTCCCTGATATGATTGATTGCCGAAAACCTCATATACTCTCAGGCAGCCTTCATGAAGTATTCGGAGTAAATGAGGTAATAGTCCCACCATAATAATAGGAGCTGATATTTATTCAGCACTTATGACATGGTAGGCACTGTTCTAAGTACCTTACCTGCATTATCACATTTAATGGATCAGCAAACCTTTGATGGTAGGTATAGTTCTTATTCCTTTTTTATAAATGAAGAAACTGAGGCACAGAGAGGTTCAAGTCTTTAGTCAGGAGTCTTGTTTGTAAACCACAGAAACCAACTTGGGTTAGCTAAAGCAATAAAAGCATTTGTTGGAAGGTTCTTGAGAAACTCACCAATTCCACAGAAAGGCAGGTGGCCAGGCCTTGAACACAGGCAGGAACCAAGGGAGGCTGAGCAGCCCCGACCAGGCCACGGCAAGAGCCCAGCGAGGGTGCCACTGATGTCGACACTGGCATCGTGGGTCGGTCAGTCAGTTGTCCCCATTGCTCCTGCCATCACTTGACGCTAGATGTTGCTGCCACCAAAAGATAAATTCTTCACTGTCTCTGCTCCTTTGTGTCAGTGTTTTCCATCAAGACATCCCTAGACACGTGAAGGGGATTCAGGCTGGGCAGCCTAACCTCCTGCAAATGTCCCTTCCCCTCCAGACTTTCACCACTAGGATGAAGAATCCTTCCGGTCTCATTCACTGTTGTATCCCCTGTGCCTAGAAAAGCACATGGACGGTGTGGAATATATACACACTGAGTGAGTCCACTCTGCACTGGTCAGCCCACGTTGGCAGTGTTGTGTTCCCTGCGGGTGTCACACTCTGAGGGATGTCTCAGCGGGTGCAGATTGGCCCTTGTGGAACCCAGGGTAGGGGATGGGAGAGCTCATCTTACCTGAGGAAGAACTTTATAAGAATCAAGGCTGCCAGAAATAAACTGACCCGGTTTGTGAAGCGTGGCCCATCACACAGAACTGGAGAACCACCCTGTAGGATGTTGTAGAGGGAGTTCTTACAATGGTGTGGGACTGGGGATGGGGATTGGGGTAGTCAGATAGGGGCTGTAGAGTCTGTTACGTTACTTCTGCTGTTGTCGGTTTTAGAAGCGCAAACGCTCTTAGGTAGTAGTTACTGGTCTGCTGTGTGGCTTGTTACCATAATTCTGATGGTCAAGCCGGTAGAGATGCGTCCTGTCCTGGGCTGGCATCTAACCACATTGTCTACACTTTGGATACAGGTAGGGCTGCATGTTAATTTATTTATTAAATACCGGCATAGCTGGATATTCTCAGATAGGTAGCCTGTTATTAAAAGATAACATTTTGAAGTCACACAGGCCTGGGTTGAAATCCATTACTTACCTGTGCGTCATACTTTTAAACCCTTTGACTTCATCTGCAGGGATAATAACACCTTGCAGAATTGTGGACGGTTAGCAGCAATGAAGGTGAAGAGCCTGACAGGCAGTGCTTCGGTAGTAAATGGTGTCTGGTTACTCTACCTTTTGTCAGCTCCTTCTTCTCTTGCTTTCATTAGTCAGCTTTTTCCTTGGTGATAGGTTTTCGCTAGATAAAAAATGTTTTAATGTTATAGCAACCCGGCAAATTTCAAAACATGGCCCTGCCACCTGCCTGCCAGGTGAATGACCTAGTGCAGGTCACTTAACCTTTGGGCCTCACTTTTTTCATCTCTGAACTGAATAATAATAGTACTTAAGTTTATTGTGAGGATTAATTGAGAAAACACACTTCCTTCTTGGCCCATTAAGCCTTCAACTCATGTTATTTTTATTGTCATTTTTTTTTCATAAAAGTGTGAAACAGAGCTTGGAGCAGGACTTATGAGTCACCTTAGCCACTTAGTGAATCTAGTTTCCTTCTTGTGAAATGAGGGGTGGGTTAGATGACCCCCAGGCTTCTCTGCGGCTCTGGCATGCTCCGTCATCTGCTGGGTCAGGGGCGGTGACCGGGCGGGTCTGACGCCGAGCTCGCACCGCAGGTTGCTGGAGGAAGAGTCGTCCAAGAGGGCCGAGCTGGAGAAGTGGCACTCGGAGCAGCAGCAGGCCATTCGGACCACGGAGGCGGAGAAGCAGGAGCTGGAGAACCAGCGCGCCGTCAAGGAGCAGGCGCTCCAGGAAGCCGTGGAGCAGCTGCGGCAGCTCGAGCTTGAACGGAAACAAGCACTTGAGCAGTACGAGGTCATTAAACCCAGCCCTGCAAACACGTGCATTTAAATATTCTTAAACATTTAAAACAACAGGATATTTGCTTTACTGTAAGAAGTGGTGTAAGAGTTGTGTTTAGCTGTAGGTAGGAATTTTTTTACAGCCGATGGGGCGTAACAGTTGGAGTCCCATCAAGAGACTGAAACTACACGGCAATATGAACAGGGAAGGTTTAAGATAAACAACTATTAACTCTAACAGGGGATTACCTCCTGAGCAGCAAAGAAAACTCTGAGCTGCAGGAAGGGCAGACACAGGAAGCAGCCCCTGCCTCTAGGGCTGAGGCAGAGCACCCAGGGGAGGAACACATCCTCTTTGCCCCGTTAGCCCAGTGCCGTGATCCAGTCCTTCTTGGAGAGGGCCTGGCCTTCGCCCACTGGGTGGCAGAAAAGCTCAGCGAGGCGCTGAGACTGGGAAGCCACCCTCTGGGGCGCCGGTGGAAGCTGCCCACAGCAGAGGTGCCGCTAAAACCCACTGGCGTGAGCACCATGGGCGTCCCACTTGCCGCCGGAGCTGCTGAGCGGAGCACAGTGGAGCCTCCTCCAGTGTCCCGCCAGCCCCTCCACTAACGAAGCTTAAGTGGTGCCAGCTGGCGAGGGAGCGTTAGCCTAACAGCACAGGCAAGACAGCGAAGGGTGGATTTGGAGCCCAGAGGCAGTAAGCCGTAACTGGCACACAAGGATCTTATATACTCATCTATAATTAGTGCGAATTAGGTCCGCTGTGTGACCTCGGGCAGGTTACTTAACTGCTCTGAATCCTAGTTTCCACATCTGTAAAACGGGATAATAATATTTCGTGCTTCTTACGGCTGTGCCGATTTAATGAGATGATCCACTAGTGTATAGTAAGTGCCTAATCATCGTTATTTGACTCTTAAACTACCTGTGTGTTTGCCTAGTCTAAAATCTGCTTTTGTTCCAGGGAGTTAAAAAGAAGCTGGAGATGGCAACTAACAAGACCAAGAGCTGGAAGGACAAAGTGGCCCAGCATGAAGGATTAATTCGATTGATAGAGCCAGGTAGCACACTCTTTGAAGTAATCAGATATTTAGTCAATTTATTTTTCTGTTTTATTTGTGTACTTGAATTGTGCTAAAAAAAAAAAAAAACCCAAAAACCAAAAAACAAACTTCCTCAGCCCAAATATACAGAAACCCAGCTGTTTACAGTAAATTTCTCTTGAATAATCACTTGCCCTCTGATAGATAAGAAGGCCTGGTTAATCCCCTTTGTATACATCTTCTAGTTGTTTTGGCTGGTATAACCTTTATGGATGTTCCTCAGAGAAGAAATAAAGTAGAAAAGTTACTCTTTTGTCTGTGGAAAAATGATAATGTTAATTGAAGAATATAAGACTTCCTATGTTTAATGCATGTTTGTCTCTTAGGTTCAAAAAACCCTCACCTAATCACTAACTGGGGCCCTGCAGCTTTCACCCAGGCAGAACTTGAAGAGAGAGAGAAGAGCTGGAAAGGAAAGAAGGCCACGGAGTGAGCAGAAGTCATATCAGTTATGTAGGTTCTGAGTATAACTGGAAAGCTTTACGCTAAAGACAAAAGGACCTGGCTTTGCTGCTTCTAACTCTTCTTCTTTCAACACCTCCTGTGGGGTCAGTATACTAAGGAAGCCTTCTTACCTATCTGCCTGTAAAGAAGGGCTTACCTGAAAAGAAAAAAAAAGTCAGCATCATGAAGCTCTTTAATTACCCTTTCTCTGAAAACTGCAGCTTCTGAAAGTCCCCGTTAGCTCCCTCAGGTTGTCGGCGGAGCCCGCGCACGGACCGCGCAGTGGCGCCCTCGTCGACCCGCGGCGTGTGGCTGGCGGCGGGCGGCGCTCAGCTCACCGGCTATCAGAACCTCTGCGGGCCGGGCCGTTGTTCTTCCTCCTCCGAGTGCTTGTTCCTAAACTAGATGGGCCAGTCTGCTCGCCGTGGCCCGCGGTTGTTGTGGACTGCCTGTGACCACGGCTGCTCTACTGGAGAAGGCGTTTCTCCCGCACGTGGTCCTCGCTCTGACCAAGCCGTTGCCGTCCGTGTCTCTGGTTGTGCAGGTTCATGCAGTGTGACCGGTTGGCATCCTGGCCCCAGTGGCGCTATCTCAAGGAGGCAGAAGTCTTTCAAACAATGCTTTGGCTGAGATAGATACTTACGAGTCAAGGGCAGCACAGAGATGAACTAAGTAAATCCCATTTGGAATGATGTTTTGATACTAACTGAATTCCTCCTAATATTTAAAATGGTTTCAACTGTCCAAGTGCCGGCAGACCCCTTGGTTTTACTTTTGTAGTTACTGTACAGAACATTTCAGGTGTCCGTGAATGCTTGTCCTAATCAGACCTTTTCCTTGATAAATAGGGATATGATCATTTCTAGGAATTATTCATGAAAAAAGTTTTAAAATGTATTTTTGTGATGTGCTATGTTGAGAGGGAACAAAATATTTATAATTTTCAAACATTCTTACCTAAATATTGTACAATGTAATATGCTGAACTTTCTTAATTTTTTTGCTAATTTTCTAAGATATATTAAAAGTGTTTTGTATGGTTTTTGTTTGTTTTAGTAAAATGGAATCAGTAAGAAAATAAAAACTACCAGAAGAGCATACATTTTCAGCTGTCTGATTTGATAGGACAGGAGGGTAAGGTTGTGTGTATGTGTGCATGTTTTCACATAATGAGATGAACTTGGATTTAGGGACACTTCCTGAAAACACTGGGTTTGCAGTTTGGAGCCCCCAAACCAGTGCTATCACGAAGTTAGCTATGGCCTCAAGTTTGGCATTTGAGTCACTGATGTGGGAAACCGTGGTGGATGTGTCAGCTCACAAACGGGAACTTACAAGATGATTTCTCCCTCATTGTTGCTGTGCCCTCCAAATCCTCTTACCTCTGCTTTCCCGAATTTTCTTTTTATGCCTCTCAGTTTTTCTTTCAGTTTTACCAGAGTAAACAATGTGGTTTTTTTATTTTGGTTTTACACAGTTGCCAAGATTAAAACGCCTCTTGTGGATTAAGCAGGCCCACTCAGTCCAGCTTGATTGTGTCTTGGAAAACTGATCGTTTCCTTCTAGAGGAGAGAACACACGTGTTGGTGTTTTTATAACTTTTTTTTTTTGGCTGCGTCAGGTCTTAGTTGCAGCACGTGGGATCTTCGTTGTGCTCCGGCTCCTTGCTAGATGTGGCTCGCGGGCTTCTGTCTAGTTGTAGCGTGCGGGTTTTTTCTCTTGTCTAGTTGTGGTGCACAGGCTCCAGGGTGCGTGAGCTCTGTAGTTGTGGCACGCAGGCTCCAGAGTGCGTGGGCCCTGTAGTTTGCGGCACACAGGCTCTCTAGTTGAGGCGCGCGAGCTCAGCAGTTGTGGCACGTGGGCTTAGTTGCCCCGCGGTATGTGGGATCATAGTTCCCAGACCAGGGGTCGAACCCGCGTCCCCTGCATTGGAAGGCAGATTCTTTACCACTGGACCACCAGGGAAGTCCCTAACTTCTTTCTCTACTGCAGTGGTTCTCAACCAGAGATGATACCCCCCCAACCCCCCAAGCAGAAGTCTGGAGGAACAGTGTCTGGAGACATTTTAGTTGTCACTACTGGGTTTGTTACTGGCATCTACAGGGTAGAGGCCAGAGATGCTGCTAAGCATCCTACAATTCACGGGACGGTCCCTGTAACAAAGACTTACCTGGCCTAAGATGTGACTCGTGCTGAGGTTGAGAAAACCTTCTCTGCAGAAAGGCAAGATCTAGGTTCGGAGCACAACAGTCTCTTGGAGTCAGGGTTTCCCCAGGAGGAGCACCAGGAGTTGACCTCTTTGGTATAAATGGGGCACATGTGGGAGGAGAGTGGCCGTGTGCTCTGTGAGCAGGCAGAGAGCAGAGGGCGGGAGCCTTGGCTCACCCCGTGCGGGGCGTTGTGCTTCAGGAACTCTGTAAATGCCTTTTCAGCATAGGTGCAAAGGGAATGCTTTGGATATGCTTTAAAGTCTCCCTGGGATGCAGGTTGCTGAGGCGTGAAATGTAAAGCTGCCATGACCTTGATTTCTTCATGTGAGTGGCTAAACACGGGGAGGGGCTGTCGGAACCATTCAGCAGCTGGTGAGGGATGAGTGTTCAGATTTATGGCCTGGCTGGTGATGTACCTCACAGAGCACTGGTGCCTGTTCCACTTGGCAAAGCCTCTGTCGTGCCTTCAGGGTTGTGCCAGCAAGGCATAGCTGCCCTAGTGGAGCAGGGATCAGGTGACGCCAGGCCACGGGAAGTGGGGAAGAGGCGCGGCCCAGCTGTTACCAGTTCATAGTAGGGGCTCAACATTTACTGAAAGAATCAGTCTTGGGAATACTTTAAGGTCTATCTGTTTCTTTCCTCTTGCTCTCCCTCTACTGCCTTCCTTATTTTTATATTCATTTTGAGACCTGTAAAAGTCACCCCTCAACTTTAGGAAGCCATATGGTGATATCTACTCTAGCTAAAGACAACACCTACGCTATGGGCCAGCAGTTCCCCCAAGGGAAATGAGGCACGTGTCCACAAGAAGACCCTGCAAGGAGGTTCACAGCAGCTTCATTCAGGATGACCCAAACCAGCAACAACCAAAGTGCTCATCAGCAGAGAACAGATCAATGAATGTGGTATATTCAGACCAAGGATACGATGCTTTATTTAAAAATAGTGTCGCTGAGAGATGCAGCAACATGGATGAATCTCACAGACATTATGTTGAGCAAAGAAGCCAAACAGAGAAAATACTGTTTGATTCCATTTATATTAATTTCCAGAACCGGCAGAGCTAATCTGTGGATTTTGAAGTCAGAATTGTGGTTAGCTGGGGGTGGGAAGGGTGGTTATTGACTGGAAACAAGTGAACCTTCTGGGATGCTGGAAATGGGTAGTGGTTACATAAGTAAACTATATCAACTTTACACTCAAGATTTGTAGTTTGCTCTTTGTAACTAGTGCCTCTAGAATGCTGGACTGGCTAGTAGTCCCTAGGGGTCAGCTGGTCCAAAGCCCTCAACTTTGCAGAGAAGGACCTAGAAGGGGATGGGCCAAATCTACCCAGGAACAGCTGCCCCTCTTCCAGGATGTGGTTCATGACAGCACCTGCCCCCTGCTGGGTCCTTTACATACAGTTGATGTCACACGTTTTTAATCTCAGTTTTTTCTATCTCCCATCACGCAGCTGGTTGCGTGTCCCTGCTTCACCCCTCTGTGGAGGAGTGGCCCTGACCCCTCCTAGTCCTGTGCTCAGCTTCCATTGACCTTTCTGAGGTTGCTGAGTCTTTGGCCTTGGGTAGTGGGTGAATCTGTGGTGGACACTAAATTCCATCCAGGGCTACCCTCAGATTCCTTTTCCACCTCTACCACCTAGGTGCAGCACACTGCCTCTCAGGGCTGTGCACCCACAGGAATGAAGGCCTTCCTCACTGTTTATGCCCACCTCCTCAACAGCAGTCCTCAGGGCCCGGCTGAGGGCCAGCGGGACGTGATGAGTGGGAGAGGGAAGCTTTGTCTAGCAACCCCCATTCTGTTCAGCCCTGAGCCCCGCAGCCTGCCCTTCTTCCCCATCTGAATCTCTCATTTCCTGTCCCGTATCACCCAGCCTCTTCCCCTTAACCAACACTCTCTGCTTTGACCAGCAGCCCACAATGGGTCTCTTAATTACAATGTGTCTTGGTGTGTTCCTCTTTGGGTTCATCCTGTATGGGACTCTCTGCGCCTCCTGGACTTGGGTGAATGTTTCCTTTCCCAGGTTAGGGAAGTTTTCAGCTATTATCTCTTCAAATATTTTCTCAGGCCCTTTCCTCTTCTCCTTCTGGGACCTCTATAATGTGAATATTAGTGCATTTGATGTTGTTGTCCCAGAGATCTCCTAGACTGTCCTCATTTCTTTTCATTCTTTTTTTGTTCTGTAGCAGTGATTTCCACTACTCTTGTCTTCCAGCTCACTGATCTGTTCCTCTGTATCATTGAGTCTACTATTGATTCCTTCTAGTGTATTTTTCATTTCAGTTATTGTATTCTTCATCTCTGGTTGTTCTTTATATTTTCTAACTCTTTATTAAAACCTTCTATTTCTCGCTCTGTGCATCCATTCTCCTCCCGAGTTCTTTGATCATCTTTACGATCATTACTCTGAACTCTTTTTTTCAGGTAAATTGCCTACCTCCACTTAGTTCTTCTGGGGTTTTGTCTTGTTCCTTCATCCCTAGGAGGCCCCAGGGCTAGTGCTGGCTCACTGGTGGGCAGAGTCAGGGTCCTGAAGACTCTGGGTCTGTTGCCCACCCACTGGCAGGTGAAGCCAGGGCCTGGGGTTAGTGCCGGACTATGGGCAGGCAGAGCTGTTTCCTGAAGTCTGGCTGCAGGGCCCAGGGATCCTGGAGCTTGCTTTAGATCATTTGCTGGGCAGGGGGTGGTTCCTGACACACCTGGGTATGAGGTTCAGGGTGTCCCGAAGGTTGCGTTCATCTGCAACAGGACGAACAGACGAGTGGACAAGTGGACGGGGCCAGCCAGGCCCCAGTTGGGGAATTGTAGTTTTCTGCCCCCTGGTGGGTAGAGCTGGGTATTGGCCCTCTGGTGGGCAGGGCCTTGTCTAGGGCTGCGTCTAAAGGCAGCTGTGGGCTCTTTAGTCTTTAGGCAGCCTGTCTGCAGAAGGCTGGGGCTGTGTCCTCGCCCAGTTAGTTGCTTGGCCTGAGGCGTCCCAGCGCCGGCACCTGCAGGCTGTTGGGCTAATGAGCTGGAGGAAGATTTTAAAAATGGCGCCCGCGAGCTCCGGCGTCCACCAGCTCCGGCGTCCACGCAGCAGAAGCAGCTCCTAAGAAAAGCTGCTGCCAGTGACTTTGTCCCCAGGGTGAGACACAGCCATGCCCCCTGCCTCTCCGGGAGACTCTCCAAGACCAGCAGGTAGGTCTGGCCCAGGCTTCTATCAAATTCCTGCTTTTGCCCAGGTGTGCGTGGGATTTTGTGTGCGCCCTCTAAGAGTGGAGTCTCTATTTACCCCCGTCTTGAGGGGTTCCTGCAGTTAAGCCCCACTGGCCTTCAAAGCCAAATGCTCCGGAGGTCGTCTTCCTGGTACTGGACCCCCGCCTGGGCTGGGGGCCTGACATGGGGCTCAGAACTCACTCCTGTGGGAGGACCTCTGCAGTATAATTATTCTCCAGTCTGAGGGTCGCCCACCCCGGGATAATAGGGTTTGATTATATTGCGAGTCTGTCCCTCCTGTCTTGTTTTGGTTCCTTCTGTTACCGAATTAAGTCATATGGACCCTACTTGGGCCCTTTAGCCCAGCTGAGGCTCTCTGCCTTGGTGGGGTAGAGTTCTTTTTCCTTTCGGGTTCAAGCGGCCGATAATGAAACCAAAGCTGAAATTGACATAGCATAAGCTTACCCAGTGGCCAGAGAATGGAGAAGCAGGAACTAAGATCAACTTCTCCCACCTGGCGGGAGGGACTTAAAGAGTAAAGACAAAGGGAGGAGGAGCGAGGCTTACTATGTGGAAGCATATGCATTAGTCTGCGGGGGAAGGGGAGGGCTTTTTCTGAGGGAGTGGGGTCCCATCCCCTTTTTATCCTTTTTTGGTCCTTAATATCTGGTCTTGGCTGCTGGTAGGTGTGTTATTTAATATGCTAATGTAGTAAAATGAATGTATAATGAGAGTTGGGGTCTGTTGGGGGTCAGATTCATCGCCATCTTGGCCCCGGCCGGTTCTATCTGGGTTTTTCTTTTTTCTTTTTTTTTTTAAACCATTAAAAATCTGCTTTTCTTATTAAGTAATGTAGAGTTTTACCAGAGGCTGATTAAAAACTAATCTTTTGAAATGTCACCAAAATAAAATCCTTGACAGATACAACACAACTAGGTATATCATTAAAATATATTCTTAACAGAATAAAAGCCTAGAATCAGAACATTGGTTGAAAACATAGAAGCTCTACAGAGGCGGTAAATTAGGAGCTAGTCACATTTTAAATTTGCCATCAGTGTTTCTTTGCTGAAGCCCAGAAGATAGAGCAAATTGAACAGATGGTATAAGTTAACACCGTGGTTTATTTTTTTTTTACCAGATTCTGGAAGAGTAGGATTAAATGAGGAGAGCTTTTAGATTATAGACTTAAATATCCACTTTTGCTGGTTTTTCATTTTTGTGTGTGTGAGTAATTTCATTTCTCATCTCTGGACCCTTTAACTTAAAGATTTATGTTCACTCCTGCTAAAGGGTATGGGGGGCGTTGGTAGGCTGTGAGCAAAGACACCCCTGCTAAAGGTGGGTGTTGATGGGTTTTGAGCAAAGACTTGGAGCAGCTCTGGCAACATTTCTTTTTATTTATTTACTTATTTAAAATAGATTTATTGATTTATTTATTTTTGGCAGCGTTGGGTCTTCATTGCTGCCCGCGGGCTTTCTCTAGTTGCAGCGAGCGGGGGCTGCTCTTCGTTGTGGTGCGCGGGCTTCTCATTGCGGTGGCCTCTCGTTGCGGTGGCCCCTCGTTGCGGAGCACGGGCTCTAGGCACGCGGGCTTCAATAGTTGTGGCGCGTGGGCTCAGTAGCTGTGGAGCGTGGGCTCTAGAGTGCAGGCTAAGTAGTTGTGGCACACAGGCTTAGTTGCTCCGCAGCATGTGGGATTTTCCTGGACCAGGGCTTGAACCTGTGTCCCCTGCATTGGCAGGCGGATTCTTAACCACTGCGCCACCAGGGAAGCCCCTGGCAACACTTCTTTATGTCTTTAGTTGTAGAAGATCTTTTATGGTAGGTTCTGGTCTTTTTCACCGATGGTTGTCCTGCAGATAGTTGTAATTTTGGTGTGCTCGTGAGAGGAGGCGAGCTCTGGGTTTTTCTCCTGCAACGTCTTGGCCACTCTCTCACACGATGGGTCTCTGAGAGCAGCCTCCCTTGGGGTCCTATTTTCCATGTCTTCTCTCCTCTGCTCTCAAAGTCTCTACCCCTCCTATGGGTCAGCCAGGACCATCCTGGGCTGGTTCCCCTGGGAAGATGCACTGTAAGCCCACAGGCTGGTTTCAGGGGTGCCAAGACTGCAGTCACCTCCATGCTCACCTGTCCCGCAGCCCCCTCCGGAGCCCAGGCCCTACCCCCCCACGCACTGCCCAACGCTGCTGAACTGGGCTCTGTTCCCATGTGGAGGGCATTTGTGCCTGAAATATTTGTTCACAAGGGACATGCAGGGAATCCAAAAAAGGTAGAAGATTTCATCCCCAAGTCCCAAGGCCCTGTTCTCCTCACAGCACAATTAGCTGTAAGATAAAGGGACAGCGTGAATGGCTTCTCTCTACAGTGGCTGCCCTCACAGCCTGAGATTCTAACTGGTCAGTGCTTGGCTTTCAAAAGTACTGAGTTGGAAAGAACCTGGATTTCAGAGTGACGCAGACCTGGGTCCTACTCATGGTTCTACCTTGCGGTGTCACCTTGGGTGAGCTGGGTTCAGAGTCTGCGTTCTCAGAGGGAATGTGTCCTCCTAAGGGTGTCACACGTGGAGGCACATCTGTCCCTCATCGGTGAGGGAGTGCATAACCGGCTCAGGTTTCTCCGCTTCGCAGAGACACACTCCCTGCTGATGTGTTGTCTCAGTGCATTTCGTTAGAGTCTTGTGGTGAGGGGTTTCCATCTTGGCCAGGGCAGGTCCCCTAATGGGGATTTTGTCGGCAGACTGGCAAGCTCTGAGGAAATCCCACAGGTGACTGAGGTAGGTCAGTCATGGGGGCTACACTTCCATGGGCAAGTGTCACTTCTGAGTGAATAAGCGAGGGCCTAGAGTGAAGGCTCCTCCCAGCCAGGCTCCCACTTGCCCATTCACACCAGCCGCTTGGAGGGCCCCAGCAGGCTGCAAAGTGGATCTCAAGGGCCTGGGATGGCCGCCTCCCCGGAGACCCCCAAGGACCCCAGGCTCTGCTTTCCCCTCAGAGATCTTGTGTCTTCCTTGTGGCCACTTCAGCTTTTCTCTGTGGTGGCCAGAGCTGTTCTCCACCGTACCTTCTGGGGCTTCACCCAGCGTTCTTGCTGATTCCCCCTCAACACCAGTGGGGTACGGCTCCCACCGGCGCTTCAGCTCTGATGAACTCTCCCAAAGGCAAGCCCAGTGCTTGGGAAGGGCAGGCAGCCTCCTCGTAAATGTTGGCTTGTTAATAGCCCCTTTCTGAAATAAATCCTTGGTCTCAAATATGTTCCCAATACAGTCCCCCTGGGCACCATCAGAGCTTGATTGACCCGCCCTACAACTCTCCTCTCATTGGTGGCTTTTACCCCACCCTATCCTGAGGTTGGGGACAGTTTCCCTTTCTTCTTAAAGAAAGTTAATCCCAGCATACGTGGAGGGTGGACCATCAACTCCAATGATGCAAGTCCTAGTTTCCTTTCTTCCAGCCAACCCTGGGAGACTTCATGCCAATGGAGACGCTAGAAAACCCAGAAGTTCCAGAATTCCCTTGGCTGGACAGTCTCCATGTGATTTAAAAAAAGCAGTAATGTTTGTAAGATTTTTTCTTATCACAAGGTAATACCCACACAATGTGGAAAATGGACAGGGATGCAGAGAACGAAATCCTGCTCTCTAACCCGCCCCGCAAAGACAATCCCACACCCAGAGCCACCGGACCAGGTCCTCGAGCGGACCAGGTCCTCGAGCGGCCCCGGCCCGGAGGCAGGGAAAGGTCCCCGCTTTGTGGGGAAAAGCCCACGTGCGGGGCGCGGGGACCCGCGGGGCCGCCAGGGGGCAGGCGTGTGCCGCGGACCCGGGTCCCGCCTGGACCAGGCGCTCCGCTCCGCGGCTCCCGGGGGCTCGGGCCAGCCGTCCGGCGGGGGCGGGGCGGGGGCCCAGGGTGGAGGAAGCCCCCAGGCGCAGGCCCCACCGGGAGCGAGCCCTGCCTTCAGCTCATTTTATCCTCAACAACCCGGAAGCTTGGCGCTGCTTTCCTATTTTACCGATGAGGAAGGTGAGACTCAGAGAGTTAGGCAGTTGCCCAAGGGGACACAGGTCACGAGGGATCTGGGGCAAAACCCAGGTGTCCCGACTCCAGGGCCGCTCCCAGCCATTCCCAGCACGTGCGTGTGCGGGCAGGTTCAGGCCGGCCTGGGGGCCACGTGGGGCAAAGGTGGGAGCCCCCGTTCCTGCTCAGCCCCTGGGGATTTCCTCTTGGGGGCCTAAGGAGGGCCCTGCTGGCGCCCGGAGGCATGTGGATCACGCCTCGCCCCTCCCTCGCCCCCCGGGGCACACAGCCCGGGGCCCCGTTTCTGTAGGCGCCTCGGAAAGGGGGCAGCCCTCTGCCCTGTGTGGACGCGCTTGGCTGGAGGCTGCCGGCAGGGGTGAGAGTGGGTGAGGAGGGAGGCGGAGCAGCCAACAAGCAGGGGCCTGTTTCCTGCCTGGCCTGACCCCGGCTGTCCCCGGGGAGGCCCCAGCAAACTGAGCAAGGTCATCCAGGGCGAAATTCCAGCCTGCGCCCTGAGCAGCAACTTCGCTTTTCCCAATAAGGCTCAAGAAAGGACACGGAGTGTCCTCCCCACACCCCCTCCCTGTCAGCACCTCTGCTTTTGTGAAGCCTCCGCTGCAGACAGCCTGCCTGGAGAAGAGACAAAGATAGACCCTGGGACAGATAAGGAGAGACAGCGGGCACAGATAGGGTGAGGGACACAGATGAGGAGATGGGGGTGCAGGCAGGGGCAGGGCAGCAGCCCAGGCAGTGGGTCTGGAGCCCCAGAGGTCAGAAGAGCTTCCCGATCGCGCTTGTTAAGCCACGACTGGGCTCGGGTGTTGGAGAAAGATGCAATCATGGTGGAAACAGAAGGGTTTTTGTGTGGTGGGAAAATGGATTGGGCTGGCAGCCCCGCCCCTCTGGGCCACTGGTACGCGACGTGCGCCAACCTGGGACTGGTGGGTGAGGGTGCTGGAGAGTCAGTGGGGGCATGGCCGCCGAGCCTCCAGATGGGGGGGCCCTGTACCTGCGGCGGAGGGGCAGGTGGGGCGCCCCGGGGCAAATGGGGTTGCATCGAGGCTGCTCAGTCTCTCCTGCTCAGGACCTTCTCTTCCTCTGTATAGGATATTTGCACCCAGCACTGGCTGTTTGGCTTGGCAAGTGAGCAAGGCCATAAAGTCATAGCTGGCCTGCGGGCGCTCAGTCACCGTATGCAGCTGAGTCAGTCCCCACCACTTCCCTCACCCCCTGGGGGCCGGAGCCTCCGCTCCGCCCCGCCCGCACACACAGACACATCCACACAGGTATGCGCAGACTCCGTGTGGCTGAGTCGTAGCTCCTCCTCCGATAGCACGTGCCTGCACACACATGCACGCAGGTGCCCGCAGACGCCGCAGACGCTGCATGCACCTGATTCTGAGTCACCAGAGCTGTTGAACCCTGAGGGAGGGCACCGAGAGTATGTTCTGCCTTCCCTATTTAGACGCAGGTACCCATATGTATGCGTGTACGCGTACGTGCCGCCATGCATCCTGCTACATCGTGCCAGGGGATCAATAAATATTTGTGGAATGGATAAATGAGTGAACAAATGAGTAAATGAACAAACACGTGAAGATGTGAGTGACACCCACACTGCTTGGAAACTCCTGTAAACTCGGTAAAATCGGTTGGGGCAGTGCTGCAGGGTGGGTCCCGAGTCTGTGTCTGCAGGGAGTTGTCTTGCTCCAAATATAGCCTCCGTGGGCGGGCAGGGAGCCAGGGCTGCCTCCCAGACCGTGACTTCACTGGGCCTGAGGCCCAGCCTCTGAGGAGTTGGAGAAAATTAACAGAGAAGAGGCCCCAGCTTTCCACAGCCAGGGCTGAAGTGTGAGACTAGAGCTGGTGGGTGACTGTGTACTCAGATGTCAGCGGCTTGAGCTGTAGGGCACAGGGTTCTGCAGATGGGCCCAGAAAGGACCACTTCTGGGTTGGGCCCCTGGGAACTACCTCTCCTGGATGTCTTGGGCCAAATGTGCAGGAGGCACAGCCCCTCTTGAGGGCGGGGCAAGCACGGTGCCTGGGTCCCTCTGGTGGGTGCCCAACCAAGGCCTCTTAGATGGTCCCCCATCTGGGCAGGCCTGCTTGCAGGGCCGTTCCCCATCTGCAGCTTGACTCTTCCTTTCTCTAGCGGCTATGCCTCTGCCCTATTTCATCACCCAGAATATTACAGTATTACCCCAACTGATCTTCCTGCCTTAAGACTACCCCCTCTCGTCCATCTTGTTCACTGCTGGCAGTATTATTTTTCTAAAATACAGACCTGATTATATAACTTTTCCGCTCAAAAGCTCCATAGCTTTCCGCTTCCATAGCTCCCCCCTATTTAGCAGTAAAGTTGGATTGCCTTAGCCTCGCGCCCAAGACCCTTTCATAACCTGGCCCTGCTCTACCATGTGTGTTTTGCAAGGCTGATGTATGAAGAGATCGTTGGTTATGTGCTGACGGGTGGATTCGTGGACGTTAGGCTGATGGATGCTTATAGGGATGGAGGGGCCCATGGACTGTTTGATTTGTAGACAAATTATGAGATGTCTGGATGATTGGGAGGCTAGGAGTAGGGGGTGGATGGGTGGGTGGTTGGAAGTCAAGGCTATTTTGGTTCCAAGGAACAACCCGCCCCCCTGCCGCATGTCATCAGGAAAGGGGCAGGGGATGATTGTGACCTGGGCGCCTTGCAGACCTCGCTGACGTCCGGGCCTCACGAAGGTTGGGACTGCGGCTTCTCCCCGTGTCTTGAGCAGCGCTTGGTCTGGTCGCTTCTGCTCTTTGGTGCCTTCACTCACTCCTCTCCCGCCTGGCTTGGTTTTCCTCCTCGTGGCCCAGCAGTCGTCCTCTCAGCTACTCTTGCTCCTTCCTTCCTCAAGTTTTTATCAAGTGACTGGTTATGTGCCTGTTTGCACCTCAGCATTGCTTCTGTGTGCCGAAAAATAGACTGTGAACAATAAGTTACTGCCCTTGCTGAGTGTGCTTTCTAAAGGGAGAGACAGACGCTAAGCAGTTACATGCGAGGTGGTTACATGCTGTGGAGCCAGCAGCGCAGGGCGAGGAGGTGGGAGGCGAGTGGAGAGGGGCAGAGGATGATCAGGGAATGTCTCCGATCAGGGAGTATTTGAGCGGAGATCTGAACAAAGTGAGGGGTGAGCCCTGACAATATCTGGGGGAAGAGTGTTCTAGGAAGAAGGAATGGCAAGTGCGGTGGCCCGGAGGTGGGACCTCTCTGCATGTTTGAGGAGCATCAGTGAGGCCCGTGTCGCTGACGCAGAGTGAACAAGGGGAACAGGGGTAGGAGGTGAGGTCAGATTAGCAGAGGGACTGATCACCAAGGGTTTTACAAGCCATCGTTAGGACTTAAACTTTTACCCCAAGAAAGAGGGGAAGGCGTTGGAGGATGTTCAACACGGAAGCGACAGGCTCTTATATTTTCAAAGAGCCGTCTGGCTGCTGTGTTGAGAACAGACTGAAGGTGCTAGAGGTGGAGGCACGGAGGCAGTTAGGAGGCTCCTGCAGAAATCCAGGAGGTGGACCAGGGCGGCAGTGGCAAAGGTGGTGACAGGTGGTCCAGTTCAGGATGTGTTTTGAAGGCACAGTTACCAGGATTTGCTGATGGATGGGCTGTGGCTGTGAGACAGAGGAAAATTCTGTCAAGGGTGACCCTAAAATTTTTGGCCAGGGCGACTATGAAGATGGAGCTCCTGTTTCTGAAGAAGTAAGTTGTCTTTTTTGGCAGGAGGCGGTGCAGGGAGAGGTGTTATATCACAGTTCAGATGGCGTTGCAGACTGATGCTCAAGGGGGGATATTAAGATGCAGTTGGATGTAAGAGTCTGGGGTTTAGGAAGGAGCTCTAAATTGGGGTCCCAATGGGGGGCTTGTGCCATGTAGATGGCATTTAAAGCCAGGGGACGATGAGCTCATCTAAGGAGAGTGCAGACAGGCAAAGGGTTCGAGGCATGACCTCTGGGCCATGCCAGTGTTTGAGGTTTAGGGGAGGACCAACCTCCACAGAGACCTGGATGGAGCGGCCAGTGGGGCTGGAGGGAGAGCAGGAGACGAGGGGGCGAAGAAAATGTCTGAAGCTGGAGGGAGTGAACGTCACCTAGAGCTGCTGATGGCTCAGGAAGGACAAGGCTGGAGTGAAGGTTTGGTGGACACAGCAGTTCCTGGTTCTCAGTCCCGCCCGGTGTTTGCAGGCTCTGCTTCCGGGGAGGTGGTCGTGCAGATCAGCCTGGATGAGGAGGATCTGCACTGTGGCCCCCGCCGCCCTTGTCTCGGGTAATGACACGGGGACGTGGCGGGTGCCCGGGGTCCCCGCAGCTCCTGAGCTGTACTGTCGCTCTGGGTCCCACTCTTCCAAAGCAGAGGCGAGCAGCAGGCTTGATGGAAAACTTCAGTTAATGGGAAACTTAATAGAACGAAAGCTCATTGTCGCTCAGGATGGAGTCTGGAGCGTGAAGGGACCTGACTTCTCAGTAATACCTAACATTCGTCCTCTCCAGGGAAGGCACCATGTGATTGGCTAAGTCTGTCACCTCGAACACAGACAACCTCTTTGGGCAGAGTTTTTTTGCCAGGCTACTCACGTTGTGTATTTGTGCACACAGAAACACAGTTGCCTTAGTTGAGGAATCCCAAGGACCAGGCTGTGGTCTAATCAGGGTTAAGGAATTAGAACTGATTTCACTTAATACATATGATATAAGCCTCAAGATTTATGCAGAAAGAAATGTTTGTGTCCATTTTCCTCAGCAAGGGGAAGTACTAGAGCTGCAAATACTCTTTTTTAGTATAAATGGGCTGTGAGAATAGTGACTTGATAACTAGGTGTGTATGTCATATGAATAAAGGAATCTTTATTTAGGCCAATGAGCCATCAGGTCAGACTGAACCAGACAGATGGGCAGAGGCGGCTGGACAGAATGTTAAAAGGGATGATTGGTAGCTGGTCGGATGATTAAATTGGATAGAGAAATGACAGGTAGATGATGACTCTAGATTGATGGGTGTGTGAGTTTTAGGTTAATGGATGGACAGTGAATGGAGGGAGGGATGGCTCGATCCCTTGTGGCAGTGGCGCTTCAGAATCATCTGGCAGGCTTGTGAAACACAGGCTGCTGGATCCAGCCCCCAGAGGTTTTGATTCAGTAGATCCGTGGTAGGGCCTGAGAGTTTGCATTTCTAACTAGTTTCCGGGGGGTGCTGGTGCTCCTGATCCAGGGACCGTGCTCTGAGAACCACTGCCCTCTGGGGTGCCTGGGATTGTCCTACAAAACAACAGCCAAGGTGGCATTGCCAGGCCAGGTGGAGGGATGGGGATGGCATCCAGCAGGTGTCCAGGCGTCCTGTCACTGGCAACAGGCCTTTGTCCACGGCAGGCCTAGGGGCCCATGGCTCTTCCCCTGGAGATGTAGCGCCCTTGCCACCGCCCAGCACTGTCTGTCTGTCTGCCTCCAATCCCTGCCCTCCACAGCTAGGGTTAAATGGGGTCCATAAGGTGCGTGCATTTGGCCAGCGAAGGCTGGGGGCGTGGACACATGGAGCAATCAAGGGCAGTGCCCTGGCCAGCCCAGTGCGCGGGGCAGAGACGTCCCTTCCCTGAACCCCTGCGTGCCCCCTGTACCTCAGGAACTGCCCTCGGAAGTGCTGGAAGCCACTCCAGTGTTCCTTAACTTCAGCATCCCAGAGAAGGTGTTCTCGTCAGGCCAGAACGGGCCAGGATGGCTCTTGGGGCTGCTCCCGGCGGCTCTGGGGCGCAGTGTGGCTGGGCGGGCAGTGAGGACGCCCCGGGCTGGAGTCTGTGGGTCGCGCCCCCTCTAGCCCAGCTGCAGACAAGCAGGGCGGCCCAGGCAGGCCCCCTTCTGGCCCAAACCATCCTTCTGTTTGTCACCCCTGCTTTCTCAGGTTTGCCAACCTCGCGTCTCAACAGGATCCTCCTGAGCAACATGGAAACATGCTCAAGTCTCCCTTGCCTTAAAAAGCGAACAGACAGCCCCCCTTTGACCCCATATCCCCTCCAGCTGCTGCCTCCCATTCCCAGTAAACGTCCTCCAGAGAGCTGCTTGCTCGCCTGTCTCAGTTTCCTCCCCTCTCATGTACCTGCATGCCCACCAGAGTCTGGCTTCTGCCCTCCGCCCTCCACTCAGACGCGCCCGTCAAGTCGCTGGCTTCTTCCGGGACGCCAAGCGCTGAGCCCACTTCTCAGCCCCTCCCCGGCCACGCAGCGCCCCAGCCCTCCGAGCACTGCTGGCTTCTCCCACCGCTCTTCTCCGTTCCGTGCGTGACACCGCCCTCCCCTGCTTCTCTCCGCACCCCTGGCGCCCCTCCTGCCAGGTCCGCCCTCCGCCCAGTGCCCTGCAGCCACAGGCTGCCTCTCTCCCCTCTTCCTCTGAGCTCTCGCCCTCGGCTGGGATGGCTGTCCCTACTTTTCTGTCCCCCAGATGTGCGCCTCCAGCCCCTTCCTCGCTGCAAGGCCATCCCAAAGGCACGGCAGCCTCCACGGGCCCGGGGCCAAACTTCCCGTCCTGTCCCGTCCGGCGGCAGCCCTGGCCAGCGCCCGGTGAGAGGCACCAGCCAGCTGCGCCCCTCGGAAACTTGGAGGCCTTTGACACCTCTCCCCCTGGGCCTCCGTGGCCAGATGACCACATCTCGCCCCATCTTATTGCCTCAGTCGCTTTGGACTGTGTGCAGCGCTTTGCATCGTCACTGCCCCATCTGAATCCAAACCACCGTCCTTCTTCCCTGGACCACAACGGCCTCCTAAGTGGTCTCCCCACATCCTCTCTTACGTGCCTCTGGCCCATTTTCCATGTTGCAGCTGCTTCGCGCACGGATTATGCTTTTTTTTTTTTGATGGCTTAGGTGCATTTTATTGGTTTTCTTTCAGAATCCTTCTACAAAAGAGCAAAGTTAAAAAGCAAGTCCCTGGCAAGAGGGTGAGGACCATTCCTCCTTCCACAGAGCCCTCCCCCTCCCCACGTTCCCCCCCTGTGTCACTGTTGTGGTTCACGGGGGCAGAGGGCCTGCTACTCAGGAGGACAGTCAGAGAAGCTCTCACACACGCAGATGGGAGACGACTCGCCTGGAGAGGGCAGGGCCGGCTTAGGGTCACAGCAGGGGCTGGAGTCTCCAGGGCAGGAAGGCAGACCGCGTGTAGGCTGGAGGCCCGTTAGACACGGAGCTCTGCCAGGCCTCCTCAGGAACCTAGAAGAGGCTGTGAAATTTGCAGTATCAGGTTTCGGAAAACACAGGGTCAGGGTCAGCGGAGCAGCTGGTAGTGGGGAAGGCCAGGCCCAGCTAATTTCCTGTCAGAGTGGCCCAGAGGCCCCAGCCCCTCTCCGGGCTGGCCACAGGGGAGGAGATGCCGGGAATGGCTCACATTCCTCTGGCTGGGGCCACGCCGGACCTCAGGGGACTTGTGGGGAGTGAGGAGGTGGATGTGCTGAGGCCAGAGTCGGGGGCCCTCTGCAGGGACCAGGCCTCTCTGTCCAACCCTTTGGCTGGAGGGGGGCCAGGGGCTGTAGAGCAGAGCAAAAATCCATCACAGCTGCTGGAGCTTTAGGATAAAGGAGCCCAACCTCACATTTCAGATGAGGAAACAGAGGCTCAGACAGGACCAGGTCTCACAGGATCACACAAGCATCCTGGTTCTAAGCCCTGAACTCTGTTTCTTCTGGCCAGGGCTGCGTTTCCTGGAAGGCCCAGCTTTGCTGAGCTGTGTGACAGTGGGGGACAAGCGGGCTAGGTCTGTGCCACTCTTGGAGGGAGGCAGGAACCCTCACTTCCAGCCCGGGATGCGCGCTTCCCAGGTGGTCTAGGTGTGGGGTGGGCAGCCTGCGTGGGGAGGGCGTGCGTGCGAGCTGTGAGTCAGCTGAGGGCCCACGTGTCCTCCCGCTGGAGGACCCCAGCTCATTCCACGCACAGATGGAACTCTACGTCCTGGTCCAGCCCTAGGAGGGTGAGGCCATGGAGTCCTGGCCTTGAGTGGCCTCTAAGTGGCCTGGCCAGGCCCAGGGGGAGGCAGAGGTCATGGGTCCCTGGCCCGGTTGAAGTACGATGCCCGGGAGGACGAGCCGGGGATGCAGTCACACAAGTCTGGGAGCAGACCTGGCTCCGTCAGATGCTGCCGTGGGACCCTGGGCCAGTCAGTTAACCTTTCTAAACTATTGGCCCTTCAGCTGCAAAGCAGGGAGGGGCTACTCCATTTCTCTCTTTCCATCTAGTGGTACGGTGGCTCTGTGACTTGGGCAGAAGGTCTCCTGCCTGACACTGTGGGACAGAACCCCTCCCAGAGCCCGGAAGGGCTGCCCATGCCCTCGCTTTGCGGGCGCCCCCTGCTCCTCCCAAGCAGCAAGTGGCCTCCTGGGGAGGTGGGGCCAGGGCACCCGCGCTCCACCTGGCCATCCTTCCCTGTCTCCGGGCAGTTGCCTCTGAGGCTGGGGACGTTTTCCGGTGTCCCAGGCATCCACCTGCCTGTCCTGAGCGCCCCTCCCCCTCCCTCCCCTCCGCCCACCAGTCGGGCCCCAGGTCCTACAGATGCCACCTCAGGCCTGTCTCCAAGGCTTGCACATCTAGCCAGCCGCACTGCCTTCTCAAATTTGAACAACCACCGTGGCCGCGAGCTGCCCTCCCTTCTCACTTTCCCCCGTGTGTTCTTCACTCGGGAGATCTTTTTAAACCGCATCACAACCTGGCTTGACTGCCTTCCCTGCCCTCCTCCGTGCACCTTTGCATCCGTGAACTCAGCCTAAATGTCAGTCACTCAGGGAAGTCTTCTCTGGTCCTCAGGACTGGACTAGGATCTCCTCCCATCTTTCCACAGGCCCCTCGCTGTCCCAACCCTGTCACAGCTTTGATTACACTAGATATCAAACCTTGCATGTCTGGATAATGGCTTATTTTACTTGGGGTCCAGCGTAGCCAGAACAGGCATCAGCACACAGCAAGCAAGAATGATGGACAAATGCCTGAAAAGATGGACACACCATAGTTTGGGGTGATGGGCCCATTCATAGTAGGTTCCATCCTACAGTTGGAGGTTTGGGGGAACATGCCCCTTATTAGGGCTGACCACGGCACCTCACATACCAAGGCCCTGGGCAGAGACATAACTTCTGGTCACCTCCCTTTGGTGAGGCTCAAGTGATGGGGTCATGGCAGGGACCCCCAGCCCCACCTGCTAAACTCAGCTGCCCCCAGGAAATTTGGATGTTGACAGAGACAATGGGTGGGCCCGTGTCAGAAAGCGTCTGCATGTATAAGTGCCTATGTCACTGGGGTGTGTACACGTGCAAGTGTACGTGTGTGAACACGCAGCCCTTGTCTGTTGCCTGTGTGTCAGGACTGTGTTTGCGTGTGTGTGAGTGCCCCTCTCAGGGCCTTGCAGCAACTCCTTCCCAGCCCAGCCCAGCCCCCCGAGGCCATACCCTCCATAACACCTCCGCCCTCTGCCTCCCTCCTGCCTCTCCCTGGGCCATCCCCCATGCAGCATCCCTGCCCAGGGCTCCGGTGCCCTACACACACATCTGTAATTTCGTGTATCACGGCAGTTCATCTGTATGATGCTGTATTAGTTTTCTGTTGCTGTTGTAACAAATTACTACAGACTTAGTGGCTTAAAACAGCAGATTTATTATCTTACAGTTCTGGAGGTCAGAAGTCCAAAATGGGTCTCACTGGGCTAAAATGAAGGTGTCAGCAGGGCTGTGTTCCTTCGTGGAGGCTTTCCCAGCTTCCAGAGGCTGCCCACATTCCTTTGCTCATGGCCCCTTCCGTCTTCAAAGTCAGCGATGGCTGACTGAGTCTCTCTCTTATCACAT
Organism: Balaenoptera acutorostrata; assembly: GCF_949987535.1. Lineage (NCBI taxonomy): Eukaryota > Metazoa > Chordata > Mammalia > Artiodactyla > Balaenopteridae > Balaenoptera > Balaenoptera acutorostrata. Next base: position 47,467,825 of record NC_080072.1, on the reverse strand, counting down.
CACTCTGACGGTCACTTCTGCCTCCCTCTTCTGCTTATAAGGACCCTTGTGATGACATTGGGCCCATCCGGGGTAGTCTCTCGAGGTCAGCTGATTAAGTCTTAATTCCATCTGCAACCTTAATTCTTTACCACATAAGGTAGCATCTTCACAAGCTCTGGGGATGCGGACGCAGACATCTTTGGGGGCGGTGCAGGGACGACATTATTCTGCACATCAGAGATGGTCTGTCCCTTCTTTCACTTGTGAGCTCTTTGGGCCTGTGCCGTGTCTTACACATCTGCAGATGCCCCAAGAGCAGAACAGTGCCCAGCCCACACTAGGTGTTTATTATATATTTGTTGGATAAATCTGATTCAGCCAACAATTTGTGGAGAATCCATTTTGTGTTGGGTAAGTTTACATATATCATCACAGTTTTTGTTCCCATTTTATAGGTGAGGAAATTGAGGCTCAGAGAAGTTAGGAACCACCCAAGGCCAAAGAGTAAGTGACAGAGCAGAAGCTCAGTGGACGTTGACCTCAGGTAGACAAGGCTGACACCTTTGTTCCTTTGAGTCTGGAGCTCCAAGAGAGACAAGCCCCTAGACCTTTGGTGGTGGCCATGAAAAGGCACCTCTCAGGTTTCAGACTGGCCCCCGCTGCAGTGTTCTGACCCCCGTCACCATTTGCTCTCAGGTTCCTGAGCTGCCCTGACAGGCAGTCTTGGCACGAGGTCTCCCCCACTGGCCTTGTTGCTTTCTTAGATCTGAACCGCAGCCTAAAACTCTTCTGCTCACCTTCTGTCCTCCCGTCTCTCCTCTGTAGGGGTCAAACCTACATGAGTCTGATGTCCCTCCCAGCTGCCCCCCACTCCCTGCTCCCTGCCCACCTTCCCTCACAGGTGTTAGCCCTGGAAATCTCTTGCACATAGAATCCCGTCTTCCTGTCTACTCCTTTAAGGACCAGAACTGACATAAATGGTCTGAGGAAGCAGTGTAAGAAGAGGACCTGAGACTGTCTCACTCTGAGGGCAGGGGAGGAGGATGCCGTCCCGGTTGGTGGGTGCCCCAGATGGTCCCTAGAGCAGGTAGTAGCTCAAATGCTAAATATTTCACTGGTGAGGACTTGGGAAAATTTCCTAGAGGAGAAGAGTTCTGTGGCAGGGGTGATAATTCAGGCATTTGAAAAATAAGGGGGGAACAGTGCCTTCTAAAGATCGGCTGGTTACTGCTCGCTCGTCCTGATGCCCCACAGAGGGAGGAAGAAGGACAGTGGGCCGCTAACAAGCAGCCGGCCGGTGAGTGTGACAGCAGGGATCCTGGGGGCGGGGGGTGTGCCTGAAAAGGGGCCCTTACCCCTGGAGTGGGGGACAGGTACAGCTGAGTGGCAGGTGAAGACAAATAGAGTTGCAGAGCTCCAGATGAGTCTGAGCCCTCAGCCAAGGTAGTTGCGTGAGGACCGGGCCCAGCTGGGGAAATCTGGAGCCCTGAGACCTGAGCTGAAGGCATCTGCATGGCACCCCTGAGGTCACTGGTGCTGCATCTTCCCTGACCCTCTGGGCTGGCAGGGGTGACCCACCCTTCCTCATGAGAACTGCCACCTCTGCTGCACTGAAAGATGCCACAGAGGCCTCACCCCCGCGAGTGCCCTCCCAGGAGTTGCCCCTGCTTCCTCTCCTGTCTGCCAAGGACAATGATTAGGGTTGAATTCCAGAATGATCTGGCTGGGGACGTGCTGGACCTGATAAGGGGGAAAGAGACTATCTCGTGAAAGAATAGGAACTATCGTGGATACTGGCAGGAGGAGGGGATGCTCCTGGGATCGGATTTTGAGAGTGCTTGATTAAGGCAGCTGGAGCATAAGACCGGATAAGCAAGATTCCATTGACGTGAGGACACTTTGTTGAGACACAAGATTTAATACCCTAGCTAGGATGCCAGGGGATGGAGCAGACTCTCTTAGAGGTCTGGAAAAAGCAGAGGCCGGCACTCAACGAAATGAAAATACCCAAGTTCCCCTGGCAGATGGTAGAGAAGAAATTTACGACAGCTGAGGGAAATGGGCACCTGGAATGATGTATTATGTAAGGCCAGTAGTGACGGGCAAGACAGAGGGCAGACAAGGGGGCTTGCCCTACAGAAAGCTGTAGAGATGGTGAGCAGAGCATGGTGTCCCTAGAGGCAAGACGGACGGGCAGCCAGTAGGCTCTGCTTAATATCAACAGCCAGGAAAGCAGACAGGAATGGAGGAGCAGGAGGCAGGGGCAATAGCAAGTCGTGGTCCCTTGCTGAGTTCCCAGACCTGAGCCAGTTTTCAGATATGGAGCCCAACGACTGAAGAGGTGGCCAAGTCTCTAGGAGGAAGGACCCTGCAAAACTGCAACCAGTATGTATCATGAGGATTCCTTCAGTTTTTCCCCAAAGGTCTGTGGCCATTTGTTTGGGTGACTGTTCACTAGAGAAAGGGGAGCAGTAGACAGAGTTTGAGTTGACATTAACACCTGGAGACTCGAAGCATCATCACAGGCCCTTTTTCAGAGCGGGGCCTATGGAGGTCAGGTAGCAAGTGGAATCCCGGCTACAGTTTGGCTTGCAGTGGGCTCACTGGGTCCACAACCCACCCGGCAGTCCCTTGTACTCCAGTGTTTAACTAGAATTCAGGTGCTCTGATAGTAGGGGTAACCCCGCCTTGGGTGCCTGGCCCAGTGGGTAGGAGCTCTCATAGTAGAGAAGGCCAAGTGGAAACTTCTGAAACTGCCTTCTCACTCCCTCACCCTGCTCAAGGTAGTAAATAAAAAATAACATCTCATCCCAGGGGTTATGGCAGAAACGAATGCCACCATTAACCACTTAAAGGACGAATGGGTGGTGGTCCTACCATTTCTCATTTAATTCACCAGTCCGACCTCTGCAGAAATCTACAGATCCAGGAGGAAGACTGCAGACTGTCTCAGGCTTAACCAAGTGATAGCCCTGTTTGCAGCTGCTGTGTCAGATGTGGAATCATTGCTCGAGCAGATTAATAAGGCCTTAGGTATGTGGTTTGCGGTCATTTGGCAAATGTGTTCTTTTCCACTCCAGTTTGAAAAGAGGATCAGAAACAGCTCACATTCACATGGGATGAACAACAATATTCATTTACAGTTTTGCCTCAGGGCTACGCTTGTCATAATATAATCCCTTTGTGATAATATGCCCTTTGTCATAATATAATCCCCAGAGATCAGGGCCACGTGAGTACCACAGTGATCCATTACATCAGTGACACCGTGGTGATGAGACAGGATGAGCAAGAGGTGCCTCTGTGCTGGAGGCCATGGCGAGACCACATGCAGTTCAGAGTGTGGCATATAAACCTACGAAGACTCAAGGACCTGCCACTTCAGTGAAGTTTGTAAGGGGTTCAGTGGCCAGGGGTACGCCAGGATATCCCCTCCCAAGTAAAAGAAATTGCTACATCTTGTCTCTTTCACAATGGTGAAGACAGCACGGTGCCTGGTACCCCTGTTTGGGGTTTGAGACAGCATATTACTCTTGGTGACATGGAAGGCTGCTGGCTGTAGGTGGATCCCATAAAAGGAACAGGCACTGCAGAAGGTCCAGGCTGCAGTGCAAGCAGTCCTGCCATTTGGGTCATATAATTTGGCAGACTCTCTGGTGTTGGAAGTGTCAGCAGTGGGAAAGGGAAAAGATGTAGTATGAAGCTTGTGGGAAGTCCCAGTGGGAGAATCACAGGGCAGGCCCCTGGGATTCTACAGCAAGGCTACGCGATCGGCAACAGAGGATCACACACCTTTTGAGAAACAGTTTCTGGCACGTTACTAGGCTCTGGTTCCTAAGCTCTGGAACATTTGACCGGGGCACACCATATGGGGCGTCTGAAACTGCCCATTCTGAGTTGGGGTCTGTTGGATGCATCAATTCAGAGTCACATGGGCCTGGCAGTAGACTATTCATAAGATGGAAATGCTCCCTCTGGGGTTGAGCCTGAGCGGGGCCGGAGAGCACCAGTAAACCGCATGAGGACATAGCCAATGCCTGTCCCCTGGCTGGTACCTATGGCCACATGGAGGGTCCTGTACAACCCACTGAAAGAGGAGGAAAACACCTGAGCTTGGTTTATGAATGGGTTGATGTGGTACATGGGTACAAGCTGAAGATGGACAGCGGCTGCATGACAGAGGTGTAAAGGGAAATGGAAAATATTCCCACTGGGAAGAGCTGTGAGCAGAGGACTTGGTCATGTACTTTGTGTACAATAAGTGGCCCAAGGCAGTGAGAAGACACACACACTCTTGGGCAATGGCCAAATGGCCTGTTTGGTCAGGGGCCTGGAAAGAAAAGGATGGGAAAACTGGGGACAAGGAGATGTGAGGTAGAGACAAGTGGATGGACATATGGCAGAAAACATGAAGATTTTAGTGCCCATTAGAAAGCACCCAACACATTAAGGCAGTGAGTTTAAGCAAGTAAACAAAATGACCTGGACGGTTGATGCTAGCTGGTCCTTATCATTGGCTACATAGAACCAGCACAATGAGCATGAGTGGAGTGGCCACAATGGCAGAGGCAAAAGCTAACATGGGCCCCAAAGCACAGACTCCCACATACCAAGGCCGCTCTAGGTACTGCCGCCCCTCAATGTCCAGCTCACCAGCAGCAGAGACCTATGCTGAGCCCTCATGTGGCACTGTTCCCACCTGGGGGCAAGTCAGCTACATCAGGCCCTTTCCATCCTGGAAGGGCCAGTGATTCATCTTCACAGGGATAGAGAACTCTTCTGGGTTTCCCTTTCCTGACCACAGAACCTCAGTTAGCACCACTGCCCAGGGACTTACAGAAGGCTGGATCCAAAGGTGTGGAATTCCACTCAGCTTAGCATTTGGCCAGGGACACAGCAAAGGTCCTCTTGCACTCTAGTTCATGGCTGCCACCAGGGCGCTTAGAACTCCTATGTCCAGGAACCAGCAGGGATCCTTGACCCTGATCAGCAGAAGGCAGGGCTGCTTCTACACGACGGGGGCAGGAAGGATGGTGTGTGCTGGGTGGTCCTCTAGCTGCCTCCAAGTAATCCCCACTGTAACTGAGAAAGGACCCGTGCAGCAGCCCTGACCTGAGACAGGTCTAATTACCAAGTATTCAGGTCCCTCCTCCCCCATCAAAGGTTTTGGTCACATCACCAGGCAAGCTGAGGCTGTTGAGAGTGAGGGGAATTCAAAATGGAGAGTGGGGGCGGGAGAGCATGAGATTAACTCCATGACAGGGTAGTTAGCATTCCGACTCCCCTCTTTCTCTCCTCTGAGTCTCCCTTAGGAAGAGAGGCCCAAGGGAAACAGGGAGGAGCTGCTCTCTGAGCCTGGCCACAAGGGGAGGACCGCAACCACCGTGAGAGGACGTCCCCGGGGTCTCTGACTGCAGGGACTGTGCCTGACTGTCTGCCCCAGCTGTGCTTTCTGGAATCTACTACTGTGTTTGCTTCCCTGACTGCTGCCTGCTGGTGACTAAGCGGGGCAGGGCTCCCAGGCAGGCCCGCCCTTGGGAGGTGTGGGGTTCTTCTGACGACTCCTGAGGACTTCTCACCTGTCTCGCCAGGCTTCCTTAGAACTGCTCCACAGTCTGTCTCCCACCCAACTTTTCCTCCTCCCTCCCTTCCCTTTGTCTTTCACAAGGTCACACCTGCACCCAGGTCTCCTGGGCCTCGCAGCCTCCCCCGCTTTCCTTCCCGTTCCAGGCCTGCTTCTCAGAGGACTGGGGCTAACACACCTGTCACCCCAAGCGGGGTTCTGGACCAGCAGCCTCAGCGCCACCTGGGAGCTTGTTAGACATACGGAATGTCAAGCCCCCTCTCAAACCTACTGAATCAGAATCTTTATTTTAACAAGGTGATTCATACACGCACTATAATTTAAGAAGCGTTGATTTATAGATGATTTGGTCTTGTTCAGCAAATCCTTTAAATCTCAGTTTGGAATCTCAGTCATTGCAAAGGTGAACCGTTGGAATCACAAAATCACAGATCTGGGTCCCTCATTATATAGGTCAAAGCCTGCAGAGCTAAGGCGAAGGTTCAATGTCATATCGTGAATTAGAACAGAGCCAGCACCCGGGTCTCTCACCTCCCAGCTCTTCCCACTTTGGCTCTGCTGTGAGCAGGCCACTTGCTCTAAATCTGCATTGCCTAGCATGGTAGCACTGGAATGTGGCTAGTTGTGGTATAATAAAAAACAAATTTTTTTTGGGGGGGGGTGGTCTTTGTCCTGGGTTTGCGGTACAGAGTTGCTAAAACATTTAGAATTTCCTGAGTGAAAGGAGTGCCTTTGTTATTCATAATGAGTCCCTTTGACCACACCTGTGTTTATGTGACTGCAGTGACTCAGGCTGGGGCCCCTAGATAGCTTCAGGATGAGGACTGGTTACCAGAAGGAACAACGTGTGAATAGTGTGGGAAGCTACAGCCTCTAGGGGGGCTGGAGAGTGGGTTATGAAAACATCCTGAACAAGATCCAGAGAGCTTCCCAGTTGGCGACCACACGGAAGTGCTGGGAGGGCGGCACGCCCACACCCAGAGAGGGCACGGAGGCACCACGCCATCACTGCTCCCAAGCCTTGCCCCACACATCTCTTCCACGCGGCTGTTGTTTCCTTTATGCCAAACCAGTAACATAAGCAAAGTATTTTCCTGAGTTCTGTGTGTTCTTTATGGTCCCTGGGACTTGCAACTGGCCTCTGAAGGGAGGCAGTCTTATGGGACCGAGCCCTTAACTGTGGGGTCTGTGCTGACCCTGGGGAGGATGTGTCAGAACTGGATGCGCCGCTGGACACGCAGCTGGTGTGGGAGAACTGGAGAATGGAGTGGGAAAATGACACGCATTTCGTAAGAGAAGTGGTGTCGGAAAAAAGATAACAGTGGTCCAAACTGAGATGTGCTGTAAGTGCAAAATACACACTGGATTTTGAGGACTCAATATGAACGAAGACTATAAAATATTTCATTAATAGTTTTTTGTATCGATTACATGTTGAAATAGTGTTTTTGATAGATTATGGTAAATATTGAAAATAAGATAAAATGTTATAAAATTAACTTCATCTATTTCTTTTTTTTTTTAAACAGTTTTACTTATTTATTTATTTGGTTGCACCGGGTCTTAGTTGTGGCAGGCAGGCTCCTCAGTTGCGGCACGTGGGCTCCTTAGTTGTGGCATGGGAACTCTTAGTTGCGGCATGGGAACTCTTAGTCATGGCGTGTGGGATCTAGTTCCCTGACCAGGGATGGAACCCGGGCCCCCTTCACTGGGAGCACGGAGTCTTATTCACTGCGCCACCAGGGAAGTCCTTCTGTTTCTTTTTACTTTTTAAAAAAGATACACAAGTGGCTTGCATCATGTATCTGTTGGGCAGTGCTGCTCCAAGCCCTATCTCTTCATCAGCACTGCTTTATTTTTGGCTTATTTCATAGCTCTGGTTGCTGGTTGCCGTAGCTGAGGGCATTTCCTGGTAATCAGCCTAAAATCTTGAGATTATTCAGAAATTCTTTATGAGATAATGGGGTTACTTAACTCTTAAAAGAACTCCTAGTGAAATATCTATAAATGTCAATTTTCACTGAGAAGCAAACCAGCCGCACCATTAACAGTTAACGCTCTGGATCTGGAGTGAGGCCACTGGGCGGAGGGTTTGGGAGGTAAGAATAAAGAAGCTGGGCTGAAGGTTTTGGGGAGTGGGACTTGCGCTCACGTGCTGCCTCGGGTCTGCATCTTTCCAGAGCCCGGAGTAGAAAGGCTCTGTCGCAGGAGCCGCAGGGGCAGGGGCACCAGGCCCCAGTCTTTCTTCCTTGGAACCTAGTGCCCTTCTCCCCGTCACAGCTAAGACGGGAGGAATGAAGGGCGTCCTGACACTTGTGCTCAACTCCCAGTCCCAGCTGTTTCCCCCCTTACTGAATGTCAGGAACACAGTAGGACAGAATGGCAGGTCCCAGGGCCAGCCATTAAGAAGAGAGGCCTGGGGCTAATGAAGGCCTGAGGGCCGTGGCCCGGGTCACACGAGCCCTCTAGACTGAGGAAATCTGAAGGCTCGAGACGGGTATGCCACTGCCTCACCCTGGGGGGTCCCCCTCAGGGAGGGCTCCTGGATGTCAAGACTTAGAGGTTCAGCCCTGAGGAGAACCTGCGTTCTGCTGGCTCCATTCGAGATGTAGTCAGAGTCCCCAAGGGAAACTCCAAGGGCTTATCTAGAGCAAGTGTTGTCCAGAACGGACAGCACTGATCCTTCATCTGTGCTGTTTAACTACTTCCTGAAGCAGAAAAACCTCCTTCCAAACTAGAGTTAAATTTCTCCTGCCTAAAGTTCTCACAAATTGCCATATGCCACAGGTGGTGAAACTGCGACCGGGAAGAGGTAAAGGACTTAACCAGTTTCACACAGCTCACTGGAGGCTCAGGGTGGGAGTGGCGGCCTCAGGTCTCTTACCTAAACTCTGCAGCAGTGCGTCCAGAACCCAGAAGCTCAGGCCAGCATGTCCAGTGCCTCTGGTTACTTCCTGAGCAAAGGGCAGTGATGACATTAAGAGAACCAAGGCAAGAAATGGGTTACGCTGCATTTTACCCTTGAACTTTTAGTCCCACGTATGACTCATAAATGTTGCCTTCTGAGTACTAAGCAATGCACAGTGAACTTTATTTCAGTAAATGAGGGATGCTTTTCCTTAAGAAATAAATTTAATTCAAGGTGGTTAGTGAATGCAAGGCATGTAGCGCCTTCATGAAAGTTACAAGAATCCAGTTACAAAAGAAGCACTGTGTAAAGTCTCAAATAGCTGAGGGTACAACGGGCTCCATATTTTACAGAGTACAAAAAATTATTTCATGTACAAAGAAAAATACAAATAATGTGCAAAAACCATTTTCACAGGTGGCAATTTATAAAATGAAAATGATAGAAAAACCCTTCATTCTTATCATCCCCCAATTTCTTATATATTAACACAATTCTATTTTCTAGTGTGTAGATAATTTTAAATTTGAAAATCTGATTTATTTTTAATCTACAAAGCGGCTTTTTAAAAAGGGAACCATTTCACTACTGAAATTTTATGAATGAATCAGTTAATTTTATATTAAATTATAAGCAGACTATCTGAAAAACAAGGATATAAGAACTCATATATACATATTTTTGAAATATTAGTTTGGTATTTAACATATTAACATTTCAAAACAAATGTAATGATCTAGCTACCTACGACTCCAGCCAACCGCAGCGGCCGTTGCAGAAAAGCTGTTTCTGTGCGCCGTGAGAAACAGCAATCCTGGTGTCTTAAGCTGAACAAACACAGGCTATCAAAAGTAAAGAAAACCTAAAGACCAAACAAGTCCCTACTGTTCATGTGCAGAGGTGCCGTTTGGGTATCCAGTCACGCCACAGTGCGACCTCGGTTTACACAGCTGTTGTCATAGGGGTCGTGTGGTCATAAACAGCTGGCTTCTGTCTCTCAAACATCTTCACTTTATTAGTTCAGTGCAAGTGTCTGTTTTGTGAGTTAGTGCATTCAGCGTTCTGCATGTTATTCTGTGTAAGAAGCTGTCGGGGAGCAGAAGAATACGTGGGAACACAAAGTCCTGCGTCCTCAGGGCACCTCTGGCCTAGAAAATTCAGTGTTTTGGAAACAGTATTTTCCTGCATTGGCCTGGTGATTACTGCATCATTCTCTGGACAATCTTTTTCCATCAGGATAATCTTGTGTGCCCCCCTTTGCCTGCCACTGAGCACTGATGGTCTTGCTGTGAACCCCAATGGTCGAGCAGGTATCACGGAAGCACCTTTGACAGCACCAGAGAACTGAGCATCTCTAAGGTCAGACAGTAAGAATAGGAGCCTTTGATGGAAAACCTGTTCTATGCAGAATGGAAGATAGTCTTTTAGGATTAAGATAGGATTTTGATTTTTGCTTGTCAGAAAGCTCTCCAAGGATATTAGGACCTTGGAGAACAAAAAGGATCTATCTTTCATGAAGAAGGACCCAGGTAGGTGGTAGCCACTTTGCCTAGGGGATGGGTGACAGTCGGCTCAGGAAGCATTCTTCTGATCCCTAACCATGAAGACCCTGTTAGAACAACCTAGTGCAAGATACAGGGAGGGCCTAGGGCTCTTGGCCAGACCTGTGTAACACATCCATTCAGGCTAAGCAGACTTAGCAACTGCTAAAAGAGGGGAATGGGTAAGTCTGGGTAGGAGAACCTTAGGCCCTAGGATGACTCATCAGAACCAGCAGGAAGCTGTCAGTTCCTCAAGGACTCACACACTTTTTTCCTATCTGGCAGCACAAGCCCCTCCTCCCTCTTCTGTTTGGGTTGACCGTGGGCATCAGGCGTCAGAGATACAGCTCTGGATCCTGTCCATCCACTGCTGGGCACTCTGTCCATCCTGGGCACAGAAGTTATACACACGTTTGCTGGTCTTGAGCTGTAAAATCAAATGAAGAGAACCAGAGATGAAGGGCAGGGCTAGTCTATGGCTTTGGGCAAGTGTGCAAATAAATCCCTGTGACCTTCCCTTTCCGTTCTGCCCCAGAACCTCTGTTATTTTCTCTGCCCCCCACTATCATACTGTCATTGCCTTTAGAGTCATTATACTTTCCTGGCCCCCAAAGTCAAGGGGGATGTCAACAGAAGGGCCTGGCAGAGAAGAGAGACACACTAGGAAAGCCTGACTTTGCATCTTTCCGGGGCCTTCCTTGACTGAGGAAGAGGGTCAGGAATGGCTGGAGTCTCTGGCCCCGCCCACGCACTGCACCAGTGCAGCACAGGCGCCAGGAAGGCCGAGCTTCATCCACACCATGATGGGGTTGGCTTTCATGTCCCCTTTCCATCCCCTTCTCTAAGTCTTCAGTTGGGGCCACACTGGCAGCCCAGAGTCAGGGAAATGGCTTCATAGACTGAGCAGGGCCCTAGAGTATGACCTGTGTTCCATATGAAGTCCTGCTTGGCTCTGGGGATTAGATAAGTCCCCTATCATGTGGCCCATAAAATGCCCCAAGGCCCACCTAAGGACTGCTGAAGATGTTAGGGCAGACAGACATCATGTGTGACTAAGGATGTTTTTTTGTGGATGATCAAGCATGAAGATCAATGGATACAAAGGGAAGTAATATCTGTTCTCGACAGTAGGTGGTGAGTGAATAACTAACAGTATTTAACAAGGAGTTCATCTGCTTCCACGTGTAGTTGGATACCTTTTAAAGGAGTCTTTTGTGCAAAGCGCTGTGCAGCCTTTCTGAGACATGTGGACAGCAGGGAGAGGTCAGGTTTGGGGATGAAGAGTGCTGGGTTCAAGTTCTGTAGCAATTCCCACAGCCGGGGTGGGTCTGTGACCCATGTGCAGTTAGCACCAATTGCTCTGAGGCCCCATGATTCTTGGAGGTGGATGGATTGTAAGGGATCATGTGCAAACAGAGCCAGGAAAAGACAAGATCGACTTACATCAAAGAAAGCCTTGTCACTCGTGTGCTTTGGGGCTCCCATGCTGGGGCCAGCAGGGATGACCATTTCTACCTCAGCCAGATCAATGTGGCCTTTACAGCTTGTGTCCTCACCCGAGTCATAGTATCGCAGCTGGAACCAAAAAGATACATGGGGTATAAGAGGCACAGAAAGGGAAAACAGCATGGCTTTTCAAAATGTATTTGAATACTTTCCCACATCTTGCTAAACTATGCCTGGAAGAATAGACAAGAAATTAAAAACGCTGGTTGCTTCTAGGGCGAGGAATTAGACAGCTGGGAGAAAGGCGGAAAAAGACATATTTTTTGAAATTTGAACAAATAAATGTATTACACATAGAAAAAGTCAACTAACAACTGTAAAAAAAAATATATGTAACATATAAAAAAGGGTTACTGTTTAGACTATATACCGAATTCCTAGAATTGAGAAGAAAAAGATAAACAACCTAATAGAAAAATGGTCAAAGGATTTCAACAGGCAAGTCGCAGAAGAAATGTGAGTGACCTATAAACATCTGAGAAGATGAACAACCTAACTGATCAAAGAAAAGTAAATGAAATCAATGAGATTTCACTTTTCACTTAGATTAAGAAATATTAAAATGGCTGACAATATTCAGGTTGAAGGGAAGGCACTAGGTATTCTCAAACACTGTTAGTGGGGATATAATTAGTCAGAAGCCTTTTAGAGGACAATTTGGCAATATGAACTAAAATTTAAAATGTTTATACCTATTGATACACCTTTCCCACCTCTAGAAATTTATCCTACAGAAACACTCCCACAAGCATGCAAAGACACACCTATAAAGAGGTTTCCTTCAGCACTGCCTTTATTAGCTAACAATTGAAAAGATATCTGTCAATAGGGTATTGGTTAATTAAATGATGGTACATCGATAATATGGAATTCTATACAACATTTCAAAAATGATAAGATCTATTATGAACTGGTAGGAAAATATGTTCAAGCTATCTTATATTTAAAAAGCAAGTTTCCAAATAGCATGTAGATATAAAATGACTTTTGAAAAACAATAAATACCTCAACATTTGATTGAGTGGTTACTGTGTGTAAGGACTGGACATCACTCTAACTAAATTAGTCTGGACTTCACTCTATAATCTACGTGGCAGCAATGTGTTTGGCGCCTCCGTCTCTGTGGTTCTGTCCTCAGACTTTTCTCTGCCTCTCCCTTCAGGCATAGTATGAGTAGGACTAAACAGAAAAACCATATACCTTTCGTGTTAAAGAAATCTCAAAGACTGGCAAGAATGCAGATATAATTTGATGTAATTGTAAATTATAGAAAAATTATGACATTCTCCTGTTATATTTAGTGATTTAATGGAACTTTTCTACACAGTGTAGGCTCTATGGTTTCAGAGACGATGTTGTTTAAAGTCCAGCCCCCTAAAAAGGGCTTGCATTGCATATCTGTAAAAACTTCTCTATATTCTTCCACAAAGATTCTGTGTAACCTTTATGAAACTCCTTGAGCAGAGGGAAAGGGGGTCCCCGTGCAAAGTGTCCATCTGTCAGGAGCCATCTAGATGCAGGTCCAGCGAGAGCACTGTACTGGCCTAACAGTCCGTGTCTTTCTGAACAGACTCCATGTTGGACATGAATGCATTGAGACGCTGCTCAAGGCTGACTGGTCAGGTCAAAGGTAGAGTGAGGTCTGTGGTCAGAACGTGGGAGGCCATGCGACTCTCACTAGTGAAGGGTGCAGAAGGGCTGGGTTCCACCGCAACCAAGGTCACTGGAGCAAAGCTTCTGACACTCAGGATTGTGCTGGGTGCTACAGCCACAGCAAAGAACCTAGCAGTGGGGAAAAGGCTCCCCAGCGTGGTCTGGGAGGTCCAGTCTAGTACGTGCCCACTGTGGATTTCAGGCTTGGGTGGGCACATCCCCTTCTGCCTATTTCAGGGCTCCCTCCATCCTCTGTTGCTGTCACCTTTGAGGGATAATGATGCCTTCTTTAGGACCAAGTACAGTGATGGGCACAGAGAAAAGTGTTCAATAAATGTTTGTTGAATAAATGAACACCCTCGATTTTGAATGGATGCGTTATGCTGCAAAGATGAAGGTAATCTGTGTTCTGGGGAGTATTCACAGGCACGGGTTCTGTATGTGCATGTGGTATGCAACAAGCTGAAAACCTCAGGTCCTCTCGGCCTGGGCTTTAAGAGCAGGCAGCAGGAGAGAACATGAGCATTAAAAGGCAGAGCTCTATTGCTCCTAATGCTCTGGGCCCAGCAGTCACTGCCTCCGCCCGCACACACCTGCACTCTCTCAGCAGGCTGCTGCGCTCAGTCTCAGGGCTACTGCTCCTCACTGGGTCCATGCAGGAGCCTCAGGCAGCATATGAGAGGCCTTAGGAAAGCATTCGGTACATGAAGGCTGTGCCTTTCTGCTGAGAGTCACACAACAGCCGGGGACTGAGCCTAGCCTAGGGAGAAGTGATTCCTATGGGCTGTGATGGTATTTATTACCTGATGTTTCGTTACATCCAAAACGAACCAGCGGGGCTTCCAACCTTTCAGCAGAGCCCCTCTTTTGTAGAGCGTTCCCTCAAAGGACCTAGAAGTCACGATGACATAGCAGTTAGTTTGACTTTTCATTTAAAGAGTGCTGTGAAGGGGATATCTGTTGTTTTTGTTGGTCAAGCCCCTATTTCCCCCAGATGATCCAAAAAAGATCCATCAGAGCTCCCCCTAGAATTTTTCTATTAGACCTTTGGGGAAAGGCTGCCTCTTTCTGCTGGAATTACCAAACTCCAGTAATGAGGAGTGAGGAGTGAGGTTTGGCGCTCTCAGTAGCCATTTTTTATACCGTGCTGGGGCAGATGCAGCCCGTAGGAGAAAGCAGAGCCGGCAAACAACAGAAGCCTGGAGATGCTGTGCGAGAAACTGGCACATCCTTGGCCGTCCCAATTTATGTGAGTAAATGCCTGTCTGCCTGAGCTAGCGTGCGCTGGATTTCTGAAGTCTGCCCCTGAGAAAGTGCTCACTGACACATATATTCCCTCAAGAGATCTGGCAGACGTGAGACAACAGCAATCAGGACCCGCCACAAATAACTACAACCTCTTGGCATTATTTTAGTTGTAATTTTGACTTTTCCTCTTCCAAGAACCATCTAACGCATTTAAAACAGAAACAAAGGATTAAAGCGGATCCATTGTGAGTTTACAGAAGGCGGCACGGCACAGGCCTAGCTTATTAAAGGGCCCGCGGTGTGGCCGAGGGCAGGCTGGGGAGAGCCTTTTCAGTACACCCGGCAGGGCTCAGCAACGTCAACCTGTTTTCGTCATTCTTGGACGTGTACTGGCTGTACAGCGTGGCTGCTCTCCGATCCACTCCGTTGGATGGGGAGATGCTGGCGCTCTGTTCCTCCCCCATGCTGCTGTCCGGGAGATGCAGCAGAGACCTCTTCTGATAGGAAGGGAGGTTGGTAGACACAATTCCTGGGGAGCCCAAAGGGTGTCTCTGGGGCTGAAAAAGACAGAACAGAAGCTAGGAAAGCTTTCCAAAGACTTTAAGCAACTGATCCGATAATTTCACTTCTAAAAATTTACCTCAAGGAAAAAACTGGACCATATATATGTATGTGTAAAATATATATAAAAAGATGTTTATCCTGGAGTTTTTTAGGAAACTAGCAGAAAACTAGAAACCACTTAAATGTCTATCATTATGCGACTGCTTAAAAAAAAAAAAAGGTATTTCCATACAGTGGACTTCTAGACAGCCATTAAAAATGATGCCAAAAAAAAACAAACAAACAAACAAAAAAATGATGCCGATTTACATACAGTGACAAACTGAAGGCCATGTATGCCACATATTAAGTAAAAAAAAAATGCAGGTTTTTAAAACTGCATGTATAGTAAATCCCTTTTTTTTTTTTAATAACTCAATGGATTCTTTTTTTTTTTTAATGCTATTCTTGTCTGCTTACATTCTTTTTATGTATGTATGTATGTATGTATGTATGTATGGCTGTGTTGGGTCTTCGTTTCTGTGCGAGGGCTTTCTCTAGTTGTGGCAAGCGGGGGCCACTCTTCATCGCGGTGCGGGGGCCACTCTTCATCGCGGTGCGCGGGCCTCTCACTATCGCGGCCTCTCGTTGCCGAGCACAGGCTCCAGACGCGCAGGCTCAGTAATTGTGGCTCATGAGCCCAGTTGCTCCGCGGCATGTGGGATCTTCCCAGACCAGGGCTCGAACCTGTGTCCCCTGCATTGGCAGGCAGATTCTCAACCACTGCGCCACCAGGGAAGACCGTAAATCCCTTTTATATGTGTGTTTAGAATTATAAAACAAGTTTGATGGCATAGTGGTTTATTTCTAGGTTATAAATTTTGGGTGATTTCTGTCTATTTTATAACTTTCTGTGTATTGTCTCATTTAAAGGAATACACATATCTCACTTTCATAATCAGAAAAAAAATTAAGAAACTATTTTATTCTTCTGAGAAAAAAAGCAGTAAGACATCACCTACCTGTGGCCTGTCTGATAACAACTCCTGAGTTGCCATCTGAAGGCAAGAGAAGGCACCCCAAGGACCCCTTCTTACCACATTGGAGGCTTTCTTCTACACTCCCTTCTCTTTGACTCCTCTGTGACATCTGACCCTGCCGACCTCTCCTTTCCTGAAGTGCTCTTCAGAACACTCATCTGTCCTAACTTCCCTTCTGTTGCACTTGGAGTCAGTCTGGTGTGGCTTTGACTGGTGGCCGCCCCATGTATCAGCTGTGTGACCTGAGCCTGTCCCAGCGTGCCTGAGCTGAGACACCGCCCCCTCACTGTGGGTTAACAGATGCAAAGTGTAGATGGCGCTCAGCACAGCCCTTCCACGTACTACAGGTGAAGGGGCTGTGAGGAGCAGAAAATGGAGTATTTGGTTTTAAAATATCTTTACGATATTAAATGTTTCTTAATTCAGAAACAAAAAGGGGGTGTGAACAACAGAAAGCAGCATAGTTTGATCATTTAAAACATTTCATTTTTTCTGATTATTTCTCTGGCACAAACAAGGTCTTGGCATTCCCCTCCTCCCTCATGTGGTAGATCAGCTGAAACCACAGAGGCGCTGAGATAGAAAAGAACCCAGTAATTTCCCCTGGATGCGGGGCCCTGGAACATAAGTATTATGTCACTGTGGTAAAGCGAGACACTCAGGAAGTACCCAGTCATCTGGAGCTTTCTGCCCTGGACCCTCAGGGCATGACCCTCCCTTTGGCCATAAACCTCCTGAATTACCTGTGGCAGAGGCCCCACCTGACCTAGCGCCCTCCAGAAGCTCAGAAGTAGCTCTTCAAAGGGCTTTGCCAACTCACACGGTCTGCTCTGGGCTCTTCTTTAAGGTCCACAGTTACCCGTTCCCATAGCTGCTGCCACTTCTCAGGTGTTTGGTTCAATTTATGCTCCAGTCTTTCAATTTCCTGCAAAGTAATTAGAAGTTTTCTGACAGATAAGTATTTCATAGAAATCAGGATGTTCCCCAGAGCCACACCCCCTCTGTACTAGATGAACAGCATGGCCAGAGAGCAGTGAAAAACCATGGTAAGCATGGGGCCTCAGAAGTCTCCCAAGCCAGGAATAGAGGTGGGAGCTCTAGCTGGTGTGATGCATTGTGGCAAAGATGATTTATTAGGATCTGTAACCGGGCCTTTTTGTACAGATGGCTTAAATAGAGAGATGAAATAAATATCCCGAACACCTTCACCCTTGGCCAGCCCATAGGACATCTGATGGCCACAGCAAAAGGTCAAGCACTGGGCCGGTGTCCAAACTGTCATAGCTGAGCTATATGAGAAGTCTGTCCTTGACAGAGGAACCCCTCAACTCTGATGATTCAAACCAGATGTAGAAAGAACGAACCAAGAAATGCCCAAGTACTGGAGCTTCCTTCAGACAGGGAAGCTGGAGAGCAGAGCGGCAGCCTCTGTGACAGTGCTTTCACTGAAGCATGCTCCCTCCTGGTCAGGAAACTGGACGGAGAAGGCTCTTCAGGAACTGCTTGGCCCACATCTGGGCTCAAACCCTTTCCTCAGGGCTGCTGTTCTCATCAGGGTAGCTACTGCCAGGATGGCTTCACTCCAGAATATTCCTTGTAGAAGATGGTTGGCAGTGCTCCCATCAGGCCATCAGCTACCCACACTTCTGACCAGAGGAAGTAAGGCACCCACAAAAGCCATAACCCAGGCCTGACTCAGGCTGCTTGGCCAGCTAAAACAGCTGTGAAGCTGCAAATTGCTCCATTTGCTCGAATGCTTCCTTCTAACGCTGAAAAGCTCACTTTTACTGAGACTGTTTGCCAGCACCTGAGCCTGGTTCCCCACTGATCCATGGGAGCAAATCTGGTGTCCTCATACTCCTGCAGTGCTAGCTATAATGTTAACCCAAAGTAAGGAGAGCTATGTCCAGGAGCTGGTGAACCAGTCTTCACTAAGCTCAGTTCCTGAGGCCTCATGTGCCTCCAGGTCCCCTGGTGCCCTAGGAGTGTGTCTACACACGGCTGACTTACACTGACAAGGCTGGTGAGAGCATCGGGCTGAGCACAGCTGACATCATCATAGCATGGCCACACTGTTCTCCTCTGGCTCTGGGGCCCAGCTCCTCTGGCCAGTTCAGAGTCTTCGGAGGGGAACTGCTTAGGGGTCAGCATTGTCCAGTCATATGAAGGCCCTGTGGAAAGGGTCTCCTCTACATAGTAATCCCACTTCTTGAGGCTGGAAACGTTTACATTGGGCTTCAGGGCCTGTATAAAGAAAATTCTGAAATATAGTTTCATCTTGACCCCAAAGTGCCCCAAGCTTACTGGCAGACCAGCCCCTAACATTGCAGGGTCCAGGGAAAAAGTATGAATAGAGGTTCAAATACCATATATCTATATATTTAAACATTATACATCAATATAACTATTAGATAAAATATGTTCTATGCTCCTACCTTGTCAAATATAACTTCCTAATGACCTAGAAGGCCAGGCTCCAATTGAGAATTCTTGGACTTCTGGGAATTCTACACCAGGAAGTCGTGGCACTGGGGAAGCTGGTCCCAGCTCCCAGTTCTTGGCCTAAAGCCCTGCTCCTCTTGATCCAGCTCTGTCCTATATTCTGAGGGTCTCTTATGAACATGTGTATATACCCCAGCCCATGCAGCTAAACTCTTGTCTGCTCCCTGTCCAAAGAGCTACTCCTTAGCTGCCCTTTTGGCTTAGGGATACATTCACTGGCTTGGGGAACAGGCTTGGGGAAGTGGTCTGGTGAGTAACTTGAACTTGGGCAAGGAATCTTGAAGTGCCAGAGCCTGGTCTAGATGAAGGAGAGGCACCCAAGCGTGTACCCTTGGTTTCTCATACACCTCACTTCATGAGAAGGGGGCATCTGGAGAAAGGCCAGGGTGAGGTCCTATTACGTGGGGCCCAGGGCCAGGCCTTCTTGCCCCTGAGTAAGGTGGTCTACTCCACTGCAGAGCCTGTTTCATGCAGACATGCATGGCAGAGGATGGCTGTCCCTGAGAGGTCATCCTTCTTGGGCTGGGCTCCAAACATCCCTTCTTCTCATAGGGGTTCTTCCATGGCTTTGGTACAAATGGACTTAGGGAAATCTTATCTGCTAGGGAAATCTTTTCTGCTTACATGACCTGCTAAGGTTTCAAGTTTTGTTTGTTCTTTCTTCCCAGGGAAAGTTGACTTGCTCTGACTTTCTTGAAGTTATCCTTTCTGTGCTTGGGGGGCCAGCTCCTAATTTTTGTGGTCAAGAATTTGGTATCAGTCTCCATTCCATCATAACCTAAACCCATAGTGTATCAACTTTTAAATAGCTTCTGGTATGAAACCTAGTCAAATGTTTATAAAACGCTTAAACAGCTTATATATGCTCAAAAAGTAAGGAAAACTTTAACACAAAATATTCCAAAAATGAAACATAAATGCTTTCTTTCTGTACCTCTATTTCCACTGGTGAATATAAATAATTAAAGAAAATGGGACTCCTCTTGTGCATTCTATCGATACACTCCCAAATACAAATTCCTCTTTTGGCATGCTTGTCTCCTTTATCATCAAATAAAGTTCCTGTAAATCCCCCCCCAAAAAAGAAAAATCAGCAAAACAAAAGTCAAATAAATCAACAGTTTGCCTAAAAATATGATGCATGTAGCAGATGAAAAATGGAATATTTCACACGGCTCTAGAAACAGCAGCACACGTGCAGAAGCCTTAGAAAATGACTGCAAAGCTAAAGATAGGAATGGACTTCATAGCTATATGGAAACAAATCCAAATGGAAGGAAAACCTGGGATAAAGTTTTCCCAAGCATTTAGCAGGACAGCATGACTCCCTTCCAATCGACATCGCACATCTATATCTAGATTCACAGAGGTCCACGCCAGGAGACATTCTACACATTTTTCAAGAGAAAATGGAAGGAAAATGATTTGATGAAACTCAGTTAAAAACATAATTTTATGTTTCTTTTTTAAGTTGTTGGCTGTTTATTACGAAGCTATTTAAAGTGTTTTCTTTGGTAGTTTATATATACCACAAATCATGGTCATGGAGACTTTGGATGTCAGAAGGATGTGGTCCGTATCCTTGGATGAGTTAAAAACAAAAGCTGAATTTAGGGGGGGCACTTCAGATACTATATTTGTACCTTTCCAACAGTCAATCTGTTACTCACATGAGCCCACTTTATTTTTAATAGAGAGGAAGATGTGTTAGGGTGAGGCAGGAGGTATTTCTTTAAAAGGCCAGGAAGGGTGCCTCTTGTAGTAGTGCTGTCTTGCTTTGAATGAAAAGATTCAGTCAAAAGTCAACAAGCATTTTATTTATCATAAAAGAAGGTCTCACGCCCAAGGCTGCACAAAATCCTATAATATGAGGGGCCCCCAAGACTAATTAATATTTCTTCTCTACCTTTCAACTGTAGAGTGCAGAAGAGTAGCTCTCAACCCTGGCCACTCATTAAAAAAAAAAAGGGCTTAAAAAAATCCCAGTGCCTAGGTCTCACCTCAGACCCATTAAATCAGAATCTCTGAGGATGGGCCCCAGACATCAGTCATTTAAAAAAGTTCTCCAAGTGACTCTAATGTCCACTGTAACCAGCTCTACTTAATGTCTTCCCAACACACGGGTGCTTAAAAAATTAAGGTTTCTGATTATGATGTGTGGAATGACAATTTTATGAGTCAACAAAGGTCTGGAAGCACAAACAGGAAAGGAAATGGTCTCACCAGTGCTGTCTCCTTTACCAAAAGTATGAAATATCATACTAGATAATTTTAATAGCATGCACTGAAAAGCAGTATTTCTTTGCTTTCATATTTTAAACTGAGAACATTAGTAAATATTTTCAGCCATTAAGAGAGTCTTCTTTATGAATATTCAGGTATATATAATATACTGAAAATAAATAGTATATATAATATACTGATTTTCTTTATTTACTTGTCTTCTTAACAGAAATACTCATGTGTATCCCCCTTTTCCCCTCCCTATAAAAACAGCAAAAGTAAGAATGTAAAAGTCCCCTTGGGGAAACGTTTTCACAGGGGCTGACTGGCTTTTGAGGATCTACTCTTTACAACTATTACTGCTATTAAAAATGTTAATAACAGTGGTGATGTCTAAAATTTACTGAGTTCTTACTTTGTGCTAGCAACTGTGCTAAGAAATTTACAAATATTTCCTAATGTGATCATCCTGGCCCAAAGGGGTGGGTGATATTATTATCCTCATTTTAAAGATGAGGAAACTCAGAGAGGTACCTAACCTGTCTAAAGTACTTGGCTGGTAACTGGCAGTGTTGAAATTTAACTATTCTGTTTGCTCCAGAGCCCATGGCCGTAACTGCTATACAAAGGGGCAGGCAGCTTACCTACCAGAGTGTACCAGGGTTGGAAAAACTATGAGTCAAGTGTTTCTCCACAAACAGTGATACTGCTTGGAGATAATAAAATAGTAATAAGCAGATTTAACTTTTCAAAGGTGCTACATGATGACCACTTGCAGCCCCTAAGAGCTAACACAGCACATAATCTCACTCATTCATGTCCATTCTACTTTCGTAGTTTGTAGAGTAAAACCTTCAAGTGGCCTTGCCACACTTGGGGGTGGTTATTTTATTAGTGTCTTTAATTAAAAACATGAAACTAACAAGAAAGATGGAACAAGGGCATGCAAACACGTACCGTGCTCTAATCTTTCATAGTCTGAATCCAGGAGAAATGTTTTAAAGCGATTAGACACATAGTGGAAAGCCAAGAACTTTAAGTAATAGGGATTGAATTCAAACTCAGTTGGATACTGGTTGTGAACCTGAAACACACAAGGCAAAGAAAAGAATAAGAATCAAATGGAACAAAAAGTGGATGCCATGCCACTGAGTGCTGACCTGAAATATGCAGGAGACCATTTGATCACTCAGTCAACTGAATCCCTACCATGAGTGGAAGTTGGAAAGGAACCAGCCTTTTGCCAGACACCATGCTAGGGGTTTTTTTATAAACATAATCTCATATAATCTCCATAACAACACTGCAAGATAGGCATTATTTTTTTTCCGGCTTTATTGAGATATAACTGACATATAACATTGTGTAAGTTTAAGGTGTACAATGTGATGATTTAATACACATATCTATTGTGAAATGATTATCACAAGAGGGTTAGTTAACACCTCCATAACCTCATACAATTACTTTTTTTTTTGGTGGTGGTGGTGAGAACATTTAAGATCTACTCTCTTAGCAACTTTCAAGTATAGAATGCAGTATTGTTAACTATAGTCGCCATGGTGTACACTGGATCTCCAGAACTTATTCCTCTTATACCTGGAAGACGAACATCTCTCCATCCCCCCGCCTCCAGCCCCTGGTAACCACCATTCTACTCTGTTTCTATGAGTAAGCCTTTTTTAGATTCTACCTATAAGTGAGATCATACAGTATTTATCTTTCTCTGACTTATTTCACGTAGCATAATGCCCTCAGATTCCATCCGCATTGTTGCAAATGGCAGGATTTCCTTTTTTCTCATGACTGAATGAATTTCTCATGTTTATATATATATAACATTTTCTTTATCCATTCATCTATAGATGGACACTTACATTATTTCCACTTCTTGGCTATCGTGAATAATGCTGCAATGAATGTGGAAGTACAGATATCTCTTTGAAATAATGATTTCATTCCCTCTGATATATCCAGAAGTGGGACTGCTGGGTCATACGGTAGTTCTATTTTTACCTTTTTGAGGGACCTCCATATTGTTTTCCATAGTGGCTACACCAATTTACATTCCCAACAAGGGTTCCCTTTTCTCTACATCCTCACCAACACTTGTTACCTCTTGTCTTTTTGATAACAGCTATTCTAACAGGTGTGAAGTGATGTCTCATTGTGGTTTCGATTTGTATTTTCCTGATGATTAGTGAGTGATGAACACTTTTTCATGTACCTTTGGCCATTTGTATGTCTTTGGAAAAATGTCTATTCAGATCCTCTGAAGATGACAATTATTACCCTCCCCCGCTTTACAAATGAGGAAGCTGAAGATGAGCAAGATGAAATAATTTACCCAAGGTCATTCACAGCAACTAGTGAGCCCAAATTTGAACCCTGGCTTGTTAGGCTCCTCGGTCTGTGCCTCATTCACTACTTTATACTGTGCTAGATACTTGATATACAAATTATCATAAGTTGTGGTTCTTGTTTCTAGGCATTTGTGGTGTAATAGTGTGTAATACAATAAGAAAAATTATACTTGCAGAAGTTTGGCAGTGACAGGAATGAGAAGAGAAGGTGGTGGTTTGGGGGGAGAGCAAGAGACGTTTTCCTGACTAAAGAAATGTGTGACCGTCTGAGGGCAACGTAGAAGGTGCCAATAGAGAGAGAATAAACTGTGGAGAAAGAGCTGATAACTAAGAGAGTAAGACCCTGGGAAAGCAAGAATGAATGAGGCTAAGGGTCCAGAAACAGGGAACAGCCTTAAAAATGAGGAGGGACAGAAGAGTAGATAAAAAGAAAGGTATGTTCAAGTGCCAAGGGAAGGGGGAGGAGCTTATGCCTTGTAACCTTAATTTTCCATCAGTAACTTAGTGAGGTCACTGGGAGAGGAAGAAGGATGAGGGAATGACGTGGGAGGGTGGGAGCAAGGCA
Organism: Balaenoptera acutorostrata; assembly: GCF_949987535.1. Taxonomy (NCBI): domain Eukaryota; kingdom Metazoa; phylum Chordata; class Mammalia; order Artiodactyla; family Balaenopteridae; genus Balaenoptera; species Balaenoptera acutorostrata. The sequence continues at coordinate 47,444,167 of NC_080072.1, read as the reverse complement.
GAGTCCGGAACGGTCACTGAGCTACAGCGTGCTTTAGGCAACGTGTACGCAGACGCCATGGAGCCATGTCATGTTGGCAGAAGATAGGCTGATGACCTTGTGACGCTCCCCAGTCCACCCAGCAACCTCACCTTTGGATTGCTCACTCTCTCGTGACCAATTAGAGAATTTTGCTTGGTTGAGATAAGTTCCAATCATAATTGTATTTACTTAAAAGCTGTTTCAAATGAATACTGCAGGCAGGCTGTCTAAAAGCCAGCTTTCCTCTCCATGTTTTAATTTGGCAATGTAGACCAACACTTGGTCAGCCAAACAGAGCAGACATGTGTGCAGTATGTTGATTACCCAACAGATCAGTGGGAATTTAAAGTCATGATCTGGATATCAGTGATTTTATCAATGTTTATCATCTGATTAGAAACCTAGTTTTCTGTGATGATTAAAGGTTTTTTTTCTTATAACATTTTTTCTGGCTTTTACATTGAACTAAAATTTTAGATCATAAGTAATACAACATAAAATGGATGTTAAGAAGATGTATTGAAACAGAGTTTGGGGGCTCTCCTGGTGGCACAGTGGTTGAGAATCCGCCTGCCAATGCAGGGGACACGGGTTCAAGCCCTGGGGTGGGAAGATCCCACATGCCGCGGAGCGGCTGCGCCCATGAGCCACAATTACTGAGCCTGCGCGTCTGGAGCCTGTGCTCCGCAACAAGAGAGGCCGCGATAGTGAGAGGCCCGTGCACCGCGATGAAGAGTGGCCCCCACTTGCCGCAACTAGAGAAAGCCCTTGCACAGAAACGAAGACCCAACACAGCCATAAATAAATAAATAAAAATTAAAAACAAAAACAAAAAACAGAGTTTGACTCTTAAGCAATGGGCGTGTATACTGTGGACCTGCTTTCTTGACCTGAGCCACTGCCCTTCCAGTTGGTTCTGGTCTCCCCAGGACAGGAACGCTCTCCATGAGACAACTGGGACGTGGCTCTGAATAGCGAGGTTGTGCGCCATATTCCAGGTTTTAGAACTTAAACTCTTTAGCCTGGGTTCCTGGTTCAGAATCAGTAGCACCACCTCAAGGGGCTGGTGCGCACATGATGGAGGGGGGTGACCTGGATTGTGGGTGGTGGGACAGAAGAAGGAGACAGGTCCAAGAGGATAGAACTTGGTTCTCTACCAATCTGAGAATCTCAGGGAGGAGAATCTGCAATGTGCTTGGGCAGGGTGAGCTCCAAGAACAACTCTGCCCCCACAGCCCTTGGAATAAACCTCAGTAATCACAGGCCAGACCCTTGGCTCACTGTCCAGGGGAAGAAGAGTTCAGGGCTATTTCCACTGACCCAGTCCATGACAGTTCTAAAAACTCTTTTAAAAACTTATTAAACAAAGCTCCAGAATAACAAAACATTTCTCTCAATGACTGTTCTCCATAAAAACCACTTGCCTCACACATAACTGTATCTTTCCTTGATTATTCTGATATTTAATATGCTTAGGAATATAATTTTAATGACCCACTTCTGAGGTAAAGTAGAATGGAAATGATAATGAATATGACCTTAAGTTGAACTTACAGGCATTTCAGGGAGATCAGATGCTAGGACTGGAAGCAAAACTCCTCTACAAGTGGAAAAATGCTTTCATAGCCCACTGTACTGAGTGACTGGCCTCACCACAAACCCTGCACTCCACAATTACGTTAGAAAGGCTAGACACTTCTCCAAGGCCGCTGGCACTAGCCTTGCTTGAATTGGAATTGGTGCTTAGAAAACATCAAGGTGTGAGAGCTTGGAGGCAGCAGTGTGTCTGCATCTGTGTGCCACAATGGCACCTGCAGTTGCTAACTGCCTGGGGAAAAAAAACCAATCTGTCCCCATACTGGGGTTAGTTATCAGGTCTGTTGGAAGTGGAAGAGAAGATGCTGAACAATTTGTTTTTCTTTTTTTTTTTTTTTACTGTGTAGCAACAGTTTAAGCAACAAGCATATGAAAATTTCTTCAATGAAAAAAAAAAAAAAATCAAATTGACCTGAATCAAATGCTGAGTTGATTAATGCCTAGATAACCACATTTGGAATCCGACATTAAGAAATACAAGGGATTTTCTGAAATGTTTTTTTACTATAATGAGAAACAAAGACCTGATCGTATTCACGAGACAAAATCTGGTGCTTTCTCCACCATTTAGTCCTACATCCCAGGGACTCAATTTGTCCAGTTAATTGGCTTTTTTTCTTCCTTGTCAATGGGACACCTGGCCTCTTCTGCTGTATCCCGCCACAGTGGTCTCCACTAGGCACAATCCACGTGCTTCCTTCTCCTGTTAAGTATTGTTTTAATAGATGAAATGGGATCAGGCCAAAGAGACTGCCTCTAAGAACTTATTACAGGGAATGCATGAGAGTTTAGAGGTTTGTTAGACGCAAGATTTTTTTTTAACAACTTTAATGAGGTATAATTGACATACAATAAGCTGCATATATTTAAAGTGTACAATTTGATACCTTCTGACATCTCCACACATCTGTGAAATCATCACCACAATCGACATAGTGAACATATCATCCATAACTCCCAAAAGTTTCCTTGTGCTCCTTTTGCATCTTCCTGCACCCTCCTCTGCAAGCAATGACTGATTTGCTTTTTGTCATTACAGATTAATTTGCATTTACTAGAACTTTATATAAATGGAATCATAAGTATGTACTCTCTTTTTGCGTGCCTTCTTTCACTAAGCATAATTATTTGAGATGCATCCATGTTGTTGGGTTAGCAGTAGTAAATTCCTTTCTACAGCTAAGTAGTATTCTACTGCATGGATATACCATAATTTGTTTATTCATTCACCTGTGGATGGACATTGAGTTGCTTCTAGATTTTTGGTTATTACATATAATGTTGTGAACAGCTATGTATGAGTCTTTTTATGGGCATAAGGACATCATTTCTCTTGCGTAACTGCCTAGGAATGGAATGCTGAATCATCTGGTAGGTTGGTATGTTTAAGTTTTTAAGAACTGTTTTCTTAAACAATGGTATAATTTTATATTCCCACCAGCAGTGTTAGAAAGTTCCAGTCCTTCCACATCCTTGCTAACACTTGGGGTGGTCAGTTTTAAAATTTTAGTCATTAAAATAGGTATTTAGTAATATCTTATTTTGATTTTTTTTTTTTTAAATATAACCCCTCCTAAAAAGAGCTAAGGGTCTGGCTTTTTAAAATTTTTTTTATTTTTTTAATTTATGGTTGTGCTGGGTCTTCGTTTCTGTGCAAGGGCTTTCTCTAGTTGCGGCAAGCAGGGGCCACTCTTCATCGCGGTGGGCGGCCCTCTCACTATCGCGGCCTCTCTTGTTGCGGAGCACAGGCTCCAGACGCGCAGGCTCAGTAACTGTGGCTCATGGGCCTAGCTGCTCCGCGGCATGTGGGATCCTCCCAGACCAGGGCTCGAACCCGTGTCCCCCGCATTGGCAGGCAGACTCTCAACCCCTGCGCCACCAGGGAAGCCCTTTTATTTTGATTTTAAGTTGCATTTCCTAATAATAAATGATGTCAAGTATCTTCATGTGCTAATTTTTCACCTATATATCTTTGATGAAGTCAGTATAAATGTTTTGCCATTAAAAAAAAATAGGTTGGTTGTTTCTTATATATTGTTTTGAGAATTCTTTATATATTCTGGATACGAGTCCTCCCGCACACATGATTTGCAAATGTTTTCTCCCACTCTGTGATTTGTCTTTTCATTTTCTTAACAGTGATTTTTGAAGAACAAAAGGTTTTAATTTTGACTAAGTCTAATTTATCAATTTTTTCTTTTATGGATGATGCTTTTGGTGTTGAATCTAAGATATCCTTGCCTAATAACCCAAGATCACAAGGATTTCTTCCTATGTTTTCTTCTAGAAGTTTTATAGTAGATCTTACATTTAAGATCTATGATCCCTTTTGAATTAATTTTTATATTGATGCAAGGTATGGGTCAAAGTTAATTTTTTTTTGCATCTGGAAATCCAACTGTCTGGTACCATTTGTTGAAAAGACTAGTCTTTCTCTACCTATTGCTTTAAATTTTTTAAATTAAAAATTTTTTATTGAAATATAGCTGATTTTCAATGTTGTATTAGTTTCTGGTGTACGGCAAAGTGGTTCAGTTTTATATATTTATATATATATATATATATATATATATATTATGGTTTATTACAGGACATTGAACACAGTTCCCTGTGCTATATATACAGTAGGACCTTGTTTTTTATCTATTTTAAATGTAGTAGTTTGTATCTGCTAATCCCAAACTCTTAATTTATCCCTCCCCATCCCGTTTGCCTTTTGGTAACCATAAATTTGTTTTCTAGGTCTGTGAGTCCATTTCTGCTTTGTAAATAAGTTATTTGTATCATTTTAGATTCCACAAATAAGTAACATCATATTTCTACCTATTACTTTTGTATCTTTGTCAAAAATCAGTTGTCCATATATCATATATGTATGGAACTATTTCTGGACTCTCTATTCTATTTCATTGATCTATTTGTCTATCTTTGTACCAATTATCACACTGTCTTGATTACTATACCTTTATAATAAAATCAGATAGTGCTAGTCCTCCACTTTTGTTCTTTTTCAAAGTTGTTTTGGCTATTCTAGATCCTTTGCATTTCCATATGGATTTTAGAATAAGTTTGCCAATTTCTACAAAATAGCCTCCTAGGAGTTTTATTGTGATTACACTGAATCTTTAGATTAATCTGGGGAGACTGACATCTTAATAACATTGAGTTTTCTGATCCATGAACAACAGGTATTTCTTGATTTATTTAGGTCTTTAATTTCTCTTAGTAATGTTTTATAGTTTCAGTGTCCAGGTCTTTAATGTATTTTGCTAGATTTCTTTCATGTTTTTTGATACTGTTGTAAATGGTAATGATTTTTAAGTTTCAGTTTTCCAATGGTTTATTGCTAGTATTGATTTTTGTATACTGAGCATGTATTCTGCAGCCTTGCTAATAAACTCATTTATTCTAGTAGCTGTTTTTCTTTTTTTGGGGGGGGCAATAGATTCCATAGACAATCATGTTGTTTGTGAATAAAGATAGTTTTAGTTGGGGCTTCCCTGGTGGCGCAGTGGTTGAGAATCTGCCTGCCAATTCAGGGGACACGGGTTCGAGCCCTGGTCTGGGAAGATCCCACATGCCGCGGAGCGACTAGGCCTGTGAGCCACATTACTGAGCCTGCGCGTCTGGAGCCTGTACTCCGCAACAAGAAAGGCCGCGACAGCGAGAGGCCCGCGCACCGCGATGAAGAGTGGCCCCCGCTTGCCGCAACTAGAGAAAGCCCTCGCACAGAAACTAAGACCCAACACAGCCATAAATAAATAAAATTTAAAAAAAAAAGATAGTTTTACTTCTTCCTTTCTAACGTGGATGTCTTTTTAAAATCATTTAATTTTTTTCCCCCAAATGTTCAATTTGATTTAATTAAAAAAAATTTATTTTGGCTGTGCCAGGTCTTAGTTGCGGCACGAGGGATCTTCATTGTGGTATGTGGACTCTTAGTTGTGGCATGTGGACTTCTTAGTTGTGGCATGCAGACTCTTAGTTGCAGCATGCGGGATCTAGTTCCCCGACCAGGAATCAAACCTGGGCCCCCTGCATTGGGAGCGTGGAGTCTTACCCACTGGACCACCAGGTAAGTCCCATGAATGTCTTTATTATTGCTATTTTCTTGCCTTATTGCATGGCTATGACCTTTAGTACAATGTTGAATAGAGGTGGTGAAGCAGGCATTCACGTCTTGTTCCTGATCTTAGGGGGAAAGTGTTCAGTCTTTCACTATTAAGTATGATGTTAGCTGTACTTTTTTAAAAAATAGATACTATTTTTAGTTTGAGAAGATTCCTGAGAATTTTCACAAGGAATGGATATTATATTTTGTCAAATGCTTTTTCTGCATCTATTGAGATGATGTATGGTTTTTTTTAAGTTCCTTAATATGGTGAGTTACATTGATTGATTTCAAATGTGAAACTGACTGCATTCCTGGAATAAACCCCATTTGACCATGGTATATTACCTTTTAAATATATTGTTGAATTTGATTTGCTGAAATTTTGTTTAGAAAATTTGAATCTATGATCATCAGGGATACTGATCTATAGTTTTCTTTTCCTGTCTTTGTCAGAGTTGGGTAATGCTGGCCTCATAGACTGAGTTGGGAAGTACTCCCTTTGCTTAAATTTTCTGTTAGAGTTTTTGTAGAACTGCTATTATTTCTTCCTTAAATACTTGGTAGAATTTACCAGTGAAGCCACCTAGGCCTGAAGTTTTCAGTGTGGAAAGATTTTAACTACAATTTCAATTTCCATAATAGACATAGGCGTATTCAAGTTATGCATTTCTTCTTGAGTGGGGTAGTTTGTGTCTTTTAAGGCATTTGTCCATTTCAACTAAATTTTTAATTTTATTGATGCAAAACTGTTCACAATATTCCTTTATGGTCCTTTTAATATCTGTAGAATCTGTAGGGATGTTATCATTCTCATTTCTAATATTGGTAATTTGTGTCTTTTCTTTGCTCAGTCTGGCTAGAGGTTTATTAATTTTATTGATCTTTTCAAACAAAAGCTTTTGGTTTCATTAGTTTTCTTTATTCTTGGCCACAATATCTGGGGGGCCTAAAGGCAAGTCTGTTTCAAATAAATTTAGCCTTATTGTATTATGTAGAATTGGGAATGACAGGCATCTCAGCCTATAAATTAATTCTATGTGAGCATTTCCCCAAATATGCTGATGAACAGAGTTTTAGGCCTCTTTTAGTCATCATCTGGATTCTGTTGTTCAAAATAATTTTGCATTTATCTTGATGAAGAGAAAAAATATACAGATTTAAAATACTAAGACTAAGCTGTTTGAGGCATTTTGGTTTTGTTTTCCATTATGGAGTAAAATCTGCCAATTTCACTTATTTATAGGAAGAGAATCTGAAATGGAATTTGGAGAAATATGAATTTATAGGGTCTTATTTTTTGCCCATATGCCATTAAGTACTTTGTAAAATTTAAAGGCCCATAAAAATAAGCTATGACTCAAATCCCAGGAAAGATCAACATTTTGGGAATAAAATATAATAAGTTAAAATTGGATTTTGCTTTCAGGAATTAGAACTATTAAGCTACAAGAGACCCTATATTTAATGGTATCAACATTTTAAAAATTATGGGTATGTTAGACACACCCTAGAAAAACAGGTAGCTAATACTAGTTTTTGTTATTTCACAGATTAAGATTTAATAAGCATTAACTGTGTACCTTCTGTACTGTGCCAATCACTTTACATAAGATTTTTAATCCTTCTGAGATACATACATATATAAAGAAATTGAAGCACAGAGAGGCTGAATAATTTGTTAAAGATCAAAAATTAGTAAATGAAACTGATAGGCAAACTCAGACTTACTTTATGGGCTCAAATATTAAAAGCTTTAATGTGAAGTTGCTTGGTTATAAATCAGCTTGGAGTGTGTCAATTTTTGCCAATTTTCAGTTGACTGGGAAGCGGGCAGACACCAGAAACTCTTGAATACACCATGAATCAATTAACTGCAGTTATTTTGCCAATATGCATGGATAAATTTTAGAGTAATAGACCTATGTGAGGGTGACTTAGCTCCTCACACATGCACTCACAGGGAAAGCTCATATCTTTAAAAGGCAAATAGGTTTTCTCTTTGGAATAGGACCTAGCATAGTGCTGGCATAGGGTAACTGTAAGGAGAATCATACCACAAAGCCAGACCAGAGTGAGTCAATTTACAATTTGAATAAACTTCAAAGGCAAAGTTATAACTGTTACTTGCTTTTCTCAAAGTAGGAAATAATGAGGAAGTTCTAAGACTCACTCAAAGATTTACTCTAATGCTGGAATAAAGGAGATGCTTTCGTATACGTCATGCTTTCATTCATATTATACATATCTTTTCCCTTAGTATTATATATATATATATATTTTTTTAAATTTCATTTATCTATTTATTTATTTTTGGCTGAGTTTGGTCTTTTGTTGCTGTGCATGGGCTTTCTCTAGTTGCGGCGAGTGGGGGCTACTCTTCGTTGCGGTGCACGGGCTTCTCATTGCGGTGGCTTCTCTTGTTGCGGAGCACGGGCTCTAGATGCGTGGGCTTCAGTAGTTGTGGCACGTGGGCTCAGTAGTTGTGGCTCGCGGGCTCTAGAGCACGGGCTTAGTTGTGGCACACGGGCTTAGTTGCTCCGCGGCATGTGGAATCTTCCCAGAGCAGGGCTCGAACCCTTGTCCCCTGCGTTGGCAGGCAGATTCTTAACCACTGTGCCATCAGGGAAGCCCTTAGTATTATATATATATATATATATATATATATATATATATATATATATATATATATATTTTTTTTTTTTTTTTTTTAATTAATTTATGGCTGTGTTGGGTCTTCGTTTCTGTGCGAGGGCTTTCTCTAGTTGTGGCAAGTGGAGGCCACTCTTCATCGCGGTGCGCGGGCCTCTGTCGTGGCCTCTCTTGTTGCGGAGCACAGGCTCCAGACGCGCAGGCTCAGTAATTGTGGCTCACGGGCCTAGTCGCTCCGCGGCATGTGGGATCTTCCCAGGCCAGGGCTTGAACCCGTGTCCCCTGCATTGGCAGGCAGATTCTCAACCACTGTGCCACCAGGGAAGCCCTAGTATTATATTTTAAAAAGGAATTTTAGGTAAAAAAAAAAAAAATTTTTTTTTGTATTTGGATGTATTTTCCTTCTGAATTTGGTTCAACTATTTTAAGAAAAGGAAGCATCCTGTAATGATATCATTTGAGCTAAGCCAATTTCTTTTAGAAGCAACAAAAAATCTGCCAGATGTTGCTGTTATGAAACTGTGATCTAGCATTTATAATTCATCTGACACCTGGATATACTGGCGCAAACAATGGCTTTTTATATGATGAGGCAGTTCTAATTTAAGATCAGTACTTCATCTGTTTTCTTTGTAACTCTATTAGTACTAATGGGCAAGTCTAGGCATACGTCCATGGACTGCCTTTTGGCATCCCGCATGTTAGAAATGGTTAATAAGCAGGGCACACATTCCACCTGGGGAAGTTTTGCTTGCTGCTGCATAATTTTGCACTTATTTTTTAAAATGTTGTTGGGGCTTGGCTCTGTTTTGTGCTCCTGAGAGACTGAGGATAGCACTAATTCGAACTGTCTGGCAAAAGCCAGAGTCATGTAAAGCATTAGTGTTCACTTGAAAGGTATTCGAAGAAGGCATTTTCTAATGCCTAAAACCACTATGTAGGAGATGATGAAACACTACCTTATAATTAAGTCAGCAAGAATCAAAAGCTCTATTTGTTAACTATAGTCTTCTGTTTTTGAATGAATAAATTGTCCCTTTTCAGCACAAAATAATCTACTTCACCCAAACTGACACCCATCATAGCCAAGCATTCTTTAAATACTGCAATTAATGTCATACACTCACTTTGCCATGACTTGCCTGAACTCAGGTTATTATGTGTGACAGTATTAAGTTGAAGGGTTCAGACAAATTTTTAAAAATTTATATTTTAATTTTTTTTTAATGTAGTATGACCAGATTTGAAATCATACTAAAGGGGTCTTCAGACCCAGAACAATATTATTTTCTACAGTTTGTGAAGCATTCACCTACAAATAATTGAGTTTTCATTAAAAGTCAACTTTTGTTTTCAGTTTCAGAACTAATTGAAATTTCTTACTGATTGTAAGTGGATTCTTTTGCTGACTCTAATATTTAGGTATGCAGAATTCTGCAAGTTGAATATGGGTATTTAACTCATTTAATACTGTATTTAACTTAAGCCAAATTCAGCCATACAAACTCAGTCCCCAGCAACTCTCCCTCAATTAAAGGAAAGGAATTTTTAAAAGGTAAAAGTCGAAAACGAGGTGGGGAGAAAGGGAGGGGAGACAGTAGCAGGCCAAGCAAATTCAGAAAGATGGAAAACAGAAGGAAGAATAGCAGAAAATGACAGAAGATGAGAAGCTACACTGGGATAAAAATGATTTGAAAAGGTAACAGCTTGCCCTGTAAACCCAGAAAGGCTCAGGACTCAGAGGCCCAAGTCCTGTATAGGAGGAAAAGGGGGGCTAAAAATGAGAACTAGCTGTAAGTCTAGAGAGGCAGTGGTGAGACCTCCAGGGTCCTTTCCTATCTCCTGTAGTCTTTCCTACCTCATGACTACCTTCTTGCAAGCAAGATATTAGAGGTTTGTTCTCTGGAAAAACCAAACTTGATAAGTTCTGGACTTGGGAACACCATGCACAACCGGGTTAATGATGAGACTGAAAACAGTACAGAAAAAGTAAAACTCTGCACACTTAACTGGGATTTCCGTGGACCTATTTCCTGCCGTGCTTCCAGAAAGCAGGCAGCCAGGATTATAAGTACTTTCTGGGTATCACACTGGCAAATTTTTCTCTAGAGAAACTAGAGAGCTGCTGTTTTTTTTTTTTTTTTATTAGAACTCCAGTTTACTAAGAAATTGGACTAATTAAACATTTTTTTTCATATTCAGTGAAGTATAATTTAAATATACTAAAATTTCCCTATTTTAAGCCTACAGGTTGATTAGTTTTGGTCACTGTTCATTTGGTTATACATTTATATAACCACCACCACAGTGAGGATACAGAACAGTTCCCTCATCCTATAAAGTTTGCTCATGTCCTTTGGAAGTCGACCCCCTCCCCTGACCACTGGTTCCAGGCAACCACTGATCTGTTTTTCTACCACTACCATTTTGCCTTTTGTAGGGTTTCCTATAAAGGAAATCATGTATTGTGTAGTCTGTAGTCTTTTTTACCCATTTTCCCCGTTTTTATTGAGAAATAATTGGCATACATCACTGTATAGGTTTAACGCTACAACATGATCATTTGAATTACATACGCTGTGAAATGATTACCACAATAGGTTTAGTTAACATCCACCACCTCATATAGATAAAATAAAAAGAAAAAAATTTTCTCCTTGTGATGAGATTTTTTTTTTATTTTATAAATTTATTTATTTATTTTTGGCTGCATTGTGTCTTCGTTGCTGTGCACGGGCTTTCTCTAGTTGCGGTGAGCGGGGATTCCTCTTCGTTGCGGTAAGCGGGCTTCTCATTGCCGTGGCTTCTCTTGTTGTGGAGCACAGGCTCTAGGCGCACGGGCTTCAGTAGTTGTGGCACGCAGGCTCAGTAATTGTGGCTCGTGGGCTCTAGAGCGCAGGCTCAGTAGTTGTGGCACACGGGCTTAGCTGCTCCATGGCATGTGGGATCTCCCTGGACCAGGGCTTGAACCTGTGTCCCCTGCATTGGCAGGCAGATTCTTAACCACTGTGCCACCAGGGAAGTCCCTTGTGATGAGATTTATCTGACTTTTTTCATTGATCATGATTTTAAGACTCATCCATATTGTTGTGTATATTAACATTTCATTCCTTTTGCTTGCTGAGTAGTATTCCTTGCATGCATGTACCAGAATTTGTTCATCTGTTCACCAGCTGATGGACAATTGGTTTGTTTTTCATGCTACCCCTTTATAGTCACACCCATTCCCCTCCCCCACTATCTCCAAACCCTCACAACCAATAATTTATTCTCTATCTCTACATTCTTGTCATTTTGAGAATGTTATATAAATGGAATCATACAGTATGTGATCATTTGACATTGTGTTTTCTTCACTCAACATCATGCTCTTGAGATCCATTCAAATTGTTGCTTGTATCAGCATCTCACCCCTTTTCATTGCTGAGTAGCGTTCCATGGTATGGATGCACCACAGTTTGTTTAGCCATTTACCTGTTTCAGGAGATTTTGTCCCCTCCCTCCTGCAATTTCTGGCTATTATAAATAAAACTTCTATAACAGTACTTTCATATTTGAACCAAGTTTCTTATAAAAAGCATACTGTTACATCTTGTTTTATTTAGACCATTTCCATTTTTAATGCAATTATTGGTATGTTAGGGCTGAAGTCTGTCATTTTACATTTTGTCTTCAGTTCTATTTTTTTTCTTCCTGCGTTTTCTTTTCCCTGCCTTCTGTGGATTACTTGAACATTTTTTAGAATTCTATTTTGATTTATCTATAGTGTTTTTGAGTGTATGTTTTTATGTAGCTTTTTTAGTGGTCATTCTGGGTATTACATTACATATCTTGTTACTGTTGACTGGTGTTGACATTTTAGTGAAGTGTAGAAACCTTACTTCCCTTTACATCCCTTTGTGCTCCCCCATTTATAATTGTCTTAACTATTTCCTTTACATATATTGAGAACATCAAAAACAGTGTTACAATTTTTGCTTCAACCATTAAATATAATTTAGAAAACTGAAGAGGAGGAGAAAAGTCTATTGTATTTATCCATATTTTACTTTCTGTTGTTCTTTTTTCCTTCCTGATATCCCAAGATTCCTTCTTTTATCATTTATTTTCTGCTTGAATAATTTCCTTTAGCCATTTACATCTATGATCCATTTCAGGGAAATTTCTGTGAATGATGTAAGGGTCAGGGTTCATACTTTTCTATACAGATATACAGTTATTCCAATACCATTTGTTGAAAAGTTTCCTTTCCCCATGTCTCAGTTTTATAATTGTTTTCTGTGGGGGAAGTTGTCATTAGAGTTTTAATCCCCCATTTGTGGAAACAGCAGTTAAACTTACTTACTTTAAACTTTATTTCACCCTTTGAAATCTGAGGATGTTACCTCAACATATTATATGAAAAGGGAACAGTTACAAACTTATTTCAGCCATAAAAAAGGTTTAAGTTAATTTTAGGATAAAAATATGTGAAACCAAAAATATGGATATTTTCAAATGCCTATGGATGATATCTTAAAATACTCAGTAAAGAAGTTTGTAAACAAGTGTCCTATTCTCAGTTTAATTCTTTTAAAAAAGTTGACATGGGAATTCCCTGGCAGTCTAGTGGTTAGGACTCCATCTGCACCTTCACTGACAAGGGCCTGGGTTCAATCCCTGGTTAGGGAACTAAGAACCTGCAAACAAAGCAGCATGGCCCAAAAAAAAAAAAAAAAAAAAAAAAAAGTTGACATGGGTTCAGTTTAATTCTTATTAAAAAAGTCTAAAAAAAAAACAAGTTTACATGGGTGACTTTACCTGCCATTCCTCTCATTCCACACTGTTTTGATTACTGCAGCTTTGTAGTATTATCTGAAATCTGGGACAATTATGCCTCCTGCTTTGTTTTTTTTCCCTCAGAATTGCTTTGGCAATTCTGGGTCTTTTATGGTTCCATATAAATTTTTGGATCATTCTAGTTCTGTGAAAAATGTCATGGGTAATTTGATAGGGATTGCATAAATCTGTAGATTGCTTTGGGTAGTATTGCCATTTAAACAATATTAATTCTTCCAACCCAAGAGCATGGGATATCTTTCCATTTCTTTGAGTCCTCCTTAATTTCCTTTATTAATGTTTTACAGTTCTCAGTGTAAAAGTCTTTCACCTCCTTGGTCAAGTTTATTCCTAGCTATTTTTTTTTTTTTTGGTGCAATTTTAAATGGTACTTTTTTTTTTTTTTTTTACATTCCCTTTCTATTTCATATTTAGTGTAAAGAAATACAACTGATTTCTGAATGTTTATCTTGTATCCTACTACTGTGCTGAATTCATTTATTAGATCTAGCAGTTTTTGTGTGGAGTCCTTAGGGTTTTCTATATATAGTATCATGTCATCTGCATATAGTGACAATTTTACCTCTTCCCTTCTAATTTGTATATGTTTTATTTCTTTTTCTTGTCTGACTGCTGTGGCTAGGACTTCCAATACTATGTTGAATAGAAGGGGTGAGAGTGGGCATCCTTGTCTTGTTCCAGATTTTAGTAGGAAGGCTTTCAGCTTTTCACCATTGAGTATTACATTGGCTGTGGGTTTGTCATAAATACCTTTCATTATGTTGAGATATGTTCCCTGTGTACCCACTTTGGTAAGAGTTTTTATCATGAATGGATGTTGAATTTTGTCAAATGCCTTTTCTGCATCGAGATGATCATGTGGTTTTTGACTTTTCTTAATGTGGTGTATTACACTGATTGATTTGCATACGTTGAACCATCCTTGTGAACGTGTGATGAACCTCACTTGGTTGTGGTGTATCATCTTTTCTATGTGTTGTTGGATTTGGTTTCCTAATATTTTGTTGAGAATTTTTGCATCTATATTCATCAAACATATTGGCCTGTAATTTTCTTTTTTGGTGGTATCTTTGTCTGGTTTTGGTATCAGGGTGATGGTGGCGTCATAGAATGTCTTTGGGAGTGTTCCCTTCTCTTCAATCTTTTGGAAGAGTTTGAGAAGAATCAGTATGAGTTCTTCTTTGTATGTTTGGTAGAATTTGCCTGTGAAGCTATCTGGTCCTGGCCTTTTGTTTGCAGGGAGTTTTTTTTTTTTTTTTTTTTTTTAAAGGATTTTCTTATTTATTTATTTATTTATTTATTTATTTTTGGCTGTGTTGGGTCTTCGGTTCGTGCGAGGGCTTTCTCCAGTTGCGGCAAGCGGGGACCACTCTTCATCGCGGTGCGGGGACCGCTCTTCATCGCGGTGCGCGGGCCTTTCTCTATCGCGGCCCCTCCCGTCACGGGGCACAGGCTCCAGACGCGCAGGCTCAGCAATTGTGGCTCACGGGCCCAGCTGCTCCGTGGCATGTGGGATCTTCCCAGACCAGGGCTCGAACCCGTGTCCCCTGCATTAGCAGGCAGATTCTCAACCACTGCGCCACCAGGGAAGCCCTGCAGGGAGTTTTTTTTTTTTTTTTTTTTTTTTTTAAAGGATTTTCTTATTTATTTATTTATTTATTTATTTATTTATTTTTGGCTGTGCTGGGTCTTCGGTTTGTGCGAGGGCTTTCTCCAGTTGCGGCAAGCGGGGGCCACTCTTCATCGCGGTGCGGGGACCGCTCTTCATCGCGGTGCGCGGGCCTTTCTCTATCGCGGCCCCTCCCGTCGCGGGGCACAGGCTCCAGACGCGCAGGCTCAGTAGGTGTGGCTCACGGGCCCAGCTGCTCCGTGGCATGTGGGATCTTCCCAGACCAGGGCTCGAACCCGTGTCCCCTGCATTAGCAGGCAGATTCTCAACCACTGCGCCA
Source organism: Balaenoptera acutorostrata (assembly GCF_949987535.1). Lineage (NCBI taxonomy): Eukaryota > Metazoa > Chordata > Mammalia > Artiodactyla > Balaenopteridae > Balaenoptera > Balaenoptera acutorostrata. Next base: position 47,428,999 of record NC_080072.1, on the reverse strand, counting down.
CCAGGGAAGCCCCGGGAGTTTTTTTAAATTACAGATTCTATTTCACTTCTAGTGATCATCAGTCTGTTCAAATTATCTATTTCTTCTTGATTCAATTTAGGTGGGCTGTATGTTTCTAGAAAGTTGTCCATTTCTTCTAGGTTGTCAAATTTGTTGGCATATAATTGTTCATAGTATTCTCTTATGTTTTTTTGTATTTCTGTGATATCAGTTGAGATTTCTCCTTTTTCATTTCTTTTTTCTCTTTGGGTTCTCTCTCTCTCCTTCTTGGTGAGCCTGGCCAGGTTTGTCAATTTTGTTTACCCTTTAAAAGAACCAGCTCTTGGTTTGATTTTTTTTCTATTTTTTAAAAAAATCCCTACATGTTCTTTAAGTGTGAACACCATATTATGAAGATTGTGATTTTAGTTTTTAAAGATATCCACTTTTATACACCAAAGACATTAAAAGCAAGTCAACTGCTTCATCTGGTATTCAACTGAATAAATAGTGACTTTTTCTTTTTTTCTTTAATAAATTTATTTATTTTATTTATTTATTTTTGGCTGTGTTGGGTCTTCATTGCTGTGCGCGGGCTTCCCCTAGTTGCAGCAAGTGGGGGCTACTCTTTGTTGCAGTGCGCGGGCTTCTCATTGTGGTGGCTTCTCTCGTTGTGGAGCATGGGCTCTAGGCGTGCGGGCTTCAGTAGTTGTGGCATGTGGGCTCTGTAGTTGTGGCTCACGGGCTCTAGAGCACAGGCTCAGTAGTTGTGGCGCACAGGCTTAGTTGCTCCGCGGCATGTGGGATCTTCCTGGACCAGGGATCGAACCTGTGTCCCCTGCACTGGCAGGTGGATTCTCAACCACTGCACCACCAGAGAAGCCCAAGAGTGATATTATTTCAATGCAGGGGTAAAATTGGTTGAGTGTACTTATTAAGACAACAGAGGCATCCAGTGAGGAGCCTTAAGAACCTTTCAAGTGAAATTTTGACATTATTATATTCAAATTAGATGTGAGGAAGAGTAATTCTTTAAGAAATGTAGAGCCACTGAAAGTTTTTGTTTGTCTGCTTTAAAGATTTTTGTAAAAGAGAGTAACAGCTTCGTATCTGAGCATTCAGAAGATTTTATTAGCAACTCTACTTAGGACATCCTAGATGGTCTTGATGAAGGGTGGTGAGAGCCTCAAACAAGGCTGAACCAGGCGGTCATTTAAATTTTCATTTAGTCACTTGTTATACGTATTTATTGAGGGTCTACTACATTCCAGAGACTAAAATTATAATTGCATTAGATATTAGGGATATGAAGATTAATATAACATAGACCCTTCTCCCAAGAATTCTCAGTCTAAGTAGAAGGCAACAGACACGTACAAATAGGTAGATTCTAGTGTACAGATGCTACCAAAGAAGTCTGTACACGGTTCATAAGAATACAAATGAAGGGGCCAGGAAAAGGTTCAAAGATTACTTAGAAAGAATCATGGAATAAAATATAGTGCTGAGAACAGTGCCTGGTACATAGTAAGCGGTCAAGAAATATCAGTAATGATGACTGCAGATGGTAGTGGGATATAGGCATGGAGGCAGGAAATAGCCTAGTGCACTTGGTTAGCATAATAAGACAATGTGCAGGATAAGAAGTGCTTTCATGAAGAACTCGTATGTGTTCAACTATCCAGAAGTGAGAAAAAATGCTTGCTCCTCCCTTTTAGTCTCAGTTAAGCTTTCTTTTTCAGAGACAATGGGCTTCAAACTTCTCCCTCACGTATTTGCCGAAAGATGTCTGAATAAAAAAGCTAATATTCAAACAGGAAGCAAATATATAATTTGCTGCAAAGAGTTTAAAAGTATAAGCTCAACCTTGTGACCAGCTTCTCCAGATACTACTCAAATCAACTAAAATTATTATTATTATTATTTTTTAAATTAATTAATTAATTTATTTATTTATTTTTGACTGTGTTGGGTCTTCGTTTCTGTGCGAGGGCTTTCTCCAGTTGTGGAGAGTTGGGGCCACTCTTCATCGCGGTGCGCAGGCCTCTCACTGTCGCGGCCTCTCGTTGCGGAGCACAGCTCCAGACGTGCAAGCTCAGTAGTTGTGGCGCACGGGCTTAGTTGCTCCATGGCATGTGGGATCTTCCCGGACCAGGGCTCGAACCCGTGTCCCCTGCTTTGGCAGGCGGACTCTCAACCACTGCGCCACCAGGGAAGCCAACTAAAATTATTCAATAGGTCTTTTCTTTAAGAAGCTGATTGGAGCAATCAAAAACATAACCTCCAGTGTTTGTGTATGTAGGGGATGGGGTCGATGGAAAAGTCACTGCTAATGGGTATGGAGTTTGTTTTGGGGTGATAAAATAATCTGAAATTGCTTGTGGTAATTGCACAACTCTGAATATACTAAAAACTACTGAATTATACACTTTAAATACATTTTTTAAAAATTATGAAGTGAATTGATAAAGGTGATCAAGTGATTAATGGAATAAAAAACAAAACAAAACAAAACATAACCACACATAAGATGACCTAGTTCCAATACTGGTTCCTAAAAACATTTTTACTTTTCTTTCCAACAGATACTTGAGGCCAATGTATTTCAATTTCAAAGAGGCTCACTGTTCTGACAAATATGTTTGACATACCAGAACCCATTCACTGTTGTGGTGCAGATGAAACAGGCTAAAAGAAGTGTCAACCTTACTTTTCCTAAGCCATTTTAGCCACTGGTGCCAATGCCTTCAACTTGTAAACCCAGTGCCATCCAATTCTCAAGCCCAATACTGACCAAGGCCTGAGACGAAGGTAAGAGGGAGCCCAGAGCATTCACATCTCCCCCACTCCCAGTTCCCACTGGGTTTGACTGGATTATATACCTGGGTTTCTGTCTGGTCTCTCTCTTTTCTTAAAAATAAATTTATTTTATTTATTTATTTTTGGCCACGTTGGGTCTTCGTTGCTGCACGCGGGCTTTCTCTAGTTGTGGTGAGTGGGGGCTACTCTTCATTGCGGTGTGCAGGCTTCTCATTGCGGTGGCTTCTCTTGTTGCGGAGCACGGGCTCTAGGTGGGTGGGCTTCAGTAGTTGTGGCTCGCGGGCTCTAGAGTGCAGGCTCATTAGTTGTGGCACATGGGCTTAGTTGCTCCGCGGCACGTGGGATCTTCCCAGACCAGGGATGGAACCCGTGTCCCCTGCGTTGGCAGGCAGATTCTTAACCACTGCGCCACCAGGGAAGCCCTCTGTCTGGTCTCTTGATTAGCCCTGATTATGCCACCCCGTAGAACTGAGCCATTGTTCTCAACCTCAGAGGCTTGCCTGGTTAGGCCCTGATTCTTTCTCTAGGGGTTAAGCTCTACCTCCTATATTTTCAGGCATAAAGTAGGGTCCTCCCCAAATGGGAAGACCACGTGCTGGATTTCAGGCTCGGCCAACACCTAGAGAGTTTTGCTGTTCTACACTAGATCAAACCTTCTTCGAGAACAAGCCAAGTTTGCTCCGTTAAATTAGATGGTAATTTAGAGTGCTGGCCACTTCACTTGGGAGCCAGCTCAATAGCCAGCTCAGCTATCCTAGTTTCAGAAACCAACTAGTTCTTTTTCTTTTCCATTTCCAGGAATCTACTGCTGAGATTTTAGCGAGTCTTATGGCTGAGTCCATCAGAGCTGTGACATAAAGGTACCTGGCACAGCAATGCAATGCTCAATAAATGCTAGGTCTTTTCTTTCTCTCGTATCAAGTTGATTTAAGCTTGCTCTACTTACCTGGTGTACACAATCTAAGAACTGTAGGAAGACTGGAGTGAAACCACTGCCCTGACAGTTGAGGGTCAAGCTGCTCCGCTGACTGAATTTATGACCAAAAGAGAGCCACTCTTTTTCGACCAGCATCCGGAAGCCTTCAAGTGTCCTATAAAAGGGATCACTGAGTAACTGAACCAGGGAGGTCACCTAGGGTACAAGCAGGTTGGATACTTCATTACTTTCAGTCCTGAAAAATTCCTGCTTCTAAGACAAAGCACTTCCTTTTGATGACAGCTAATTAACAAGCAAAGTTACCTGGATGGCAAATTTGTTCACTAACTGCTCCAGGACAGCTAAATGAATTAATTCTACAAACTTTCCATTAAAAACTAAGACTCAAATTCATTTTGGCTACATTTTCCTTCAGAGAATTAAGAATTTAGTCCTTGCCTGGCCAGGTTGCTGACTGTGGCCTTCTCCTAGGTTAATTAGTAAGGTCAGAGGATCAGTTCAAACCTAAATCTACTTTTTGGCAGATGTAGATTAATGTTTTACTGTAGATTATACTCGTACTTTTCCTTTTCACTCTGGAGTGAGTAAAGAAGGGGCTTACAGAGAACCAGAGAAAGGACTGACAAAACATGGGAAGGATGGTCCATGTCCTACACCGCTGGTCATGCTTGCATGATGCTTCTGTGGTGTGGGAGCCCGATGCCCTGAGCCAGAGCTCCAGGCTGTGTAGGGCCTGGAAACTCATGGCACAGAGGTTTTTGATGGATACCAGGTGGTGTTTAACAGAGGACTTTCTCTGTCCATAAACACATTAGTCATTATACAAAAGATTCATCTGCAGAATTTTAAAATAACTGAATTAAAATACAAATATAAAATTAAATATCTGAAAATATGTTTTAGTAATTTACTTGTGCAGTGATGTCCCAGCCTTCTTCCAAACACACCAAAACTGAGGAACCATTCTCAAGTACTTCTGATACAACCACAGCGAGCTGCAATATCCTGTGAAGCTAAGAGATGAGAAAGGAGGCCACAATTAGACCAAGTGCTTTCTGAGCACCAAGAACAGACTTGCTATCAACCTTAGATAATCAAACAAGTTAGGGATTAAAATATTTGGACAAAAGAATCATATAAATTTTAAATACTTAAAGTTCTTTGTCAAAATCAAGATTAAACAATGACACATTTTAAAACAATGTGTTCAAGTGATACTTAATGAAATAAACAACTGACCTTACAAGATTCCCCTCAAAGCAGAAGAGCTATAATTCTTTCCAGTGGAAAAGAGTGAGGTTCTAAGTGGCCCTCGCAACATAGTTATTAGATTTAAAATTTGTTCTTATGTGATGTAGTGAGTTCTGTTTCCCACGGCTGCACAACTTTGTAAATATACTAAAAAGTACTGAATTGTATACTTTTTTTCATTTTAAAAACCTCTAATATTAGAGAAAATATACCTACAAAAAAAACTCAGGAGAAAGAAAAATATTACAAAATATATATAATGCATCTCCCCAGAGAAATTACAAAAGATATTGCTTCTATCAAATGTGAATTCTATACTAAAGTATTTGTACTGTGTATTAAATGGGAAGAAAACTTTTATTTGTTCTCAGCTTTTTAAGCCAAGACAACTGACTCCAAGTCCCTAATGAACAATTAGGGTGTGAGCAGACCATATAGATTTCAAAACTAAATGTGTAACATTCTGGTTTAAAAAAAAGTTTAAGCATCACTTGACATAACTTGTAGAATGAATCCAACTCTGAACTAAAACAAAACACTCCCACCCCCATATTTTAAACAGAGCTAGGCTATTTTTTTAAATTAATTAATTATTTTTTTAACATCTTTATTGGAGTATGATTGCTTTACAATGGTGTGTTAGTTTCTGCTTTATAACAAAGTGAATCAGCTATACATATACATACATCCCCATATCTCTTCCCTCTTGCATCTCCCTCCCACCCTCCCTATCCCACCCCTCTAGGTGGTCACAGAGCACCGAGCTGATCTCCCTGTGCTATGTGGCTGCTTCCCACTAGCTATCTATCTATTTTACATTTGCTAGTATATATAAGTAAGTCCAAGTCACTCTCTCAGTTCATCCCAGAGCTAGGCTATTTTAAACACAGGAACAAGGCACATGTCCTCTCCAAGAATGGGAAGGTCCTCCTCACTCACTGTTCCTATAACACAACTATTACCAGACCTGAATTCTCTTGGGCTTAGTATGTGCTCTGAGTTAACTTTTAAATTGCCAATATCCGAAGTGGGGCAATGTTTTCCATTGTTTTTAGTCACTAACTTCTGATATGAATCCACTTTGAAGTAAGGAGTAGAACACAGAATAGGAGAAACATAGATGGATAGGTTGAGTGGTAGGAACACTTTGGGGCTGGGGCTCATAACTTAGGGACAGCAGGGAGTATTGATCAGCTCCTTCCATGGGTACTCAAAGTATCCTGAATTGCCTTAACAGTAATTAACATAGCCTCATATAATAGCTAATTGTATATGTGGCTGTTTTCCTAGAGTTTAAGTACCTTGAGAATAGTCACTGCCCTGGGTACTTACATCATTTCCTGGCTTTTTTTTTTTTTTCTTTTTAGTCCAATGTACTGTGGGAAACAACCCTTTTTCCTCCTCAAGAGAGGCAGGAGAAAAAAAAAAGAGAGGTGGGAGGCTTGGAGGTCGATGTGGACAGGGGATAGAAGGGCTGTGTGCTCCTAAAGGGGGAGAAGGAATAATGGACATAGCACCAGGGGCCTAAAGACAAGGCTGAAGGCTGTATTGCAGAGAGGCTCTTGGCCAAATATCTGCATCAGTGTCTAAAACATGCATGTCATAAATACCTTTCTTTCTGTGGTTTGGAAGAAATGTGGGTTAGGTGTGCTGGCATACCTATTTCTCCTTAATTTCTCAATAAGCGTTCAATTAAAAACATCCCAAGCTTACTTAGCTGAAGGAAGGATATGTGGTTTTTCCTAAACCTTAGGTAGGCTTCAGGGTATCCAATGTGCCTTTGTTGGGCTGGCTTGGGAGTGAAGCCACAATCCACAGACACAGAACAGGCAGAGACAAATAGAAAGTGAGAAAGTAAGAGGAAAAGCCCCTTGGAGTCGCCTAGAAATCACATCGTGTCCTGGATCCTCACTCTGTTAGTAACAGAGCAGGAGCCCTATAAATACATGTTGTTTAAATTTGTTGTATATCAAAAAGTTTCCATCTAAAAATAATAATCTCCTTCTTAGCATCCTATGGAGACCAAGCAAGTTTCAACAACAGAGAGAGAAAAACCCAGGGATGGAGAATTCTACCCCTTCATTTCCTATATCACATGGTTGCCTGGAACTGAAAGGCCGTTATAGAGGGCACACAATCAAGGGAGAATGTCAGGTAGTGGGGAACACAATATTTTTTCCCTCAAATATCAATTCTGTATATCCACTTGGGCCTCTCTTTCCTTGAGTGAGTCATAAGACAAGCTGCTCCAGACATTACCTGTGGGAACCACTCAGAGTCTCCCAGGGCTCTCAGGAAGGTCACTTCTGAGTCAGTAGGGATGGTGCTTGGGACACAAGCTCTCATCAGTTTTTTAAAACTGGCTTTCACTTGTCGGATGTCATGAAATTCAACAGGAACAAACTCACAATTTAAAGCAAATTCTAACTTGAAGTTCTGTGGATGAAGATGCAGAGAATTAGGCAGACGACGTGTTATAGGTAAAAGAACAATGTTTTCAACAGGGTAATGCTTAGTGATCTACAGTTAGTTGCGGCCAAAGAGCTGCAGGGGCTGCAGTGGATCAAGAAAGTCAATCTTGTTTCGCTAATGTGTCAGTATTGCTGGAAAGAGCCATTCAGTAAAGTCTAGTGGTTTGACTTAGCTTGCTGTCATTCTGAGAACTTGAAGAGACTACTAGTAGACTGGAACCTGATGGAGCTTATAGGACCAAATATAAGCTACTTACAAGGCCATGAACCTGGAGGTCTAAGGAGGAACCAATGACGCATGACAGCATGATTAATCCAACACTGTGAACTAAGTCTCCCCAAGATGTGAATTATAATTAAAAGGTAATATGCTGTTGAGGTTCCAGAGCTCTACAAATTAAAGTTTATAGACATACACATTTGTTTCTTATTATGCAAGTAAAACATAGTCATTGTGAAAATGAAAAAAAAAGCAGAGATAAACACTGAGAAGAAAATAAAAATCACTGTCTCACTGCCCTACGACTACTAATAAATATTGTAGTTATTCTTTTAAAGCCAATAATAAAAAAATATATACAGTAAAACATGAAAGGCTTTGTTGATTTCTAACTTTTGGACAATATTTTTCACTCAATATGACACATATATCAATCTTTATTTCAGTATTTTTATCATTTATATTTTTAATCCATATGAAATTTTTTCTGTGTGAGTTTGCAATTGTAACTAAAGAATGCTAAATTGGTGGCCCATTGAAATAGTTTATTTTGATAATCTAGTTGCCTACTTCTGAAGAAGATTTAAAAGTTCTCTAACTTCTTATGCCAAAGAATGAATTAATTTTCTCATGTTCTTTTCACTTTCTTCACATTCTGCCCTAATTACTCTACTGGATCATCTGCTTTTCTAAGAGTAGACTGCTTTTTGGCGATTGGCTGTACAATAATATGAATGTACTTAGCACTGCTGAACTAACTGTACATGTTAAGATGGTAAATTTTATGTTATTTGTATTTTACCACAATTAAAAAAAATTGCTGCCAAAAACTTATATATTGGGTCTGTTTCATGTTTTATATTGGTTACTTTATTTTTTAAAGGCCTATTAAAGTTTTAAAATAAAAAATAAAAACCGCCAAGATTTTTTTCTTAAACAGCAGTCCCAAAATATATTAAGAAAAAAAAAAAGTTTCTTTGTCTTAGTAATTCCACTTTTAGGAAGCTAGCCTAAAGAAATAATCTAAAATGTAGGAAAAAATCCTCTAGTGGATTGTATCTCAATAAAAAATAAAAATAAAAAGCTATATGCTTGAAAATGTGACTGCAATTTTACATATAGATGATAAAGAAAGAAACTGAAACATCCAACAATACAGAAAGTTACGGGACTTCCCTGGTGGTCCAGTGGTAAAGAATCTGCCTTCCAATGCAGGGGACGCGGGTTGATCCCTGGTAGGGGAACTAAGATCCCACATGCTGCGGGGCAACTAAGCCCGCGCACAACAACTATTGAGCCTGTGCACTTCAACTAGAGAGCCTGCGTGCCACAAACTACAGAGCCCACGTGCTCTGGAGCCCGCGTGCCACAACTACAGAGCCCACGCGCTCTGGAGCCCCACGTGCCACAACTAGAGAGAGAAAACCCACACGTCACAACTAGAGAGAAGCCTGCGTGCCACACCAAAAAGATCCCTCATGCCGCAACGAAGATCCCACATGCCACGACGGAGACCAGACAGAGCCGAAAAATAAAAATAAATAAATAAAAAGAAAATAAATATTAAAAAAAGGACTGAATGTTTAAAAAAAAAGTTATGCAGTGATTAAAATAAATATGAAATCTATTATACAACATGGAAAGATGGCTTGAGATAAAGAACTTAGCAGTATGAGAACAGGAGTTCTTTCCTGTTTTTTTTTTTAATCTTTTTTTGCTTTATTTTAAACGTTCTATGCAATTCAAAACATATTATTACAATCCAGATATATTTACCAAGACATTTAAACATTTATATTCCTGAGTATAGTTCCCTGTGCTATACAGTAGGTCCTTGTTGGTTATCATCTACTTTATTTATTTTTTAAAATTTTCATTGGAGTATAGTTGACTTACAGTGTCTTGTCATATTAGTTTTTTTTTAAACTTATAATATATAAAAAATAGTTTACTTTTCAGAAAAACTCAATTCCTTCCCATTTCCCAACCATACTTGAGCTAGGTATACCTACCTTATAAAGCAGGAGTTATCAACCATAGTGTTCGACACACTGTTAAGATTATGAGGAATTTGTTACTAAGTATAAGATATTAAAGTATGTGAATTAAAAAAGGTAAATAAAGGCAATTCCAGATTATTAGAATGAGTCACTCTCACTTATTTGCTTTCCTATGTTTCCTTTGTTGGGATAAAAAGGTGTGGAGCTGCAACTAGGCAGCACTGTGCTGGCTAGACTGTGGCACACATCAGACAGATATGCACCCATACTCTACAGACACAGTTGAATTAATAAAAAGCAAAATGTGAAGGAATATACAAAAATCCTAATAACTGCTGTGCCAGAAATTATGTTTGGAATTATGTTTTTTAAATATAGTATTGATGAAAGAAAGAAAGAGAAAGGAGGGAGGGAGAGAGGGAGGAAAGGAGGAAGGGTCCCAATTGGTCAGTCTTTCTTACTCATATATGCATGATCACACAGCTTATCTGAGGACTGATGTGCAAAGGGAATAGCAGAGGTGAGCATTCAGGAGACAAACCTTGGGGAGTGACTCAGATCATAAATAAGAGGTGTGCTGAAGTGTGCAAAGTCTGTGCTCTGGGAAAGACACTGGTGCCAAGGAGGCTGTGCAGGCATCCCTGGACTACTGTTGAAAAGTGTCCCAGCTATTTTCTGGATATAAAATTATCTGCTGTATCAGAAGACACATGTGCATATTTAAAAATTGAGCATTACCCAGCAGTTTCATTCCCTCTACCCTAAAGCTTGGTGACTAAGTGACTGCAGTAGTCCAGGCAGTAGGAGAAGAGCTAGCAAAGCCAGACTGCCACTGAAGAGCTGACTCAGTCACTGGCATCCTGAGGACCAAGCATGTGGGATCCTGCTCACAGCCTCCATTTTACAGTTCAGCTGAAGGTCTGTCTAGATTGTCCAGTGCTCACTGGGGCACTGGACTAAACTTTGAGGGCATTTCTGAATTAACAAATACTTTTAGGGACTTCCCTGGTGGTCCAGTGGTTAAGAATCTGTCTTCCAGGGGCTTCCCTGGTGGCGCAGTGGTTGAGAATCCGCCTGCTAATGCAGGGGACACGGGTTCGAGCCCTGGTCTGGGAAGATCCCACATGCCACGGAGCAACTAGGCCCGTGAGCCACAACTACTGAGCCTGCGCGTCTGGAGCCTGTGCGCCGCAACGAGAGGCCGCGATAGTGAGAGGCCCACGCACCGCGATGAAGAGTGGCCCCCACTTGCCACAACTAGAGAAAGCCCTCGCACAGAAACGAAGACCAAACACAGCCATAAATAAATAAATAATTACCATTTAAAAAAAAAAAAAAGAAAAGACAACTGCTCTGGGCAGGAAGGGAAGAAAAAAAAAAAAAAAAGAATCTGTCTTCCAATACAGGGGACGCGGGTTCGATCCCTGGTCGCAGAACTAAGGGCCCACATGCTGCAGGGCAACTAAGTCTGCACACCGCTACTACTGAGCCTGCACGCCACAACTAGAGAAGCCCGTGTGCCACAACGAAGAGCCCGCGTACCGCAATGAAGACCCAGCACAGTCAAAATAAAAAACAACCCCCCCAAAAAACCCCCAATACTTTTATTTCCCACACACCTGTCAATAGTAATGAAATTTATTCTGTAATGTGTGAACTGCAAAAACATTAAACCCCAAGGAATTATTGTTGCTTTTGGAGATAGAGACTATCTTTACAATTTATGGGACTTGAGCATAGTGAAGCTCTTTAACATAATAATTTAAAAGTAAGAATAAAGGGGCAAAAAAAAAAAAAAAAAAAAGAATAAAGGGGCTTCTCTGGTGGCACAGTGGTTAAGAATCCACCTGTCAATGCAGGGGACACTGGTTCGAAGCCCTGGTCCGGGAAGATCCCACATGCCGCACAGCAACTAAGCCCGTGTACCACAACTACTGAGCCTGTGCTCTACAGCGCGTGAGCCACAACTACTGAGCCCACGTGCCACAACTACTGAAGCCCGTGCGCCTAGAGCCCGTGCTTCGCAACAAGGGAAGCCACCGCATTGAGAAGCCTGTGCACCACAATGTAGAGTAGCCCCCGCTCGTCTCAACTAGAGAAAGCTCGCACAGCAA